>NC_133528.1:54777624-55977624 GCF_048544455.1 Silene latifolia
TTCAGAATATGGTAACAATTCGGATTTACTTATTTTACCTATGATCTCGTCAGCACCCTGGTCCAGGTCGAATTCCTCCTCGCTTGATGTCCTGTCCCGTCCAGGATTATCCTGCTCCCAGGCCTCCTTTCCTGGCTCGGTCCATATCCAGAATTTGGGCCTAACAACATGGGAGATTGGTTGTATGGGTGTTTATTGTAGGATGACATTTGGCATTGATTGTAAAGTGGGTTTTGGGAGGGTGGTTGTTGTGGATATTGGATGTGGGGGCTTTGGTAAGAAAACTTGGGGTAGTAGTTAGGACTTTCATTGTATAACTTGTAAGGTAGATTTGTGTTGACTTGCTCCTCAAACTCGCCATACCCATGGTAGTCATACTCAAAAGATCCAGCACATAAACCAAGTGCCAAGCCTTCGGTCTTCATCATAGCTAGGACAAAGATATAACTACATTATACGACTCATTTAGTCGTAGTTATTTGAAGCAAATTAGTACGGTTTTGACGGTTTGAAGTAGTGTTATGGAGCTTAATTGCAGGTTATTTGTTAGTGAGCTTTGGTTAGCTATTGGGCCGGTTTTACAAGTTTAAAACGAAGTCCAATTCCGAGGAAAGATGGGCCCGAATACCTATAAAGATACCTGAGACGTGTGCGCTTAAGGTGCACTAATCATGCGCGCATGGGACAAAGACTAAGACGCGGCAGCAGCTTTCGCGACCTGCATTCGACCGAGGCACGACCTACACTTGACTGTTTCATTTCTTTACTTAAGTCTGTTTGTTTCGATTATTACTTTTAATATTTAACACTTTATTTCTTAATCTAGTTTTAGACCTTATTACTATATAACTTGTTATTAGGGCTTTAGAAGATTTTTACGCAGCTTTTTAGAAAAAAAACCCTATTATTGTTATTGGCAGGCGATGTATAACCCATTTTTATTCTTGGACTCCAACAATTGAAGCACTCTTAAACCGATTGTGAGTTTAAATGTTTTAGTTCCTCGTCTTGATTATTGTGAATTGCTTAGTTATTATTATATGAATGTTGATTGATTATTGCTAGGTGTACAACTAGTGATTGATTTCTTCATTCTATTGTTCGTATTGTTAATTGAATAGGATTTATTGATTAACTCTACGCTAGTAACAGCTACGAATTAATATTGAATGGGATACGTTGGTATTAGTTTTTAGAAGCGATTCACATAAATATCTAAAGTGCAATTGGATTGTATGCATTATTTATTCTCTATCGAGTTCTCTATTTTATATTGATGATGTTGAATTAAATCTTGAATTGGATTGTTAAGGTTGTTTAAAAGTTAGGGTTGATTAAGAACGGGATTCGTTTTAATTAATTATTTGTAAGGAGAATTGGAATTTATCATTCACAATAGAGTAATCAAGATTAGTAATTGAAACCGTCCTACAGTGATCTATTGTTATTGAGTATGGATATGCTTGGCTCTAAGACCCTTTTAAATCATTTGATACACCGAAAGTCATTAGTTTTATTACTCAATTTGCGTTAGCTATTAATCTTAGTTCATTATAAAATCAACTCAAATCCCCCCCCCCCCTTGTGTTACTACGAGCTTTAATTACATTAGAGATCGACTTTTCCTACATTATAATTTGCATAAATTGTTAATCTGATTCCCTTAGGTTCGACCTGCTTTACTACTGTTTAGTATTTGGATTTAAGTGATATAAATTGTTAATTTGAGGCATACGACTTTAGCCTGTCAAATTTTGGCGCCGTTTCTGGGGAATTGACATTAATTATTTTTGTGTTTTAGTGTAGGTTTATGAATAATACTGGTATTTCTAACCTGATCCTCGAGCCTTTCGATCCAGAGATTCAGCATACTCTTTTCAGGTTACGGAAGAACAAACGAGGTGCAATAGTGGCTATTCCTGAAGGCAGGGCGTTTGACGATCTGCATTCCGATTCTGATAATTCTGAAGTTTCTAAAGAATCCGAAAAGTCTTTGAATATGGCTAGAGAGACCCGGACATTGAGGAGCTCACAGCTCCAAATTTTAATATTCAACCATTATGCATCATTTTTCCAGCATTAGATGATGGAGTTACTTTTGAATTGAAATCTGGTTTGATACATCAATTACCAAGTTTCAACGGACGAGTATTGAGGATGTGAATAAGCATCTTTCAGACTTTCATATTGTGTGCACTAATATGAAGCCACCTGCTATTACATATGAGCAGTTGCATTTGAGAGCCTTTCATTTCTCCTGGAAAGGAAGTGCGAGAGACTAGTTAAACTATCTACCACCTGGGAGTATCACTACTTGGTCAGGTATGAAGAAGGCATTCTTAGAGAAATATTTCCCTCCTTCTCGATCAGCTCACCTGAAAAGAGCCATCAGCAATGTTGAACAACAAGACGGGGAGATGATGTATGAGTACCTTGAAAAGTTTAAGCAACTCTGTGTCATCTGCCCTTACCATGGTTACTCTGACCAAGATCGCATTATGTATTTTTGTGGTGGACTGAACAAAGATGACCGCCAAATGATTCACTCTGCTTGTGGAGGAAATATAGCAAATAAAAATCCAGATTAGGCTTGGGAGGTTATCACAGAGCTAGCTGAAGCCTCTAGACAGTTTGAGAGGAGACCATCTCGAAGAGGAGTGAGTGCTATGGGTGTTAGTCCTTGCTTGGAGGAAAAGGTTGATAACATTGCCTCTACCCTCTGTGATATGTTATCTAGGAGATAGATGGCTACTGTTTGTAGTATATGTTGTATTGAGGGTCATCCTAGTGATTTATGCCCTTATGTACAAGGAAGTGCCCCTGAAGAGGTGAATGGTCTTTGGGAGAGTACTACAAATAACAGGAAATGGGATCCATATTCCAATACCTATAATGAAGGATCGAAGGCTCACCCTAACTTTCGTTGGAGAAATTCTCAAACTGCTCCATCATCTGGCCCTCCTAGAGGTCAGTTTCTCCAAAGACCACAAGGACAAGAATTTAATCAACAAGTGCCTCAACAAGCAGCTGAACAAGCACCACCGAGTTCATCAATGTCCAAAGAGGATATGATTCGAGCTCTTACTCTCAGTGTTACCCAAGATAAAGCTGACAATAAGCAAAATTTCAAGAATCTTGAAAATCAGGTGAGTCGCTGTGTGACACCCTCATTCATTGCGGAAAGGTAAACACGTAATTGTAGATAAAAACTGCATGGATATGTTTGTAATAGGTTCATTTGGGTAAAAACCTGTAATTTTTAAAACCGAAAACGAAACCTGAACCTGTTATAAAAATATCCAAATGGAAAGGTGTCAAACATGCAAGGTCTAAAATAAATCTCATACATAAAACATCGCTAAAGTCGCGAAATAAAGTTATACAACCCAAATATGAAAAAGGGAGACATATGTCCCTAAAAGGTATATAACATAAAAAGTGTTTAAGGGTCACAATAAAATAAAGCCAATCTAGGTCCCAAGGTTACTTTGCTCGCTAGCTCGTCCATGTACCCCATATATGCATCACCTACCTGTCAATCGCATTTTATACAAATACGAAAGCCACAGTCAGTGGGGAGTAACTCCGAGTTCTCCCAGCCACGAAATGTCATAATTAATATAACATGTAAACATAAGAATATGAATATGAATAACACATAGCCTTAACATATAGATGCTAGACAATCATGCTTATCATGTGAACAGCAATACGACAACACATAGTCCTAGCATGTGAATACTAGACCGACTCATACTACACTATCATATGAATCACATAACATCCAGGAATCCAAACTCTATCAACCATAGCCGGCTTGCATCTCACCTTCTATGATTCATAGAATCATCAAACAAGAAAGGACAATATATCTAGAGACAGGCATAAGTTCCTAGTACAGTCAATAGTCACTCTGTAACTCGAGTCTATACCACGAGGTAAGGTAAACACCCTAGTCCTAAACCTGCGCAGACCTAGCGACATGCGGAAAATACCGCATCCAAGACCCATGATCACACACATGAGTACCCCTAAGGAGTCCACCAAAGGGTTGGCTAGTACTTAAGCTGACCACATACTTCTAATGAGTACGTCAGGAGGTCATGCCCTAACTTGGATATAAGCCCACCAAGCTAAGACACAAAGGCTATTAAGCCGCAAACATACACTCGTCAAAGACTATAAGGGCCTATATATGACATCGACCGAAGTCACTCACCTAGGACCTAGTCCCAACTGAATGCTTTAGCCTACAACACTTAAGACAAGTAGGACACCCACTTAACCATAAGAGGGGCAAAGAGTCCAACTTTCAAACATAAATGCTAACATTCTATCATGTGAAAGGCTATATAAATGTCTATTCAGCAGACAATCCAACCATATCCTCAATGTCATCAATAACCAAATTATAGCGAACCATCAATATCATAATCCATGAGAATAGGCTAAAATGGCCAAAGGCAAACAAGACTCAAGCATAAGGCAACCAAAGCATCCAACAACCAACATGTGAAATAATAATCATGCTCATATGGTTAAAACATCAAGCTACCAACATGTTGAATCATAAATATCAAGGCATCAATATGAAACATTCAATATCAACCAATCTCACCTCAAAGACAAACCCTCGACCCAAGTCCCGCGACGGGTCATTGGTCAAATCGAGGCTGACCGGTTTAAACCTAGTTTGACCAAACTCATTTGGTCAAATTGGCCCAGCTCAGAGTCTTGGCCTACTTTGGCCCACATCACGGTAAATTATTACTCCCATGATAAAAGAGTCTCAACACACCATACACAAGTGTTAGAACCAAGGTTAAGATGCATACCCAACAAGACACTCAAAACCCAATCTATAACAACAAGTTTAGTACTCGACTATAACAAGGGTCAACTTCAAACGGTCATAACTTGAGTTCTAAATATCTAAATAAGGTGAAACCAATTGGAGATGATAGCTTATCCTCTTACGGTTCTAACGGTAGGTCATAAGCCTCAAACAAACAAGTAACGAAGCAGTTATGGCCATTTTACAAAAACTGGTCAGACCTAAACCGCAGCCTGCGATAGTGGCCGGAGCCTGCGGTGTCGGCCGGAGCCTGCGGTGGTGGCCGGAGCCTGCGGTGGTGGCCGGAGCCTGCGGTGGTGGCCGGAGCCTGCGGCAAAGGCCTGATTACCACGACACATACGGACTAAATCTTCATCCTCAAGTCAATCTTATATTATCATTACAATACGATTGAACAAGAACATGTAATTAACAAGGAATTTCACATGTATACTTGGGAGGAAATCAATAGTTTACATATTCAAGCAACATTCAACAATATTCATTCCGTTTCAACACTTAAACATGTGAAAAACAACATATTTAACAAACTTTAACAACAACCATTCATGTGAAAATTAAAGTTAACATGTTATCAATCACATAAGCATCCAACACATCATAAACAACACTAATGTGACATTAAATCGTCGAGTAACTCAGAATAGTTACCTTAAGCTAGCAAAGAGACAAGTAATAGCTTAAGAAAGCTTCTAAACCCCAAAATTACTCTTCATCTTCAACAATATATGAGTCTCCTAACTCATCTTCATATTCTTCACCTATAAGAACAACAAAAACACAATTATTAAGCTTAAATTCGAAACCCTAAAAAAAAAAGTGTCTTAAACAAAATTTGGGGCAAATGAAAATAAAGCTTACTAGTAGATGAGGATTGAAGAGAGGATTCCGAATATATAATTTTTATGCGATTTGGTGGAGAAATGAAGAAGTTATGGTGGATTTAGGGATTGTAAGGAGGTTGTTTTGAGAGGAATTTGGTGTTTGAGAGAAGGGAGTGATAGAATGAGAATTGAGGAAATGAAAGATGAAGAGGAGACCCATGGAGGATGGAGGGTGCATGGGTGAGTTTCAATTGTTTACGTTTTGGTTCGTTTCGACGGAAATTAGAAATATTCGTCGAACGCGATTTCCGAGAAAATTAAAGTTCTTAAACACGATTTTACTAAAAGATTAAGTACTCATATGCCCAATATCCAAACTCGTTTACCCAACGACCGTAATATGGGAAAATCCCAATTTTACGACTTTTATCCGAAATCTATTTTATCAAGGGAAAAGGTTTAAATATAGTTTAAATCACTTTTAAACATTTCTAAACTATCAAAAATAATTACATTTCTTCAAAATAAAATAAGATTATATTTTATCAAATAAATTTTATTTCAAATAAATTAATATAAAATTAAAATAGATTAAAATATTACTTTTATAATATAATAAAGGTCTTCAAATTTACGGGATGTTACAATCATCCCTCCTTTTAAGAAGTTTCGTCCCCGAAATTTAGAAGAAGGAACATTGTATATATGTAGGTCTATCTCCTTAAAATCAAGTAAACAAAATCTTCAAAATATGAACGTATGAAGTATAAGTGTCTTTTCAATGGAACGAAAAATCCTCGTCGGCCGTCCAAGAACATCAACATTCCAAATCAAAGACATAAAAATATATATTTTTACACCAACAAATGAGAAAACCAATTATCGGACGTCTCCAATAACGAGCTTTACCACTCATTGACGTTAAAACCAGTGGAAAACATTAAAACATTTCCAAAAGTCTTTAGTTCGAAACTCTATAATAAGGATAATAACTCCACTAGCTATGACCCAACTCTAACTACGACTTTTAAACAACTAGGCAAGGACTACTAACGTGGAGAGTATTTAAGAGAAGGAGAGGAACACTCGAAAGGATAGCTAAAACTCACAAGAATTAGATAAAGGAAAGAGAATCACCTCACGAGAAAAGTTCGGGATATTTAGCTAACATAGAGGATTCAGGCTCCCAAGTTTCTTCTTCGACATTTCCACAACGCCAAAGGATACGAACTAGGGGCACCACTTTGTTTCTAAGTTGCTTGTTTGCCCTTTCGAGGATTCGGATCGGCCTTTCTTCCAAAGCCAAGTTGGGTTCCAAATCTGGGATTTCTTCTTGAATAACATGGCTCGGATCACTAATGTACTTCCTCAACTAAGATACATGAAAGACATTATGAACCTTGCTCAAATTCGGGGGCAACTCCAAACGGTAAGCAACGGGACCAATCTTCTCAAGCACACGGAAAGGTCCAATGTATTTGGGACTCAGCTTTCCTTTCACGCCAAACCGTTTCACCCCTTTCATAGGTGACACCTTAAGGAATACTCGATCATCAATCTCAAAGGCAAGTGGTCGACGACGGACATCGGCATAAGATTTATGTCGGTCTTGAGCGGTTTTCATACGCTCTCGAATGATCTGAACCTGATTGATGGTCTAAGTCACCAAATCGGGTCCCAACACATGAGCATCTTGGACTTGATCCCAACAAACAGGACTACGGCACTTCCTACCGTACAAAGCTTCATAAGGTGACATCTTGATAGAAGTATGATAGCTATTGTTGTAGGAGAATTCAACAAGAGGTAAGCACTTCTCCCAAGAAGTGTGGAAGTCTAAAGCACAAGCACGGAGGAGGTCCTCTAAAGTCTGGATAGTCCTCTCGATCTGTCCATCCGTAGCGGCATGAAAAGCGGTACTCATCGTAGCTTACTACCCATGGCTTCTTGCAAAGCGAGTCCGAAACGGGAACAGAATCTCGGGTCACGATCTCGAAACTATATCCTTAGGCACTCCATGGTAGCGTACTATCTCCTTCACGTAGGCACCAGCTAGGACATCTAAGTTCCATGTCTCCTTGATAGGTATAAATCTAGCACACTTGGTCAATCGATCTACAACTACCCTTGACATCTTTTCCGCTTAGTCTTAGGTAAAGCCATCACAAAGTCAATGGAAATGGACTCCCACTTCCAAAGGGGAACATCCAAAGGTTGTAGAAAACCTCCGGGTTTCTGATGCTCGATCTTCACTTTCTGACAGGTAAGACACTTGCTAACATACTCTAGGACATCAATCTTCATCCTAGGCCACCGTAATCGTAATCTCAAGTCTTTATACATCTTGTCACCACCAGGATGAATAGAGTAAGGAGAAAGGTGAGCTTCATCAAGGATATTTTTCCTCAACTCGGCTACTCTCGGAACATACATCCTACCTTGGTAACGAAGGTATCCATCACTATCCACCACACAATCCTTAGCTTGCCCAAGTTGGATTTTTGCTTGAATGGACCTGAAAGTAGCATCCTCAGGTAGGAAAGTACGGATCTCACGGTAAAAGTCGGGTTCTGCACTCAAGGCATTAAGATAGTCAAAGCCCTTCCCAACAAGGCTTATCCCTAACTTTTGAAATTCCGTGGTAAGTTCATCAGGTAACACACGGATAGTGCTCAAAGAGTGACTACTCTTCCTACTCAAAGCATCGGCCACCACATTTGCTTTCCCTTCATGATAAATCAACTCGGCATCATAATCATTCACCAACTCTAGCCATCTTCTTTGCCTCATATTCAATTCTTTCTGGGTAAAGATACACGTCAAACTCTTATGATCGGTATAAATGCGGCAATGAACTCCAATAAGGTAATGCCTCCATGTCTTCAAGGCATGTACCACGGCGGCTAATTCAAGATCATGAGTCGGATAGTTCACCTCGTGAACTCTCAGCTGTCGAGAAGCATAAGCAATAACCCTTCGGTTTTGCATCAAGACACAACCTAGGCCATGCTTTGAAGCATCACAATAAACATCGTAGTCCACACCATCCTCAGGTAAGGTCAACATCGGAGCGGTAGTCAACCTAGTCTTCAACTCTAAGAAGGCATTCTCACACTCATCGGTCCACACATACTTAGACTCCTTCTTCAACAATTGAGTCATCGGTCTAGCTAACTTAGAGAAATCTTTCACGAATCGACGGTAATAACCCGCCAAACCGAGAAAGCTTCGAATCTCAGTCACATTTTTCGGACTCTTCCAATCAACAACGGCCTCAATCTTAGAAGGATCTACCATAACACCATCTTTGGATATGACATGTCCAAGAAAAGTCACTTGATGCAACCAAAATTCACATTTCGAGAACTTAGCATACCACTTTTAACGATGTGGAATGTCTAAGATGATACGGAGGTGTAGGGCATGTTCCTCATCATTCTTTGAGAAAATCAAGATATCATCAATGAACACCACCACACACTTATCGAGGTACTCACTAAAGGTACGATTCATTTGATCCATGAAGATAGCAGGAGCATTAGTCAATCCGAAAGGCATCACTTTAAATTCGAAATGACCATATCTCGTGCTGAAAGCAGTCTTAGGAATATCGAACTCACGAACCGGAATTTGATGATAATCCGATCGGAGGTCAATCTTGGAAAAAGTAGAAGCACCACGCAATTGGTCAAAGAGATCGTCAATCCGTGGAAGCGGATACTTGTTCTTGATTGTCACACGATTGAGTTCACGATAATCAATGCAAAGTCGCATAGATCCATCCTTTTTCTTTACAAAGAGGACGGGGGAACCCCAAGGAGAAGCACTAGGCCTAATAAAGCCTTTCTCAATCAAGTCATCAAGTTGAACTCTCAACTCCTTCAATTCGGAAGGTGCCATACGATAAGGAGCTTTAGCAATAGGACCGGTTCCGGGAACTAGGTCAATAGAAAATTCAACATCTCTTTCAGGAGGAATCCCGGGTAATTCATCGGGAAATACATCCGGAAATTCACAAACAATGGGGACATCCTTCAAGGGAGGAAGAGAAAGAGAATTAGAAGTAGTCACTACACATAGGAATGCTTGATGACCCTTCTTCAAAGCATTCACCATCTTCATAGCTGAGATCAACTTCACACCTGTTTGCTTTCTAACCCCTTGATAAGATACGCGAGTACCCAAAGGGCTTTTAAGAACAATCTTTTGATCTCGACATTCAAATCGAGCATGATAGGTAGATAACCAATACATGCCCAAAATAACATCAAACTCCTCAAGTGGAAATCGAAGGAGATTAGCCGGGAAAATAGATCCCGCTATAGATATAGGGACATCCGAATAAAAATAAGAACAAGAGAAGATGTCGCCGGAGGGTAAAGATATTGATGTACTATCTCCAAGTGAAGGTTCAAGAGGTAATTTATCGGAGAATTTCATCGATATAAATGACAAAGAAGCACCGGTATCAAATAAAACCAAACAAGGGACATCAAATATTAAGAACGTACCAGTGACTATGTGCAGGTGTGCCTCGGCCAAGCACGGCTCATCACAAAGATGCGACCTCTCGGCCTCTCAGAACAGCGGGGAGTAGTAGTAGTCTTCTTCTCAGGACACTCATTAGCCTTGTGTCCAGGCTTGTTGCAAGAGAAACACACAATTTGCTTATCAAAGCAACGAATTCCGGGATGCAAAGGCTTCTTACAATGATAGCACATACGACCCTTAGGATTTTTGTCGTTGCTAGGAGATAGAACACGAGCACCTTGATTTGCTTGTCCACTTGGAACAAACCTCTTCTTGTTAGGATAAGAGGGGGAAGAAGTAGGCACAAAGGGTCTAGAAGGAGCAACATAAGGCCTAGAAGTGGAGTAGAGTGGCCTCTTGCCAAGGGAAGTATGAGAAGCACGAGCCTCTTCATCAATAGCCCGAATAGAGCTCTCGGCCCATAATGCATCATCATAGATTGAGACAAAGGAAGTAGAATCCCTACGGATCAAGCTCTTAAGCTTTGGAGTAAGCTTGTCAAGGTAAAAGAAAGCCTTTTCTTCTTCATTTTTGACAAGTCTAGAAGCATAGTGAGCAAGTTCATTGAACTTGTCGGTAAAGGCTTGGACAGAAAGACTTCCTTGCTTCAAATTCATAAATTCTTTGAGCCTTTGTTGTTTCAGCTCTTTTGGATAGAACCTAGCCTCAACTAGATCCTTAAAGCGATCCCAACCAAAGCCAGGCTCAAGAGTGGAAGTAGGACTAGTCATGGTCCACCATCTATCAGCTTCTTTCACAAGGAAGTGAGAAGCCAATTTCACCTTGTCTTCTTCACGAACATCATACAAGGCAAAGCTTTTCTCCAATTCACGAAACCATTCGGTGAGTGCCACCGGGTCTACTTCACCACCATAAGTTTGAGTCTTGTTTCGAGTCAATTGACTTGCCACCCAAGTGTAAGAACCGGGTCTTTCACCTTCTGCAAACTAAGGAGGGGGAGGAGGAGGTTGGTTTTGTAGGTTTTGTTGTATGTCTTGCTGGTTCTGGAGAATCTGAGTAAGAGCTTGTAATATTATATTATCAACATTTCTTGTAGGAGCCATCTTGCAAAAGAGAACACTAATTAGCACCTAATAAATAACAATCACAAAGAGACTACAACATAAGGTCCTAAGTCTACCCATCCTACCCATCTCTCAAGTTTATTATTTTAAGGTCAAGTTATTTATATTGGGGTGCACAAACGTGCGTCGGGAGCAAATATGCTCTGATACCAACTGTGACACCCTCATTCATTGCGGAAAGGTAAACACATAATTGTAGATAAAAACTGCATGGATATGTTTGTAATAGGTTCATTTGGGTAAAAACCTGTAATTTTTAAAACCGAAAACGAAACCTGAACCTGTTATAAAAATATACAAATGAGAAGGTGTCAAACATGCAAGGTCTAAAATAAATCTCATACATAAAACATCGCTAAAGTCGCGAAATAAAGTTATACAACCCAAATATGAAAAAGGGAGACATATGTCCCTAAAAGGTATATAACATAAAAAGTGTTTAAGGGTCACAATAAAATAAAGCCAATCTAGGTCCCAAGGTTACTTTGCTCGCTAGCTCGTCCATGTACCCCATATATGCATCACCTACCTGTCAATCGCATTTTATACAAATACGAAAGCCACAGTCAGTGGGGAGTAACTCCGAGTTCTCCCAGCCACGAAATGTCATAATTAATATAACATGTAAACATAAGAATATGAATATGAATAACACATAGCCTTAGCATATAGATGCTAGACAATCATGCTTATCATGTGAACAGCAATACGACAACACATAGTCCTAGCATGTGAATACTAGACCGACTCATACTACACTATCATATGAATCACATAACATCCAGGAATCTAAACTCTATCAACCATAGCCGGCTTGCATCTCACCTTCTATGATTCATAGAATCATCAAACAAGAAAGGACAATATATCTAGAGACAGGCATAAGTTCCTAGTACAGTCAATAGTCACTCTGTAACTCGAGTCTATACCACGAGGTAAGGTAAACACCCTAGTCCTAAACTGCGCATGAGACCTAGCGACATGCGGAAAATACCGCATCCAAGACCCATGATCACACAAATGAGTACCCCTAAGGAGTCCACCAAAGGGTTGGCTAGTACTTAAGCTGACCACATACTTCTAATGAGTACGTCAGGAGGTCATGCCCTAACTTGGATATAAGCCCACCAAGCTAAGACACAAAGGCTATTAAGCCGCAAACATACACTCGTCAAAGACTATAAGGGCCTATCTATGACATCGACCGAAGTCACTCACCTAGGACCTAGTCCCAACTGAATGCTTTAGCCTACAACACTTAAGACAAGTAGGACACCCACTTAACCATAAGAGGGGAAAAGAGTCCAACTTTCAAACATAAATGCTAACATTCTATCATGTGAAAGGCTATATAAATGTCTATTCAGCAGACAATCCAACCATATCCTCAATGTCATCAATAACCAAATTATAGCTAACCATCAATATCATAATCCATGAGAATAAGCTAAAATGGCCAAAGGCAAACAAGACTCAAGCATAAGGCAACCAAAGCATCCAACAACCAACATGTGAAATAATAATCATGCTCATATGGTTAAAACATCAAGCTACCAACATGTTGAATCATAAATATCAAGGCATCAATATGAAACATTCAATATCAACCAATCTCACCTCAAATACAAACCCTCGACCCAAGACCCGCGACGGGTCATTGGTCAAATCGGGGCTGACCGGTTTAAACCTAGTTTGACCAAACTCATTTGGTCAAATTGGCCCAGCTCAGAGTCTTGGCCTACTTTGGCCCACATCACGGTAAATTAGTACTCCCATGATAAAAGAGTCTCAACACACCATACACAAGTGTTAGAACCAAGGTTAAGATGCATACCCAACAAGACACTCAAAACCCAATCTATAACAACAAGTTTAGTACTCGACTATAACAAGGGTCAACTTCAAACGGTCATAACTTGAGTTCTAAATATCTAAATAAGGTGAAACCAATTGGAGATGATAGCTTATCCTCTTAAGGTTCTAATGGTAGGTCATAAGCCTCAAACAAACAAGTAACGAAGAAGTTATGGCCATTTTACGAAAACTGGTGGGACCTAAACGCGACTGCGATAGTGGCCGGAGCCTGCGGTGTCGGCCGGAGCCTGCGGTGGTGGCCGGAGCCTGCGGTGGTGGCCGGAGCCTGCGGTGGTGGCCGGAGCCTGCGGCAAAGGCCTGATTACTACGACACATACGGACTAAATCTTCATCCTCAAGTCAATCTTATATTATCATTACAATACGATTGAACAAGAACATGTAATTAACAAGGAATTCCACATGTATACTTGGGAGGAAATCAATAGTTTACATATTTAAGCAACATTCAACAATATTCATTCCGTTTCAACACTTAAACATGTGAAAAACAACATATTTAACAAACTTTAACAACAACCATTCATGTGAAAATTAAAGTTAACATGTTATCAATCACATAAGCATCCAACACATCATAAACAACACTAATGTGACATTAAATCGTCGAGTAACTCGGAATAGTTACCTTAAGCTAGCAAAGAGACAAGTAATAACTTGAGAAAGCTTCTAAACCCCAAAATTACTCTTCATCTTCAACAATATATGAGTCTCCTAACTCATCTTCATATTCTTCACCTATAAGAACAACAAAAACACAATTATTAAGCTTAAATTCGAAACCCTAAAAAAAAAATGTCTTAAACAAAATTTGGGGCAAATGAAAATAAAGCTTACTAGTAGATGAGGATTGAAGAGAGGATTCCGAATATATAATTTTTATGCGATTTGGTGGAGAAATGAAGAAGTTATGGTGGATTTAGGGATTGTAAGGAGGTTGTTTTGAGAGGAATTTGGTGTTTGAGAGAAGGGAGTGATAGAATGAGAATTGAGGAAATGAAAGATGAAGAGGAGACCCATGGAGGATGGAGGGTGCATGGGTGAGTTTCAATTGTTTACGTTTTGGTTCGTTTCGACGGAAATTAGAAATATTCGTCGAACGCGATTTCCGAGAAAATTAAAGTTCTTAAACACGATTTTACTAAAAGATTAAGTACTCATATGCCCAATATCCAAACTCGTTTACCCAACGACCGTAAGAAATGGGAAAATCCCAATTTTACGACTTTTATCCGAAATCTATTTTATCAAGGGAAAAGGTTTAAATATAGTTTAAATCACTTTTAAACATTTCTAAACTATCAAAAATAATTACATTTCTTCAAAATAAAATAAGATTATATTTTATCAAATAAATTTTATTTCAAATAAATTAATATAAAATTAAAATAGATTAAAATATTACTTTTATAATATAATAAAGGTCTTCAAATTTACGGGATGTTACAATTGTAACACCCCACGGTAATTGAAGAGGTCCAGTGATAGGCTTAAATGACTAGTACTTAAAGGGATTGGAAGTACTACTCATATCAACAAAAGTGCACTTTCTTTTATGGTCATCCATGCGAAAGAACTCCAAAGTTAAGCGTGCTTGACTGGGAGTAGTCTTAGGATGGGTGACCTCCTGGGAAGGTTTCCGGGATGCGCATGAGTGAGGACAAAATGCGCTATAAAGGACCCGTGTTGATCTGTGGGCCATGTACACAGCCTGGTGAGCTATCATAAGTAATCGCTCCCGACCCGGTTTGGGCCGGGGTGTTACACGCTGGCTACTTCAATTAATTGGTTGGAGGCTAGAGATTCTAATGCACTACCATCTCAAACGGTGGTGAATCCAAAGAATGTGACTGCAGTCTGTTTGAGAAATGGGAGACAATTAGTGGAGGCTGAAAAGGTAAAAAGAAAAGACAATGAACCGGTGATTCATGAGGTAGAAGAAGAGATAGTGATCGAGGAAAGTGAAAGAGCTTCTATTGTCAAGAAGAAGGCGCAGATTCCCTCTCCTATACCAGTGGTGAAACCAGAGGTACCCTTTCGTGGTGCACTTAAGAGAACTCACCACTTTGAGCACGACAAGGACATCTATGAGGTATTTTAGAAGTGTGAGGTAAACATTCCCCTTCTTAATCTTTTGAAAAGTATTCCTAAATATGCAAAATTCTTATGAGCTTCCTTTGGATTTTAATAATAAATTGCCACTAATTGTTCCTTCGGAGAAATTATTGCCATCTGTTTTGCAGGCACCTGTGGTAGAACTTAAGGCTCTTCCTGAGCATTTGAAGTATATTTTCCTTGGTGAGGGAGAAACACTTCCTGTTATCATCTCTAGTAAGCTCACTGAGGAACAAGAAGCAAGGTTGAAAGATGTGCTTGTGGAGAACAAACTAGCTATTGGTTAGATTATTGCCGACATCAAAGGTATTAGTCCAAGTACTTGTATGCACCGGATTTTGCTTGAGCATGAAGCTGAACCGGTAAGGCAACCACAACGTCGATTGAATCCTCCTATGATGGAGGTAGTGAAGAAAGTGTTGGGGTTGGTGTCCTTAACAGTTAGTGCAAGGACTTATAAATCTCTAAAAGGATCAAAGGGCATACTTTTGGTATTATTATCAGTTGATCCACGTTTATCAATAACGGTTGGCTTGCTAGATAAGTTTGACGTTATTGTCATACAGATGGCGGTGATCAACTGGTCCCTAAAAGTCACACCTATAGGATACGTTTGAGAGATGTGACAAGTATGAAAATACGATCATGTAGATGCCAATTTTGACTAACCGGTTAGTCCGAGTTATTTGACTAGTAATTAGTCAAAATGTGATGTTGAGATATTATATTTAATACGGATTAAATATTATGGGCTAAGGCGAATTAAACAGTTAATTCGTAAATTAAATATAAACGATTATATTTAATTAATGTATATTGAATAAATTATACAATATCGTCTTTGTCGGACATGTATTAATAATTCAACTAACCCATGTTATTAGTTGATATTTTAATAGCCGATAACCGATGACGATTTATAATGAAAATCGCGTCATATACATTTTAGCGGAATTGGTCGGACTACGAGTTAAAAGAAGGAGGAAGTGAAAGCCCACTCCCTCCCCTAGGGCTCTCGGTTTGGCCGAATTAGAAGAACAAAAAGGAGAGCCTCCTCCTTCTTGTTAACCTAATGATCATTAGTGAAAAACAATTAGGGTTTCAGTGTAACTTTCTCTGAAATTCCTAGATCTCACATCGTAAAACCTCACAAGAGCTTTCTCTATATTGCAAGTCAATTAGAAAGCATTTCTAGCACAAGGGCATAGTCTCAGACGGTCTTGGGTGCAACAATTAGGAGGAAATCTCTGTTGATTTCTGTTCTTTACGCCGTGCATCAAAGGACCCGAGGTTGATTCTTAATCTTTATCGTTTCATTGTTGTATTTCGTTTATGACCATATTTCACATGTTAAATTTACGTTATAGTCCTAAATTTAAAGGGTCTTATACGGATATTACCCCACAAGTGGTATCAGAGCGAGGCCACGTAAATTATCATTGTGATTTTTCATAAAACGATTTGAAACGGTTGTTTTTGTCTCGAAAACCGTGTCTTGTTTACACGGCTAAAATTTTGTTTTGAAACCGTGACATGTTTTACACGGTTGTTTCATCTGATTTTCGTTTTGTTTTTGTGCATATTGTTGTTTTATACGGAGATTATAACAATATGTCAAGTTTTGTCAAATTGTGAAATTGTTTTTATGCGGTTTTGATCAAAATTGTTTTTGTTTTGTTTCGTCAAAACAGTTTTCACGAGGGTTTTGTTTTTTCCAGAAATTTTTGTACTCGATCGAGCATGTTTTTAATCGATCGAGTGGTTTTTTCTGTCTTGTTTTTGCTCGATCGAGTCCTTGTTGTACTCGATCGACCCCTTTCAAAACCCCTCTGCTCGATCGAGATGTCCTCGTACTCGATCGAGCAGATTTGCTGATAAAAGTACTCGATCGACCACCAGTTTAGTCGATCGAGCACTTTCTGTTTGGCAATCCTCTCGATCGACTTGCAGTTCGGTCGATCGAGCCCTTTTGTTCCTCGATCGAGCACTTTTGTCCCTGGATCGAGGGATTTCTGTTTCTGGCAGCTTTGAAAATTTATTCTTTTGTTTTAAATTTTCTTTTGGCCTTAATGTGTACTTTATACGGATATTGTACACTCGCTATGATTGTGAAACGGTTCACACACGTACCATTAAGTTATTTTAAAGCGTATTTAAAGTAACGGACTGTATTAGATTAAAATTAAATTGATAGAAGCGGTTTTATCACATGAATCTTAATCATTAAAAGGTGGTTTGGATAAATTTAACATAATTACGGAATTATGTCACGAATGAATTTGTTTTTAGTTGATGCATTTATTTATCGTTAATTTTGAATGCTTTTGAATGCCTTTTATTACGTATTTATTTTTACAATCAGTTGTAACTTAGTGTGGCCTTAGTAGAACGTGTTACCGTAATGATGGAACACGGTCTTGGTTGTATTTTGAGATCTCGTATCTCCGTTTTAGATTTTTCACTTGTAATTACAGTTTTTAATTAGAATGTAAATAGGTTTATATTTGTAATTTTAAATTGTAATTTTTGAGAAGACCAAAGATGGAGACCGGATGCTCACTCCCGCTACATGGATCAAGATGGAACATCAAGACAAGCTTCTCGGGTCCAACGGTGGATTCCAAAGTTGTTTTTATGTTCTTTTTATTAGGATAGGCCACACTAGGAATTTTATTTACGTATTGCATTCTTTTATTTTTTTTTCGTAACGATAATATGCATCATTTTCCGCCTAAAAACCAAACCACCTAATTATTGCATGAAAACTGACACATATAGAGGTCACGAGTTAGTTTTCTTTGACATTCTTATGTCACATGATTTTAAGCCATCACCTAAATTAATTCATTCACGCAGACGCTAGTTATTCGTTCACTTAATATGAATTATAATTAATTTGATGGGATCTTCCTCGTATAAACAAAAATTGAGAATAGTCTTTATAGGTCAAACTCCAATGAGTCCCTTCTTCGTCGGTAGGCATAATATGACCCCTTCTACGTCGGGTAAGTTGGAACCGATTGACCTATTTTATCTCAACACTATGGTCACTCGTACGACCCTGTGACTATGGTGGACTATAGATAGGATTTACGGAAATCTATCGACCAAGAGTTCTTCCGGAAGAATTAGCTAAACAGTTAGCTTATCAATATACAGAAATTGAGTCTTGGGATTACTTGTATCATTCTTGAGGGAGATCAATTATGCAAGTGCACGAGTCTACACGTTAAAATGAATTTTTAAATAGACTTAAATCACCTCGATGAGTTGCTTATTTCGTTTTTGTTTTTCTTTCTTTTCAGTGTAGATCACGAACTTTTAAACTGCTAAAAACAAATGGCTGGTTCTACAGATAACCCAATGCCAAGTGCCACATTGGACCGTGAGTCCTGGCTTCGGATCTTCATGAATCAGATGAATCAGTCTACTCGACTGAAAAATGATGGATCAAACTTCGCGGACTGGGAGGCGGGATTACGGAATGTTGCTGCTGCTGACGGGAAGCTCAAATATCTATTAGAGCCCATCCCGGCAAACCCAGGTCCCACGGCTAGAGCTGCTGAAATCACCAAGTTTAATGATTTCTGTATGGAAGCGGGTGCGATTAAAAACGTACTCATTTTTGCAATGGAACCCAATTTGCAGAAACGCTTCATAGCCCATGGTGCGAACAAGATTTTCACCACGCTCACCAAGGAATTCTCGAAAGCACCGAGAATCGTGACCTATGAGCATACCACTCACTTCTTTGATGCGAGACTCGGAAGGGCCAACTGTTAGCCCACACATTCTCGGCATGATTGAGAATGTCGAGAAGCTGGAGACCTTTGATTGTAACATCGGCGAGAACATTGTTATCGACCGCATGCTTCATTCACTCCACGATGGTTTTTCGCAATTTAGAGCGAATTACTATATGAATGATTTGAAGAAAACCCCCATGAATCGCACTCCCTTCTCGTATGGACCGAGAAGGACATGAAGTTCAGTGGGAGCTTGAAAGGATGTTCTCGTTGTGACAAACAAGGGGAAAGGTAAGGGTAAAGCTCAGGCAAACCTAGCAATAGGTAAACCGAAGTTCAAGAAGTCGGGTTCAGGTAAGAGTGGGCCTGGTGAGTCGAGCACCTCATCAGGCGCGACAAAGAGCAAGAATGAAAACATGGAGTGCCATCATTGCCACAAGACTGGGCATTGGAGGCGTACATGTCTGTTTATCATGAAGACTTAAAGGCGGTCGTGTTAAACCTGTTGGTATGTCTTCTTCTTCTACTTTTATTCATATGATTGAGATTAACCACGCAAGTTACGGAACTTGGGTACTTGATACTGGTTGTGGTTCTCATCTGTGTAATCATGTGCAGGGGCTCCGAAACATCGAACCCCTCGTAAAGGGTGAGGTGGACTGCGTGTCGGGAATGGAGCACGAGTGGCTGCCATCTCAAAGGGGACATATGTGATCCAGCTTCCTAGCGGATTTGAGTTGTCATTATATGACTGCTATTATGTACCCAGTCTTTCGAAAAACATTATTTCAGTTTCTGCACTTGACAAACTTGGATTTTCATTTGTAATAGAGAATAATACTTGCATTTTCTCGTTACACGATATGATTTATGGCAAGGCAGTCTCCATGAACGGAATTTATGTTTTAGATCAGACAACCGAAATATTACACGTAATGAATAAAAAGTTAAAGGTCGGTGACAAAGATCAAACGTATCTATGGCACTGCCGTATGGGACACATTAATGAGAAACGCGTTAAACAGCTCATCAAGAATGGAGCTATCTCGGCTTTTGATTTCCAATCATATGGCACGTGTGAATCATGTCTCATCGGTAAGATGACTCGGATTTCCTTCAAAGGTGTTGGAATGCGCGCTGCTGACCTATTAGGACTCATACACACGGATGTATGTGGTCCTATGTCAATCACCGCACGAGAAGGCTATAGGTATTTCATCACTTTCACGGATGATTTAAGTAGATATGGCTATGTCTACTTAATGAAACATAAAAGTGAATCCTTTGAGAAATTCAAAGAATACCGAGAATAGGTACTGAGAACCTATTGGGTAGAAAGATTAAAACACTACGTTCAGATCGTGGTGGCGAGTATCTTTCTCACGAGTTTGATCAACACCTAAAGGACTGTGGGATTGCCCTACAGTTAACTCCACCTGGAACACCTCAATTGAATGGTGTGTCCGAACGGAGAAATCGAACACTACTTGATATGGTTCGATCCATGATGAGTCACACCGTGTTGCCTGACTCATTGTGGGGTTATGCTCTTTTGTCAGCCGCTCTAATACTTAACCGAAGTCCGTCTAAAGCTGTTGACAAGACTCCATATGAACTATGGAAGGGAACGGTCCCTAACTTGTCCTTTATACGGATTTGGGGCTGCGAGGCTTATGTCAAGTGGAGACACGAGGATAAGCTCGGCCCGCGATCGGTCAAGACGTACTTTATAGGTTATCCTAAAGGAACGCTTGGTCATTACTTTTATTCGCCAACCGAACAACGTGTTTTTGTTGCGGCTAGTGCGACATTCTTAGAGAAGGAATTTCTCGAGAATGCAAAGAGTGATAGAACCTTCGAACTGTCGGAGATTCCAGAACCAAGTACCGAGCAACTATTGGAGGAACCTATTCCTTCAATCCCGGCTGCGGTTAACATTTCTGAGGAACCTAGGAGGTCGGGAAGAGTCTCTATTCCTCCGGACAGATACATTGGTATGGTCGAGGATCATGACATAGATGACGTTCTACTCTTAACGAGTAGTGAACCCGCAACCTATAAAGGTGCCATGACTAGTTATGACTCAAAGCTATGGCTTGAGGCCATGCAATCTGAGATGGACTCTATGTATGAGAACAACGTATGGGATCTTGTTGACTTACCTGCTAAGGTTCGTCCCCTTCAATGCAAATGGCTTTACAAGATAAAGCATTCTGTGGAAGGTCAACAAGATATCTATAAAGCACGACTAGTTGCTAAAGGTTTCACCCAAGTGCCAGGTTTGCACTACGATGAAATCTTTGCACCCGTAGTCATGTTGCGTTCCATTCGGATTATCTTAGCGATTGCCGCTTTTCATGACTATGAAATTTGGCAAATGGATGTGAAAACCGCCTTCTTAAACGGTTTTTTGGAGGAAGAGTTGTACATGGTACAACCCGAAGGTTTCATCGATCCTTTACATCCTAAGAAAGTGTGCAAACTTAAGCGTTCCATTTATGGACTTAAGCAAGCATCAAGGAGTTGGAATCATCGCTTCGACCAAGTGATAAAAGAAAATGGATTTACTCGATCGGTCGAGGAACCATGTTTATATATCAAGTCGAGTGGGAGCAAGATTGTCTTCCTAATATTGTATGTTGACGACATACTCCTGATTGGGAATGACATACCTCTCTTAACTTCGGTGAAAGTATGGTTGAAAAACCATTTCCAGATGAAAGATCTGGGAGAGGCGCAAAGAATTCTAGGCATCCGTATCTATCGAGATAGATCATGACGGATGTTATCTCTCGATCAGAGTCTTACATAGACAAAGTCCTAGAGAGATTCAAAGACATGACTAACTCCAAGAAGGGGTTTCTTTCTATGGCTCCAGGGGTGCATTTGAGCAAGTCTCAGGCACCAGAGACACCGGAAGAGAAAGAGCGCATGACACGGATTCCTTATGCTTCGGCTATAGGATCAATCATGTATGCCATGATATGCACACGTCCGGACGTGGCACATGCATTGAGTATGACAAGTCGATTCCAACAGCATCCAGGTGAATCACATTGGCTGGCTGTCAAGAACATTCTTAAGTACCTACGGAGGACTAAAGATTGGGCATTGACTTATGGAGGCCCTCAAAAGCTATACGCAACCGGTTACGCAGATGCTAGCTTCCAAACGGATCGTGATGACTCGAAATCTCAGTCTGGATTCGTTTTACTCTTAATGGTCTTTGCGATCGGTGGAAGAGTTCCAAACAAACTGTTACAAAGCAGATTCTACGACCGAGTCCGAGTACTATCTTTGCGTGCCGAAGCTACAAAGGAAGCGATATGGATGCGTCAATTCTTACATGGACTATCCGTAGTGCCTAGTTCGAATGACCCGATAACCATCTATTGCGACAATAGTGGTTCCATCTTCCAAGCTAAGGAGCCAAAGTCTAGCAACAAGTCTAGACATGTACAACGGAAAGCTCATCTAATCCGGGATTACGTGGAGCAAAAGGAAGTAGTGATAGAAAAGATTGCTACAGATGATAACATAGCAGATCCTCTCACTAAACCATTACGACAAGATAAGCATGAAGGGCACGTTAATTCCATAGGAATTAAACGTGTTCCTAAGTTGTAGTACTCTTTTATGGATTAGATTCATTCTCGTTTGTACGCTATTCGACATCATCGTTTTGATATTTATATATTTTGTTTTTCATGTGGAATTGTACGACAATTTTTGAACACCACAAAGTGAACTGAACGAACATTATATTTTTCAGTCCTTAATTGCCCATATGAGCTGATAACTCTGGCAATTATTTTGTGACGTTGGTTGATGGTGGGTTCAACGAGCCATAAGTCAACCGGTTGACTGACCAATCACAGAGGCGATTTATACGGATATCTCGTAGGACACAATTGTGACATCGACGTGGAGTCCTAAATGTTTTATAACATTCGGTGCCCGGTCGTGGATAGGACCTCCATGGTGATCCTAAGAGTCGATTCTTTTGACTATCGACTGTCTCTTGAGACTAAGGCAGATTTTGGGTGACTTTGGTTTCTTTCTCACGGTCATCCGTAACAGGGGGCCAAGTAGATTTTTTCTGGGTCATTTCATGCTGTGCTTAGATCGGAAGGAGTTTGAGTTGAAGGAAATATTCAGCCTTTATCAGGTACTCGATATTTCTCAGGGCCACTCGAGGAGTCAGAATCGAAATGCATGGCCATGCTCGGATACGGATTCGTTTTATCAGTTAAGTTACTCTCTAGTCGGGGAAACCACTCTTGATACAGATCGATTGTAAAATACGATCTTTGCGGATCCGGATCTGCAAATTGTTTTACATTGAGTGGGAGAAAGTTTTAAATGAATATGAGAATCGGTTATCGCACATACACTTGTACGGACAAGTGGGAGTTTGTTGGAGCTTGTGTCCTCCAGTTAGTGCGGATAACGTCATTGCACATACACTTGTACGGACAAGTGGGAGCTTGTTGGGGTTGGTGTCCTTAACAGTTAGTGCAAGGACTTATAAATCTCTAAAAGGATCAAAGGGCATACTTTTGGTATTATTATCAGTTGATCCACGTTTATCAATAACGGTTGGCTTGCTAGATAAGTTTGACGTTATTGTCATACGGATGGCGGTGATCAACTGGTCCCTAAAAGTCACACCTATAGGATACGTTTGAGAGATGTGACAAGTATGAAAATACGATCATGTAGATGCCAATTTTGACTAACCGGTTAGTCCGAGTTATTTGACTAGTAATTAGTCAAAATGTGATGTTGAGATATTATATTTAATACGGATTAAATATTATGGGCTAAGGCGAATTAAACAGTTAATTCGTAAATTAAATATAAACGATTATATTTAATTAATGTATATTGAATAAATTATACAATATCGTCTTTGTCGGACATGTATTAATAATTCAACTAACCCATGTTATTAGTTGATATTTTAATAGCCGATAACCGATGACGATTTATAATGAAAATCGCGTCATATACATTTTAGCGGAATTGGTCGGACTACGAGTTAAAAGAAGGAGGAAGTGAAAGCCCACTCCCTCCCCTAGGGCTCTCGGTTTGGCCGAATTAGAAGAACAAAAAGGAGAGCCTCCTCCTTCTTGTTAACCTAATGATCATTAGTGAAAAACAATTAGGGTTTCAGTGTAACTTTCTCTGAAATTCCTAGATCTCACATCGTAAAACCTCACAAGAGCTTTCTCTATATTGCAAGTCAATTAGAAAGCATTTCTAGCACAAGGGCATAGTCTCAGACGGTCTTGGGTGCAACAATTAGGAGGAAATCTCTGTTGATTTCTGTTCTTTACGCCGTGCATCAAAGGACCCGAGGTTGATTCTTAATCTTTATCGTTTCATTGTTGTATTTCGTTTATGACCATATTTCACATGTTAAATTTACGTTATAGTCCTAAATTTAAAGGGTCTTATACGGATATTACCCCACAGAAAGAAGTTCTCAAATTGCTTCAACTAGATATGATTTATCCTATTTCTGATAGTAAATGGGTGAGTCCTACCCAAGTAGTCCATAAGAAGTCTGGGGTGACCGTAGTTGAGCACAAAGATGGTGAGCTTGTACCCACCAGGATCCAAAATGGTTGGAGGGTTTGTATATATTATCGTAGGCTGAATGCGGTAACTAGAAAGGACCGCTTCTCTCTTCCGTTTATTGATCAAATGCTTGAAAGACTAGAGGGAAAGGCTTATTATTGCTTTTTAGATGGGTATTCAGGGTATTTTCAAATAGCTATTGCCCTTGAGGATAAAGAGAAAACCACATTTACTTGTCCTTTTGGTACCTTTGCATATCGACGCATGCCTTTTGCACTTTGTAATGCACCTGCTACTTTTCAGCGATGTATGGTTAGCATATTTTTTGAGTATGTTGAACGCTTCATTGAGGTGTTTATGGATGATTTTACGGTGCATGGTGATTCTTTTGATACTTGTTTATACCATTTTTCTCTTGTTCTTAGCGCTGTATTGATACTAACCTTGTTTTGAATTTCTGAGAAGTGTCACTTTATGGTGGAACAAGGTATAGTACTTGGACATGTTGTGTCTTCGAAAGGTATTGAGGTAGATAAAGCTAAGATTGATACTATTTCTTCTCTACCTTACCCTACTAATGTCCATGAAGTTCGATCTTTTCTTGGCCATGCAGGTTTCTACCGCAGGTTCATTAAAGACTTCTCTAAGATCGCTTCACCCTTATGCAAGCTGTTGCAAAAGGAGAAAGATTTCAAGAATGGCCATGCAGGTTTCTACCGCGGGTTCATTATTAAAATCCAAAGGAAGCTCCTCCAATTGCAACTTATGTAATTCGGCCACCACTTCCTGCAACTTAGTAGAAAAAGCATATTCTACCTCTTGACCATCCACACTATTTTCCAAAGCTACCTGCAACTCATCATCACCATTAAAACCAAAGAAATCTTGGGCTAAAGGGTCAATAATGTCAATAAAATTCAAAGAGTGGTAGTCATCAGGATATTTCATAGCATCATAGATGTTAAACTGCACCACCTGACCACTAGACTCCATAGTCATAGACCCACTCGACTACACATCAATCGTAGTGCTAGCAGTTTTCAAGAATGGCCAACCTAACATAATATGAGCCGCATGTTTATCATGTTCCATGTCTAGCACATAAAAACCGGCAGGAAAGATAAGATTATCAACCAAAACAAGCACATCCTCGATAATCCCCTTTGGGTAGACATTCAATCTATCAGCTAACTGAATAACAACACTAGTATCATGCAAAGGACCAAGTTTCATAAATTGGTACAAGGAGTAAGGCATCACATTAATAGAACCTCCTAAATCTAACATGGCCTTTTTAATCTTAGTGTTTCCAATGATGCAAGGGATAGTGAACATGCCCGGATCACTACACTTAGTAGGTAATTTTCTTTGAAACATAGCAGACACATGTTCATTAACCTTCACTTTTTTATGCAAGTTGTTGCAAAAGGAGAGATATTTCATCTTTGACAAGGCTTGTAAGGAGGCTTTTGATGAGTTAAAAGGTAGGCTTACCTCCGCTCCAATTATTCAAGCACCGGATTGGTCTCTTCCCTTTGAGATCATGCGTGACGCGAGTGATTATGCATTGGGGGCAGTGTTGGGTTGGAAGAATAGGAGGGCTTCCCATGTTATTCATTATGCATCCATGACCCTAAACGAAGCACAACGGAATTACACCACAACTGAGAAGGAGCTTCTAGCGATTGTTTTTGCTTTGGAAAAATTCCGGTCCTATTTACTTGGTACGAAAGTGGTGGTATTTTCATATCATGCAGTGCTGCGCCACTTGATGGAAAAGAAAGAATCTAAGCCGAGATTGATAAGATGGATTCTATTGCTTAGTGAATTTGATTTGGAGGTAAAAGACAAGGGAGCAGAAAATGTTGTAGCATACCATTTGAGCCGGTTAGTGGATGTTGATGCAAATCCACATGAGAAAAATCCGGTGATAGGATTATTTCTTGATGAGAGCTTGTTCGCTATTCGTTCTGTAGAGCCATGGTATGCCAATCTTGTAAAATTTCTGTGCTCTTCTAAATTTCCACAAGGCTTCTCCAAATCTCAAAAAGACAAGCTTCGTAGTGATGCGAAGTATTATGTGTGGGACGAGCCTTATTTATGGAAGCATTGCTCCGACCAAATCATAAGAAGGTGTATACCTGAGAATGAGATGACCTCTATCCTTACATTTTGCCACTCACATGCTTGTGGTGGTCATTTTGGTGCAAGAAGAACGGTGAGAAAGGTGCTAGATTGTGGGTTTTATTGGCCTTCTTTGTTTAGAGATGCTCATGGATTTTGTCAAACTTATGACAATTGCCAAAGAGTAGGCAATATTTCCCGAAAGAATGAGATGCCGCAAAGCTACATGCTTAATTGTGAGATTTTCGATGTTTGGGGGATCGATTTCATGGGTCCCTTCCCAAGTTCATATGGTAATATTTACATTTTGCTTACGGTAGATTATGTGTCTAAGTGAGTAGAGGCTATCCCCACTAAGACCGATGATTCAAAGGTAGTGGCGGATTTTATCAAGGCTAACATATTTGCTCGATTTGGAATTTCGAAGGCCTTGATAAGTGACCATGAAACTCATTTTGTCAACAAGACAATTAGTGCTTTGCTCAAAAAGTATTGTGTTACTCATAAAGTCTCCACGGCATATCATCCTCAAATCAATGGACAAGCTGAGGTGTCCAATAGGGAAGTTAAATCTATCCTTGAGAAGACGGTGAATCACAATCGGATGGATAGGAGTTTGAGATTAGATGATGCATTATGGACTTATCGGACGGCCTATAAAACCCCGATTGGTATTTCACCTTATCAACATGTATTTGGGAAAGCGTGTCATTTACTTGTAGAATTGGAGCATAAAGCATATTGGGCAATAAAAAGCTTCAACACGAGCAAGGATGATGCGGGGTTGCATCGGAAGTTGCAATTTCAAGAGTTGGAAGAGCTCCGACTTGAATCATATGAGAATGCAGCTACTTACAAAAAAAGAACGAAAGCTTGGCATGACAAGATGATATTGAGACGGGACTTTAAAGTTGGTCAGAAAGTCCTTTTGTTCCAATCCCGCTTTCGTCTATTTCCAGGTAAGTTGAAATCCCGTTGGATCGGTCCACTTATAATTACTAATGTTTATCTTCATGGTGCAGTTGAGGTACGAGATCCGACGACGGACAAAGTGCTAAAAGTAAATGGGCAAAGATTGAAGCCCTATCATGATGGTGTCGAGATTGAGGTGGTAGAGTCACTGGATCTATACGACCCCATTTATGAAGATTAATTTCAGCACTAAGTTGAGCAAACGACTATAAACAAAAGCGCTAATAGGAGGCAACCCGGATTTTGGATCCTTTTTATTTGTAATATTTCTTTAATTAAGTTTCATAGTTAGTTAATTTATTTCGTTTCATTAGTAATTAGAAATTGCATTGTTTTTATGTTTATTACTCGTTTTATTTAATTTTATTTTGACGGTTTATTATGTATACTAGGACCGTAGAACAATATTTCAAGACGGGGGGGAAAAGTCGTGAAGACGGAGGGTCAAGATGTGAGGTCAAGTCCTCAAGACGGAGAGTTAAGTATTGCGCGCCATAGTTGAGCCTCGAGCGCACTATTCTCACGCGCATAAATCGAAGAATCGGTAGCGAGCAGTCTCTATCTCACGTTCACCGTTCACCCTATGCGCGTTTTATGTGCGTTGGACGTTCATCTGAGGTTCACTAGACGTTCACCTGAATGTCGCGCGCTTCATTCTCAGGTAATAACCCTTTTCCTTCGACTAATTCCCTTTCCTCTCTTCTTCCTATTTCCTAAAATCAATCCATTCAAACATCAATCCTTTCTTCTTTCCAAATCCCTCCCCCAAATTGCTGCTCAATAAATCACAAAAAAAAAAAAAAATTAATCCGCCTGATATCGTTACTTCGTGTTAATTCATTGTTCAAATTCCAAATTCATCTCTATACTACTGAAATTTGGTGCGAAATATTGGGGTTTATAACCCTAATTTCTGAAGCAATTGGGGATTCTTGGTGCAATTATTCCCAAAACGTGATTGTTCACTCCTATTTTGCTGAGATTTCATCCTTAATTGTTGCAATTTGTGCGAAAATTTGGGGGTTTTCTAACCCTAATTATGGAATTGAAACAAACCCAACAAATTCTTCCCCAATTCGTGTAAGTTTCGATCCTTTCTTGCTGAAATTCCGTCCCTATATTGCTGAAATTGGGACGAAAGCATGGGGTTTTATACCCTTAATTTCTGAATTGGAAATAGCTACTTCAATTGCAAGTTTTGAGCGATTAATCTGCGTATTGTGTGTCGATTTCAAATTGCTCAGTCACCTTCACAATTGCTTGGGTTGTAAGTACTCATCTCTTTGTGTTTTCCTTTTCTTATTACATAAATTCAAATTCGCTAAATCGTATCATTGCTGGAGTTGGAGTATTGTGAGTTTTTGAGTTGCAGGGAGACTCTGAAGTTGCTTTTGTGAAGTGTCGGGAGTGTTGCTTTTGGGTTGCTATGTTCTTGTTGCTGTATTGTTGCTGTTGGTGTTGGACAGTTGCTGAGGGGTGTGTTGTCGAGGCTACTGTGTTGTTGCTAGGCTGTGAATTTCTGGAATTAAAAGCGAGTTGCATCGTGAGTGCTGTGTCATGTTTTGTCGTGAGTGTTGTGGAGTGTTGGTATTTTGAGGCGTTGTTGGAATAGAGGTAATGTTGTTGGATTGAGTTGTTGTGAATTTGTTACTAGTTGTTGTTGACAGGTTGCTGCAAGTTGTCGTACGATGGCCCCAAAACGGAAAAATCCACCCATAAAAGCTACAAAAACTACCTCAAAAGTCGCAGCCAGTACCTCAAGTGCTAGTGCCGCTGTAGACTATATGGGATGTAACTTGACTGATGCCCAAAAGAAGCATTTGAAAGCCCTTATCCTTCCAAACAGAACCATTCGTGTAACCAAATTTTTTGTCAGAGAGGCATTGAGTCAGTTGGGAGTCCTTAAGGTGGTGGAGGTGTTGTTAGGACGAGCTAGTTTGAGTCAGTTTTTGAATAAGAAGGCTGAAACGTATAAGTGATTGACGTTGGAGTTCTTATCCACCGTTGAGTGTGTGTCCGAGAGTGACCTTCCTAGCATTAAATTTCAATTAATGAACCAATAAACTGTGTTGTCATATAGTTCATTGCGGGAGATTTTTGGTGTAGCCCCGAGAGCTGATATGGAGAGTTGGGCTGGTACTTCCTCTTGGGCGGTGAAAAACAAATTTTGGTATGCACTTACTCATCAGCGTAGTACTGGTTGCACTCAGAAAAGTTCTAGGATACCTCACACGGCATTCCGCTTTGTTCACCGTGTCCTTGTCATGACATTCTTATGCCAAGGAGAACCTACCAATATCAACCGGAGTGAGATTGACATGTTGTGGGGTATGGGGCCGGAAGGAGTAGGTCGGCCGGATTGGGTGAGCGAGTTTGTTCAAATGTGTATTGAGATTTGGAGTGTGATAACTGGTAAGATTCCTATTGGAGGAATGGTGACTTTGCTTTCTACTCATTTGGGGTATGAGTTAGACCCCGAGATCGCGTCTGCGGGATCTCTTCTTTGACCATTGAGTCCATGTGTTGCCATATGCAGATGTTGGGTCGCATTGATTGTGAAGAGTTGGCCTATGCTTTGCTGTTAGGCACTGGTAACAAGGAAGCCTACTTGAGACTACCTTGCCCGTAGGAAGTGCTGATTCAGGTGGGGCCGCATAATAGCGATCTATACATTCCCCAGGACCCTCCGGAGCTACTTGTTCTAGTCGCCTCAAAGAAGAAGAATAATAGAGTTGAGGGTGGTGAGGATGTCACCATGGAGGAGGCTGACGGTTCGGGCAAACCTGTGAATGATGAGCAAGAGGAGGCTGATGATGGTGAGGGTATTAGTATTAGTGCTGGTGCTGGATTAGTAGCTGGTGATGCTACTTGTAGAGGCCGTATGGAGATTGATTTGGAGGACTTAAGGGATGAGATGGAGGCTATTCATGATCAGAACAGGGAGTCTTCGGCACTTCAGCGTGCCATGAGTGACATGTTCAAGGACATGTATCTGGAGTCTTACAAACTCCTTGAGGCTACCTTGTATGCGGAGTTGGCTACTAGACGTCTTGACAGATAGGCTCGTGCTCGAGCGAGGCAGCAGACCCGTCGCTCGTGCTTCGGCTAGTGCTGCGGATCTCGTTCTTCCTAATTGGTGGTATGCCCCCTTATTTTTTTTTTCTTTTGCGTTCCCGTACAACATTGGGGACAATGTTGAGTTTAAGCATGGGGAGGGTTATATGCACTATTGTACATATTTTATTCCGTCACTTTTAATTTAATTTGCTTTGTTTCCATTTAAAAAAGAAATAAAAAAAAAGCTGAAAAAGAAAAAAAAATGAAAACTGAAAAAACAAAAACAAAAAGAGAAATACCCGGCTAGGTGAAAACCCGCAAGGGCGGGTGCCTAGGCAAAAAATGGGAAAAGTGGCCGAGGACGGAGTGAAAACCCGCAAGGACGCTCCGGGTAAAATGAAGAATTCGGATGCGTGCCACGAGAGTTGTGTGAGGAAAATAGCTAGAGTGAAAACCCGCAAGGGCGGGCGCTCTAGGCGAAATGAGAGGAATAGGAAAAAAAATCCATTTCACACTAATTTTTTTTGTCCTATTTTTGGTGTGGCGTCATAAGAAGGGTGCTAAAGAAGGTCGGTCGGTTAGGACTAGTGGCTAAGGTGAGAATAATTGCTATGCTTTGTTGTTGTTGTTTGCACTTTCTTTATGCGATTGTTGGCTTTGTGTTTCTGTGCTAAGGTAGAGGAGGTTAGCTTGATTCTCTTGGCTTGGAGATTTTAGTAGTAAAACATATCTTGCTAGTTATGGGCATGTCACATTTTAATGCCATATGAATGTATTTAGGTTGGAGCGATAAGGGGCATAGCATTCTTTTGTATCGGTGTCTTGTGGTGACCTCTTTTCACCATGACTGCTATGTTGCTTTATTTTATTTTGAAGATGCGGAAAAACAATTATGTGTTGCAGTATACATGTTGTGGGTTGTTGTGTTGCTAGTTGTTGTTGCTTGTTGTTGTGTTACTAGGCGGTGGTTGTGATGTACACTAGAAGGTGTTTTGGAGGTTGAATGAAGGAAGAGAGCATTATTTGTTATGAGTCATTTTCTACCATGTGCTGGGTTTGAGCTTGTGTTGGTATACATTTCATTGTGTCCTTTGGTTTTACATCGAGGACGAGTAAAAGTTCAAGCATGGGGAAATTGATACGACTCATTTAGTCGTAGTTATTTGGAGCGAATTCGTATGGTTTTGACGGTTTGAAGTAGTGTTATGGAACTTAATTGCAGGTTATTTTTTAGTGAGCTTTGGTTAGCTATTGGGCCAGTTTTACAAGTTTAAAACGGAGTCCAAGTCCGAGGAAAGATGGGCCTGGATACCTATGAAGATACCTGAGACGTGTGCGCTTAAGATGCACTAATTGTGCGTGCATGGGACAAAGACTAAGACGCGGCAACAGCTTTCACGACCTGCATTTATTTGACCGAGGCGCGACTGAAGCGCAACCTACACTTGACTATTTCGTTTCTTTACTTCAGTCGGTTTGTTCCGATTATTACTTTTATTATTTAACACTTTATTTCATAATCTAGTTTTAGACCTTATTACTATATAACTTGTTAATAAAGCTTTAGAAGATTTTTACGCAGCTTTTTAGAAAAAAAAAACCCTATTATTGTTATTGGCAAACGATGTGTAACTAATCTTTATTCTTACACTCAAGCAATTGAAGCACTCTTAAACCGATTGTGAGTTTGAATGTTTTAGTTCCTCTTCTTGATTATTGTGAATTGCTTAGTTATTATTAATTATATGAATGTTGATTGATTATTTCTAGGTGTACAACTAGTGATTGATTTCTTCATTCTATTGTTAGTATTATTAATTGAATAGGATTTATTGATTAACTCTACGCTTGTAACAGCTAGGAATTAATATTGAACGGGATACGTTGGTATTAGTTTTTAGAAGCGATTCACATAAATATCTAAAGTGCAACTGGGTTAGATGCATTATTTATTCTCTATCGAGTTCTCTATTTTATATTGCTGCTATTGAATTAAATCTTGAACTGGATTGTTAAGGTTGTTTAACAGTTAGGGTTGATTAAGAACGGGATTCGTTTTAATTAACTATTCGTAAGGAGAATTGGAATTTGTCACTCACAATAGAGTAATCAAGATTAGTAATTGAAATCGTCTTACAGTGATCAATTGTTATTGAGTATGGATATATGCTTGGCTATAAGACCCTTTTAAATCATTTGATACACTGAAAGTCATTAGTTTTATTACTCAATTTGCGTTAGCTATTAATCTTAGTTCATTAGAAAATCAACTCAAATCCCTCCCTTTGTGTTACTACGGTCTTTAATTACATTAGAGATCGACTTTTCCTACATTATTATAATTTGCATAAATTGTTAATCTGATTCCCTTGGGTTCGACCCTTATTTCCGCTTTACTACGGTTTAGTATTTGGATTTAATTGATATAAATTGTTAATTTGAGGCATATGACTTTAGTCTGTCACTACAAACAAGGAAATTATAAGAAAACGGTAAAAACAACCTTGAGGAACAAGTTCCTCATGGTTAAAGCACAATTAAAATATACAAACAAACAAGAACTTAATCACAAAACACTGTCCCCGACAATGGTGCCATTTTGATGTGAGCGAGTCGTTGTTCACTCATTCAAACACATTTATATTCTCAACAAACAACTAGTAAGTGGTTAAGTCGAAGTCAATCCACGATACAACTTTGGGTTCTAAGTCTATCTATCTCAATTTATGCTAGTGTCACAATTATTGGGGTTTGAGGTTGTGTTCTAAACTACGACAAGGAAATGTAAAAATGAAGAACAAGTCAAGTTAAAAATGGAGATGTAAACAAATGATTAAAGACAATAGGGTGTCATGGGGTCATAAGGTAATCATGGTAAGATCACATAAATGAGTCAGATAGATAGAAACAATTATTATTGTGTTGGAATCGAGTTAGTTTATGTCTTACAATTCCTAGGGAGACTTAGGTCTCGGAGCCGAGTTGGTCATAACTTTACAACACGTACATCGACTTTGGTCTCCCTATTAAACTATATGCGTGGTCTAACAAGCCTTGAGTTAGCTTATATCTTACAAGTCTTGCTGAAAAGATAAGAGAATCATGCTAGTTTGTCAATCAAGCATTTCATCAAACATAACATGTGCATAAGTTGAAAGTACAATAAGCAAGCATTCATGTGAACTCATTAATCATATATCTATCACATAATTACTCCCGTAATCCCCCCCCCCCCCTCAACCCTAGCTAGAAGACTACTCACGACACATCATGATGAATATGCTAGCAATGGTATCAAACATCACAACACAAATGAACATGATGATTAAGAAAGGTAATAAAATAAGAGATTAACAAGTAAACAAAGAGGGATTAAGAAGGTTACCAACTTGGAAAGTAAAGATGAACATAAATAAAGAAGACTAACCTTGCCACTTAGTCGTCAAATACATACCCAAGAGATCCAAATGTAAATAACGTGAATTTAACAAAGAAAATTGGAAGAATAATGGAAGAAAACTTTGATTAGTGATGGAGAGTTGTCAATTCTCCAATACAAACCCAAGAATTGTTCAATTACAAAACTAGATCTAAGATTGTTTGAGAAATAATTAAGGAAAGATTAAAATATAATTTGTAGAATGATTAAAGACTAATTCTATTCTAATCTACTTCTAAGAAGCCATAATATGAACTAAACAGGCTTTTTCTCCTCTAAATACCAGAGGGGTATATATAGTGGGTACAAGAATTAGGTAACTAAGGGGTTAAATGACGATTAAGCCCCTTAATTGAAGTCCAACGCCTTGCAAGTCTCAGTTGGGGATGCACGACCTGCCCCTAATGGACGCTTATCCTGTCTTGAGGGATGGACGAGACTGGTTTGGGGATGCCCATCCTGAGTCTGGGGACGCCCGTCCTGGTGCTGGGATGCGCGGACAAGCGGTCAACTTGTTTATTTGAGCTCAGATTGTAAAACGGACGTCATTTCCTCATCTGGACTTCTATTGGAGTGATTCAAACACCTAGACCACTTGATTTTTCGGCGCCGTTTCATCTAGCATAGCTTTAGAGCCAAACAAGCAATTATTGGTTTGGTTCCAAGCAATTTCCTCTAGTAATGGCTCACTTCTCGTCATCCTTGACCAACAACTTGTGGGGATAGATTCTTGGGTCATGGGGATTGTCCTTCATTGCCCTAAAACTTGCTTTATTGAGCTACGACATTTAGCCTTGGTCTCCTCTTTGATGCTTGGTCGTTGGATGCAATCAATTTAGCTCCGATTAACTCCGTTTAGGCAAGGTTAGTGCTCCTCTCCTACCAAGGACACCAATTCTCAGAGAATATGCATAATAGGAATCTAAAGATAATAAAAGACCCTAATACACATTAAAAAGCATAGGAAAGAGGCTACTTTGGGACTAAATGTGCGTAAATACGAGTCACATCAGTAATGCTCCTAGTGTCCTACCTTAACCCTCGTCGGGGGAAGCGCTTTTATTACAGTGCTCTCGGGGTTATGTGTGCTAGTTTGGCACTTATCGCTCGCTCTAAGAGTCGATATCTGAGTTCTGGAGCCATAGTGACCCGCTTATCTCAGAGACTGGCCGACTTTGAGGCCCCTTCAGCGTCGAGAATTGGGTTGTTTGAGACTGCTTCCACCATGGTTGAGCATTACTGGTGCCACATTAAGTGGCTTAGGAAGCTAGATGACGTGACCTTAGCTTGGAGGGTAAAAGGGACCAAGTGGATGGGACTTCCTGATCCGGAGAACCTACATACCGATGGTCAAACACTTAGAGGAGTATGACCCGGGTAGTGGAGAACCTCGACCTCCGCCCCAGTACTATCTGATCGATCCTGCTATCCTTTTAGACTTGCCCGAACCGACCATTGCTTCGGGGAAGCAAGCGACTGTTCCCGCACACTGTGAGCACCGCAGAAGGAGGGTGACCAGAGAGGCCGAGACCAGGCCTTCTTATACCACACCGAGCTTTTACCCGACCCAGTACTTGCTCTACCCTACAGTCCACGACCCTAGGATGCAGATCAATGAGCTAAACGGGCGGATTTCTACCATGTTAGTATTGCGAAACATGGACGAAATGGTTTATAACCAGGGTATAGGGACTAAACTTGCCCAATCGATATGGTGGAGAGGACCGGGAGATGACACCGGGGTGTTCCATAGCTATGGGATGGATCGTACGGTGTGGAGAGTCCTGGAGAGCTACGAGTATGGCTGTCTCGTGGGACCGTGGGGAGCCAACTATGGTAGCCAGTTGGATGAGGCAGGGAGGTGGACCGCGGTGGTGGTTACTCAGTAGGAGCATACCAGGGAGGGGGACATCTACCACCGGTGGCGGCGAGGAAATGGATGAGGACGCGAACGTCTGAGCTCCGTTTTGATTTATTTTGTTTTGGTTGTTGGATATTTTATTGGATCTCCCTTTATACTTGACATTTGATTTTGTTTTGGATGATTATAACCGGCCATAAGGCCAATGCATATTTTTCCGTGTTGGTGAGGCCGTTAAGACCTGAATGATTGGTTTGGTAGATGGATTAAAACTTTTTTTGCAGGTGAACTTTAAATGTTATGAGTATAGGTTATGAAATGTTGAGTTTTGCCTCTCAAAACTAGACCGAGCACTTGGTACTCGGCCGAGTACCGATTACTCGACCGAGTTCCTGTTGGTACTCGACCGTACCCTGGGGATTGTGTTCGTGGTTGTTTTAAAACTTTTGAAAGATTACGTTGTATTACTTTGTTTTACACATATCCATGAGCGTCTTGGTATCAATGTGGGTATAGTTTGATATGAATGTAACACCCCCACCTACCAAGGAGCCTTAACAAGACATTCCCCAGCATATAAGGACGTTAACATCTCGGTTGCCCGAGGAATAGTAATAATCAAATGTCGATAAAAGAACAATTATGTTTATATACAAGTGATAAACCAAAATAAAAGATACAACTTGTGACATCTATCAACTACGTGAAACTATCTCTGCCATGACTCGTGGTTGATATGAGTCATAATTACGCACATTTAGTCCCATAACTAAGCCTCATTTTGCATACTAATATAGCATTTCATAGCCATTTTATTCATCATTTGCTTCCTATTTGCTTTCCTAGTGCATTTTATACGTCTTGTAGGAAAGAAGATAATGAGGCGGAATTCTCGTCTCTCGTGCATATTCGGAAGCTTGTTGATGAACTTAGATGGACTAGTATGAAGAGGAGGCAAGAATGATGACCAAGGATTAGGAATAAAGAGTGTATGAAGGCATCATAGGCATAAAAGCAAGAAAAAGGATTCTGCACCTCAGCCCGCTCGGGTCATGATCAACCCGCTCGGGTTATCCTTCAACACGCTTCTCAACCCGCTCGGGTTAAAGCTCAAGACACTCGGATTTTGCTCAGATCGAACGGATTTTTTGGCAGGGAGATTGTCTTCGCAACGGGGAATCGTGGGGCTCCTCCTAGGACTTGCAAGGCTCTATTCGACACTTAAAGCATATTATTTCCTAATCTACCATTGCTTAACCTAATGAGGCACCACTATATATACTCCATTTGTAATAATCAAGGGAGGAAGCCCTCTTAGTAGAGGCAAAGCTTTCATTAGGAGTAGATTAGAATAGATGTGCACTTAATCTTTTCACAAATTACACATTAATCTTTCCTTAATTATTATTTAAAATTTATTATAGGGTAATTGAAGATTATTGGGTTATTATTGGAGAATTGACGACTCTTCATCAATCACTCAAGTTTTCTTCTATTATTCTTTCCTTTCCATTTGTTCATCTTAATATTGGTATAATCTCTTTACTCTTTACTCTTTATTGTTTATTGTTTTACTCGTTCATCATGTTTAGACTTGTTGATATGATTGACACCCTTGTTAGCATGTTTTCCATGATCGGGAGTGAGTAGTCTTCTAGTTAGGGTTAATGGGGGATTAGGGGAACTATAACATGGGGGTACATTCATACTTAATCTAATATGTTTCTATAAGATTACTTGCTTGTTGTAGTATTAACCTATGCACATGTTATGTTTGATAAAATACTAGACTAAGAAACCTTGCATTTATACATCTCTTATCTATTCAACAAGACTTGTAAGAAATAAACTAACTCAAGTCTTGTTGACCATGCATAGAAGTGAATTGGAAGAAACTAAGTCGAATCGTAGGTGTTGTACAGTCTTGCTCGACTCGGCTCCAGGACCCAACTCTTCCTAGGAATTGTAAGACATAAACTAACTCGATTCCTCTACAACAATAATTTCTTGCATCTATGTAAACATGTTTGTATGATCACCACCATGATTCCCCTATGATCCCAAGACACCCTAGTAGTGTTAATCATTTGTTTACATCTTTTAATTTATTTCTTGTTTTACTTTATTGTTTTCATTAGCTTAGACTCATCAACTCTAAGCCCCAACAATTATGACACTAGCATAAATTGAGATAAATAAACTTAGAACCCAAAGCACACCATCCCGTGGATCGACCTCGACTTAACCACTATCTAGTTGTTTGTTGAGATTATAAATGTGTTTGATGGTTTAACGACAACATCAAAATGGTGCTGTTGCCGGGGACGGTGTTATGTGATTAAGTTCTTACTGGTTTGTCTATTTTTAATTTTGCTTTAACCTTGAGGAACTTGTTCCTCAAGGTCGTTCTTACCGTTTTGTTATAGTTTCCATGCTTGTAGTTATTTTCTTATCTTAGCTATGATGATGGCTCAAGACTTGATACATGGAGTTTGTGGTGGATCTTTTGAGTATGGCTATAGGTATGGGGAGTTTGAGGAGCGAGTCAACACAAACCTACCTTACAACTCATACAATGAAAATACTAACTACTACCCAAAATTTTCCTACCAAAATCACCACATCCAATATCCACAACAACCACCCTCCCAATACCCACTTTACAACCAATTCCAAATGCCACAATACAACCACTCTCACACCCACCCACAACAAGAAGATGAGCCCAACTTTGACATTTAAAATGTGGTTCTCCAAATGATGGGAGATCAACAAAACTTCTTCAAACAAATGCTAGAAGAGAGCCAAAATAGAAACAATGTTCTTCAAAGCATTGTTACTCAAGGTGAGGAGTTGGCAATTCGAATTGCCCAAATGAAGGCCACCCAACCAACCAACCACTCCTCACCAATTCTTGAGCATTGACATGAATGCGAATTTGAGGTAATGGCCTTTGATGTGGAAGATGTGAAGTAGGAAAAGCCAATCTCCTTGAGCTCTTGTGAGTATGAAAGTGTGGTGTTTGATGAAGAAGACATGAGGTTGAGTAAGCCAAATACTCTTAGCCTTTGTGAGTATGAGGGTGTGACTTTTGATGTGAACATTGATATGGTGGAGGAAGAGTTATTGAGGAGAATTAAAGCGCCTATTTATGACTCATATGGAGAAAGCGATGATGACACATCTATAGAAGATGATGATGAGGGAAACATAGGCTCAAATGATAAATGGAGTTGTGAGATCAACTTGCTTGAGGAACCCATCCTTGAGAAGTTTGAAGATTGCTTCGATGAAGAGGAGGAATGCCTTCATGAGAACCTTTTCGCACCCACTATGGAGCTCATGATAGTTGGAGATGACATTATGGACCTTCTCACGAAAGTCAAATCGTCATACAAGAATTACTTAGTGGAGAAGCTCAAAGACAAAGCTAAGAAGGAGCCTACATATGAAAATTTGGCACCTACTATCCGAAATCCTAAGACACCCCATCATCAATGTCATGAAAGTTCACCTTCCATCCTTGGAGGGTTGATTAGTCCAAGCATTTGCGACATCAACTTTGGAAGAAATAGGAGCAACCGAAAAACCCCCTATGACAAGAATCTCAAGTTTGCTAGTTTTAAGAGCCGGGAAGGCTATCATGACAAAGCAAAGGAGAAAGGAAAGGAGTTCAAAGGGATATCCCTCATCGATTGGCCCTACTCTATTATGAAGTGGTTCAAAACTTACTCATGCTTACTTGAGGACCATTCATAAGCATTTGACCAACTATTGAGAGCATTGAGCTCTATGGATAATAAAATTCGTCATCTCAACTTAGTTTGGTGGAGTTCTATCTCAAACCACCAATTGTAATATATCCTTTCTAATCTCCACATTGTACTATAATAGTTGCATTGTACATATATCCTTTAGTCTTTACTTGAGATATGTGAGGGAGAGTTCTCATCGACTCTTTGAGCCATTTTTCAGGAAAAGAAAATATAAGAAGGGATCACAAAAGGGTGAAAGAGAATGGTTTAACTCAAAGCCTTCAAAATCCACGAAAACAGGCCAGGACGCCCGTCCCCTGAGCAAGATGCTCGGCCCGTACCTGGAAGAAATGAAGAAAAGCTTGCTGAACTAAAATCCACACGACTTATACCCAAGACGCCCAGCTAAACGTTTGAGTCGCCCGGAAAGTCAAAAAGTCGCTCAACCTGAGCTCCAACTCAAGGCAAAGAATTTTGCTGGATGGGGATCTGCGCGGTTTTTCAACAGGACGCCCGACTCAGTCCACGAGTCGCTCGGACTGACTTCAAGACGCCCGGATCAGATCAAAAATTTGTAGGGCTCTTTCAAAGGACGCCCGAACCCAGCCCCTGACTCGCTCGTCCCAGCACCTTTCTTCGATATAAACGCCCCCACCATCCCTATTTCCTCATCTTATCAACATCACAACCACATATCATCATCCTCCTTACCAACCCCATCACAATCATCAATCCAAGCTTTTTGAACGAGTCCCTACCAACCACGTCAAGCAAGAATGAATCTAAGGATCAAAAGCAAGAAGGCCACCGAGACCACACCTAAACATCATAAGGGTGCCAGTTCAACCGCCTCAAGAGAGACAAGGGGCTAAGAGAATGAGATGATACCGGACGTTGAACAACTTGAGCATTTCTCGGAGGTATACTTCATCAAGAATGAACATCGTCAACGATTTAAGCAATTGCTAGGTAAGGCTTATGAACCTACTCAATTCATTGATCTTGAGGTGTTAGAAACACTTGGTATAAGACATCAAACGGAGGTATTCTTCAATGGTTTGGGTCTTGAGATGATGTTCTATGCCCATGAGGACACTTACTTAAGCCTCACACTAGAGTTTTTGTGTAGCCTCCGTGTTGTCACTAATCGACAAAAGAATGTTGGTATGGAGTTCCGTCTTTCCAATACGGATTATAGAATAACCTTAGACCACTTTGCAAGGATCTTTGGTCTTGAGGTACCAAGGAATTACACCGACAAGCCCTCTGACTTTATTGTTAACCACCTTTGGAGGGCTATTTCCGGAAGGGAATTCAATTCTTACAAACAATGCTATACTTTTGCAATCCAACATCCGGTGATTAGGATTAGTGAATGGTTCGTGGCCGGAACTATAAACGGAAGGCTAGAGCAAGACAAGTGTACCCTTCTCGACTTGACCTTCCTAGAGTCTTATTTGAATGTACAAGGGATGCGGCCTTACAACTTTAACACCCCCCTTGAGATGATTATAAGGTTTAATGATTTTGCAAAGGGGAATTCCGCAATTAAGACCTTCGTGATGGGAGGCCTAATAACATTTTTGGCCAATGAACTTTGACCCGGGTTCAACTTTGATGGAAGATATGCCAAGCTCGAGGGGAGAACTTTGATCGATGAGCACACTATCTTCTACCACCTCCGTTGGTGTAGATACAATGAGGCCGGGAGTGTCGAATGGTTCACTAAGGGATGCACGCCACTTGCTCTCACGAGATGGAACATACCACCCACCAAGCCCCGCTTGAGCCGGTACTCACCAAGGCCAAGCTACCTCCTTCCCATTGAAATACTTGACCATACACCACCAAGGGAAGAATTACCCCCATCGACCTTGCGAGTTGCCGGAATGAGGTGATACACCACCATCCTATGTACCCATTCCACCCTACCCCACACCACATGTGCCATTCACTCCTCAAGATCCGGAAGCTCCATCCATGGGCGAATTGATGAAGCTCATGCAAAATGTTGATCTTAGAGTGCACGATGGGAGGGTTGACAACTACTTAGCCCAATACCCATCCTACTACAACGTGGCTCAACAAGGGTACATCAATCCTAGAGGCCCTCATCCATCTTGGGCTCAACCACATCTCTTGTTCCCTAACTATGGTAATCAAGGAGGGAACTTTGGCGACCAAAGTGGGGGATTCTATAGCCAAGGAGGAGGTTATGACCAAGGAGGATATAGCGGGCATGGAGGCCACGGTGATGATGACGATGATGACGAGTAAAGTGGCTAGTCACACCACCTCCATTTGTATGATACTTCTCTCTCTCTCTCTCTCTCTCTCTCTCTCTCTCTCTCTCTCTCTCTCTCTCTCTCTCTCTCTCTCTCTCTCTCTCTCTCTCTCTCTCTCTCTCTCTCTCTCTCTCTCTCTCTCTCTCTCTCTCTCTCTCTCTCTCTCCCTTTTGTATAGGTTCATTGCATTTTAAATAGTTTACATTGTAATATATCACATGATTCATGTAGTTAGTTGCATATAGACTTGAATTCATGCATAGTCACTAATGACCAAACCTATTCCTTTCTACACTAGAAATAGTGCTTAAATCGGTTTGGGGAGGTTTGATCATAGGTGACCATAGCTTAATAGAGAACGTGCATCATCTAGTGTAGTTTAGATTGCATTCATTTGTTATATATGTCATATAGAATTGTATTTAGTTAGAGCATGCATTCATTCATATCTTTGCATTTATTTCCATAAATTCAAAAATCCAAAAAACATTTATTCCTTTTTCATTCCTACTCCTACATGTACATTGAGGACAATGTCCAAAATAAAGTGGGGGATGGGAATTTATATTCCAAAATACAAAAAAAAAAAAATTGAAAATTTTCGAAAAATCCCAAAAATATGTTCTTAAATTTCATAAAAACAAAATCCATAAAAATTTGAAAATTTGAAAAACCAAAAACATGTTCTATAAATTAGTAGTGTAGAATTGTATATACTTGTATTTTTGTTCTCTTCTCACATAGATACAACACCACATTTGAGGCGTTGTCAAGGGAATGTGAAGAACGCTTGGTATGATCGCTCTAATCTCTATTTCCCTTCCATTTATTTTCATTATTCATAGGAGGAGGATGGGCTTACATGTTAAGGAGGATGTGGTGTATTTTTTTGTTGCGGTTTGTGTATATAATACTACAGTTTTCTATGTCTATGGGTACTCTATCGAGTGGGGCTTACTCTGTCGAGTAAGTATCTTTTTACGCAAAACAGTAGCTGACCTGACGGGTACTCGATCGAGTAAGTGTGACACTCGATCGAGTAAGGGGCACTCGATCGAGTAAGTGCGTATTACGGGTTATTTTAGCCGGGTTTTGTTAATAACACGAGATTAATATAAAAGCCTTCCATCATTATTCTTAATCACTTTTACCTTCTAAAACCTTACGGGTTACGTAGTTCGCATCCGTCGCGTTATTAGCAAATCCCAAGGCTAGGATCGTCGGATTGTCTTGTTCTTTACGCCGTTGTGATCGTTGCGTCGAGGGTAAGCTTCTTGTATAATTTTTATAATGACTTGATAAGTTTGTTTAAAACCCTAATTGGGTAGATTTGGGGGTTTTAGGAGGATTGTATTGATTAGGTGATAATTGTATGCATATGTGTTATAGGAGGAGGATTCGTAGAGGAACGGTATTGATTAGCTGTTGTGACGGTCTGTGACTACTATTCTAGGTAGGGTTTCCCTACTCAGTATTGTTTTCATGGCATTGGTGATATTTGTTGTTGTTGTTGTTAATGTGTATCATATCGGTATTGGATTTGGTGATTGTTGATTGTATAGTTGGTTGTATAACTGTCTGTGGTTTGCGAAGTGCGTCCTCGACTGAGTGAAGTCACTTGCGGGAGTGGCTTCACGCCCTTGATTCGACTTCTGTGGAACCCGCCACAGAAGGGATGTGCACATTTAGGAACTTGAGTTTATCGCTCGGATGAGATGAGCGGGGCTTAGGTGGGAACGGCTGCGGTCCCCCACTGGCGGTGTGGAATACTTGTTGCGATGAGTATTCTGGCAGGACTACACATTTTAGTGTGTAGTCAGGAGTGTGGTGATGTGATGGAGATTGGTTTGGGTGGATTGAATTATAGTATTGCTTTTATTGCAGCTATGTTGTTTTGTGTAATCAGTACTGACCCCGTTTAATTGTTTTAAAAATTGTGGTGATCCATTCGGGGATGGTGAGCAGTTATTGAGCAGGTATGAGATGGCTTACGCGAGGGATAGCTGGGATGGAGTTATCACATGAGTCACTAGAGTCTTCCGTTGTGTCATGAACTTAGTTTATTTCATTTGGTTTTACAGTTTGAGAAACAGTTGTATTTACTTTATCAGTTTTGGGATTTGGCTTGTATCACTTTAAACTTATTTAATAAAGTATGTTTCTTTATGGTCTAATTGATATACATTGCCTCGGGTAACCGAGATGGTAGCATTCTCATGCCTTATGTGGTCCTAGTAAGGCACTTGGAGTATGGGGGTGTTACAAAGTGGTATCAGAGCGACGATTTTGGAACCTGTAAGTAATGAACTCAATGAACTTAGAGAGTCAAAATAAAATGAACTGGGTAGGAGTTTCTAGGAGCTAATGCAAAGACTTGGGAAACGTCCTAAAGTCACGATCTCGCCCTACAACTTTGAACCGGTCACTATGGGGTGTGTCTTGGGATCGTTATGTGTTTATCTAAGTATGTTGCATGTCTATATGGAAATGTGTTGTGCGAATCGGTGGATGAATGCATGTGAAGGATGGAGAATGTTGTGGGAAAAGGTGATGGATAACATGAGTATGAGTTGATATGAATAACGGAATTGCATGATGGTTGTTTTCCAAATGTGGCATATTAGAAACATGTGAAATAGGATGTTGTTTGTTATACGTACTCGTATGTTTATCGTTTTTCTTTTTATATATATATATATATATATATATATATATATATATATATATATATATATATATATATATATATATATATATATAGTTGGATGGGAAGTAGTTAAGAGTTGAGCCTCCGGGTAGTATACGAGTCAGCATGACTCGATCGAGTGGGGGGCACTAGATCGAGTAGGTGAGTGACTCGATCAAGTGGGTGTGACTCGATCGAGTGGGGTGTTTTTCGCTTCTAGACAGTGTACTGTTTTTGGGTACTCGATCGAGTAAGTAGGGGGACTCGATTGAGTAGGGTCAACTCGATCGAGTAAGTTTTGTGAGGCTTTCTGGTCAGGTTCTGGAGTCGAGGCACTCGATCGAGTAAGTAAGAAACTCGATCGAGTAGGTGGTGTTGCTCGATCGAGTAGGTTCTGCACAGGTCATCTACGTGTTTAAGTTCTGGGAAGTGTGTTTATGTTTACCTTTCCTCTTATATAGTTTCAAGATGCCGCCAAAGAGAAATGCGTTGTATGCTAGGGCTGAGAATATGAGTATTGATGAGACAGTTAAGATGCTAGAGCACCAAGACGCGCTCACAGATGCTTTAAAGAAGTTCAGTAAAGATAAAGAGGCTGGAGTGGATTTCGCTAAGATGAGTATCAACATCGCACGGTTTAACCCAAAAGAGTACATGGGTAAAGGTGCGCCAATCTTGCTTGATAATTAGCACAGAGAGATGGAGAACATACTTAATGTGGTTCATTGCCCTGAGGACTTTAGAGTGGAATAAGTTGCGTTCTACTTGAGAGAGGCAGCTGGAGAGTGGTGGGATAAGGTTAGGAAGAGTGCTCTAGACCTATATGTGAAACAGGGGCTATCTGCTATACCTTGGTTTGAGTTTAAGAAAGCTATGAGACGAGAGTTTGTGCGAGAACATGTGCGTAGTAAGTTTAGAGAGGAGTTTGATGATTCCAAAATGACTTTGGATATGACAGTGGCTGAGTACTATCATAAGTTCAATGAGAAGTCTAGGTATGCTGAGGACATGGGGCTGAATTAGGAGAACTTAGCATTGAGGTTTGAGAAGGGTTTGACACCCAAGATCATGGAGAAGCTGCCTGTAGGAGTCCTTAGTGATGTTAAGGAGGTGTATGAGCGCGCTGGGAGAGTTGAGAGGTTGGTAGAGATGGCTAAGGAGAATAGGAAAAGAGCTTCTGAGAAGAGGAAGGCTGAGAGTGAGGGTGGTGGTCAGTCTAGTTACAAGAGGGGCGGCCATAACCAGGTGAGAGCTTACTCTTCGGGATCGGGGTTCAGTGGAAGAGCTTTTTTTGGGCGTGACCGTGGTGGTAGTACTAGCAGCTGAGGTTTATCTTGCTTTAACTGTGGCAGTATGTGCCACAAGAGACATGAGTGTACCAGTCCTGTGAGCAGGGGTTTCCAGAGACCATCGCAGGGGAGTTTCTCTGAGGATCCATCTCAGAGCTATGCTAATAACAGGTCGGCTGGGTCGTGGAATTATCAGGGTGGTCAGAGTAACAAAAATGGTGGGGCTAACCACAATGGCGGTAATTCATATCAGAGACCAGCGATTAACAACAACCAGGGGTCGGCTGCTAAGCCGTCTACTTCTGCTAGTACTGTCCAGGGAGGTGGACAGAAGACCAGTGGTAAGCTTTTTATGATGGAGAAGAAAGCAGCAGAGGATGATGCTCACGTAATCACGGGTACTTTTCTTGTTAATAGAGTCTTTACCTTTATTTTGTTTGATTCGGGGGCATCACAGTCTTTTGTATCATCGAGTCATGCTAAGCATTTGGGTTTGAGAGAGTTTGAGTCTGTAAAAGAGGAAGTTTTTATACCATCGGGTGAGTCTTTATCTTGTGGGAGGTTGTATAAGGGTGTATCTATGATAGTTGGGCAAGTTGAGCTACCAGTGGATTTGTTATAATTTCCTTTGGACGGTTTTGAGATGATAGTTTGTATGGACTGGTTGGGTAAGTACAAAGCTAGAATAGACTGTCACCAAAAGAGAGTCTCTTTGAGAGGTCCTAAGGGAGTTAGTGTGTCTTATCATGGGTTTGTTGTCAAACCCAAAATCAAGTTGATTTCAGCGGTAACATTGAAGTCTTATCTGAGGAAGGGGTGTCCGTTGATCTTATGCCATGTGAGAGACCATGGTATGGTAAGTTCGACAGTTGATCAGATACCAGTGGTGGGAGAGTTTCCAGATGTCTTTCCGGAGGAGATACCAGGTTTATCACCAAAGAGGGAGATAGATTTCAGTGTGGAGTTGAAACCAGGGACGGGACCAATCTCTAAGGCCCCATACCGCATGGGTCCTAAGGAGTTGGAGGAGCTGAAGAAACAGCTGGGATGATTTAATTGATAAGGGATACATTAGACCTAGTGTATCACCGTGGGGAGCACCAGTTCCGTTTGTGAAAAAGAAATATGGGAGTTTGAGGTTGTGCATCGATTACAGAGAGTTGAACAAGGTTACAGTGAAGAACAAGTATCCTTTGCCAAGGATAGATGATTTGTTTGATCAGTTGAACGGGGAAGCGGTCTTTTCTAAGATTGATTTGAGGTCGGGTTACCATCAGGTGAAGATTCGGAATGAGGACATACTGAAGACAGCTTTTACATCGAGGTATGGTCACTATGAGTATGTAGTGATGTTGTTTGGGTTATCTAATGCACCCGCAGTGTTTATGGATTTGATGAACCGGGTCTTCAGTCAGTTTTTGGATCGGTTTGTTGTGGTCTTTATCGATTATATCTTAGTCTACTCTAAGACTAAGGAAGAGCATGAGGAGCATTTGAGGTTAGTGCTGCAGACTTTGCGTAACAATCAGCTGTATGCAAAGTTGTCTAAGTGTGAGTTCTGGCTCTAGGAAGTTTCTTTTCTGGGGCATGTGATTTCAAAGAAGGGTGTTGCTGTGGATCCGACCAAGATAGAGGCAATCACTCGGTGGGAAGCACCAAAGAATGTAGCAGAGATCAGGAGTTTCTTGGTTTTGGCAGGGTACTATCGTCGGCTTGTGAAAGACTTTTCTAAGATAGCCAGACCTATGACAGCGTTGATGAGGAAAGAGAACAGGTTTCGTTGGGATGAAAGTTGTGAGACGGCGTTCCAAACACTAAAGGAGCGTTTGACCACAACTCCAGTCTTGGCATTACCTGAAGGGTGTGAGAACTTTGATGTGTATACAGATGCTTCAAAGAATGGTTTGGGATGTGTGTTGATGCAGAACGGGAAAGTAATTGCCTATGCTTCTAGGCAATTGAAGCCTTATGAGGAGAACTATCCGATACATGATCTGGAGTTGGTTGCAGTTGTGTTTGCCCTCAAGATTTGGAGGCACTACCTTTATAGGGAGACCTTTAAGGTATTTTCAGATCACAAGAGTCTCAAGTACATCTTCACTCAAAAGGAGCTGAACATGAGACAGAGGAGGTAGATGGAGCTGATTAGAGATTGTGACATGGATATTATATATCATGAAGGGAAGGCTAACGTGGTTGTTGACGTGCTGAGCAGGAAGAGTGTGCATTCTCTATGCACAGCTATGTCTTTGATGAGGTTGAGAGATGAGGTGGGGAGAATGGGGATACATATGATACAGAAAGGGGATACTAGAGGGGATTTGACAGTGGAGCCAGACCTTTATGATAATATTCGCAGGAAGCAGGTTTTAGATCCTAAGATCGAGGAGTGGAGAGCTGGAATAGAGAAAGGGACAGTGTCTCGGTTATCTATTCATACAGATGGCAGTGTAAGATTCGATGGGAGATGGTGTGTTTGATGCGTGTCCTAAATATGATGTTTTACACCCTATTTTACACGCATTTCAGAGCTTAATTGTGTAGTTTATTCTACGATATTCCCAATTTCCGTCTACTTTCGTGTTTTATCATAGGACCTGACATGAAGTAGTGACTCGAGAGATGAACTTGGTGCGCGTTTCAAGGCCTAAAAGATAGCAAAAGCATGGTTGCGTACAAGTTGCAAAGCTTAAACAAGCGAAGAAGTGCTTCTCGACATTGTAGCCTTATTCATATGGATATATCTCGAGTTCTAAAGTAGATAATCGACAGATTCCACATGGAGGTGAAAGCTTATCCTCTTAGCTTTCCAACGCCGCATATAACGCCTGATTTGACCAAGTAACGAAGAAATGGTAGTTGTTTTAAGATCAGTGCGCGCTGAAGGAATCGTCAGAATGCATTACTGTACAGCGCCTGTGGTCGATCAACTGGTCCCAGTGGTCGATCGACCACCCCTCGACTCTCATGCAAATTAAGAATGAGAATTAGAAAGCTCAATTGTAATTAGTTTTTAGGTTTTTGCGTGACATCTCTATAAATAGGACCTCGAACATCAGTTTTGGGGAGGCATTCAGTAGGGGTTAATCCCGTCTACTGATTTGACTTTATCGTTTTAGATTCAATTATAATTAGTTTAGAGTTTTCAATAAAAGCTTCCTTTTGCAATCGGATTCTTCCTGCCTTTCTTTTATTCGATATTTCTGCTCTTTATTTCAGTATGATTTCAATTCATTGAGTAGTTAGATTGTTAGTTTAGATCCCAAACCTTTAATTCAATTGTTGCAAGTTTATAATTCAAGTAGTTTAGTTATGCCTTCGCTATTCGTTTTTATTGCTTTACTAGTCGTAGTAAGAATTAATATGCGTAGCTACAAACCCCATGCTAAGATGTGAGGGGACCTGCGGCGAAGACGACGCAGAATAAGTGACCTGATGTTGGCCTTTGGTCGATCGACTGGATTAGTCAGTCGATCGACTGGATCTGTTAGTCGATCGACTAGCTTAGCTGGTCGATCGACTGGCGCGCGATAGTTTAGCTTTCGTTTGAATGTTTTAATTGCAATATTTGACAACGAGACCGAGAGGAGACTTGTTAAATACTTAGGAATTGACCAACCCACAGATCGAGAGATAGGGAAGGGAAATTGACTAAATTGTAACGACTAAATTTTACTAACATCGAAAGATAGGTAAAGTTTAGGCATTAGGAATGGACCGAGAGGACTTCTTATTTTCCCACCTATCGTGATTATTCAGACTTACTTAGGAACCCATCGTCGCAGCTGCAGTGAACTGACCGTCTTAGCATTCTTTTTATTATTGTTTACATCTCTTTAAATTACCTACTTTAAATTATATGCATTTAGTTTAGATTTATTTTATTTGCATTAAGATTAGTTTTAATTCAATTCAACCACCCCTTACCCTATAGACTAAATTAAACAGATGAATCTCATTTGCCTCCCTGTGGTTCGACCCTGCTTACCGCTAACTTCTGTTAGTAGTAATTAGGTTTATAAATTTAACATTGATACTAAACGACGGTATCAAATTTTGGCGCCGTTGCCGGGGAGGCAGCGTAGTTTGATATGTTTTTGTTTAGTTTATTTCTTGTCTCAATGAGCTTCGGTTCCTTGAGACCGTTCTCATGTCGTTCCTTCTGAGATTTTCGCAGGGAGAAGACGAGATTTTTGGTGCTTATTTAGCCAGGTTTTTGGAGTGGCTCGAACCCAGACGGGGAATTCATGCTGGACTCCAACTATGCTGGACTATAATCCATGGAGTGAATGACTCTACGCGAGCATACCTTGAATCTATTTGTAAGTGGGATTTCGAAGAAGTCCCCGTGAATGAGGTATTAGAATTTTTTGATTGGTTTGCTGCTGAAACTCGTAAACCTGACTTTTCTCTTCATATTAACTTGAATGAGGGGGTGGGTGAGACCTTAGAAACCAATCTAGGAAATGCTGACGGAGACATAGAGGAGACCACTAGCGTGGTTGACAATCCTTTTTATGAGGATAGTCAACAACCCCTTTATGATTCTTACACAGATAGTGAGGATGATTTGGAGTCTCTCTTTGAGAATCTCCATCTTGACGAGTCTAGCGATGCGGAGAGTAAGGAGGTAGATTTAGACAGTCTTGAGGTCAAATGGGATACTTATGATGATATAGATGATGAGCCTATTTTAGGAGACCCCATTGACCCATTTGAATTTACATCCCTGATACGTGCATATTGTATAGTCTTTTTAGCCTATTTCAGCACGTATTTCCATGCATTTTTGTACTGTTTACATAGTATTATACCCCGAATTGGCTACTTTGGTTCGTTTTGTCCGTTTTATAGAAATGAACGCGAAAGTAGTGGAATCGTACCATTTTTCGTCCTTTTTGCATGCATTTTGAGGAGACGGGATTTTCCAGAGTGAGATACTGCATTGGAATGCATGAAGGCACGGTTTACGAGGCAGTCGGGCACGGGTCTAAGCTGATTTGAAGGAAGAACATTCGATCGAGTGGTTTTATTACTCGATCAAATTGTTTTTATAGCCTGGGTCGATCGATCGAGTAGTTGTTTACTCGATTGAAAAGTGCTGAAAAGAGAGGTTACTCGATCGAGTAACTATTCTACTCGATCGAGTAGATTTTCTGGAGTTTTGCTCGATCGAGTGGATTTATTCTACTCGATCAAGTGGTTTAGGCTTTCGTGGGCTTTAATTAGCCCGTGAACATGTTTTAGTTGTTGGACTTAGTTTATTTTCTATTTAAACTTGCGTTAACTAGGTCATTAGCGATCTTTTTTCTTATGATCTATCATTTTAGCTTTCACAGTAAATACATTATGTTGCTTTTCCCTTTTCTCTGTAACTTTATCTTCGGGATTATTTCGCTCGGATTTTGTCGTTCTTCACGCCGGATTCTCACGATTGTAATCTCTTTCTCCTTTCTTATTTAATTCTTCGTTTTGCTTTATTTAATTTCTGCCCTAATTCACTTTTATACAATTTAATTATCGTTTTAATATGTTGAATGCTGGTCATTTATCTGCTGTTAGTTTTGATAGTATAAATAGCGATATGAGTAGCTAAACTTGTTTCATGTTGGGATTAGGGGATCTACGGTAGAAATGTGACGATGTAGTAAGTAGGTTAGATGAATTAATTGTGAGATTCTGTCACCATAGCAATTTAACTGTATTTTACCGACTTAGTTGAGTGCACGCTTCTGAGTCGCCCCTTTTAATCTGGCTAAATTTAATCCTGGATCGGAAGATCGGACTAAATAGGCCTGCTATGAACAGTAGACTACCCTGGCGAGAACGAAAGTTAAGTTAGTGGTATTTTAGGATAGAAAATGGAGCGGAAGGACCTTTCCATATCCGTCTCGCATTAATTTGTCTAAGTTGTTTACAGTTGAGTAACTGGACTACCGTAGTGAACCGAAATCCTGACATGACCCTTCTCTATTTGATAGTTTAATTCTATTTTCCTGCCTTTACTGCTCTTGTCTTTGCTTCTCTTTCCTTTAAAACTTTAGTTTAGAAAATCAATTTAAACAACCCCCCCCCCCCCCCATTTTGTGACTAAATAGACGGAATATTACATATATCTTGCCTCCCTAAGGAGATCGACCTGACTTCCCTAGCTATATAGTAGTTTAGTTAGTTATTTTTGATAGGTATACGACAGCCCTGTCAAATTTTGGCGCCGTTGCCGGGGAGGCAATTGCCCTATCTGTCTTTGTTTCGTTTATTTTATCCGTCTCAAGGAATTTTTTATTCCTTGAGGCAGTTCTTATTTATTTTCTTTCAGTGTTGTTTATGCCGTGTCGATGTGTTTGAGTTAGTTGCAAAACGGTGATTTCGAGCAAGAAAGACTGTTCAGTCATAGACTCCGTCTGCAAAGAGAATCACGAAAGGAAGACTTGAGTACTTTCGAGCAAGAGCTACATCATGTTCTTTTCGCAGAAGACCAGTCTTTAGAAGAAGACATTCCTATTTCTGTCGATCAACCAGTAAAGATGCCGAACATTGCTAGTCACTCGGAGCCTAAAGCATCGTATATTCCTAAAGGTTCCAATCTCCAGTCTGAGGATGGGAATACATTTGACATCTGTCCTTCCTATATCAATCTGGTGGAGAGAAACCTTTATAGAGGTGTGCCAGGTGAAGACCCGAGGAAGCATATGGAGGTCTTTACGGACTACTGTTCTACTATCCCCGCCACAAAAGGAGTGACTCGTTTTATTACCATAAACCAATAATGGATTGTTTATTATGGTCCTGTTAGGAACTAGCTTGACGCTTTTACCTCAACATTACCATAATAAACCATCCAAATCTCAACTGACTGAAAAATAGAGTACAAGTGCCCTTCATTTGGCACACAGCTCACTAAACTCATACACAATCTCCTCAAAAATATGGAATAAGAATGGAGGAGTTAGACGGTCACAATCTTTCCTTTTTAACACCGTCTAAATGAATCAAATGATATAAATAAAACTTTTTCAAACCTTTTTTTTTCTTCTTTTTAGTATTGCATCCTTTTGAGTCTGCATTTGCATTTGTTTTGCATTCACGTTTATTTATTTCAGCTTGCATTGTTTATTTATTTCATTAAAAAAATCAAAAAACCAAAAAAATTAGAAAATTTCAAAAATCCAAAAATTTTCACGTTTATTTTTGCATATAGGTTGAGTCGGAACGGTAGATTTCCGTGATGAAACTGCACTATAACTTGTCATTTTTACTTGAGCCTTGCACTTCTGTTGATAGTTATTAGCTTTGTCATACGCATAGTCTACGAGTTTCTGTTCAAATATAGCTGACTGTTTAGACTTGACCTGATAAATTGGCAAAGTACTCCATAAATTCTGAGTTTTAGAGCCCATAAATGGTGACATTCATGACCAATTCATTAGGAATTGAGAGTAGTACTCCTTGCATAGCATGTTCATCGTTTTTGCACTTTTATGACATTCAATTTCTTGTCAAATGCACACATTCGGGTTTGTGGTTGGTGTCACATGCAAGGAGGTGCTTGCAAATTTTCCCCTTTTTCTCATATTTTTAACCTATTTAGCTCCACTTAAGCCAAAACTTGCCTTTTTGTCCCATTAGCTACATCCCAAACTGAGCCTACCTAATCAAGCTAGTTTAGTATGTCTTTTGTGGTATGATTTTCCGTCTGCAGTTTGGCCCGTATCTTTTTGTATGGAGTTGGTGTAAAAAGAAGGAAGGGTAAAAAGAAAAAAAAAGAATTGAAAAAAAAAAGAAAGAAGAAAACGTGAAGAGAAGAAATAAAAAGAAAAAAAATGAAAAAAAAAAAGACTTGTGAATCACGTTGTACAGTGACAAAAAAGAAGAAAAAAAAAAGGTTTGAAAAAGTTTTATTTATATCATTTGATTCATTTAGACGGTGTTAAAAATGAAAGTTTGTGACCGTCTAACTCCTCCATTCTTATTCCATATTTTTGAGGAGATTGTGTATGAGTTTAGTGAGTTGTGTGCTAAATGAAGGGCACTTGTACTCTATTTTTTAGTCAGTTGAGATTCGGATGGTTTATTATGGTCCTGTTAGGAACTAGCTTGACGCTTTTACATCCACATTACCATAACTTGTTTTGCCTTTTCTCACCTGAACCTCACTATTCCCATATTATTTGTAAGCCCTCGGCTGTGACGGACATTATTGGTTGGAGTGTGTGCATTAGTACTTGAATTGTCTTTCATTTTTGTTGCATGCATGCTATGTAGGTCGCAGTTAGGTGAGTGACTGTCTTTCCTTCTCTCTTTTACTTATAACATTCACCCTTTGTTCCCTCTATACGAGTACCACTTGAGTCGACATCGTCCGATCCCAGAGGGTTGGCCACACCCTTCCTTTTACCGGTACCAAGGTGAGGGGTACCCGGAGTCTGCTGAGGAGGAGGAGGAGGACGAAGACCTGGCGGTGGCAGCGGAGAGAGCTCGAGCTGAGCAGAGGAGAAGGAGGAGAGAGCAGGAGGTCGACCCGGACTACACAGTGCGGGTGGAGGACGTGCGTGACAGTGACGAGGAGGTTGATGAGTAGCTACTGGTCTACTCACTTCCCCAGTTTTCTGGCTGGTTTGGGGAAGTTCGTGTTTTGTATGTACATCTCACTCTTTTATTTTTGTCCCCTTTTATTTTATTTTTCATTCTTTATTAGTTGTATATTCCTGTTCCCCTGTATATATCTATTGGTGTATGCTGGAGGACAACGAGGGCGTTGTCCGTTTTGGTTTGGGGAGGGTATTGCATCCTTTTGAGTCTGCATTTCCATTTGTTTTGCATTCACGTTTATTTATTTCAACTTGCATTGTTTATTTATTTCATTAAAAAAATCAAAAAACCAAAAAAATTAGAAAATTTCAAAAATCCAAAAATTTTCACGTTTATTTTTGCATATAGGTTGAGTCGGAACGGTAGATTTCCGTGATGAAACTGCACTATAACTTGTCATTTTTACTTGAGCCTTGCACTTCTGTTGATAGTTATTAGCTTTGTCATACGCATAGTCTATGAGTTTCTGTTCAAATATAGCTGACTGTTTAGACTTGACCTGATAAATTGGCAAACTACTCCATAAATTCTGAGTTTTAGAGCCCATAACTAGTGACATTCATGACCAGTACATTAGGAATTAAGAGTAGTACTCCTTGCATAGCATGTTCATCGTTTTTTCACTTTTCTAACATTCAATTTCTTGTCAAATGCACACATTCGGGTTTGTGGTTGGTGTCACATGCAGGGAAGTGCTTGCAAATTTTCCCCTTTTTCTTATATTTTTCACCCATTTAGCTCCACTTCAGCCAAAACTTGCCTTTTTGTCCCATTAGCTACATCCCAAACTGAGCCTGCCTAATCAAGCTAGTTTAGTATGTCTTTTGTGGTATGATTTTCCGTCTGCAGTTTGGCCTGTATCTTTTTGTATGGAGTTGGTGTAAAAAGAAGGAAGGAGAAAAAAAAAATAAGAATTGAAAAAGAAAAAAGAAAGAGAAGAAAACGTGAGGAGAAGAAAGAAAAAGAAAAAAAATGAAAAAAAAGAGAGTTGTGAATCACGTTGTACAGTGACAAAAAAGAAAAAAAAAGGTTTGAAAAAGTGTTATTTATATCATTTGATTCATTTAGACGGTGTTAAAAAGGAAAGTTTGTGACCGTCTAACTCCTCCATTCTTATTCCATATTTTTGAGGAGATTGTGTATGAGTTTAGTGAGCTGTGTGCCAAATGAAGGGCACTTGTACTCTATTTTTCGATCGTTGAGATTCGGATGGTTTATTATGGTCTTGTTAGGAACTAGCTTGACGCTTTTACCTCCACATTACCATAACTTGTTTTGCCTTTTCTCACCTGAACCTCACTATTCCCATATTATTTGTAAGCCCTCGGCTGTGACGGACATTATTGGTTGGAGTGTGTGCATTAGTACTTGAATTGTCTTTTATTTTTGTTGCATGCATGCTATGTAGGTCGCAGTTAGGTGAGTGACTGTCTTTCCTTCTCTCTTTTACATATAACATTCACCCTTTGCTTCATGAGAGAAGAGTGACCACGAGAGAGTCCGATTTTGTTGGTCTTGCAATGTCGATAGGTTGGCTATATTTCTGAACAGCTTATAACTCGTATACGTATTGACTGCTTAGCTATAACTATTAGTTTTTGTTGCATTAAATTGGTTCAAATGGACAAGTTAAGCTAGCTCTGAGTTTTCATTTCCGTTCCATTAGTTGCATTTTAGTTTACTCGAGGACGCGTAAAGGTTCGGTTTGGGGAGATTTGATACGTGCATATTGTATAGTCTTTTTAGCCTATTTCAGCACGTTTTTCCATGCATTTTTGTACTGTTTACATAGTATTATGCCCCGAATTGGCTACTTTGGTTCGTTTTGTCCGTTTTGTAGAAATGAACGCGAAAGTAGCGGAATCGTACCATTTTTCGTCCTTTTTTCATGCATTTTGAGGAGACGGAATTTTCCAGAGTGAGATACTGCATTGGAATGCGTGAAGGCATGGTTTACGAGGCAGTCGGGTACGAGTCTAAGCTGATTTGAAGGAAGAACATTCGATCGAGTGGTTTTATTACTCGATCGAATGGTTTTTATAGCCTGGGTTGATCGATCGAGTAGTTGTTTACTCGATCGAGAAGTGCTGAAAAGAGAGGTTACTCGATCGAGTAACTATTCTACTCGATCGAGTAGATTTTCTGGAGTTTTGCTCGATCGAGTGGATTTATTCTACTCGATCAAGTGGTTTAGGCTTTCGTGGGCTTTAATTAGCCCGTGAACGTGTTTTAGTTGTTGGACTTACTTTATTTTCTATTTAAACTTGCGTTAACTAGGTCATTAGTGATCTTTTATCTTAGGATCTATCATTTTAGCTTTCACAGTAAATACATTACGTTGCTTTTCCCTTTTCTCTGTAACTTTATCTTCGGGATTATTTCGCTCGGATTTTGTCGTTCTTCACGCCGAATTCTCACGATTGTAATCTCTTTCTCCTTTCTTAATAATAATCTTTATTTCATTTGCTTTAATTCTTCGTTTTGCTTTATTTAATTTCTGCCCTAATTCACTTTTATACAATTTAATTATCGTTTTAATATGTTGAATGCTGGTCATTTATCTGCTGTTAGTTTTGATAGTATAAATAGCGATATGAGTAGCTAAACTTGTTTCATGTTGGGATTAGGGGATCTACGGTAGAAATGTGACGATCTAGTAAGTAGGTTAGATGAATTAATTGTGAGATTCTGTCACCATAGCAATTTAACTTTATTTTATAAACGTAGTTGAGTGCACGCTTCTAAGTCGCCCCTTTTAATCTGGCTAAATTTAATCCTGGATCGGAAGATTGGACTAAATAGGCCTGCTATGAACAGTAGACTACCCTGGCGAGGACGGAAGTTAAGTTAGTGGTATTTTAGGATAGAAAGTGGACCGGAAGGACCTTTCCATATCCGTCTCGCATTAATTTGTCTAAGTTGTTTACAGTTGAGTCACTGGACTACCGTAGTGAACCAAAATCCTGACATGACCCTTCTCTATTTGATAGTTTAATTTTATTTTCCTGCCTTTACTGCTCTTGTCTCTGCTTCTCTTTCCTTTAAACCTTTAGTTTAGAAAACCAATTTAAACAACCCTCCCCCCCCCCCCCCATTTTGTGACTAAATAGACGGACTATTACAGATATCTTGCGTCCCTGAGGAGATCGACCTGACTTCCCTAGCTATATAGTTAATTTAGTTAGTTATTTTTGATAGGTATACGACAGCCCTGCCAATCCCCATGCATTTGGGGCGATTATCCACCTTCACCTTTAGCTGACCAGACTCCTTCACCTCACAGTTCTTACCCGTCTGAGCATTTAAATTCTACTTGCATTGTTTTTGGGTTGAATGCTGTTGAGCTCTCTTGTTCTCCACCTGCGGTTAATTTGAGCTTCTATATTCCGCCCTTAGCTGGAGGGAGGAATAATTTTGTGAATGATTTTAGGAGCTGTCATAGGAAATTTGTTAGGCTTAAATGTTATTATATTTTACTTTCCTATGCTATGGCTGTCTTATGGTGCTACTTACAGTTTTGTGTAGCACGTGCGCAGCTATTTGACAGGTTGCTGCGAGCTTTGACCTGCTTTGATTGGGTTCAATTTGAGTAGTTGGCTGAAAAAAGAGGTCGAGCGGGACCTGACTGAAACCAGCGCTAGCCGGGACGCAACCCGGAGTGCGTTTCTTGTTTAGTTTAGTTTTTTTCCGTCTTCAGACTTTACAATTGGGTTTAGCGCAAATTTTGGGCTCGTATTTATGTCCACTTGCCGGTATTTAGATCAAATTTACTCAATTCATTGAGTTAATTCGAAGAAGAGATTTGTTTCGTCAGGTAGGCCAGTCGATCGACTGACCTAGTTGGTCGATCGACTGCCATATGCAGTACAGTAGCTTCTATTCATCGAGCACTGGTCGATCGACAGGTGCCATGGGTCGACCGACCAGTATTGTTGTTGTTCCTTTTCTTCTATTTTTATTCTTTGCACGTAATTTCCGTCCCATTTTTTTTTTCTCGGATTATGTACGGTATTGTTTGTCTTTTCAGGTACCTTATACGGTAGCACTGCTGGCTACCGAAACCTCCTAGATCACGCGGGTTTGGGGAGGTTTCCTTTAAAGCGCTTAAAATCTTGTGAGTATTCCGAGTTTAGCTTCATGTTTTGTTTGCTTAATTTACCGCAAATCCCATTTCCTTTGCTATTTTCATTATATGATTTTGCACAATGGGGACATTGTGTGATTTGGTTTGGGGAAGGGTTTTGCGTCGCATTCATTCTGTTTTGCATTCACGTTTACTGCATTTTATGTCTTGCATTGTTATTTATTTTCCCTTATATACACAAAAGTTCAAAAAATTGAAAATTTTCAAAAATTCAAAATTGCATGTTTATTTTAGCATATAGGTTGAGTCGGAACGGTAGTATTTCAATGATGACATTGCATTTTCATCTGTTTATGCCTAAGCCGTGCTAAATTGACATGTTATTAGTAGAATCATTTGCGTAGTCTACGAGTTTTCGTTAATTTATTCGCTGAATCTTGAGACTTGACTTAGATTTTTGGCAAACTACATTATATTCTGAGTTTTAGAGCCTTATAACTGGTGACATTCATGATCGGTTTATCTAGGAATGTGAGTAGTACTCCTTATGAGACATGCTATATCAATATGCATAAATATGAACTTAATCTGCTTAATACCTGTATGCATTCGGTTTGTGGTATGTTGACACATGTGGAAGAGGTCACCCCTTTATTCATTTTTCCCATAAGCTTCACATGGCCAAAAAATAGCCTTTTGTCCCTTTAACTACATCCTATATTCAGCCTGCCTTTGTCAAGCTAGTAGTATTAGTCTTTGGGAGTGTTCTTATCATTTTGGTTATATTTGCTCTTATTGAGAATGTTGGTGAAATGATTGAAGGGAAAGAAAAGTAAAGAAAAAGAAAAAAAAAAATAAAACAGGAATTCGAAAAAAAAAAGATCAGTCGATCGACCGTCCCACTTGGTCTATCGACTGCTTGCTGCAGTAGCGAAAGAAAATTCGAAAAATCACATGGTTGTTATTATTATTAGATACTGATTTTATTCCCATGTATTATTTATATCATTTGGGGAATTAATATTTTATGGAGATTGTGAGATTTGTGCTTACTGTTAGCACCGTTTCGATTGAAATCTTGAGTATGAAGTTGGAATATTTTATACTTTGGTTTTCAGTAATTACTAGCTTGGCTTTAACTCTTTTATCCAAATTCATTTTAGCCCTTTCTTACCCATAGCCTCACATATCCAAATTTACCTCGGCATGTGTCATGGTCTTTTATGGTTGGAATGCATATGTACGATTGTAGAGATCATATTCATATTAGATTGCATGCATGTTCTTATAGGTCGTAGTTAGGTGAGAGTCATTACAAAATTACTTCTTTCTATCTTTACATATATTCACTTGTATTTATTGAGTGATTTGAGCGACCCGTAAGAGTCCATAATGATAAGTCTCTATAGTTGACGGTTCGGCAGTTTTTAACGACTACATAACTCGTTTGCATGATTCGTATTGCTAATTGATTGTTAGTTGTTGCATTAAACTGGTTTAGGCTTTATAGTTGCATTTCGCTCTAAGATTGCAATCGTTCCAATTAGGTTTTAAGATCGGGTCTAGTTATTGCTTGGGGACAAGCGAGGGTTTGGTTTGGGGAAGTTTGATGCGTGTCCTAAATATGATGTTTTACACCCTATTTTACACGCATTTCAGAGCTCAATTGTGTAGTTTATTCTACGGTATTCCCTATTTCCGTCTACTTTCGTGTTTTTATGTATTATTGCAGAAATGTGAAGAATTCGGCGGAAAATGAGCCGAATCCGTCCCCGAGTATTTATCATAGGACCTGACATGAATTAGTGACTCGAGAGATGAACTTGGTGCGCGTTTCAAGGCCTAAAAGATAGCAAAAGCATGGTTGCGTACAAGTTGCAAAGCTTAAACAAGCGAAGAAGTGCTTCTCGACATTGCAGCCTTATTCAGATGGCTATATCTCGAGTTCTAGAGCAGATAATCGACTGCATCCACTTGGAGGTGAATGCTTATCCTCTTACCTTTCCAACGCCGTGTAGAACGCCTGATTTGACGAAGTAACGAAGAAATGGCAGCTGTTTTAAGATCGGTGCGCGCTACAGGAATCGTCAGAATGCATTCTTATCAGACAAATACTGTGGTCGATCGACTGGTCCCAGTGGTCGATCGACCACCCCTCGACTCTGACGCAAATTAAGAACGAGAATTAGAAAGCCCAATTGTAATTAGTTTTTAGGTTTTTGCGTGACATCTCTATAAATAGGACCTCGAACATCAGTTTTGGGGAGGCATTCAGTAGGGGTTAATCCCGTCTACTGATTTGACTTTATCTTTTTAGATTCAATTATAATTAGTTTAGAGTTTTCAACAAAAGCTTTCTTTTGCAATCGGATTCTTCCTTACTTTATTTTATTCGGTATTTCTGCTCTTTATTTCAGTATTATTTCAATTCATTCAGTAGTTAGATTGTTAGTTTAGATCCCAAACCTTTAATTCAATTGTTGCAAGTTTATAATTCAAGTAGTTTAGTTATGCCTTCGCTATTTGTTTTTATCACTTTATTAGTCGTAGTTAGAATTAATATGCGTAGCTAGAAACCCCGTGCTAAGATGTGAGGAGACCTGCGGCGAAGACGACGTAGAATAAGTGACCTGATGTCGGCCTTTGGTCGATCGACTGGATTAGTCAGTCGATCGACTGGATCTGTTGGTCGATCGACTAGCTTAGCTAGTCGATCGACCGACGCGCGATAGTTTAGCTTTCGTTTCAATGTTTTAATTGCAATATTTGACAACGAGACCGAGAGGAGACTTGTTAAATACTTAAGAATTGACCAACCCATAGATCGAGAGATAGGGAAGGGAAATTGACTAAATTGAAACGACTAAATTTTACTAAGATCGAAAGATAGGTAAAGTTTAGGCATTAGGAATCACTTTTTAGGGCGAGAGCTAGTATTAGTGATACCTAGGGACCAGTAGCATAGGCTGAGAGGCGCTACTAGTTAAGAATGGACCGAGAGGACTTCTTATTTTCCCACCTATCGTGATTATTCAGACTTACTTAGGAACCCATCGTCGCAGCTGCAGTGAACCGACCGTCTTAGCATTCTTTTTATTATTGTTTACATCTCTTTAAATTACCTGCTTTAAATTATCTGCATTTAGTTTAGATTTATTTTATTTGCATTTAGATTAGTTTTAATTCAATTCAACCCCCCCTACCCTATAGACTAAATTAAACAGATGAATCTCATTTGCCTCCCTGTGGTTCGACCCTGCTTACCGTTAACTTCTATTAGTAGTAATTAGGTTTATAAATTTAACTTTGATAATAAACGACGGTATCAAATTTTGGCGCCGTTGCCGGGGAGGCAGCATAGTTTTATCTGTTTTTATTTAGTTTATTTCTTGTCTCAAGGAGCTTCGGTTCCTTGAGACCCTTCTCATGTCGTTCCTTCTGAGATTTCTGCAGGGAGAAGACGAGATTTTTGGTGCTTATTTAGCCAGGTTTTTGGAGTGGCTCGAACCCAGACGGGGAATTCATACTGGACTCTAACTATGTTGGACTATCATCCATGGAGTGAATGACCCTACGCGAGCATACCTTGAATCTATTGGTAAGTGGGATTTCGAAGGAGTCCCCGTGAATGAGGTATTAGAATTTTTTGATTGGTTTGCTGTTGAAACTCGTAAACCTGAATTTTCTCTTCATGTTAACTTGAATGAGGGGGTAGGTGAGACCTTAGAAACCAATCTAGGAAATGCGGACGGAGACATAGAGGAGACCACTAGCGTGGTTGACAATCCTTTTTATGAGGATAGTCAACAACCCCTTTATGATTCTTACACAGATAGTGAGGATGATTTGGAGTCTCTCTTTGAGAATCTCCATCTTCACGAGTCTAGCGATGCGGAGAGTGAGGAGGTAGATTTAGACAGTCTTGAGGTCAAATGGGATACTTATGATGATATAGATGATGAGCCTATTTTAGGAGACCCCATTGACCCATTTGACTTTACATCCCCATGCATTTGGGACGATTATCCACCTTCACCTTTAGCTGACCAGACTCCTTCACCTCACAGTTCTTACCCGTCTGAGCATTTAAATTCTACTCGCATTGTTTTTGGGTTGAATGTTGTTGAGCTCTCTTGTTCTCCACCTGCGGTTTATTTGAGCTTCTATATTCCGCCCTTAGCTGGAGGGAGGAATAATTTTGTGAATGATTTTTGGAGCTGTCTTAGAAAATTTGTTAGGCTTAAATGTTATTATATTTTACTTTCCTATGCTATGGATGTCTTATGGTGCTACTTACAGTTTTGTGTAGCACGTGCGCAGCTATTTGACAGGTTGCTGCGAGCTTTGAGCTGCTTTAATTGGGTTCAATTAGAGTAGTTGGCTGAAAAAAGAGGTCCAGCGGGACCTGACTGAAACCAGCGCTAGCCGGGACGCAACCCGGATTGTGTTTCTTGTTTAGTTTAGGTTTTTTCCGTCTTTAGACTTTACAATTGGGTTTAGCGCAAATTTTGGGCTCGTATTTATGTTCACTTGCGGGTATTTAGACAAAATTTACTCAATTCATTGAGTTAATTCGAAGAAAAGATCTGTTTCGTCAGGTAGGCCAGTCGATCGACTGACCTAGTTGGTCGATCGACTGCCATATGCAGTACAGTAGCTTATGTTCATCGAGCACTGGTCGATCGACAGGTGCCATGGGTCGACCGACCAGTATTGTTGTTGTTCCTTTTCTTCTATTTTTATTCTTTGCACGTAATTTCCGTCCCATTTTTGTTTTTCTCGGATTATGCACGGTATTGTTTGTCTTTTCAGGTACCTTACGGTAGAACTGCTGGCTACCGAAACCTCCTAGATCACGCGGGTTTGGGGAGGTTTCCTTTAAAGCGCTTAAAATCTTGTGAGTATTCCGAGTTTAGCTTCATGTTTTGTTTGCTTAATTTACCGCAAATCCCATTTCCTTTGCTATTTTCATTATATGATTTTGCACAATGGCGACATTGTGTGATTTGGTTTGGGGAAGAGTTTTGCGTCGCATTCATTCTGTTTTGCATTCACGTTTACTGCATTTTATGTCTTGCATTGTTATTTATTTTCCCTTATATACACAAAAGTTCAAAAAATTGAAAATTTTCAAAAATTCAAAATTGCATGTTTATTTTAGCATATAGGTTGAGTCGGAACGGTAGTATTTCAATGATGACATTGCATTTTCATCTGTTTATGCCTAAGCCGTGCTAAATTGACATGTTATTAATAGAATCATTTGCGTAGTCTACGAGTTTTCGTTAATTTATTCGCTGAATCTTGAGACTTGACTTAGATTTTTGGAAAACTACATTATATTCTGAGTTTTAGAGCCTTATAACTGGTGACATTCATGATCGATTTATCTAGGAATGTGAGTAGTACTCCTTATGAGACATGTTATATCAATATGCATAAATATGAACTTAATCTGCTTAATACCTGTATGCATTCGGTTTGTGGTATGTTGACACATGTGGAAGAGGTCACCCCTTTATTCATTTTTCCCATAAGCTTCACATGGCCAAAAAATAGCCTTTTGTCCCTTTAACTACATCCTATATTCAGCCTGCCTTTGTCAAGCTAGTAGTATTAGTCTGTGGGAGTGTTCTTATCATTTTGGTTATATTTGCTCTTATTGAGAATGTTGGTGAAATGATTGAAGGGAAAGAAAAGAAAAGAAAAAGAAAAAAAATAAAACAGGAATTCGAAAAAAAAAAGATCAGTCGATCGACCGTCCCACTTGGTCTATCGACTGCTTGCTGCAGTAGCGAAAGAAAATTCGAAAAATCACATGGTTGTTATTATTATTAGATACTGATTTTATTCCCATGTATTATTTATATCATTTGGGGAATTAATATTTTATGGAGATTGTGAGATTTGTGCTTACTGTTAGCACCGTTTCGATCGATATCTTGAGTATGAAATTGGAATATTTTATAGTTTGGTTTTCAGTAATTACTAGCTTGGCTTTAACTCCTTTATCCAAATTCATTTTAGCCCCTTCTTACCCATAGCCTCACATATCCAAATTTACCTCGGCATGTGTCATGGTCTTTTAGGGTTGGAATGCATATGTACGGTTGTAGAGATCATATTCATATTAGATTGCATGCATGTTCTTATAGGTCGTAGTTAGGTGAGAGTCATTACAAAATTACTTCTTTCTATCTTTACATATATTCACTTGTATTTATTGAGTGATTTGAGCGACCCGTAAGAGTCCATAATGATAAGTCTCTATAGTTGACGGTTCGGCAGTTTTTAACGACTACATAACTCGTTTGCATGATTCGTATTGCTAATTGATTGTTAGTTGTTGCATTAAACTGGTTTAGGCTTTATAGTTGCATTTCGCTCTAAGATTGCAATCGTTCCAATTAGGTTTTATGATCGGGTCTAGTTCTTGCTTGGGGACAAGCGAGGGTTTGGTTTGGGGAAGTTTGATGCGTGTCCTAAATATGATGTTTTACACCCTATTTTACATGCATTTCAGAGCTCAATTGTGTAGTTTATTCTACGATATTCCCTATTTCCGTCTACTTTCGTGTTTTTATGTATTATTGCAGAAATGTGAAGAATTCAGCGGAAAATGAGCCAAATCCGTCCCCGAGTATTTATCATAGGACGTGACATGAATTAGTAACTCGAGAGATGAACTTGGTGCGCTTCTCAAGGCCTAAAAGATAGCAAAAGCATGGTTGCGTACAAGTTGCAAAGCTTAAACAAGCGAAGAAGTGCTTCTCGACATTGCAGCCTTATTCAGATGGCAATATCTCGAGTTCTAGAGCAGATAATCGACTGCATCCACTTGGAGGTGAAAGCTTATCCTCTTAACTTTCTAACGCCGCGTAGAACGCCTGATTTGACCAAGTAACGAAGAAATGGCAGCTGTTTTAAGATCGGTGCGCGATGCAGGAATCGTCAGAATGCATTACTGTACAGCGCCTTTGGTCGATCGACTGGTCCCAGTGGTCGATCGACCACCCCTTGACTCTCACGCAAATTAAGAACGAGAATTAGAAAGCCCAATTGTAATTAGTTTTCAGGTTTTTGCGTAACATCTCTATAAATAGGACCTCGAACATCAGTTTTGGGGAGGCATTCAGTAGGGGTTAATCCCGTCTACTGATTTGACTTTTTCTTTTTAGATTCAATTATAATTAGTTTAGAGTTTTCAACAAAAGCTTTCTTTTGCAATCGGATTCTTCCTTCCTATATTTTATTCGGTATTTCTGCTCTTTATTTCAGTATTATTTCAATTCATTCAGTAGTTAGATTGTTAGTTTAGATCCCAAACCTTTAATTCAATTGTTGCAAGTTTATAATTCAAGTAGTTTAGTTATGCTTTCGCTATTTGTTTTTATCACTTTATTAGTCGTAGTTAGAATTAATATGCGTAGCTAGAAACCCCGTGCTAAGATGTGAGGGGACCTACGGCGAAGACGACGCAGAATAAGTGACCTGATGTCGGCCTTTGGTCGATCGACTGGATTAGTCAGTCGATCGACTGGATCTGTTGGTCGATCGACTAGCTTAGCTGGTCGATCGACTGACGCGCGATAGTTTAGCTTTCGTTTCAATGTTTTAATTACAATATTTGACAACGAGACCGAGAGGAGACTTGTTAAATACATAGGAATTGACCAACCTACAGATCGAGAGATAGGGAAGGGAAATTGACTAAATTGAAACGACTAAATTTTACTAAGATCGAAAGATAGGTAAAGTTTAGGCATTAGGAATCACTTTTTAGGGCGAGAGCTAGTATTAGTGATACCTAGGGACCAGTAGCATAGGCTGAGAGGCGCTACTAGTTAAGAATGGACCAAGAGGACTTCTTATTTTCCCACCTATCGTGATTATTCAGACTTACTTAGGAACCCATCGTCGCAGCTGCAGTGAACCGACCGTCTTAGCATTCTTTTTATTATTGTTTACATCTCTTTAAATTACCTGCTTTAAATTATCTGCATTTAGTTTAGATTTATTTTATTTGCATTTAGATTAGTTTTAATTCAATTCAACCCCCCCTTACCCTATAGACTAATTTAAACAGATGAATCTCATTTGCCTCCCTGTGGTTCGACCCTGCTTACCGTTAACTTCTATTAGTAGTAATTAGGTTTATAAATTTAACTTTGATAATAAACGACGGTATCAAATTTTGGCGCCGTTGCCGGGGAGGCAGCATAGTTTTATCTGTTTTTCTTTAGTTTATTTCTTGTCTCAAGGAGCTTCGGTTCCTTGAGACCCTTCTCATGTCGTTCCTTCTGAGATTTCTGCAGGGAGAAGACGAGATTTTTGGTGCTTATTTGGGCAGGTTTTTGGAGTGGCTCAAACCCAGACGGGGAATTCATACTGGACTCTAACTATGCTGGACTATCATCCATGGAGTGAATGACCCTACGCGAGCATACCTTGAATCTATTGGTAAGTGGGATTTCGAAGGAGTCCCCGTGAATGAGGTATTAGAATTTTTTGATTGGTTTGCTGTTGAAACTCGTAAACCTGACTTTTCTCTTCATGTTAACTTGAATGAGGGGGTAGGTGAGACCTTAGAAACCAATCTAGGAAATGCGGACGAAGACATAGAGGAGACCACTAGCGTGGTTGACAATCCTTTTTATGAGGATAGTCAACAACCCCTTTATGATTCTTACACAGATAGTGAGGATGATTTGGAGTCTCTCTTTGAGAATCTCCATCTTGACGAGTCTAGCGATGCGGAGAGTGAGGAGGTAGATTTAGACAGTCTTGAGGTCAAATGGGATACTTATGATGATATTGATGATGAGCCTATTTTAGGAGACCCCATTGACCCATTTGACTTTACATCCCCATGCATTTGGGACGATTATCCACCTTTACCTTTAGCTGACCAGACTCCTTCACCTCACAGTTCTTACCCGTCTGAGCATTTAAATTCTACTCGCATTGTTTTTGGGTTAAATGCTGTTGAGCTCTCTTGTTCTCCACCTGCGGTTAATTTGAGCTTCTATATTCCGCCCTTAGCTGGAGGGAGGAATAATTTTGTGAATGATATTAGGAGCTGTCATAGGAAATTTGTTAGGCTTAAATGTTATTATATTTTACTTTCCTATGCTATGGCTGTCTTATGGTGCTACTTACAGTTTTGTGTAGCACGTGCGCAGCTATTTGACAGGTTGCTGCGAGCTTTGAGCTGCTTTGATTGGGTTCAATTAGAGTAGTTGGCTGAAAAAAGAGGTTGAGCGGGACCTGACTGAAACCAGCGCTAGCCGGGACGCAACCCGGAGTGTGTTTTTTGTTTAGTTTAGTTTTTTTCCGTCTTTAGACTTTACAATTGGGTTTAGCGCAAATTTTGGGCGCGTATTTATGTGCACTTGTGGGTATTTAGACCAAATTTACTCAATTCATTGAGTTAATTCGAAGAAGAGATCTGTTTCGTCAGGTAGGCCAGTCGATCGACTGACCTAGTTGGTCGATCGACTGCCATATGCAGTACAGTAGCTTTTGTTCATCGAGCACTGGTCGATCGACAGGTGCCATGGGGCGACCGACCAGTATTGTTGTTGTTCCTTTTCTTCTATTTTTATTCTTTGCACGTAATTTAAGTCCCATTTTTGTTTTTCTCGGATTATGCACGGTATTGTTTGTCTTTTCAGGTACCTTACGGTAGCACTGCTGGCTACCGAAACCACCTAGCTCACGCGGGCTTGGGGAGGTTTCCTTTAAAGCGCTTAAAATCTTGTGAGTATTCCGAGTTTAGCTTCATGTTTTGTTTGCTTAATTTACCGCAAATCCCATTTCCTTTGCTATTTTCATTATATGATTTTGCACAATGGGGACATTGTGTGATTTGGTTTGGGGAAGGGTTTTGCATCGCATTCATTCTGATTTGCATTCACGTTTACTGCATTTTATGTCTTGCACTGTTATTTATTTTCCCTTATATACACAAAAGTTCAAAAAATTGAAAATTTTCAAAAATTCAAAATTGCATGTTTATTTTAGCATATAGGTTGAGTCGGAACGGTAGTATTTCAATGATGACATTGTATTTTCATCTGTTTATGCCTAAGCCGTGCTAAATTGACATGTTATTAGTAGAATCATTTGCGTTGTCTACGAGTTTTCGTTAATTTATTCGCTGAATCTTGAGACTTGACTTAGATTTTTGGCAAACTACATTATATTCTGAGTTTTAGAGCCTTATAACTGGTGACATTCAGGATCGGTTTATCTAGGAATGTGAGTAGTACTCCTTACGAGACATGTTATATCAATATGCATAAATATGAACTTATTCTGCTTAATACCTGTATGCATTCGGTTTGTGGTATGTTGACACATGTGGAAGAGGTCACCCCTTTATTCATTTTTCCCATAAGCTTCACATGGCCAAAAAATAGCCTTTTGTCCCTTTAACTACATCCTATATTCAGCCTGCCTTTGTCAAGCTAGTAGTATTAGTCTTTGGGAGTGTTCTTATCATTTTGGTTATATTTGCTCTTATTGAGAATGTTGGTGAAATGATTGAAGGGAAAGAAAAGAAAAAAAAGAAAACAGGAATTCGAAAAAAAAAAGGATCAGTCGATCGACCGTCCCACTTGGTCTATCGACTGCTTGCTGCAGTAGCGAAAGAAAATTCGAAAATTCACATGGTTGTTATTATTATTAGATAGTGATTTTATTCCCATGTATTATTTATATCAATTGGGGAATTAATATTTTATGGAGATTGTGAGATTTGTGCTTACTGTTAGCACCGTTTCGATTGAAATCTTGAGTATGAAGTTGGAATATTTTATAGTTTGGTTTTCAGTAATTACTAGCTTGGGTTTAACTCCTTTACCCAAATTCATTTTAGCCCCTTCTTACCTATAGCCTCACATATCCAAATTTACCTCGGCATGTGTCATGGTCTTTTATGGTTGGAATGCATATGTACGGTTGTAGAGATCATTTTCATATTAGATTGCAGGCATGTTCTTATAGGTCGTAGTTAGGTGAGAGTCATTACAAAATTACTTCTTTCTATCTTTACATATATTCACCTGTATTTATTGAGTGATTTGAGCGACCCGTGAGAGTCCATAATGATAAGTCTCTATAGTTGACGGTTCGGCAGTTTTTAACGACTACATAACTCGTTTGCATGATTCGTATTGCTAATTGATTGTTAGTTGTTGCATTAAACTGGTTTAGGCTTTATAGTTGCATTTCGCTCTGAGATTGCAATCGTTCCAATTAGGTTTTAAGATCGGGTCTAGTTCTTGCTTGGGGACAAGCAAGGGTTTGGTTTGGGGAAGTTTGATGCGTGTCCTAAATATGATGTTTTACACCCTATTTTACACGCATTTCAGAGCTCAATTGTGTAGTTTATTCTACGATATTCCCTATTTCCGTCTACTTTCGTGTTTTTATGTATTATTGCAGAAATGTGAAGAATTCAGCGGAAAATGAGCCGAATCCGACCCCGAGTATTTATCATAGGACCTGACATGAAGTAGTGACTCGAGAGATTAACTTGGTGCGTGTTTCAAGGCCTAAAAGATAGCAAAAGCATGGTTGCGTACAAGTTGCAAAGCTTAAACAAGCGAAGAAGTGCTTCTCGACATTGCAGCCTTATTCAGATGGCTATATCTCGAGTTCTAAAGTAGATAATCGAATGATTCCACATGAAGGTGAAAGCTTATCCTCTTAGCTTTCCAACGCCGTATAGAACGCCTGATTTGACCAAGTAACTAAGAAATAGTAGCTGTTTTAAGATCGATGCGCGCTGCAGGAATCGTCAGAATGCATTTATACAGCACCTGTGGTCGATCGACTGGTCCCAGTGGTCGATCGACCACCCCTCGACTCTGACGCAAATTAAGAACGAGAATTAGAAAGCCCAATTGTAATTAGTTTTTAGGTTTTTGCGTGACATCTCTATAAATAGGACCTCGAACATCAGTTTTGGGGAGGCATTCAGTAGGGGTTAATCCCGTCTACTGATTGACTTTATCGTTTTAGATTCAATTATAATTAGTTTAGAGTTTTCAATAAAAGCTTCCTTTTTGCAATCGGATTCTTCCTGCCTTTCTTTTATTCGGTATTTCTGCTCTTTATTTCAGTATTATTTCAATTCATTCAGTAGTTAGATTGTTAGTTTAGATCCCAAACCTTTAATTCAATTGTTGCAAGTTTATAATTCAAGTAGTTTAGTTATGCCTTCGCTATTCGTTTTTATCGCTTTATTAGTCGTAGTTAGAATTAATATGCGTAGCTAGAAACCCCGTGCTAAGATGTGAGGGGACCTGCGGCGAAGATGACACAGAATAAGTGACCTGATGTCGGCCTTTGGTCGATCGACTGGATCTGTTGGTCGATCGACTAGCTTAGCTAGTCGATCGACTGACGCGCGATAGTTTAGCTTTCGTTTCAATGTTTTAATTGCAATATTTGACAACGAGACCGAGAGGAGACTTGTTAAATACTTAGGAATTGACCAACCTACAGATCGAGAGATAGGGAAGGGAAATTGACTAAATTGAAACGACTAAATTTTACTAACATCGAAAGATAGGTAAAGTTTAGGCATTAGGAATCACTTTTCAGGGCGAGAGCTTGTATTAGTGAGACCTAGGGACAAGTAGCATAGGCTGAGAGGCGCTACTAGTTAATAATGGACCGAGAGGACTTCTTATTTTCCCACCTATCGTGATTATTCAGACTTACTTAGGAGCCCATTGTCGCAGCTGCAGTGAACCGACCGTCTTAGCATTCTTTTTATTATTTTTTACATCTCTTTAAATTACCTGCTTTAAATTATCTGCATTTAGTTTAGATTTATTTTATTTGCATTAAGATTAGTTTTAATTCAATTCAACCCCCTCTTACTCTATAGACTAAATTAAACAGATGAATCTCATTTGCCTCCCTGTGGTTCGACCCTGCTTACCGCTAACTTCTGTTAGTAGTAATTAGGTTTATAAATTTAACTTTGATACTAAACGACGGTATCAGTGTTTCTAGCGATGAGGAGTTGAAAAAGGTGATCATGACAGAGGCTCATTGCACACCATATTCGGTACATCCAGGCAGTAACAAGTTATATAAAGATTTGAAGAAGACTTTCTGGTGGCCTGGGATGAAGAAGGAAACTGCTGAGTTTGTAGCTCGATGTTTGACATGTCAGAGAGTTAAGGGAGAACAGCGACGACCACAAGGTAAGATTCAGTCTCTTGAGGTACCTGAGTGGAAATGGGAGTCCATCTCTATGGATTTTATAGTGGGTTTGCCGAGGAGTCAACAGGGTAATAACATGATATGGGTAATAGTTGATCGTTTAACCAAGTCAGCTCACTTTGTGCCGATGAAAGATAATTGGACCAAGCTACAGTTAGCTTTGGCTTATAGGAAGCATGTGGTTCGTTTGCATGGGATGCCTAAGGATATTGTGTCAGATAGAGATGCGAGGTTCATATCACGGTTTTGGAAAGAGTTGCAGGAGTTGATGGGAACTACTTTGAAGATGAGTACTGCATTTCATCCTGCGACAGATGGTCAGACAGAGAGGACCATCAAGACTTTGGAGGATATGTTGCGAGCTTGTGTTATGGATTTTGGTGGTAGCTGGGAGGAGAGATTGGATCTAAATGAGTTTTCTTATAACAACAGCTATCACACGAGTATTGGGATGGCACCGTTTGAGGCTTTGTATGGGAGGAGGTATAGGAGTCCGATTTTCTGGGATGATAGAGCTTAGGCAGTTGTTTTAGGACCACATATGCTACAAGAGATGATAGAACAAGTTCAGCTGATCAGGCAATAGATGAAAGCGGCCCAAGATCGACAAAAGAGTTATGCAGATTTACATCGTCGTGACATAGAGTTTCAGGTTGGGGAAAAGGTTCTTTTGAATGTGTCTTCTATGCGTGGGGTCATGAGATTTGGTAAGAAAGGGAAGCTGAGCCAGAAGTTTATCGGACCATATTTTGGATCGTGTGGGTGAGGTTGCTTACCGGTTAGCATTGTCAGCAGCTTTGGATAGAGTGCATAATGTGTTTCATGTGTCTCAGGTACGGAAGTATGTGAGTGACCCTTCACATGTGTTAGAGGTAGAGAATATAGAGTTGGATGAGTCCTTGTCTTATCTGGAAGTGCCCAAACAGATTCTTGATCGCTAGGTTAAGAAAACTAGACATGGGGAAACAGTGTTGCTTAAGGTTCTTTGGTCTAACCATGAGGTTGAGGAGGCTACTTGGGAGGCGGAAGAGGCTATGAGGGAGCGATATCCGTCTCTTTTTGATCAGTTATGTGTGGTTACGGGGACGTAACCATGTCTCTTTTAGGGGGTAGGAGATGGTTGCATAAGGTTTTTGTATGGTTTATGTTGGTTTTAGTACAGTTAATAGTTGCTTTGAGTCAGTCTGAGTGTTGGTTGGGAGTTGTGTTTCGAGTTTTGTGTTGAGTTTTGGTTATGTTGTTGTGTCGGAGTCGAGATACTGTGTTTTATTTTTGTGTATGGGTTGAACTTCGGGGACGAAGTTCTTTTTAAGGAGGGAAGACTGTAATACTACGGTTTTCTATGTCTATGGGTACTCTATCGAGTGGGGCTTACTCTGTCGAGTAAGTATCTTTTTACGCAAAACAGTAGCTGACCTGACGGGTACTCGATCGAGTAAGTGTGACACTCGATCGAGTAAGGGGCACTCGATCGAGTAAGTGTGCATTACGGGTTGTTTTAGCCGGATTTTGTTAATAACGCGAGATTAATATAAAAGGCTTCCGTCATTATTCTTAATCACTTTTACCTTGTAAAACCTTTCAAGAGAAAAGAAAAGAAGTTACGTAGTTCGCATCCGTCGCGTTATTAGCAAATCCCAAGGCTAGGATCGTCGGATTGTCTTGTTCTTTACGCCGTTGTGATCGTTGTGTCGAGGGTAAGCTTCTTGTATAATTTTTATAATGACTTGATAAGTTTGTTTAAAACCCTAATTGGGTAGATTTGGGGGTTTTCGGAGGATTGTATTGATTAGGTGATAATTATATGCATATGTGTTATAGGAGGAGGATTTGTAGGGGAGCGGTATTGATTAGCTGCTGTGACGGTCTGTGATTGCTATTCTAGGTAGGGTTCCATACTCAGTATTGTTTACATGGTCTTGGTGATATTTGTTGTTGTTGTTAATGTATATCATATCGGTATTGGATTTGGTGATTGTTGATTGTATAGTTAGTTATATAACTGTCTGGGGTTTACGAGGTGCATCCTCGGCTGAGTGGAGTCACTTGCGGGAGTGGCTTCACGCCCTTGATTTGACTTTTGTGGAACTCGCCACAGAAGAGATGTGCACATTTAGGAACTTGGGTTTATCGCTTGGATGAGATGAGCGGGGCTTGGGATGGAACGGCTGCGGTCCCCCGCTGGCGGTGTGGAATACTTGTTGCAATGAGTATTCTGGTAGGACTACACACTTTAGTGTGTAGTCAGGAGTTTGGTGATGTGATGGAGATTGGTTTGGTTGGATTGAATAATAGTATTGCTTTTATTGCAGCTGTGTTGTTTTGTGTAATCAGTACTGACTCCATTTAATTGTTTTAAAAACTGTGGTGATCCATTCGGGGATGGTGAGCAGTTATTGAGCAGGTATGAGATGGCTTACGCGAGGGATAGTTGGGATGGAGTTATCACATGAGTCACTAGAGTCTTCTGCTGTGTCATGAACTTAGTTTATTTCATTCGGTTTTACAGTTTGAGAAACAATTGTATTACTTTATCAGTTTTGGGATTTGGCTTGTATCACTTTAAACTCATTTAATAAAGTATGTTTCTTTATGGTCTAATTGATATACATTGCCTCGGGTAACCAAGATGGTAGCATTATCATGCCTTAAGTGGTCCTGGTAAGGCACTTAGAGTATGGGGGTGTTACATTGTATTTATGAGTTGTTAGGAGTTGCATCTAGATTATATGGCATAATAGTTGATAGAGGCATATGCATTAGAGTTGTATATATGATAGTTGCATCATGGCATGTAGTTTTCATGGTTAGAAAATTTTGTGAAAATGCCTATTTGGAAAGCTTTACAAGTGTATATAAGGCCCTTGTAGATAATTTTTCTCCTTGAGACTTTGTTTGCTAGAATACCCTCAAGACACACTAGGATGTGTCATACTAGTATCCTTTGACTCATGAACTAAGGCCTAGTCAAGAGTACTTTGTTGTGTGATAACTCCTTGGCTACCGTTTATTCCAAGATGACCCTTAATGCCATGCAACCGTCCTTTCATTTCTATCATCATGTTTTGTCAACAAAAAGGGAATGGGCACAAAAATCTCCAATTTGAGTTCAAGTACCAAAGTGAAAGTCAAAAAAGTTTGCAAAAATTGCAACAATGAAAAGAGGAGCAAAAATAGATTCCGATGCTTCAATAAAAGTACCCTTGCTACAAAATGGGGTTGCTTTGAAAAATGTTCAAAAACGCAAAGATTGAAAAATTTGCCAAGTATCAAAATACCAAACATAAAAAATGGCAAAGAAATGTTCTCAAAAAGTCAAATGCCACAACAATTTGGGGGGAAAAACAAACCAAAAGCAAACTACTATTGTGAAACTCATGCATCTTGAAACCCTTTTTATCCTTTGATGATCCTACTTTGTTGCATGGTGGAGAGAGGACGACCCTTCTTCTTGTCTAGGCAAGAGGGGGAATTCCGCGATCCTACAGTGTTTCTAACACCATAAGGAACTTGGCTCTTGACAAAAGGAAATGTAAATATAAATAAATAATCTAAATTTACCATTAGGGTAAAGAGTTTATACTAATCATGTATGCTAGGTGTAAGCACCACATAAGTGTTAGGTGTAAAATAAATAAGCTAGAAAAGTGTCTTAGGTGTAGTGCAAGGTGTAACACCAAGGTGTGCAAGGTGTATGATGCATGCGTATCCTATGCACTTAAATTGTATCAAAGCATTTAGCAATTGTGGACAAAGGTAACCTAGTTTAACACAACTTGGAGGTGACTTGTTTGTATCCTCTTGGACTTAGTAACTAGGAGAACCAATATCTATGATGGAGTGTGTACCCTTAGATTGCTTCCCCTTTAGATGATTTCCGCCACTTAGATGAAGAAAGTGGCTATTCTTTTGTAGATGCATCCATTACTTGTTTTGTGTGCTTAATGCTCGGATGTATCGCCATTTTGGCAAGCCCCACCTTCCCTTGCAAGAAGGCATCTTACCTCATAGATGTCTTGTTGTGAGTTGAAGGGGCGGAGTGAGACCCGCTAATTGTCTCACATCGGCTATACTAGTATTATTAGTTTAAATAAAGGTCTAGTTCTAGTCACCTCTTTACTCGGGACGAGTAAAGGTTCGGTTTGGGGATATTTGATGTGAGTCATAATTACGCACATTAAGTCCCCTAACTAAGCCTCATTTTGCATACTAATATAGCATTTCATAGCCATTTTATTCGTCATTTGCTTCCTATTTGCTTTCCTAGTGCATTTAATAAGTCTTGTAGGAAAGAAGATAATGAGGCGCAATTCCCGTCTCTCGTGCATATTCGGAAGCTTGTTATTGAACTTAGATGGACTAGTATGAAGAGGAGGCAAGAATGATGACCAAGGATGATAGGAATAAAGAGTATATGAAGGCATCATAGGCATAAAAGAAAGAAAAAGAATTCTGCAGCTCAACCCGCTTGGGTCATGATCAACCCGCTCGGGTTATCCTTCAACACGCTTCTCAACCCGCTCGAGTTGAACTCAGGACGCTCGGAATTTGCCCAGATTGAGCGGATTGTTTGGCAGGGAGATTGTCTTTGCAATGGGGAGTTGTGGGGCTCCTCCTATGACTTGCAAGGCTCTATTCGACACTTAAGCATATTATTTCTCAATCTACCCTTGCATAACCTAATGATGTACCACTATATATACTCCATTTGTAATAATCAAGGGAGGAAGCCCTCTTAGTAGAGGCAAAGCTTTCATTAGGAGTAGATTTGAATAGATTAGCACTTAATCTTTCCACAAATTATACATTAATCTTTCCTTAAGTTTAGTTCAAGATTTATTATTGGGTAATTGAAGATCATTGGATTATTATTGGAGAATTTACAACTCTTCATCAATCAATCAAGTTTTCTTCTATTATTCTTTCCTTTCCATTTGTTAATCTTAATATTGGTATAATCTCTTTACTCTTTATTCTTTATTGTTTATTGTTTTACTCATTCATCATGTTTAGACTTGTTAATATGATTGACACCCTTGTTAGCATGTTTTCCATGATCATGAGTGAGTAGTCTTCTAGTTAGGGTTAATGGGGGATTAGGGGAACTATAACATGGGGGTAGATTCATACTTAATCTAATATATTTCCATAAGATTGCTTGCTTGTTGTAGTGTTAACCTATGTACATGTTATGTTTGAAAAAATGCTAGACTGTGAAACCTTGCATTTATACATCTCTTATCTATTCAACAAGACTTGTAAAAACTAATTCGAGTCTTGTTAGACCATGCATAGAAGTGAATAGGAAGAAACTAAGTCGACTTGTAGGTGTTGTACAGTCTTGATCGACTCGGCTCCGGGACCCAAATCTTCCTAGGAATTGTAAGACATAAACTAACTCGATCCCTCTACAACAATAATAGCTTGCATCTATGTAAACATATTGGTATGATCACCACCATGATTCCCCTATGATCCCATGACACCCTAGTATTGTTAATCATTTATTTACATCTTTTAATTTATTGCTTGTTTTACTTTATTGCTTTCATTAGCTTGGACTCATCAACTCCAAACCCTAACAATTGTGACACTAGCATAAATTGAGATAGATAGACTTAGAACCCAAAGCACACCATCGCGTGGATCGACCTCGACTTAACCACTATCTTGTTGTTTGTTGAGATTATAAATGTGTTTGATGGTTTAAAGACAAAATCAATGGTAAACTCGTCCCTCCAAGCCCCCAGCTATGATCCAGACATCAACCTGCTAAAATCGACTGCTCACCATAGTGGATCACGGCAGACACAACATAAGAAGGAAACACAACAACACCACAAAAGGTCAGTAACTGAAGGAACATACAAAACCAGACACAACAAACATACACGCATCACCTTCTCCAATCACCCACCCTCCTCTGACTGCCCGAAGGTCCAGTCCTGCCAGATTACCAATCGCAACAAGTAATCCACGCCTCAAGTTGGGGACCGCAGCCGTACCCACCAAATCCCCGCTCATCAATCCCGAGCAAAAACCCATGTTCCTTAATGTGCACATCCCCTCATGTGGCGGGTTCCATAGAGAGCGAATCAAGGGCGTGAAGCTACTCCCGCAAGTGACTCCACTCAGTCGAGGACTCGCCTCACGAACCACAGACAAACAAACAACCAACTACAACCAATCCACACTACTAATCATAACACCAAACACAACCAAATTCTATAAACAATATACTATACAACCAACGACACTGAGTAGGAAATTAAAACCTACCTCTAGCAAACCGCAGCGATACCGCACACGACCATAAGACGACAAGCAACCACCATAACCACCTATAACAAATAGTATGTCCATCTATTACTACTGTCACAACCACAAACGAAACCAAGGAAGACAGTGATGATGATAACAACATACCTATACGTAGCATTCCGGCGACAAGACCGCTACCCGACTCATGTTTCCCATCCCCAAGGTGTCTCCACTCTCAAAAGCTCCAAAATGATGAATATAGGTGAAGGGATAGAGAGGTGACGGCATCTTGGTTTTTAGGAGAAAAGGAAATGAAATGATTTGGCTTTCACGATATCACGATTTATATTTCCCCGCTGAACTCCCGTAACTCGATTGAGTATGTAACTTACTCGATCGAGTGGCCTCTACTCCATCGATTGTCTAAGCTACTCAATCAAGTAGCCTCCGCTAGATCGAGCCTCCTGAACTCAAAGGGTTACTACGTCACAAGGTTAACTCGTAAGGTTTTCGAAGGTCTAGGCAAGTTTCTAAGGTCAGTCAACGTGTCCCTAAAAGGACAGGTATTACAGTCTTCACCCCTTAAAAAGAACTTTGTCCCCAAAGTTCAACTCATCATCCCCCCGACGACACAAGGTGAAACATGAACTAAGACAACTGACAACAATCCACCCCGACAAGGACAAGCAAGCCCAACTTGGCAGAAAGAAAATTATGCTGCTGCTGACCCAATGGTTTAGTCAGAATGTCAGCAAGCTGGAGGAGAGACTGAACATGAACTGTACTCAGAAAACCTTCTTCTAATTTTTCCCTAACATAGTGACAGTCGATATTGATGTGCTTAGTCCTCTCGTGAAAAACAGGATTAGCTGCAATATGTTGTGCAGCCTTATTATCACAATGTAAAGGAATGGGTAATGGAACTGTAATCTGAAAATCTTGTAAGAGTGCATAAATCCAGACAATCTCAGAAGATGTATAAGACATTGCTCGATATTCTGATTCAGCTGAACTTTTTGAAACAGTTTTCTGCTTTTTTGTTTTCCACGAAATGAGAGAATCTCCTAGGAAGACACATTGGCCTGTGACAGACTTACAACTAAAAGCGCAGGCTCCCCAATCTGCATCACAAAAAGCCCTGAGGTGCAGATTGGTATCAGCAGGATAAAATAGAGCAGCTTTAGTAGTTCCTCGAAGATACCTGACCACATGCAATGCTGCCTGCATATGAGGATCCCTAGGAGCACTTAAGAACTTACTTAAGTGCTGGACGGCATAGGAAAGATCTGGCCTTGTCAGATTGAGATATAACAGTCGACCTATGAGTCTCCTGTACACTTCAGGATCAGGCAATAAGGACCCATGCTCAGTAGACAGGTGCAAACCCTTTGGTACAGGGAATGGAGCAGGTTTACAATCCTGCATCCCTGTATCCAGAAGAATGTCCAACACATATTTCTTCTGATTGACCCGTATCCCCTCAGCAGATTGTAAGACTTCTAAACCCAAGAAATACTTGATGAGACCTAAATCCTTTATGGTAAAAGCCTTATCTAATGCCTTCTTTAACTAAGGAATAAAAGCACTGTGGTTACCTGTAATTAAAAGGTCATCCACATAAACTAACACAATGGTAATCAAGCCATCTGCTGATCTAATAAACAAAGAGTAATCACTTTTGGACTGCTGAAAACCATGATCAAGGAGTAACTTAGTCAACTCCTTGTTCCACTGCCTAGATGCTTGCTTCAGGCCATACAAGGATCTTTTAAGACGGCAAACTTGCCCTGGCAAAGCCTTATCATACCCTTGAGGTGGCTGCATATAGACCACTTCATCCAGAAAACCGTGCAAGAAAGCATTATTGATGTCAAGCTGATGGATAGGCCACTGCCTAGCTGCTGCAACTGCAAGCAAAATTCGTACTGTCACAAACTTTGCCACTGGAGAGAAAGTGTGCTTATAGTCTTTTCCCTCCACCTGACTATAACCCTTAGCCACAAGCCTGGCTTTATACCTCTCTACTGAATCATCAGGTTTGAACTTGACCTTATAAACCCATTTGGACCCAATAGGTTTGTAACCAGATGGTAAGGAAACAAGCTCCCAAGTATCATTAGATTCAAGTGCTTGCAATTCTCTAGTCATGGCAGCAATCCAATTAGGATCATTTTTAGCTTGGTGATATGTAGAAGGCTCAGGAATATGTAAGATAGCATTGAAGGAAGCAGAATTATGAGAAAGAATAGATTGTATCTTATCAGGAACAATAAAATCTTTAATTTTTGAAGAAAGTTGTTGTGCTCTACTGGAATGCCTAGGTGCAAAATGCTGAATAGAACTAGTACTATCAATAGGAGAAGATGATACACCAGTATTATGAATAGGTGCAGTGGTGTTGTTATTGACAGTTGCTGTAGGAGAAATAGAAGGGGTTTCATGATTAAAAAATATGGAAGGAATATCATTATTAAGAGCAGAGCTAGTAGATTCTTGGATATGTAATTCTTTGGTGGTATTAGTGGAATTAGAAATAGGAGAAGGAGAAAAAGAAGTGTCTGAGTCATCTGATGATGCTGCTGTGGGGAAAAAATGAAAGGGAGACTGTTGAGTTTGTGAATGAGGATCAACAGACTGGAGTTTAAAAGGAAAAACTGACTCTTGAAACACCACATCCCTGCTAACAAATAACTTTTGAGTTTCAAGATCATAAAGCTTATATGCCTTTTGGCCAAAAGATAGCCAATGAAGATACACTTTCTCCCTTTTGAAGCAAACTTATCCTTATGAGGAGTATATTTCAGAGCATAGCATTGACAGCCAAATACTCTAAGCTCACTGTAGTCAGGTTGCTTTCCCATTAAGATCTCATATGGGGACTTCCAACCAAGCACAAAAGTTGGAAGTTTGTTGATAATGTGAATGGCAGCAAGCAAGACCTCCCCCCAAAATGTCTTAGGTAAATTGGCATGTAACAACATAGCCCTAGCAGTCTCAATTAGGTGCCGATGTTTTCTTTCCACTCTCCCATTCTGCTGTGGTGTCCCTGGAACACTCTTTTGATGCATTATGCCATTTCTATGCATTAATTGAAGACAATATTCTTGCACAACTTCTGTCCCATTGTCACTCCTAACAACTTTCACAGTAGATTTGTACAGATTGACAACTTGAGCTAAGAAACCCTCAAAAAACAGATGCTACTTGTGTCTTATATTTGAGTAAAAAGGTCCAGGTAACCCTGGAATGATCATCCACTATGGTAAAAAAATAAAAAACACCAGTTATAGAGGCAGTCTTGTAAGGCCCCCATAAATCCACATGAATTAGATCAAAACAATGAGTAGCTCTACTATCACTTCTATCAAAATGAGATATATGCAACTTTGCTTGAAAACATGTATCACACTCATAAGTTTTCAAGTGCTTACAATCAGAATCATCAATACATTGCATTTTAGCTAATGAAGTATGCCCTAAACTAGCATGTAGTAATTCAACTTTAACATGCTGGTTACATTTGGTAACATTGGAACAACTACAATTATTTAGTATAGGTGGAGCAATTTTATTAGAAATTCTAGTAGGAGATGCCTTAGCATGAGACTTCAACTTGTACATGCCCTTTTCTTGTAAACCAACTGCCACTTGACAGCTAGAAACAGGGTCCTGTATCACACAACGATCCACAAAAAAATGGATCAGTAATCCAGAAGTAGCTAGTAATTTGCCAACAGAGAGCAGATTGTGCTTAAAAACAGGCACATAAAGAGCATTGGATAACACAATGCCATTGTCCAAATGTATATCTCCAGATTGTGTGACAGTTTGCATAGAACCATCAGGTAAGCCTATTTTAATAGGTATAGCTAGCTTATGCAGATGAGAAAATAATGCAGAATTTCCTGTCATATGATCAGTGGCTCCAGAATCTATAATCCAATCAATAGGGGATATATCATGGAAAGATTGAGCCAAAGTAATACCTGCAAAATTGACTGACACATCAGAACTATCAATAGGATTATCCTGTCTTGCTTGAGCCATGAACATCATTTGATTATAAAAGGTCGTCAACAACTCAGGATCAAACTGGACAGGAACACCAGATGCTCCAGGAGCTTGCTGAGAAGAACAACCAGGAACAGACTGATGAGAGGCACCAGGAACAGGAACATAACCAGAAGAAGACTGATAACCCCTAGAATTTGAAGCCATATGTTGTGCTGGAGTATTAGCAGGTCTGGCTTGAGAATTACTAGAGACATTTCCTGAAAACCTGGCCATAAACCGTTCCCTAAGTGCAGGATGCTTCACAAAACAAGTGTCAATGGTGTGTCCTTTCTTCTGACAAGCTGTACACCAACGCTCATCAACTTTAGGCTTCTTAGAATCCTTAGGATCTCTCTTCCAAACATTCCAAGGCTGCTTACTAGCAGAGCCATGATTTCTATAAGAATTCATAGCACTAGCATCTTGAGATGAATTCAAAACATTTGAGATTAACTTCTGACTTTCAACCTGCTGAACGATTGCATAAACCTTGTTGATAGGAGGAACAGGATCCATGGACATAATGTTGGTGCGTAGATTCTCATAGGCATCACCTAATCCCATGAGAAAGTTAATTACCTTCTCTCTGGTGATAATTTCAAGCAATTTCTTGTATAGATTGCAAGTGCACTTCGCCATAGCTCCACAATCACACTCAGGGATCTCTTCTAACTCCTCAATATCATCCCAATGTCGTTTGAGTTTGTTAAAATATTCAACAACAGACAAATTTTCCTGAGATGTATTCCTCGACTCTTTCTTGAGTTGATACAGCAGCGGAGCATTTGACTGGCCATATCTCTCACAGATATCAATCCATAACAGTCTGGCAGATTTACAGGCCATAAAACCTTCTCTAAGTTGTGGAGAAATGGAATTGATTAACCAGCAGCGGATCATATTGTCACACCTCAACCATTGAGCATACTTTGGTGAAGTTATACCAGGATTTGGAACAACGTCAGTGATAAAACCGCGTTTGTTCTTCGTGTTCAACGCCATCATCACACCTCTACTCCAGGAGAGGAAATTATTACCAGAGAAAAGTGTAGCAGAAAGTGTCATATTCGCATTATCAGAATTAGACAGGAAAGCAGGATCATCATAAGGATTGCTATATGAAGCGTCGCCAGAAATTTGCTCATCAGTCACCATTTTTGAGAATTTTTGAGCTTTGTTTTGAACAGATTTTGATTAAGAATAACAAAATAAGAGAAAAATGAAGGATTTGTGAAGAAAAGCAAAAAGAAACAACGATCAGAGACGATTATGCGGAAGAATGATGAATCAGTATGCAGAGACAGGCGATTAAACCTGCTCTGATACCATGTGAAAAGGTATCAGTTGAGATGATAACATCATATATGCAGAAATGTAGTTGGACGCCATTGTTGAGCTTCAAAGCTTTTACAGAAATGTAGAGAATTATAGAGAAGAACAAAGGTAAATAAAAGTGAGTATTGTATTGAATTAATTATGTAAGTTGTACAAGTGTTGGTATATATACACAAATGAACTAACAAACTATTCCTAACAAACTCTGTAACAAACTCAGTCAAAGTTTGTTACAAGTAGTCAAAGTTAGTTACAGCCTCTAGAAAGATCTAGAAAGATCTAGAAACATCTATCAAAATATCTGGAATGATGGAGGTGGCTGCATCTTGACATTATACAGAATGGAACTCGAGTCTTGACCTTGATGCTGCTGGTGGTATGCTGCTGGTGGTATGCCTGATTCACATTATCCGTCCAAAGTTGTAGACGGATAGTTATCCTCTCACAAAATGCAAGTGGCAAGGTAAGTGGAGGTATCCATTTTCCACTCACTTACACTATCCACTCTTATTTTGTAAGAGGGACACTACCGTCTACAACTTTAGACGATTAATGTCCGTCTAAAGTGAGAATTTGTGTTGTAATACTAGTCCAAATTCATATCCATTCATAATTCAATTTTAATTATAAACAGGTTAGTTTCATATTTGACACCGCCTTGAATAATTTTTTGTGAAACTTGAGTGTTAATCATCGACATCCCAACACTACACTAGATAAATTGCATGAAGAACGTTCCAAACCTGAAACAATATTACAGTATAATATTTGTACGAGAGAAAAAAAAAAGTAATGAGCTCAACTAAAGCTACCAAATAAGTTGTTCATACAACAAACCTTAGAATTATAGTCGCTGAATGAAGGGGTAAAGGGGAAATCATGATAATAAACAACAATAGGTCTTAGTATAGACGGGTGGAGCGTATAGACGGGTAAAGACCTCTAATAAAATGGGTAGGGGGGACAAGGTGGGGAACCCCCCATGTGATTTCCACTTTATGGCAAATGGGTATTTTGTGAGGAGAAATGGTATCCGTCTATACGTATAGACGAATAGTGTCCGTCTATAATGAGAATTTGTGAATAAACAAATACAGAGTCAGTGCAGTACAAAAAGAGACAAAGATAGGTGCGTCAATAAATAATTAAATACTAATTTTAAGACCGGAAAGGATGTTTCGAGCAAGCTAAAGAACTGTATCTAGCAATTTAAAAGAGTGTATCTAGCTAGTTAGAGGTATGTATCTAGCAACTTAAAAGAGTATCTATCTAGCTTACTAAATGTATGAATCTAGCAATTTAAAGTAGTGTATCTAATTAGCTAAAGGCATGTATCTAGCATCATCCCATTTGCAGCTATACTTGATGGATGTCAGTCTACCCAAAGATTATTACAAAGAATTTATCAGGATGCCGTATTTAGCGGTTACTGTAGTGACTCTGGGTGCTTACTTGGCTCATCCATTGATGCAGTCTGCCAGTTTTCGGCTCCATTGGTACATAACAACTTATTTTTCATCAAAAACTGACCTGTGTGGTGTTAGAAATCTATATCTCATTATTACAACATATTCATATATGTTTCAAAATTAATTTAGTCATAAAATTAATTAGATCTTATGCATGCAAACAAAAGTAAATATTAAGGAGAAATCATCATTCTTACATTGATATTTCGGATTATTGGGCACAAGTAAGATATCCTTCTTACTTATTCTTTAGCACTCCTTAAATGGAAGAACAAAGGATTCAAGTATAGAATTCCTCCCAAGGAATAATACCCAAGGTAATCTCTTAATAAAATTAATATTATTGATAATAGAACAATATTAATTTGAAAAAAATTGACCCAAAATAATTATTTAGGTCTCTTAATTTCGGTTAAGAGAAGGAGAAGGAAGAAGAATTTTTATCTCTCTAAAAACTCTATATTTTTGATGGTGAATGAATAATACACACTAGCTTTTGCATGTAGTGTGTGAGTGAATAATAAGCAAAAATATTTTGCTCTTTTCTTATGGGAAAACCGAAAATGGGGAGAGGAGATAACCCAATGCATGCTCACCTTTTCTTCCCAAGAGAAAGTTATGTATGCAAGGCTATATGTAGGCATTATCATTATGTTTTCCACTTATAAATAATCAACACAATTTCATCCTAAATACTCCCTCCATTTCGGTACACATACATAAAATGGATGAGTCCATTTTATTTGTGATTTTGTCAATATGTCACATGTGACACATTTCATGACATCTTATTTATAAAATGTATTTTTAACCATTAAAAATCAATATATTAATAAAATATGTCACTTATAAAAATTAACATAGTAATTCACAATTACTTGTACCAAAAATGGTTTACCAATTTATAAATCACAACATCTTGCATTTATAATAAATTATTCATTCCGTTTCAATTGTTTCCGTAAACAATAATTTCATCTAAGTAATAAAACAATTCGATTACTTAGACCGTATCTTATTTAATCAAATTACAATGAGACACGTAAATATTACTTCCAAAATCGTCCGTCAATTTTAAGTAATTTAATTAACTCGTATCGTCATACGATCAATTAAACATTCAATTAAGAGCGTTACCCTTTAGGTATGACCTAAGGGGATCAACTGATCACCACCGTCGCACGACAGTAATGTCAAACTCTAGTCAGCCAAGCATTACCGATATGTGTGGACCAGTTGACTGTAAAAAATTACATCCCACATGTATTCTTAAAATGAGATTTAAACATGTGATCATTATGATCAACAGTTGTGATCGCATTATTATCGGAGGACACTTATTCCAACAATCTCCCACTTGTCCTCGACAAGTGTGCGTCACCAATTCTCTTGTCCTATTACTATCTCCCACTCAATGCAAGGTGTCTTTCAGGTCGTACTTGCAAGTGATCATATCGAGACTGGTTTCCTCGATCTGGAGAATAATTGATTGACCGGAGTTATCTACCATAGATACCTTCCAAGCGTGGCCACGCATTTCCAGTTCATTGCTCCTCGAGTGGCCCTGAGATATTGTTTTAACACTGACAAGGGGGTGGACAATTCCTATCGCACTTATTCCCTTCGACTAGCCACAGCCATCATAACCCAAAATATGCCCATTTGACCCCATTTACGAAGGTCGTAGTAACACAAATCAAAGTTAATCTGAAACTGTGCCACCTTAGGCGAACAGTCTTTAGTCAAAAGAATCGACTCATTAGAATACTATAGTAGCTCTCGCCACGACCAGGCTAGATAAATTTGCCAGAACTCTATAAGCGGTCATAAGGCCCGACAAAGCGTTCCTAACAGTCTGCCTATGTGATCGACTAGTCATCTCACATGACTCTATGGCACTTGAACTTGCCATCAATCGCATCACACTCTAGTCACTTCGAGACGTCACCTCATGCAAGTGACTATGGGCGAATACTATGTTAATCCGGGTTCACTGTAACGGGGTTCAATGTTGTCTCTACAACCCGTTTGGATGTAACAAAGTATAAAAGGAGTTTTTCAGCTTAAAACTCGAACGACAAATGCGATTATCACATATGAATAGTCAATACCTGATTACTATTTCATATTCTATAATCTAATTTGATCTTTTATGTAGTTATTAATCTTAATCCAATTGAAATGACATGACTCATCATGTTAAGCCTATGAAAAGGCTTTGGTTAGTAGGTTTTATCAACTTCTTGTACCTAACTCAACCTTACTACATACTTGTTTTCCTTTATAATGTATACATTTGCATTAAAAAACTTTTTGAGTACGTGTCGAGATCCAATCAAGACATAGGCCATCTAGCCTTAGAATAGCTCCCACTTTGTTTTCACGAAAGGGACTTATCCTTCTTGCACATCTCATGATTGCAAGTGTACTCAATATCCGTTGTAAATATTTCTCATTGTTCTTTATTGCCTAGAACGATTCTAGAAAATCTATTTCTTAAATAACATAGCCACAATGGTATCTTAACCATCCTAATGTGTTTTGATTATGGTTTTGTCGGAAACCATCTGCAATCTCAATTGTCAATTGTCATTTGAGTAACACCCTTACACAAAATTGCATCAAAAACACTTTGCATTACATCCTTAACGCTTCTGCAAGCACTTAAGGGTAATCTTTATGGCTTACTTGGTAACTATTACTTAAATTCGATTTGAAACAATTCATCATACTCAAAGTATATGAAGTGTTATACATCATTTCCTATTTAATTGATTCGGCAGCGGAAGCAAATGGAATCAATCAAATATGTTCAACTTGATTGAACTAGTCATGAATCTTATCAACATAAGACTTCTTATTTGACGCTAATATTGTTGGAGCTGGTGTCCTCCACAAATTAGTGTGATAACATTTGTAAATCTCTTACAGGTTCACAAGGGTATACTTCGTATATTTAATCAGTTGATTAACGTTTACCTAATAACGGTTGGCTTGCTAGAAAGTTTGACGTTATTATCATACAGATGGCGGTGATCAACTGGTCCCTAAAGGTCACACCTATAGGACGTATTTGAGAAATGTGGTTATAGAAATATAATTACATTGATGCCCAAAATGACTAAAAAGTTAGTCAATGTGTTGATGAGATAATTATTTAATGAAAATTAAATAATATTAAGTTGAGACGAATTAACTGTCAATTCGTAAATTAAATATAATAAGTTATATTTAATTAAATATATATAAGGTTTGTTTGAAAGAATTAATCTGTTAATTCGTAGTTAAATATAATCAGTTGTATTTAATATCAACAAGATGAATGTGTCATAGTGGTAATAGTGAGGGTACACAAGCCAAGAGGTCATGGGTTCGATCCTCACTAGATGACAATTTAACACACTTTATATATTTTTGGAAAGACCAAAAATAAGGAAATTTGATTCCTTATTTTCGGATCACATTGGCCGAAATTAGGAGATGTAAATCTTTCCTAATTGATTTCGGATTTCGGTCTATATAAAAAGAAAGGTGGAGAATTATTTCTAACCTAATTCTTTTTCTGACCTAGCCTCCTCTTTCTCATCACAAAAACCACAAAGACAATAAAATTTTACAGAAAATTTTAGATTGATTTCTAGCATAATCAAAGGGTATATCTTAGATCGTCTTGGGTGCAACTAATAGGCGAATATCAATTTTGATATTGTTCTTAGGCCAATTTTGCAAGGACCCGAGGTTAATTCTAAATCTTTTACTTTTACTTATGCTTATGTATTTTATTTTATGACCATAGATCATCTTTATTATATCGTTATAATCCTTCATGTTAAAGGGAAGTATACAGATTATTTCCCACAAGTGGTATCAGAGCTTAAGGCTACGATTTTAATTTTGATGATTTTCATAAAATTTGTGTGTAAACGATAAGATTTTCGAGAAAAAAAAATTAGGGTTTCGTTTTTTTTTTTGGATCGAAATATTTTTTATGCCGTTTTTGTTGTGCCGTTTTTTTCCTGTTTGATGATAGTTTTTCCATTCTATTTTTCATATTATAATTTATAATCAGTTAAAATTATCATATGAAGAATTGGTAGTTTTTGATTTAATGCAGATTAAGTTAAAATCAAATGGAATCGTCATGTCTATGATTAAAAGATTGTTTTTGCTATATAGTTTTTGGCATATAAATTAATCATGTTTATTATTTCATATGCTAATCATGTTCTAATAGCAAAGGTAAACAATTGATCATCAAATCTTGTTTTAGGGCATAATTGCCGCAAAAGGAAAAGAAAAAAAATAGGCTGCTTTTTTTTAGGGTTTCCGAAAAAAAAAAAAAATTTTTGTTAATTTTTTATGGTAAACCGTGAAAAAGAAAAAAAAAACATTAGGAAAGGTTTTTTGCCTTTTGCCGAAAAACATAGAGAAAATTTTTTAGGAAAGTTTTTTTTCTTCCCTTGTTTTTCCTATTTACCTAATTAGAATAGGAAAGGAGTTGTTTTTTTTGTTTTTTTTCAGCCGTGTCAAATAAAAAAAAAAGGGGGACCTTTCGTTTTTTTTTTTGCCGAGTAAAATTTAGAGAATTGGATTTTATTTTTCTTTATTTTGGCCAATTAGTTATTGTGAATCGGTTCACAATTTAATGATACCGAGTTATTTTAAAACAGTTTAAAATTTTTGACGGATAGAATTCATATTACAAGTATAATATGGATTAAGTATGAAATTAATGTGATTAAATTGCGGAATTGTCACTTAATTCAATTTAAATAGGTGGTTTGGATAAATTAATCAACATAATTTATTTATTGTATTATGTATGTTTAATTTATTTTTAGTTGATGCTTTTAATAATGTTGAATGAATCGAATGAATGAATTTTATTTACGTATTTAATTTTGCAATCGGTTGTAATTTGTAATACTTAGTGTGGCCTTAGTCAATTATGTTTTCGTAATGAAGGAAACATAATTTTTATGTAATTATGAGATCTCGAATCTCCTTTATTTTAGTTTTGGGTTTTGAAATTAGAATGTAATTAATAGGTCAATTATGTAATTTTAATTATTGTAATTTCAAAGAAGACTAAAGATGAAGATTCAAGCTCACTCCCGCTACATGGATCAAGATGGAACATCAAGACAAGCTTCTCGGGTCCAAGGATGGATTCCAAACTTGTATTTATTGTTCATTTTGATAGGATAGGCCACACTAGGACTTTTACTGTTTTTTTTACGTTTTTCATTTTATTGCTTTTCATTCACATGCTAGTAATTGCATCATATTCCACCTAAAACCAAACCACCTACTATTAAAATGCATGAAAATTGACTCATATAGGTTGTATGTTAGTTTTCATGGACATGCAGATGTCACAGTCTTTAAGCCATCACCTTAGTTTAAATCATTCTCGCATGCTAGATTGTAGTTCACTTAAAATGAATTAAAAAGTTGATGGGATCTTCCTCTAAAACGGAAATTGAGATTAGTCTTTATAAGGGCAAACATCTATGAGTCCCTTCTTCGTCGGTAGGCCTAATATGACCCCTTCTACGTTGGGTAAGTAGTTGTGTTGACTTAGTTTACCTCAACATCATAGTCCGAAGAGTTTCTCGTGATTATGATGGACTATAGATAGAATTTACAGAAATTTATCGACCAAGAATTCTAACGGTAGAATTAGCTAAAAGGTTAGCTTATCAATTTACAGAGAATTGAGTCTTGGGGTCATTTATATAATTCTTGAGGGAGGTCAATTGTATAAATGTTTTTTTGAGTCTTCGCGTTATGACATTAGTTCATTAGACTTAAAATAAAAACGATGCATGCTTATTATTTTATCCTTCTTTCGCAGTGTAGAACACGCTTATTATCAATAATACTGTTACAACAAATGGCTGGAAATAACGCAATCCCAATGCCTAGTGCCACACTAGATCGTTCGTCCTGGCTTAAAATGTTCATGGACCAAATGAATCAGTCCACTCGGATCGAAGAATGATGGGTCCAATTTTATGGATCGGGAGGCGGCACTACGGAATGTGCCCATCCGACGGTAAGCTCGGGTATTTAATCGAGCCAATACCGGTCAACCAGGCCCAAATGCAAGAGCCAACGAGTCACTCGCTTATAGTGATTTCGTTATGGAAGCGGGTGCGATAAAGAACGTACTCATCTTTGCAATGGAAACCAATTTGCAGAGACGCTTCATTGCCCAAGGTGCAAACAATATTTTCACCACGCTCACTAATGAGTTCTCAAAAGCACCGAGAATCATCACATATGAGCATACCTGTCGCTTCTTTGATGCGAAACTCCAGAAGGGCCAACCGGTTAGCCCACACATTCTTCACATGATTGAGAATGTCGAGAAACTCGGAGTCACCTGAATTGTAGAAGCAAAGTGAGAGCATTGTCATTGACCGAATGCTTCATTCTCTTCACGATGGTTTTGCCCTTTTCAGGGGGAACTACTACATGATTGACTTGAAAAGAATTCCGGATACTGTCGTTTCGTACCAAAAATAAAATACCTAAGTACTACTAACAGAAGTCGGCGGTAAGTAGTACTTAGGTATTTTATTTTTGGTACGAAACGACAAAAGATCAAATTTTGGCGCCGTTTCGGGGAGGCGACGCTTTTTTATCTGTTTTATTTTGTTTGTCCTTTCGCCTCAAGGGAAGACTAAGTACCTTGAGGCCGTTCTTATCTTTTTCTTTAGTCTTTGTTTTGATAGGCTTACGGGTTTATTAGACAGCACGAGGGAGATTATCGAAGGGAAGGCTTGAGTACCTTCGATCCCTCTTGCCAAGATGACATCTGTCTCTCCGACTAATTGCTCGGTTTGAAGCCCAAGCCGAGAAACCTGCTAGTTGGGAAAGGAAGAAATCTTGGGGATGTGGTGCTGCTGAGCACAATGCAGCTGTAGTTGTGCCGCCACATCCACCCCATCAATGGCCACCGCAACAAGATCCTCGTAATATACAGAAAAAAGACATCGCGGAGCTGAAATCCTTAATTCTGGAATTTGGTAGACATATGGGTGCTCAAGTCACCGAAATTCTTTGAGTTGCGATCAAATTGCTCGGTTAATAGCTGGGTTGGTTGCTCGGCAACCAAAAGAGGTGTGCTTGACCAAGAGCGGTTTTTCCCATGAAGAACCCGCGTTGCCCAATGCTGAAAATGATTTCTATTTTTCGGATGACGATTTTCTATCGTATTTCCAGAGTGCCTGCAAGGATATCAGCGCTGTACAGGAAGAAAGTCCTCGATCGAGTAATATCTCTTCTCGATCGAATGACATGCATGAGGAAAGTGCTCGATCGAGCGATTTTGTTACTCGATCGAGTGAAATGCGGGAGGAAGGTGGTCGATCGAGTGACTATTTTGCTCGATCGACTGAATTGGCCATTGGGAGCTTTAATTCGTCACTTGGGTTCATTTTGGATGACGAGTTTGACGATGATGAAGGTTACGGTGAACCTCCCTTATTCACAGCCGAGTCGGATATACTTAAAGCTGCGATTTACGGGATGGGTTCCACTGAGGAGGTTGATGAAGAAGCAGCTGAGACGATAATTGCTCCTAGCACGGATGAGGTAATGCATTCCTTTGTCAGTGATTCCGTCGTTGAGAGCAACCAACCCGAGGTAGTAAGCGATAATTTCATTATTATTTGTAAATTGCCTCGTCTTATTCATGCTTCCTTTTTCAAAGCTATACCCCCTCGTATGTGGACGCATAATTTAACGAATTTTCACCGTCCTTATCATTTCAAGTTTGCTAATCTGAATCGGGACCACCATATATTGACAATTGCTCCCGCGTTCCTATATTTTGTGGATAAATTTAGGAGCGCTCATAGGAAATTTGTTAGACTTAAACGGTTTATTATTTTAATTTCCTATTCTGTTATTCCACTTTGGTGCTACTTATGCTGTTGTGTAGCACATGCGCACTATTTGACAAAGTTCTGCGCGCTTTGAAATTTGTTTTGATTGTGATTAGTCCGAGTGGCTCGAAGAAAAAGAAGGTTTTGGGACTGATGAAGCTAGCGCTAACCGGGAGGCAACCCGACGTCTTTATTTTGCATTCTTTATTTTATTTCAGTTGTAATAAATGGTTTCTACACCATAGACTTTCTCAGTATGCTTGTCTTGTCAGTTGCGGGCTGTTTTCCATTGCATTATGCAGGTACACGCTGAGGATCGCTCGATCGAGTGGTTTTTCCACTCGATCGAGTACTTTTTCTGAGAAATCCTCTCGATCGAGTTACTATTCCTTTCGATCGAGTGCCTGCAGGAAGAAATCCACTCCATCGACCACTATTCCAGTCGATCGAGCAGTTTTAGACGCCCATGTTACTCGATCAGCTACTATCCCTCTTGATCGAGTGTTATTGACTTGGATTAGCTTCCTGAGACGGTTTTCCGGGCCCTTAGCAACCTCCCATTTCATGGTCGGTTTGGGGAGGTCCCCTTATTCGCGCATTTTGTGAGTTTTCCGCTTTTGCTCTCTTTCTCCTTTAGTTTGCATTTCCTTTCCATGTTTTGGTACAATGGGGGCATTGTACGGTTTGGTTTGGGGAGGTTATGCATCCATATCTGTGTCTGCATCTTGTTTTTATTGCATTTCTGTTATCATATTTAATTTATGTATGCATTGTCTGTTATTTTTATAAAAATTCAAAAATTCCATAAAAATTGAAAAAATAGAAAAAATTCAAAAAATTCACGTTTAATTTAGCATATAGGTTGAGTCGGAACGGTAGATTTCAATGATGAAATTGCACTATATTTGTCGTTTGCTTAAGCCTTGCATTAATTAATATCTTTTAGCTTTGTCTTATTGCATATCCACGAGTTAATGTTTAATTTAGCTGAACGAATAGACTTGACCTGAAATTTTGGCAACCTACTTATAATTTCTAAGATTTAGAGCCTTATAAACTGGTGTCATCTATGACCAGTTTCATGTAGGATTGTGAGTAGTTACTCCTTGCATAACATGTATCATCAATTTGCATGTATATGAAATTCAATTGCTTTTTGCCGTCATACATTCGGGTTAGTGGTTGGTGTCACATGCAGGGAGGTGCTTACATTTCCCTTTCTTTCATTTTTACCCATTTAACTCCACATTAGCCAAATTTGCCAGTTGACCCTTAGCTACATCCAAATTTAGCCTGCCTTGTCAAGCTAGTTTAGATTGTTCTGCGGTATACTGTTTATTGTATCAAATCTTGGCTCATATCATATTGATTTGGAGTTGGTAATTTATGAAGAAAAGGAGGTTGATGAGAAAAAGACGTGAAAAAGAAAGATAACAAAAAAAAGAGAAAAAAAAATCGAAAAAAGATGTTGATGAGACGGTTTCTGCTCCTATGTTCTATCTTATTTCATATGAGGAGTATGTTTGGTTTGGTTTGGTGAGATCTTATGCCAAATGAAGAGCATGTGCGCAATTCATAATTGAGTTGGAATCGGATGTTGTCTGTATGGTTTTGTTTAGGTACTAGCTTGGCCGCCTATACCTCCACATTCCCATAAATGTTTTGCCTTTTCTTACCCATTGCCTCACTTTACCATATTTTTGTAAGCCCTCGGCTGTGACAGGACCTTGTTTGGTTGGAATGTATGTACGGTAGTTAGAATTGTCTATCATATTAGTTGCATGCATGTTTATGTGGGTCGTAGTCTAGGTGAGCGGCTATTTTTCTTCTTCTCTCTTATATTCATTTGTTCACCCTTTGCTTCATGAGAGAAGAGTGGCCCGTGAGAGTCCATTATTAAAGGTCTTGCAAGGTCAACGGTTCAGCTTTATTTATAAACATCCTATAACTCGTTTGCATTTGACTGTCTTGCTATAAGTGTTAGTTTGCTTGCATTAAATTGGCTTAAGTGGGCATTTGTAGCTAGCTCTGAGTTATTTTTCCGTTCCATTAGCGTATAGTTTTGAGTTTACTCGAGGACGAGTAAAGGTTTGGTTTGGGGAGATTTGATACGTGCATTTTATATAGTCTTTTTAGCCTATTTTATGCACGTATTTCTATGCTTTTATCGTGGTTTTATGCTACGAAATGCCCCGAATATGCTACTTTGGGTTATTTTGTCTTATTTGTAGGAATGAACCAGAAAGTAGCGGAATCAAGCTATTTACCGTCCGTTAGCATGCATTTGGAGGAAGAGATAATTTGGAGCGGGAAATATTGTTGTCTTGGGATGCGTGAAGGTGTTTTGGGCGCTAAAAGGACAAGTCAAAGTCAAACTAACGAGAATTCTAAGCTGCTGAAGTCAATATCCACTTGATCGAGTACTTTACCACTCGATCGAGTGGGTCTAGGTGCAATAATCAGTCGATCGAGTTGTTTGCTTAGTCGATCGACTAGTTCCTTTATAGCCTTGCTCGATCGAGCACTATTCTAGGTCGATCGAGCTGTTTCTGAGTCAAGTTCACTCGATCGAGTGATTTAAGTGGTCGATCGAGTGGCTATGCTGACGGGTTGGGCTTTTAAGCTCTATTTCCGTCATTAGGTTTAATCCTATTCCTATTTTCTTATAAATAGGAGTAAAGGTTGTCATTTGTAATCATCCAAGGATCACGTTGCTCTTCCCCTTTTCTCATACTGCTTTGTTACTTTTATTCTGTTCATTTAGGATCTCTTTAATTGGTAATTCTTTCTTCCTTTCTCTCTTTTTATTTAATGGTTATTATTCCCTCTCCCTCTTTATTTATTGCTCTTATTAATTCTATGTCTAGCTAAATTCCCCGTAGTATGTTAGGATTAGGGAAGCCGTGGTAGCATGTTTTAATTGTATTAAATAGATTAGCCCTGCGATAAGAATTGTATTAGGGAATTTAACTATTATCCGGTCGAATGAATGCATGCAGGAGACCATAAATACCTAAGTACTACTTACCGCTGACTTCTGTTAGTAGTACTTAGGTATTTTATGGTCTCCTGCATGCATTCATTCGACCGGATAACAGTTAAATTCCCTAATACAATTCTTATCGCAGGGCTAATCTATTTAATACAATTAAAACATGCTACCACGGCTTCCCTAATCCTAACATACTACGGGGAATTTAGCTAGACATAGAATTAATAAGAGCAATAAATAAAGAGGGAGAGGTAATAATAACCATTAAATAAAAAGAGAGAAAGGAAGAAAGAATTACTGAATTAAAGAGATCCTAAATGAACAGAATAAAAGTAACAAAGGTATAGAGAAAAGGGGAAGAGCAACGTGATCCTTGGATGATTACAAATGACAACCTTTACTCCTATTTATAAGAAAATAGGAATAGGATTAAACCTAATGACGGAAATAGAGCTTAAAAGCCCAACCCGTCAGCATAGCCACTCGATCGACCACTTAAATCACTCGATCGAGTGAACTTGACTTCGTAAACAGTACTGATCGACCTAGAATAGTGCTCGATCGAGCAAGGCTATAAAGGAACTAGTCGATCGACTAAGCAAACAACTCGATCGACTGATTATTGCACCTAGACCCACTCGATCGAGTGGTAAAGTACTCGATCAAGTGGATATTGACTTCAGCAGCTTAGAATTCTCGTTAGTTTGACTTTGACTTGTCCTTTTAGCGCCCAAAACACCTTCACGCATCCCAAGACAGCAATATTTCCCGCTCCAAATTATCTCTTCCTCCAAATGCATGCTAACGGACGGTAAATAGCTTGATTCCGCTACTTTCTGGTTCATTCCTACAAATAAGACAAAATAACCCAAAGTAGCATATTCGGGGCATTTCGTAGCATAAAACCACGATAAAAGCATAGAAATACGTGCATAAAATAGGCTAAAAAGACTATATAAAATGCACGTATCAAGTCCTCATGAGCTACACTCCCTTCTCGTACAGACCGAGAAGGATATGAAATTGAGTGGCAGCATGAAGCAGGATGTTCTCACGATTCACAACAAGAGTAAAGGTAAGGGCAAGGCTCTTGGCGGCCTAGCTGTAGGTAAGCCAAAGTTTAAAAAGCCAGGAAACGGTAAGAGTGCGCCCGGTGAGACTAGTGGCTCACAGGGCAAGACAAAGAGCAAGGGCGGTGACATAGAGTGCCACCATTGTCACAAGACTGGACATTGGAGGAGGAATTGTCACGTCTACCGTGAGGACATCAAAGCAGGCCGTGTCGCTCCTGTTGGTATGTCATCTTATATTCATATGATTGAGATTAACCATGCAAGTTTCGGAACTTGGGTACTAGATACTGGTTGTGGTTTTCATCTGTGTAATCATTTGCAGGGCCTAAAGAACATCATACCTCTTGAAAAAGGTGATGTGGACCTGCGAGTCGGGAATGGAGCACGAGTAGTCGCCTCGAAGGGAACATATGTAATCCAACTCCCTAGTGGTTTTGAGTTATCATTAAATAACTGTTACTATGTACCCAGTTTATCTAAGAACATTATTTCTGTTTCCGTACTTGCTAAAGACGGTTTTACATTTTCAATAAAGGATAATAGTTGTATTTTCTCTTTTAATGAAATGATTTATGGCAAAGCAGTTTCCATGAATGGAATTTATATCTTAGATCAAACCACGGAAGTATTACACATGAATAATAAGAAATTAAAGGTTGGTGACAAAGATCAAACCTATCTATGGCATTGTCGAATGGGACACATAAATGAGAAACGCGTAAAGAAACTCGTCGATAATGGGACTATTCCCTCATTCGGATTTTCGGCATATGGCACGTGTGAATCATGTCTCATTGGCAAGATGACTCGAATTTCCTTCAAAGGTGTTGGAATGCGCGCTAGTGACCTATTAGGACTCATACATACGGACGTATGTGGACCTATGTCAATTACCGCTAGAGATGGCTATAGATATTTTATCACTTTCACGGACGATTTGAGTAGATACGGATATGTCTACTTAATGAAGCATAAAAGTGAGTCCTTTGAGAAATTTAAGGAATACCAGAATAGGGTACAGAACCAACTGGGTAGAAAGATTAAAGCACTCCGTTCAGATCGGGGTGGCGAATATCTTTCAAATGAGTTTGATCAACACCTGAAAGACTGTGGAATCGCTCTACAGTTAACTCCACCTGGAACACCTCAATTAAATGGTGTGTCCGAACGGAGAAATCGAACCTTACTTGATATGGTTCGATCCATGATGAGTCACACGGTAGTGCCTGATTCATTATGGGGTTATGCTCTTTTGTCACCATTTGCTCTTATAACTTAACCGAAGTCCGTCTAAAAGTCGTCGACAAGACTCCATATGAAATGTGGAAGGGAACGGTACCTAACCTGTCCTTTATTCGGGTTTGGGGCTGCGAGGCTTATGTCAAGTGGAGACACGAGGATAAGCTCGGCCCGCGATCGGTCAAGACATACTTTATAGGTTATCCAAAAGGAACATTTGGTCATTACTTCTATTCGCCAACCGAACATCGAGTATTTGTTGCGGCTAGTGCGACGTTCTTAGAGAAAGAATTTCTCGAGAACAAGTCGAGTAATAGAACCTTCGAGTTGTCGGAGATTCCAGAACCAACAACCGAGGAACAGATGGAGGAAGCTGTACCTCCAACTGATGATACGGTTAATATTCCTGAGGAACCTAGGAGGTCGGGTAGAGACTCTCATCCTCCGGACAGATACATTGGTATGGTCGAGGAGAATGACGTTTTACTTCTAGAAAGTAATGAACCCGCAACCTATAAAGGTGCTATGGCCTGTTCCGACTCAAAGCTATGGCTCAAAGCCATGCAATCCGAGATGGACTCCATGTATGAGAATAACGTATGGGATCTAGTTGATTTACCTAATAAGGTAAAACCTCTACAAGGCAAATGGCTTTACAAAATAAAGCGTTCTGTAGACGCTCAACCAGATATCTATAAGGCACGACTTGTGGCAAAAGGTTTCACTCAAGTGCAAGGATTGCATTATGATGAGATTTTTGCACCTGTATTCATGCTACGTTCCATTCGGATAATCTTAGCGATTGCCGCATTTCATGATTATGAGATTTGGCAAATGGATGTGAAAACCGCCTTCTTAAACGGTTATTTGGAGGAAGAGTTGTACATGGTGCAACCCGAAGGTTTCATAGATCCTAAACATCCTAAGAAAGTATTGAAGCTTAAGCGTTCCCTTTATGGACTTAAGCAACCTTCTCGGAGTTGGAACCATCGTTTCGACCAAGTGATAAAAGAGTATGGTTTCACTAGATCGGTCGAAGAACCATGCTTATATATCAAGTCGAGTGGGAGCAAGATTGTATTCTTGATATTGTATGTCGATGACATACTCTTGATTGGGAATGACATTCCTCTCCTTTCTTCGGTTAAAGAATGGTTGAAGAACCATTTCCAGATGAAAGATCTGGGTGAGGCACAGCGTATTTTGGGAATCCGTATCTACAGAGATAGATCACGACGGACGTTATCACTTAGTCTGGAGTCTTATCTAGATAAGGTTCTTGAGAGGTTCAGCATGACCAACTCCAAGAAGGGGAACCTTCCTATGACAACGGGATGCGGTTGAGCAAGTCTCGATTACCCACGACGCCCTTTGAAGGTATTGAGCGCATGAGTCGTGTTCCTTATGCTTCGGCAATAGGATCGATCATGTATGCCATGATATGCACACGTCCCGACGTGGCATATGCATTGAGTATGACGAGTCGGTACCAAAAGACTCAGGTGAAACACCTTTGGATAGCAGTCAAAAATATCCCCAAGTACCTACGGAGGACTAAGGATTGGGTATTGACTTATGGAGGCGATACTAAGCTATGCGCGAACCGATTCTGTGCAGATGCTAGCTTCCAAACGGATCGAGACGATTCAAAATCTCGGTCCGGGTTCGTCTTCACTCTTAATGGTGTTGCGGTCAGCTGGAAGAGTTCCAAACAGAGTGTTGTAGCAGATTCTACTACTGAATCCGAGTACTATGCCGCTTCGGAGGCAGCAAAGGAAGCGATATGGATGCGTCAATTCTTACAAGGGCTTTCGGTAGTTCCTAGTTCGAATGACCCGATCACCATCTATTGTGACAATAGAGGTGCCATCTTCCAGGCTAAGGAGCCAAAGTCTAGCAACAAATCTAGACATGTACTACGGAAGGCTCACCTGATCCGTGATTACATGGAGCAAGAAGAGATAGTGATTGACAAGATTGCGACGGATGATAACACCGCAGATCCTCTCACCAAACCGTTGAATTATGATAAGCATGTAGGGCATGTTAATTCCATGGGAATTAAACATGTTCCTAAGTTGTAGTACTTGATTATGGATTTGATACATTATCTTTTTCATATATTATTTATAACTTCATCGTTTTATATATATAATATTTTGTTTTTCATGTGGATTGTACTGACAACATTGAACGCCACAAGTGAACTGAATTACATTATATTTGTTTTTGTCCGTAATCGCCAATGTGAGATGATAACTCCGGCTATTATATTGTGCAGTCGATTGATGGTGGGTTCAACGAGCCATAAGTTAAACGGTTGACTAATCGATCACAGATACGAGATTATGACGATACCTCGTAGGACAATTTTTATTTGTGACAACGTAATGGAGTCCTAAATGTTCTATAACATTCGGTGCCGGGTCGTGGATAGGACATTTATTGTGTACCTAGAGTCGATTCTTTTGACTATCAACTGTCTCTTGAGATTAAGGCAGTTTTTGGGTGACTTTGGTTTCTTTCTCACGTTCTACCGTCAATCGGGGCTAAGTAGATTTTTTCCGGGTCATTTCATCTTGTGCTTACATCTCGCAAGATTTGAGTTGAGGAAAATATCCATCCCTTATCAGGTATAGTTATTTCTCAGGGCCACTCGAGGAGTTGTAACTGAAATGCATGGCCATGCTCGAATGTTGATTCGTTTATCAGTTAAGTTACTCTCTAGTCGGGAAAACCACTCTTGATATCGATCACTTGTAAAATACGACCTTTGTGAATTCGGATTTGCAAATTGTTTTACATTGAGTGGGAGAAATTTTAAAGGATATGAGAATCGGTTATCGCACATACACTTGTGAGGACAAGTGGGAGTTTGTTGAGTGGTGTCCTCCACAAATTAGTGTGATAACATTTGTAAATCTCTTACTGGTTCACAAGGGTATACTTCGTATATTTAATCAGTTGATTAACGTTTACCTAATAACGGTTGGCTTGCTAGAAAGTTTGACGTTATTATCATACAGATGGCGGTGATCAACTGGTCCCTAAAGGTCACACCTATAGGACGTATTTGAGAAATGTGGTTATAGAAATATAATTACATTGATGCCCAAAATGACTAAAAAGTTAGTCAATGTGTTGATGAGATAATTATTTAATGAAAATTAAATAATATTAAGTTGAGACAATTAATTAATCAATTCGTAAATTAAATATAATAAGTTATATTTAATTAAATATATATAAGGTTTGTTTGAAAGAATTAATCTGTTAATTCGTAGTTAAATATAATCAGTTGTATTTAATATCAACAAGTTGAATGTGTCATAGTGGTAATAGTGAGGGTACACAAGCCAAGAGGTCATGGGTTCGATCCTCACTAGATGACAATTTAACACACTTTATATATTTTTGGAAAGACCAAAAATAAGGAAATTTGATTCCTTATTTTCGGATCACATTGGCCGAAATTAGGAGATGTAAATCTTTCCTAATTGATTTCGGATTTCGGTCTATATAAAAAGAAAGGTGGAGAATTATTTCTAACCTAATTCTTTTTCTGACCTAGCCTCCTCTTTCTCATCACAAAAACCACAAAGACAATAAAATTTTACAGAAAATTTTAGATTGATTTCTAGCATAATCAAAGGGTATATCTTAGATCGTCTTGGGTGCAACTAATAGGCGAATATCAATTTTGATATTGTTCTTAGGCCAATTTTGCAAGGACCCGAGGTTAATTCTAAATCTTTTACTTTTACTTATGCTTATGTATTTTATTTTATGACCATAGATCATCTTTATTATATCGTTATAATCCTTCATGTTAAAGGGAAGTATACAGATTATTTCCCACAAATATCATGTGGATTTATCTCCATAAATCTGGATATTAAAGATGTATTATATATCTCCAAGTCTTAAATCATTCTCAACGATCAATATGTCATCCACATATAAGACTCGTTAAAATTACCGTAACTCCCACTAAACTTCATGTATAAACACAACTTCTCAACCTATTGAGAAAAGTTTTATCACATGATCAAAACATTGATTCCAACTCATTGATGTCCTACTTAAGATCCTCTCTTAAGTTTCACATTATCTTAGGATGGCAAGAATCTACAAAACTCAAGACATGTATTGAATACATTCCTTCTAATTGAAAAAGTGGGTTTTAGATTCACTTGCTATATGTATATCATCATAATGGAACACAATTCCTAAGAAGATCCAAATAGACTTAAGCATTTCAACCAGTGCAAAACCCTTTGCCTCCAATCAAGCATGAAATCTCTCTTTATTAGTGCAAAACCCTTTGTCACTAATCAAGCCTTTTATTTCGGATTTTCATGGCTCTAAGCCTTGTATTGAGTTGTGACTTAAACACTCTCATGTAAGTCATATGTTCATTACTTTCCAGAAGTAATCAACTTGAATCAAACAATTTCTTTGTAAGTTGTAAGCTCTTTACTTTCTTAAAAGTAACATGAATTCATCATCTTCAACAAGTGACGACTTTAACCTCCTAGGTTTTGAAGAAACAACGTCTTACACAAAACGTCTCATGTAGCCAAGAAAGACCAGTTTCTTGCGACATAACATTCTTTGTGGCTCTTGAATAATTTTCTCCCACTGTCTTCTAGAAATAAACTTGTATTCTAGAAAGACAGCTTCACGAGCCACAATCCTGTTGTACTCGTGATCATAGTAAGGAAAAATGAGCATTTGTTTCTTTTGAAAACTTACAAACATGGTACCCTACCATTTCATATCTCATATGATTCGTTTTAGATTTAGTGGAAAAATAATTTAGACAAAATGATAAAATCCCCAAAAGTATCAAGTAACTCAAAGTAACTTGATTGAAGTCCAAACCATATCGAATAGCGTTTGATTTCTTATCCAACCACACATTATCCCATAATGTGTGTTAAGAGAGATTAACTTGTGATACTATATCACATTTCATTTGGCTTATATCAAAGTCTTCAGTTTGATAATCCCATCATGACTAAATCGTGATTCTTTGAACTCTTTGAACTTCTTCAAAGATTTATCTATTTACCTTATTAAGTGAACACATTAGCGTCAACTTAAATCGTTGGTAAAAGAAAATGATCAACCTATTTTGGATCAATGATTTACAATCTCGATCTCGTTTTTCAACCAAAAGCACGAGACATCTTGCTTTGAATACAAGATACACATATACCATAAGATTAACAATCTAATGGTTTCAAGAGTACTCGATAACTCTTTGCGTTTATCATTCCAGAATTTAAGGTTTAATCTTGGGATACCAATTTGAGTCTTGCATCATCTTCATGATATATCATTCTAGTTTGGTTTAGAATATAATCACCTTGATAATGGGCTAGCCATACATCAAATCATGGTGTATAGGGTCACAAAAGTGAAACCTCTTTTGTATCTTAACAAGTTTATATTCTTATTTAGAGTTTATGCACTTAATAGTCACTATTAAGTACAACTCTAAACCCAAAAACTAGATTGAGTACACAATGACTCTATCTCTCAACATCATTGTTGCTAGTCGTCATATTCTAATCATCCTATGTATCAAATACAATGATGAAAACCTCCACTGGTTTCTAATATTGACGAAGTAGTACTAGCAAAACTTATGTTAATCGAATAAACATTTAAAGAAGAAGGTCTCATTAGATGTCCCACAACTAATTTGCTGATTCTTCAATAATTTGGGGTAGTTTGCTTTCTAGGGTCCAACATTTAAGACAATGGAAACTTTATCGGTCGGGATTGATAGGTTTAGTGTCGTTATTCTCAATAACTTTACTTTTAACATTACCTTGTATCAATTCCATTATAATCTTTACTTCTTGAACCTCGTCCTTTTCTTAACGGTTTAAGAGAATGCTCCCACTCATTTCAAAGAATCTTTACTTAGAGAAGCAAAGTTGAATCTTATGAAGACTACTCTTCAATTCAATCGTTTTAGTCTTAAAATTTTCATTGAAGTGGTTGCGTTATTTTGGTCAATTACGAATTCTGACAAATCTAATTACCAAAACAATTTATCGCTTCAAGGTACTTATTTCAATTAAGTATATGAAAAACAATCCATTGTAAGTAGATGTGTTAGTCAAGAATCAAAAACATGTTTGATAATGAATAACTTTTATCTATACTCTTCACAAGAGATCCTTCCAATGGTTAATTCGAGTTTTTTTTAGAAGAAAATTCAAATTTTGTCTTTAGTTACGATGTTTTAATGGAGTTTTGAATCGAAATGATATCGTATAAAAATTGTGGTGAAGAAATAGAACAATATGATAACGGAATAGTGGAAAACTTAACATTTATCGTTTTATTAATACTTGTAAACAAGTATAGCATTTACATAGTGACCTCTACCCAACTATGATAAATGATTCCAAGATCCAAATTCATATTAACTTGGGCACGGTGTGGCCGATTCATCCCTTATCAATATAACTCGGTGGATTAACGCTTTAATCGATTCTACTTTTAGAACTCTTGGTCGATAAAATTACATTAACATTTATCTTTAGCCCAAAACACATCCGACAAGGGCACGGTGTAGCCGATTCATCCCTTATCAATACTTTTGTTGAGTTCAACACAAATTTCGAATAAATGTGTCCATGATCCAAATCCATATTAACTTGGGCACGGTGTAGCCGATTCATCCCGCATCAACATGAATTCGGTGGGTACACATTTATCACCCACTTCCCCTACGTAACAAGGTTTGTACCCCGGTGTGGCCGAGTGCACTCCCTCACGAAATAGGTTTTCATGGTTTCTACTTTTTGGTAAGGCTAAGTCTCAATTGTTTGTTTTAGCGAGAGGTCATGTCAATTTATTATCTATCACGTTTAAGTGAACTAAAGCGGTGAACTACGATAATTGTAATTGACACGGTCGATAAACTCGATTAAAAAGATAATGCATGTTTTAGTTATGGCGATTTAGCGATGCATGCGACATATAAATAAAATGCAAAGCATAAATTAAATCCTAGTATGGCCTTCCTAAAATAGAAAATCTAATTAACTATTACATATTCGGAAACCAACTCCATTGGTCCCTTGAACTTCGATTTTGGCACGCATCTCGAGGTAACACCGTCTTTAATGGATCGCCTTCTCGAGTGACACCGTCTTCAAGGATCTCCGGAATAAATAAATTACATAACAAATTACATAATTTCCTATTATACATTTGTAATTAAAATAAAAATAAATCTATTAAATTACAAAACGGTGATACGAGATCACAATAAATTACAATCGAATCGATATTCCCATACATTTCGGGCAATACCAATTAAAAACTAAGGCCATACTAAGTAAAATTACATAATTCAAAAATTACATAAAATAAAATTATGACAATCATAAATAAAATGCAGCATTATAATATGTATTAACATGCCCAATTTTATGCTAAATCGCCTTTAAAGAGCCAATATCGTATATTAAACGGTTTTTACGGATTTGCGTGATTCAACCTTTTAAAATCACAATAAATTACATAAAATCATATTTATGCACAAGTTAATTACCCTAACCAACTTAGGACTCAAAATTAGTCTTCACTAACATATTGACAATAATTAACTTATATTTATTAAAATTGTTCATTAATGGACTCAAAATTACAATAAAAAGCCATAAACTCCAAATAAATCACAAAAATTTCAAATAAATTTGAAATTTGAAATTTTAAACTCATAAACATTCTGGAAAAATACCATGACACTCATAATGTTCAAAAAACTTAGGTTAAAAAATTTTCGAAAATTATCGGGAAAAAACAATGTTGCGGTTTATCGGATTTATCAATTATAATCATAAAACATGAGAAAAATTATATTTATCAACTTTTCAATTTTAGATCTGAAATAAGTAATAAAATGCAACATGTGACGTTTTTCCTTAGTCATGAAGTATGTTTTAGCAATTATTCACTAATTAAAGTCACTATTTATGCTATTTTTCATCAAAAATTCATAAATCATGCATAAAGACTTCATTATAGCCTATTTTTTTACACACATCTTGTAAAATTGCATGTGACAACATACTAAATTTCTATGACCAGATTCGAAATATTTCTCATATTAACCTATTTTTCCATTTAAATCCGATTTTATCATGAAAAATCCATATTTCGAGCATAAGAACGCATAAAATTATAAAAATTTACAGGTCATCAAAATATAATATATGTGAAAACATATCCAAAAATCACTGAAAAAATCGAAGTTTAGCTAATTTTAGTCCGAAAATGACATTTTTATCATAAAATCACATTTTAATGCCATTATTATATAAAATGAACAATACAAATCCATAAATTAACCAAAATATCCTAAATACATTTTAGGATCAGAAACTTTAACATGCATAATTGATTTCGTGATATATCATAATAAACACAAATTTATAAGTTTTATATGTTAATCGTATAACTCGGAAAAACTATAACCGATTTGCATGCAAACAACCTAAGGCTCATGATACCGCTTGTTAGAAATATATATCTCATTATTACAACATATTCATATATGTTTCAAAATTAATTTAGTCATAAAATTAATTAGATCTTATGCATGCAAACAAAAGTAAATATTAAGGAGAAATCATCATTCTTACATTGATATTTCGGATTATTGGGCACAAGTAAGATCTCCTTCTTACTTGTTCTTGAGCATTCCTTAAATGGAAGAACAAAGGATTCAAGTATAGAATCTCTCCCAAGGAATAATACCCAAGGTAATCTCTTAATAAAATTAATATTATTGATACTAGAACAATACTAATTTGAAAAAAATTGACCCAAAATAATTATTTAGGTCTCTTAATTTCGGTTAAGAGAAGGAGAAGGAAGAAGAATTTTTATCTCTCTAAAAACTCTATATTTTTGATGGTGAATGAATAATACACACTAGCTTTTGCATGTAGTGTGTGAGTGAATAATAAGCAAAAATATTTTGCTCTTTTCTTATGGGAAAACCGAAAATGGGGAGAGGAGATAACCCAATGCATGCTCACTTTTTCTTCCCAAGAGAAAGCTATGTATGCAAGGCTATATGTAGGCATTATCATTATGTTTTCCACTTATAAATAATCAACACAATTTCATCCTAAATACTCCCTCCATTTCGGTACACATACATAAAATGGATGAGTCCATTTTATTTGTGATTTTGTCAATATGTCACATGTGACACATTTCATGACATATTATTTATAAAATGTATTTTTAACCATTAAAAATCAACATATTAATAAAATATGTCACTTATAAAAATTAACATAGTAATTCACAATTACTTGTACCAAAAATGGTTTACCAATTTATAAATCACAACATCTTGCATTTATAATAAATTATTCATTCCGTTTCAATTGTTTCCGTAAACAATAATTTCATCTAAGTAATAAAACAATTCGATTACTTAGACCGTATCTTATTTAATCAAATTACAATGAGACACGTAAATATTACTTCCAAAATCGTCCGTCAATTTTAAGTAATTTAATTAACTCGTATCGTCATACGATCAATTAAACATTCAATTAAGAGCGTTACCCTTTAGGTATGACCTAAGGGGATCAACTGATCACCACCGTTGCACGACAGTAATGTCAAACTCTAGTCAGCCAAGCATTACCGATTTGTGTGGACCAGTTGACTGTAAAAAATTACATTCCACATGTATTCTTAAAATGAGATTTAAACATGTGATCATTATGATCAACAGTTGTGATCGCATTATTGTCGGAGGACACTTATTCCAACATGCGGGGCATCCTTAATCTCTCCGACCAAGTTTGGTAGTGGCCAGAGAAAGTCTCAGTGGAAAGAGATCATGTAGAATTCTAGGGTGCACTCTCAACTCTTGGTAACTTATAACACTTGTATTCAAAGGGATACAATTTTGTAAATCTCGTGCGAAAAGCATCTTCATGTTATGTTACCAAATCCGGAATACTGTAAATTTATACGGGTAACTCAAAAGAGAAGCAAGATAGTATCTCCCTAGTTCTGATACAAGGCAATAAGTTAGGCAAGACAATATTCTAGTAGGAAAGGACAATGAATTAAAGTTTAGACTTTAGAGGTGAACTTTTAAAATTGAAAGGTCAAAGTCGGTGTATGACTGTACGAATTACTAAGATACACATATTTGCAATTCAGATACAAACATTCATTCTTCAAGATACACAATTTGATTTGTGTACTCGATACTTAAGATGTGTACCTGGATACCTAGTTTTGTGTATCCAACACCAACGACCTTGACATGAACTACCAAGTAAACACCACACCTCGTCACCCACCAACACTAACCCCTTCCGCCACCACCAATGACAACCAAGACGTAAGCTAACGATACAACCTGCCATACCATACAACGCCGCATAGCACCGGCAATGTCAGACAAGCACCCCATCTCCTACCTACTACTAACCCCACCCCGGCTGACACCAGACCTACCACAAACTCTCCTGTAAGCATTAACGTCGCACAACAACAAACTCGCCGTTAACCCACCTGACGCCTCGCATCACTGGAGCCGGCAATCGAGTCATCTCTAGCGAAAAACCTACATTGTTTTTGCCAGAGAATCAATAAAGACGACGGTGGAAAGATGAGGGAGAGAGGTAGTTGTCGGCCTGAGAATCGCTGTGGTGACCGGAGTAAGTCTGAGTAGTTATAAAGGGAGGAAAGTGAAGGGTTGACCAAGTCGATTGGACAATCTATGGTGCACAGTGATTGTCGCCGAAGTTGCACCAGAATCTAGGCTACTCGCCGGCGACGACAGCCACTGGGAGTGTGAGTGTGAGAGGATAAGAGGGAAGTATATATATATATATATATATATATATATATATATATATATATATATATATATATATATATATATATATATATATAGTAGACAATCATGTAGACCCTTCTTAGGGTGAATGTACTACGACTCATTCTAAACCATTAGATCTAAAAATTATAGACTCAGGATTATGCCACGTGTCCCTATATAATTCTAATTCTAACCAACTCACTCTCAATCTCACCTCATTCTTACTGTTTCATATTCACCAACTCTTTCTCTCTCCTCAACTCCATATCCAACGCTCCAATTTCACTTCCGTCTCCGATTTTAATGGCGAAATATGTTTATTTCAGAGCCGAGTGTTGCGATTTCTTATGATTTTTGAGCCGCAATGGTAATTCCTCTTCTGATTTCCATCAATTTATGTTAGTTTTGTTTGATTTTTACCTTTTTAGGATTTATGTTGAAGGTATTGTCATTTATAGTATATACTAACCCTTTATATGTTAGGTTGCTTGAAAGGCTTTGTATTTGTAGTGTATTGGAAATGTTTCTTTGTTGTTGCCTGCGATTATGTCCCATCATCATCCTACACCAAACCGATTTGGGACTTTCAGGTACAATTTTTATTTAGCTTTTCGATTTGGCCACACATCAGATGCATACTCTCCTCTACTGTATGTCTGTATCTACACCAAACCGATTTGGGACTTTCAGGTACAATTACAAATCAGAAGGGTGAATGCAGTTGAAGAAAACAGATTCATGAAGTTAAAACTAGACCGGGATGATAACCGAAATCCTGCAACATCAAACGGAGAGTAATACAGCCAATACAGGTACCATTAGTGACAAAGAAATAGTTACTATATCTGAATAAAATTAGCTCTAACAATTGATTCAGCAAAAGGTTAAGTAGTGTAATCTTCTTGTTTACAGCTTACGCATTCATTTAAGCATGCATGCGGAAACTTCAATAATGATCCAATAAATAATATAGTGGATAATTTCCTTGGTTCCATCGAGTTATTTACGTTTGTTAGTTGTCTTCACAAAAATTAAAGTAACGAGCATGATGAGACGAAGGGAGTAACATTTTTCACTGATACATTGTCAAGTTACTAAGGCAAAACTGCGAACCAAATTGATGACAACTAACTATCTACCAAGCCCAAGAGAAATAGAAGTTAACGACCATCACCTGTTTTCTCTTTCAGTGTTGTCAGTGTGTGACAAACCATTAGAATGAGGAATTGGGATCATCTTATATTTTGAAATGGCATAAATCGTATGACCACAAATCTTCCCAATCACCTTCCTCTCTGTGATGAGAAGGATATAATAAGGTCCCAAGAACTTGACAAATCCTGTTTCATCTATCAAAAAATGTTTCCTTGTTTTGCACCACTGTTTCAAAGGACTCGAATTTCGTGATAATTGACATATACTTGATTAATTGCATTATTAAAAAGTCGTAATGGATGAAAGTATTTATTCGAGGGGATTTCAGTAGGGCTATGAAAGGTTTTCTTGTCTTTGGTACTCGGTCGATAGCTTTGTAAGTCCATTCTAAATTTGTATGGTATTACTCTTCCATGAATAATAACCCAAGTGACCGAAAAACTTGATTTTTTTAAATGTAGGGGTAACGGGAAAGACATTGATATAGTGATATCCTTGATCAACACAACATCGTCATTAATAATATTGTCGTGTCATTATCCCGACACCGACCGCATATGAGAATTGGCCAGGTTATTTTTTTTTGTGAGTTCTTTGGTGTTAAAGCGTATATGGGTGTGGTATATGAAATGGTTGATCTCACATTATATTAACACGAGATCCATCTTTCAAGAGAAAAATTGTTTTTAGTATTAACCTCTTTAATGTCTTTATTTATAAAACTTGAAAAGATTGTATAACGAAACATTCTTGTGGTTGTGCTATTCCGAGTCTTTGTCGAACAATGATTTTAGTGGTCCTGTGCCCGATCTTACAGGAATGAATAACCTTAACTATGTGTACGTGCAAACCCGTCTAGTGTTTTTATGTCATGCTCCATATGTTGGGAGTACGTAGTACGGTAGTAGTATCATAACCGTGTACACTACTACACAATTTTGCAGGGACATGAGCAACAACAGTTTTGCAGCTGCCAATGTTTCCCTATGGCTTACATCCTTAGAGTCACTGGCCACTATGTATTCTCTTTTGTGCTTTTGCCCAACTTTTGCTCCTTAACCTGCTGTGTTGGTTGCCTCCCTTACCCCTTTGCATATACTCTCATGCGAATGTACGCAACTTGATTTTGTTGATGCACTGCTTGTACTTATTATCTATTAGCTCAAAAGGTAGAGCATTGTGCTATTGCGCAAGGTGTGGGTTCGAGTCCCACATAGATGAACCAATATAAATATACGATTATAATATATTTATCAATGTTAATATATGTCCACTGTCACTTGTTTGTGTGTTAGATTCACAAAATCGGGTCTGGGATTCACAAAATCGGGTCTAGGATTCACAAAACTATGAAGTAAATTGGTGAGGTCGGTCGCCTCGCCATTCACAAGTCAAATTCCAAAATACAAGCAAACTACTCAGCACCCCCTGGCGGGCCAGTCTCAGTCTCACTAGAAGTCGCGACTAAAGCAAACACGGTCTCGCACTCCGGCCACCTCTCACTAGAAGTCGCGACTAACCCAATTATGGTCCATGTAATGAACCAAAACTTCATGGTTGTTAATTTCCATCATGCAAATATGCAAATTTTTTTTGGGGGGGTCCGACTCTTGAATCCCCATGTATATTAAGTTAAGTTTAAGATTTACTCCACATGACGATTCTATAAAACAATCTATGAAAATCAACCATTATATAGAGATATAATATTCATCACAAATTCTTGTTTAAGACATGTATAAATAATTAGATTAGACAAAATCATAATTCCCGAAAAAAATTGTCTTATTTGTTTTAATAGAGTACAATTTGATATGCATTAAACTTAAGACGAGACACAAACTAAATCGTTTCATTTGACAAATAATTGGCCAAGGCAAATAAATCCAAGCAAACCCAAGCCAAACAAGATAATGAATTCAAACGCAAATTAAACAAACAAGAGAGTAAATATTGTATTATGAATCGTACTAGATCATATGCATTTGTACATGAAAACAAAAGTAAAAAAGGTTAAAAATAAAATGTCAGAAAAGTTTACTAACCAACATGGGAGTCGAACCCACACCTTGTGCATTGCACAACGCTCTGCCATTTGAGCTAATTGGTTTTAAAATAATTAAATCATTCCACTAGTTTTGATCATGTGAGTTGTTCCCTGATCTTTTTCCACCTTCAGTGAGGAACAAAATTAATTGCGGTTTTTTTGAATATGTGCTGCTTTAGTTCATTCCATCTTGAAAGAATGTGAAAGAAAATCATACCCCCATTTATTTTAACCACTTATGATGATCAAGTTTCACAAAATAAGGTTTGAGATTCACCAAATAAGGAAAAGAGCAAAAAACGTGATTTTAACCACTTATGATGACCAAATTTTCACAAAACAAGCTCTAAGATTCACTGAACAAGGTCTGAGATTCATAAAATAAGGTCTGAGATTCACCAAATAAGGAAAAAAGCAAAATAGATGATTTTAACCACTTATGATGATCAAGTTTCACAAAACAAGCCTTAAGATTCACTGAATAAGGTATAGGATTCACAAAATAAGGTCTGAGATTCACCAAATAAGAAAAAGAGCAAAAAAGGTGATTTTAACTACTTGTGATGACCAAGTTTCACAAAACAAGCTCTCAGATTCACTGAACATGGTCTGAGATTCACAAAATAAGGTCTAAGATTCACCAAATAAGGAAAAAAGCAAAATAGGTGATTTTAACCACTTATGATGATCAAGTTTCACAAAACAAGCCTTAAGATTCACTGAATAAGGTATGAGATTCACAAAATAAGGTCTGAGATTCACCAAATAAGAGAAAGAGTAAAAAAGGTGATTTTAACCACTTATGATGACCAAGTTTCACAAAACAAGCTCTCAGATTCACTGAACATGGTCTGAGATTCACAAAATAAGGTTTGAGATTCACCAAATAAGGAAAAAAGCAAAATAGGTGATTTTAACCACTTATGATGATCAAGTTTCACAAAACAAGCCTTAAGATTCACTGAATAAGGTATGAGATTCACAAAATAAGGTCTGAGATTCACCAAATAAGAAAAAGAGCAAAAAAGGTGATTTTAACTACTTGTGATGACCAAGTTTCACAAAACAAGCTCTCAGATTCACTGAACATGGTCTGAGATTCACAAAATAAGGTCTAAGATTCACCAAATAAGGAAAAAAGCAAAATAGGTGATTTTAACCACTTATGATGATCAAGTTTCACAAAACAAGCCTTAAGATTCACTGAATAAGGTATGAGATTCACAAAATAAGGTCTGAGATTCACCAAATAAGAGAAAGAGTAAAAAAGGTGATTTTAACCACTTATGATGACCAAGTTTCACAAAACAAGCTCTCAGATTCACTGAACATGGTCTGAGATTCACAAAATAAGGTCTGAGATTCACCAAATAAGGAAAAAAGCAAAATAGGTGATTTTAACCACTTATGATGATCAAGTTTCACAAAACAAGCCTTAAGATTCACTGAATAAGGTATGAGATTATCCTTATCACAAAACAACCCGAGAGACTCATACCCAAAATGACACGACATCATCATCACCCATTAACACCCAAAATAGACTGACACAGAGTGACTCAATACAAGACCATCTGACCTGACCGGAACTGCATAATTTCTCCGAAATGATCTCTCTGAATTAATCTAACTTATAGCCAACCTAAATGACCAAATTTCATTTTGAAATGTCGGAGTACAGAATGCTGATTCTCATTTTATCATAACGGAATCAGGCTACAACTTCAAAACATAAGGTTCTGAATGAATTAGCTGTACATGGCGCCTGAACATGGTGTGAGTTATGTTTTGAGTCGTAATCCCATACACCCGAAAACACCATATACTCCATATATCAGAGACCATGTTCACCTAATTTCGTTATCATATTCACTCTAGATAAACTGTTGTATTTACAATAAAAATAATAGTTAATCAAAAAGCAAATGCAGGAAAGTCAATGCATACACATTACAATTTAACACCGCGAAATTGTCTCGTAAAAAAATGGTATTTTCTAATTCAAACTACACAGACTATGGCCACTGCCCACTATCACATAAGAATCAAAACAGGCAAGGGAAAGTTTTCGGATTACCTGGATGGGCAGACCGAAAGATGAACGCCGTGATACGCATAATAGGTGCACACTTGCAGCTATCGTGAGTCGTGATGAGATACTGACCCGATGAAATACATGTCTATTATTGCTGGAAGATGTTAAATAAGCTCATCAGGGTGAAGGACGCCTTCATTCACAGATCCGGTATGGCCAAGAAGCTTGTATAATATACGACAAGATGTCAAGCAGAGACAACCTTTGCCAGTCTCAAACTGCAACTCTACGTTTAACTTAAATGGTCCCCAAAACATAATTACATATTTACATGGTCAAATACAATATAAATTAAGATTCAGATAAGGGAGCAAAAACAATCACATAATCGAAATACTTCATCAATTATCCTTTTGCAATACTACAATCAGCCAAACGCAATGCTTAAAAAAACAACAAAATTTATACAATTGAAGTAGAAAAGGGGGGAAAGATCGAAGTAATACCTGCTGTTAAGAAGCTGATTATGCGATTGATTAGCTTTGGAGCCTGAAAATTGAATTGAATAATTCTAGGGTTTTGGTTGTAATTTTCCTATCATTTTTGGAAAGAGGGAAGAATTAGGAAGAGAGTCAATCAGGTGAAGAAAACGCCAATGTTTGTTTTGGTACTCCGCGCTACACACGTTTGAAGGACTCTGCGCTAACAGTCGGCTCTAAGTCTAATGAAGGAATTTGGTGAGGCCGGCCGCCTCGCCATAATGAGGTGCCTCACCTGATCCGGCCTCTATATATATATATATATATATATATAGGTAGGATCCGGTGAGTCCACCTAAATATTTGAGTCCATGAGTCCATAAAACAATATCACGCACTATACAAAACAATATCACGAAATTTTTTTTTTCGAAAATTTTTTTTTTCGAAATTTTTTTTTTTCAAAATTTTTTTTTTTTAAATTTTTTTTTTCAAATTTTTTTTTTTGAAATTTTTTTTTTTCGAAACTTTTCTTTCGAAAATTTTTTTTTTCGAAAATTTTTTTTTTCGGGAATTATTTTTTCGTGTTAGCTGTGATATTGTTTAGTATAACGTGTGATATTGTTTAGCATAACTTGTGATATTGTATTACAAAACAATATCACGAATTTTTTTTTTCAAATTTTTTTTTTTGAAAATTTTTTTTAACAATTTTTTTTCGTGAAAGCTGTCATATTGTTTAGTATAATGTGTGATATTGTTTAGCATAACGTGTGATATTGTATTACAAAACAATATGACGATTTTTTTTTTCAATTTTTTTTTTTACAAAAAGTTTTTTTTTTCCAGCTGTGATATTATTTAGTATAACGTGTGATACTGTAAGCTGTGATATTATTTAATATAACGTGTGATATTATATCATGGACTCACGGACTCAAAAAGATAGGGTGGACTCATGTGATCCTAATTCTATATATATATATATATATATATATATATATATATATACAAATACGTCATTCCTTTAATTGAGAGTGAACATTAGGGACGAAGTTCCTTTTTATGGGGGTAGATAATAGCGCGACAAAAGAAACTGCAAAACTCGCGAAACTCTTTTAATATTGTTGCTTTTAGTCTTTAAACTGTTGTTAGTCCTTACACTTTTGTTTCATAACTTAATTATTTTATGACATGGCTTAGTGGCTTGCATACAGTAATAACATAGTAGTCGCATGGTCGTCAAAATCATATTAAATCCTGTCACGATAATTGGTGATGCTAGACACGTAACGATAATAGTCTTGTCGTGTTCACGTTGGTGTTATTTGGTGTTGCATAGGTCTATGTGGTCTTTCTTATCGTATAAGTACTAAGTGGTCTTGAGCTGCTTAGTTGCGTTGCATCGGAAAGTGTGGGACGAACTTGGAGGACGAAGTTCCTTTTAAGAGGGGAAGACTGTAATACCCGTTCTGTTAGGGACCCATTGACTGACCTATTGACAAAAGGAGAGCCTTAGCAAGGGATACGGGAGAGATTAATTGATCAACGTAACTTGTTACTCGACCTAGCTGGGGCCACTCGGCCGAGTAGTTAAGATACTCGACCGAGTACACCGTCAGTCAGCGTGTTATTATAAAACGTGGATTCTTAAACACAATTCATTTGTCGACGGTTCCTTTCTCATTCTAAACCTAATCTCTCTCTCTCTCTCTCTCTCTCTCTCTCTCTCTCTATCTCCCCCCCCCCCCAATCCTCTCATCTGACCCTATACTTCTTAAATGGTCTTGAACACTAACCCGGGAAGGGAGACGGTTTATGCATGGAGTCATTGAATCGGGTTGTCGTTGTCATCGGCATCGGTTTGCCCCGTAAGGTGAGTTTGTGTTTAGTTGTCATCTTTCAATAGATATTGAATAGTGTAGTGATAGGATATGGTTGCTACTTGTAGGATTCGTCATTGAGTCTTGCTTGGCTTGTACGATGGACGCACTTTCATGGAATAGCGAAAAGGTAAGGTTACCCTACCCAGTTAACTGTGTAACTAAGTATAAGATGTCGTGATTGTTTTAATGGCGTGATTACGATTATTGTTGAGATTGTTAATTTGGATTTGGCATGTCTATATTGGTATTATGAGTTTGGTTGCTTGTTGTACCTGTGGTTCGCGAGGTGCGTCCTCGACTGAGTGGAGTCATCATCGGGAATGGCTTCACGCCCTTGATTCGCCTCTTGTGATTCCCGTCATAAGGGGGATGTGCACATTAATGGATATGGGTTGTTCGCTCGTTGTAATGAGCGGGGCTTAGGTGGATAAGGCTGCGGTCCCCCACTGGCGGTGTGGGTTTTCTGTTGCGATGGGAACCTGGCAGGGCTGCACACTTTGGTGTGTAGTCGGTTATCAATTGTTAACAGAGTTGGGGGTTGACATTGTTATTGAATTGGTTGTATTGCTTGTATTGTGAATTTCTTATCTTGGTTATACAGATGACTGACCCCGTTTTATGTTTTCAAAACTGTGGTGATCCATTCGGGGATGGTGAGCAGTTGGTTTAGCAGGTGTTGGTTGATTTGTTGCTGGCGGGACACGGAAGGAATCGAGTCATCACATTTCCTAGCTAGTTGCCGTTGTCACTCATGCTTAGTAGTTCCTTCGGTTGTTTAGAATTGTAATCCTTGTTTCGTTTGTATAATTTGTAAGAAACATTTAATAAACGTTCTATTATTGTTTATTTGATATACTTACCTCAAGCAACCGAGATGGTAACGCCCTTACTTACCGGGGAAGGTCTTGTATAGGCTCCTTGGTAAGCGGGGGTGTTACAGGTAGCCCCTTGAAGAGGTCCACTGGTAGGCTTAAAATTTGACTTGTGCTTAAGAGATTGAAAGTACTACTCATATCAACAAAGTGCACTTTCTTTTCTGGTTATCCATGCAAATGAACTCCATAGTTAAACGTGCTTGGCTGAGAGTCTTCTTAGGATGGGTAACCTCTTGGGAAGGTTCTCGGGGTGCGCATGAGTGAGGACAAAATGCGCTGGAAAGGACCCGTGTTGATCTATGGGGCATGTACACAGCCCGGTGAGCTACCGTGAGTGACCGCTCCCGAACCTAGGGTTGGGTCGGGGTATTACATTAAAGTTTTAGGGTCCATCGTATATCACGACGTCGTATATACTTTACGTCGCTCGTACAACCGCCACTATAGCTTATATAAAACAACGATTGTTAGCCAAGAAACGTCAATATAACTCATCTACAGTGGCGGATATTGTTTGAAAACCACCACCATAGGTATTTCAATAATAACTATCCGCCACTACATATTTCTGAAAGGATTCTATAACCCTCTAATTAAACTCCTTTAATTTTAGATCTAAATTACTTATTAAAGTAGATGTTGATCTTATGCATGCAAAACATAATAAAATAGAAAAGTAAGAACAAGGTTCCTTACAATGATGAAAATGGTTTTGAAGGGCACAAGTAAGAACACCTTTCTTAACTTGTTCTTGAGCTCAAAGTAAATGGATGATCCCCTTAGTCTCAATAGTGTGAGAACCTCCTTTCAATTGCACCAAGACTAACCCTTAAAACTACTAATTAATTAACTAGATTATCTTAGTAGTTAACCTTAAAATATAATCTAATATTATTTCTTATTACTACTATAGTAATCTAAATAAATTAGATTTTGAACAATTCTTTTCTAAAACTTATTTTAGAGAGAAAAAGAGAGAAGAGTAAGAAGTGAAAAATGTAAGAATGAATAATGGGAATAAGAACAATTCTTATCAGGGTAAATGGGGGGGAGGGGGGGACCAGTGGCATTGGAGAGGATGAGAGAGCCAATGCATGCCCTTCCACTTTTCTAATTGTTCTTATCAATAGATAATAGGGTGTAGTCTAAAGTTAGTATGTTAATCATTGTGTTTTCCACAATTAAAACAACTCAACCATTTCACCCTATTACCTTACAAAAACTGGTGCCCCTTGTAATATTGAGTCCATTTTATTTTTGTCAATTTGTCATTTTGCCATATAATATTTGACATGTGACATGTAATATGTTATTAATCATATTAATGCATATTTAACAATTAAATATCATTACATATATTAATTTAATTATATATAATAATTGACTAGTAATTCACAATCACAGGTAAATAAAATGGTTCATGTTAATATAATCTACAACAGATTATAATTATAATTAACGGATCATTCTTAATTTAATTGTTTCATAAACAAAGTATTAGTAATATAACATTTTAATTACTAAAACGAATCTCATTTAATCGAATTACAATAAGATTCATATTCTCACTCACATATGTAAATTGTTCGATTTTAAGGAATTAATTAATCTGTATCAATATACAATTAATTAATTTATCTATTAAGGGAATCGTCCTTTAGGTGTGACCTTAACGGATCAACTGATCACCACCGTCAAACGACAGTAATGTCAAACTCTAGTTAGCCAATCATTACCGATTAATGTTGATCAGTTGACGTATAAAAATGAATCATCCCTTTACGTATTCTTATCATGAGTTTTAATAATGTGATCGCACTATTGTCGAGGACACATACTCCAACAATCTCCCACTTGTCCGAGATAAGTGTGCGTCACCAATTCTCTTGTCCTATTACTATCTCCCACTCAATGCAAGGTGTCTTGCAGGTCATCCTTGCAAGTGATCATATTAAGAGTGGTTTCCTCGATCTGGAGAGTAACTGTCTGACCGGAATTATCTACCGTAGATACCTTCCGAGCGTGGCCACGCATTTTCAGTTCACTACTCCTCGAGTGACCCTGAGATTTTTAAATAACCCTGACAAGGGAGTGGACAATTTCTATCGCACTATTCCCTTTGCTTAGCCACAACTCATCGTGACCCAAAATATGCCCATTTGACCTCATTTACGAAAGTCGTAGAGCATAATTTAAAGTCACTCAGAAACTGTGCCAACTTGGGCGAATAGTCTTTAGTCAAAGAATTGACTCAAAAGAATACTATAGTAGCTCTTGCCATGACCAAGCTATATAAATTACCAGAACTCTATAAGCGGTCATTGCCCGACAAAGTGTCTCTTACAGTCTGTCTATGTGATCAACTAGTCATTTCTTTCGACCCTGTGGCACTTGAATTTGCCATCAATTGACTCACACTCTAGTCACTTAGAGACATCACCTCATACAAGTAATTAGGGGCAATTACTATGTTAATCTAGTTCACTTTAATAGGGTTCAATGTTGTCTCAACAACCTATTTGGATAAAACAAAGTAATAGATGAGTTTAAGAAACTCAAATGATAAATGTGATTATCACATATGAATAGTCAATACCATATTACTACTTCATATCATATAATCTAAAGTGTACATTTTACACTTATCAAGGTGCAATAAAAGCTTGGTTAATGGACATATTACATGTATCCATTTAGTCCAACTTTATGAATTGTTATTTCCTTCTATTCAATGTCATTTCTAATGTCATGAACTTTTCTAAGTACATGTCTAGACTTCTTCATAGACTTGGGCTCTTTAACTTGAAAGATGCTCCCACTGTGATCATACAACTTGTGATAAAATACTTGGTGGAAGGATCTACCTATAGTCCCTTTATGGACCACCTTATCACAATGCACTCATATTCCATTTGTAGAATTTGCAATGGTTTATTCTGAAACAATTTTCTAGTCACATACTCCTGAGTCAATAAAATTAGCCTAGGATTTTGGTAAATCCTTATAGGTTTGGAAACCAGAGTCTGTGTAACCCTTCAACACATAACTTAGTATGTTATCGAAACACAAGAACGGGTCCTCATTCCTTTTCAGGAATTTATAATGGATGTTCTTTGAAGGCTTTCAAACGACTTTTATATGAAATAACTTGTCATTGACTCATTATGCTCCAAACATATGTTTCATCATGGCATGTGCATATATTGGCTTACATAGTTGTTCTAATGGCGGAAACATTAGCAATCGATCTCATGTGATCAACAACTCATGGGGTTCAGTGAATGACTATGACTCTCTCATAGTAATTCCACTTTCATCAAAATGAATAACCTCCTCAACCTATGTTGATATTAAACAGATAAAGAATCTTATCAACATAAGATACTTATCTAAGTGCCAATCTAAAATTCCCCATATCATGATAGATTTGGAATTTTAGAATGCATCATGTTTTCTTTCATCGAGAATTGAAAACAAAAACACTCCTTCATCGATGGCAGTGTTAGAATGTCATCCTCAATGACATTAACATGAAAGACAATTTCCCCCACTAATCTTCATGTCTAAACATGACAATATTGACTCCCACTTAAATCCATGTATACTTATGGCTTCTCGACAACTCGAGCGAAACCATTTTCTTATCACATAATTGTAATGATCATTGCAATTTTAAGTATTAATTAAAACCTCGTGCTTATGTCACACATACACTCTTTTCTAAATTCCTATTTAGAAATTGGTCTTAATTTGCTTAGACAACTTTAGTGTCTATCCATGCAACTCTTATGCATAAACTTCACATTGGTTCATTAGGCTCTTATGTAAAATCGAATTGAAATTACTTGATACAACCACTTTATAATCATTATTAAAAAACACTTTCTTTTGGTCTCCTCACTAGTCTTGAGTTTGACCTAATAAGCTTTCTTTTGGTCTCCTCACTAGTCTCGAGTTTGACCTAATAAGCTTTCTTTTGGTCTCCTCACTAGTCTCGAGTTTGACCTAATAAGCTTTCTTTTGTTCTCCTCACTAGTCTCGAGTTTGACCTAATAAGCTTTCTTTTGGTCTCCTTACTAGTCTCGAGTTTGACTTAATAAGCTTTCTTTTGGTCTCCTAACTAGTCTCGAGTTTGACCTAATAAGCTTTCTTTTGGTCTCCTCACTAGTCTCGAGTTTGACTTAATAAGCTTTCTTTTGGTCTCCTCACTAGTTTGTTGCTAATTTTCTCCCACTCTATCTTTTGAAAAAATTTATTTTTCTTGAAAGATAGCTCTATAAGCAACAAACAATTTGATACTTAAACTTTGTGAAGTAAGAAAATATCGCACACTATTAGATGACCCTCTTGTAATGACATTGTAATCTAGTAGTAAGATAGACTAGCCTTTATAAGATAAAGTATTGGATTCATATCCATTTCTTATACAATTTTAGGGTCTTAAGACCTTCCATAACTCGTATGGAGTCTTATAAGTGGTTACAAGTCTTAGTTATAAGTGGTGTTATCAATTGGTTTATAAAATTCTCTACCTTGAGTTCAAATAACTCTATTTGACTTTACAATCGTTCTTTCTTATGTCAAATAAGATGTGATATCTAGTCATAAAAGCATAAGAGGGAATCAAATTCATGGCTCATGAACTCATTACAATGATCCAATCATTGTAATTCTTTTATGATCAATTTAAGTCAAATCAATTTATGTTGTTGACGTAAAAAGGTGTATAATGATAAGTTTTTACACTACTACAATTTTGATCAAAGAGAACGGTCAAACACCGTTCTTAAAGCCATTTTGGACCGTCCTGTGGCCAAGCGTTCTCTTTTACTTAAGAGCACGGTTAAAAAAAAGTCAACCCGTTCTCTTTGTAACAACAATCAGAACGGTTGCGCTCCATAACCGTGCTCGTTGATATATCACAGAGAATGGTTGCATATGAGAACCGGTCTCTTTGATATAGTTGTCGATTTATTTGGCGCCTTTATTTTACCTTTTCAAAGAGAACAGGTTTTACAAGTAACCGTTCTCTTTGAACCCGACATTATTAAAAAAAAAAGTCTATTTTTATTGTAACCCCTACACGATTGAATCGTATAGCTCATAAGAATTAAACTTGCATTACAATTCAGAAACTACTGCATATTTTATGCAACAAAAACCTTCAAATTTAATTTTTGAATTCATAAGGACATATCCTTGAAAAAATATACAAAGTCCTATCATGTTTTTAAGAGCCTGTAGGCTACAAATATAGAAAATACTTGCAAAACATAAATAAAAATCCCTGAATCTTCATCACTTAGTCGTATCCAAGTGCAATAATTGAACACCAAGAAACTGTATCATCGTCTTCATCCACCATTACTTTTGGGCTTAAAATGGAGTGTAAATTCAGCCCAAATATTCCGCACCTCGTCAATTTGCTCAACAGTATATGGCTTTGGAGCGTTAAGCATGAACTATATACATAGGACACCCAAAAATTTAGTTAATACACTATATATGACGTGTAAAGTAAAACAATTACTAAGATCAAAATGCGAAAAAACAAAGAGATGAAAATGATTGAAATGAAGAAAAAAACATACATTTTGGGTAATATATTAATATATCTTTCTTTGATAAGGTCCACATATATCGGCAAACACAAAATTACAGAGAAGCATTATAGGAGATACTTTAGAGGAGTTAAGAGTGCCATAAAAAGAAAATTATGCTGGAAACTGACATACAGAAGGAACATTTCCCTTTAGTTATCTTGGTCCGCCTATTAAATCAATTTCTAGTGATCATTATTTTGTACAGGCAGAGATCATTAACATTACTAGTATAAAATGCATGATGAGACCATTGACATTACTACTGAACATTATTTTGCACAGGTAGAGCTTGATTTTTGGTCGTTCCAATTTCTAACAAAAGTGTTTAAGGCCACTAACATTAAATCAATTTTATTTTATAGCCAACAATTCTTGCTAAAGCTATAGTAGTAGCCATCAGTTTCTAGTCATTCTCAAAGCTTAATTCAAACCAAAATTAGTTTAACCTCCTAGTGAACAAAATAAAGCAAACCCGTGCAAACAGCTTAATATACTAGAGATCATATTTTTCAAAGTCGTATAAGAAAAACTTATAGCCCGTCTTCATATCTTAGCTTAGGCAACGCATGCTCAATAATAGGAGTGTCATAATCCAGATGAATAGCCGAGAGGAACGAACTAGGACTCAGAAAGTTGATTTCGGCTCGGTGGTCAGTCCTAACGACTTTATCATCAGAGCTCGGAACAAAGTACCGAACATGCTCTTGTTCTCGCTCTTTCTCCGATTCATATCTACACACCTACATTTAACAGATAAGTGATAAATACAATCTGAGCATGACTGCATGATCAGTAAGATTGTCATAACACCAGTCGAGAAGCATCTAATATTGATATAGACCATAAGAATCTAATACTGATACAATTACTCAAAATACAATATCAAACAACATAGAAAATCCCAACATCTCGCTTGCTAAGTTGCTATATCCACATAAATTGGGATAATTTGGGAAAGGTGGGTTCCAGGTGTAAACTAATAACCATAATCCACTTACCAATTTGCCTTTCATTTGTGATTTTGAGACTGTCACTAGGCTCCTAAGTCCTAGCTCACTGTTAGATGAATATAAACTTTTCCTATCTTTGTTTGCTTGCAAGAAGAATAATAGTATGTATAGCCGATTGACTCTACAAACTCAACCCCTCATAAAACTTTCACAAAGATATACTCCCTTTGTAGCAAAACTTTCATAAAACTATCACAAATGATTGGGGGTATTCTATGGTGCAGGCTCTGCTTATATATTACTTACATTTCCAACAAAAAAATGATTGAAATGATGAATAAAAAAACCTTACATTTGGAGTAATATTAATATATCTTCCTTTGATAAGCTCCAACATATATCAGAACTTCACTAAAATGGCTGAAGCGCCTTCATTTCTTACATTTGTCAAAAAACCGTTTGAATGATACTTAACGGTATAACCACCAGTCAATTCTTTCACCATCCCTGTCAAAATAAAACTCGTTTAAGCTGTCAGATTTCAAAGAGATGACATCGTCTAAGTTAAGATATGAAAAATGCTCACCACTCAACATCTGTCACTTACTCGCTCCCTGCCTCTTGGGCTTCTTACCATTTCTTCCCTGGCTCATGGGATTTCTGAGTGTACTTTGACATGGCCAAAAGTGACCCTTATGACAAGGATATTAATCCTAATAGGATAATGCAGCTTGGTGTGGCAGCTAATTTGCTACATTAGATTTTAGATTATAGTCTGACATTAGATTTTGTCATAGTGATAAAAAGGGAAAGGACATCTATTTTTTCTGAAAAGTCGGATGTTCTTAAAAGTTGAAAGATGACAACAGCAAGAACTTAAGGAGGTGTTACAGTAACTTCTAGGCCAATTATTTAAGACACAAATCCTTACAGTTGTATAAAATTTCATAATATATAATGTTAATATCCACTAATACAGAGTGAATACCACAAAATTAGAGCTATGCGTAGGGATACTTACAGTGCGAATTGCTTCCAGTAAAGCCGTAAAATTAACAATAACACCATTAACTCCCGCATTGTTCACCTGCAAAGCCCACGGGGTTATTCTGATTAATGTGATCGTATCTAAATCTAGTGACCAAAGAAAAGAAAACATTTAAGATGATGAGTACCAAGATATCAAGCTTGCCAAATTTAGCCTTGATGAAATCGGTCGAGCAAACAAAACTAGGTGGGTCGGTAACATCAAGTCGATGATATTCAAGATTTTCTAATTAACCCATGAATTCTTGAGTGCTCGATGGCTTCTAAACCTCTCTTTTGATCCCTTGAAGTCACCGTATAACCACCCCTTGTGAAGCAAGATGTCCGCTTATTTCTAGGCCTAGTCCTTTGTTTGATCCTATCATCACCGCATACCTAATACACAAAAACACAGGTAAGATCGCTTTGTTGGTCAAGTGATTCAAACATGATAGTTGGAGGGAAAAGAGGATAACAAACCTTTTGTGTGTAAGAAATGAAGGTGTTTGACCATTTTTTTTTTTTTGCAGCAAGAAGTTAATTGAGCACGAGCAATGATACCGGAATAAGTATGAAATTTAACTACTTGTGATTATTATTAGGGAAATTGTTCCGATATATTAATATTACCCCAAACTGAAATATGTTGGAGCTTATCTAGCCTGCTTGTGAGAGTGTTAGAGTTAGTGTCTTGTCAACAAGCGATGTTACCAAACTGATCGAAATAGCAAATACCAGAACTTTACTAAGCTATGTACCACATTTCACATTGATCAACAAAATGAAAGCTAGATCAGCTAAAACTAACCAAAAATCTAGAAATCAGAACTATAATTCGAAAACAGATCATTTAAAAACAATATGAATACACCAAACTATAATCTATAAACAAGAAATCCACATGTAATGGAGAAAACAGTAAGCCACCATCATTCTCTAGGAAGTAGAAAACCTGAACAACTATACAAGCAACCAATTTTACTTTTTTTTTCTCCCTGGATGAGCAAATTGCTTAAACCCTTTGTCCCAACCACCAAACCTTCATCTTCCCCATATTCTCGTAACCATCATCTCCCCCAAACCCAATACCCAAACACAAATCAAGTAAACCCTTTGTCACCATCAACCTAACCATATCCCTACCCCAAACCGTCAATTACTAAGAATTAAGTGAACCACTAACTAAAATCGCAACCCTAACATCACCACAAATTGAATTAATTATACATGGGGTTCCATGTTTAAGCCATTGATATTGTCTTTAAGTAGCAATTTAATGAATTAAGTGAAAAATATAATGTCGATTGTAGTATTATCTTAAAGCTAACATTAAAAAGTAGTGAAAAATGGTCTTACCAAAGAAGAATAACGACCGGCAAAGAACAAGAAAGGCGAGCGACCAGGGACAGCCAGGTGGTTGCCGGTTTACGAGCGACGGCGGAGAACAAGGGCGAGACCGTGCTAGATAGGGCAAACGCAATGATTGTCGGTGTTTGAGAGAAACTAATGACGAATTGTGTTTCAGAAAGCAATGAAAGTTTAAAGGTTTAGTATTTCGGGATTTACAAATAGAACGGTGGTTAAAAGGGACCGTGGTCTTTGTATTTACAAGGAGAACGGTTCTAGCTATTAACCGGTCTCTATATTATTTAAGACGGTTGGTCAAACCTAACCGTTCTCTTTGTTAATTTACGAGCACGGTTCAAAGAAACAACCGTTCTCTTTTGGAGTCATATATGAGCGCCATATCTAAAAATAAGAAACACACCGGTTCCGCTATCAACCGTTCTTTAAGTGGCGTTCTCGTAGCCTTAAATTGTAGTAGTGTTAGAACAAAGAAAATTCCATAAACCGAATGACTTGGGTTGAAAGTCAAGTCATTAAAATCATACAACCATTGTTTTCAAAATGGAAATAAAACAAATTTCCATGTCCAATACGGAAATCAAAACGAGTTCTAAAACAACAAGTCATAATACAATAATGCAAAGAAGACAATACAAAATAAAAGCCAAGCTTTCATAGGTCTTCTACTATGGGCGGCTACCCTAGCATCCCTTGTTGAAGATCTTCTTCAAGCTTACTTGTCCTTGCCTTTGTCTTTGCTCACATCCCCTATATTACATTAAAGAGGGTGAGAATCACAACTTGTATCAAAATACCAAAGTTGGGATTTATATCAATAACACAATAGATTAGAGAATTTATTACCTACTGGAGTCACACGTCCAGCTTTAACATCTCCTAGATACTTCGGGCAATTGCATTTCCAATGGCCCGTACCACAACAATAGTGGCACTTATCCTCAGAAAAAACGCCCTTTTTAGGCTTGGGAGAGCTATTCCCAATAGCTTTCCCTTTGCCCTTGTTGGGAGTGGGTTTCTTACCCTTTCTAACGCTTTTCTTGAATTTCCCTTTGCTCTTATTATTAACATTGAGCACATCCTTGGTCGTACTCATATTGAGACCCATGTCTCTCTCGGCTTGCACAAGCAAGTTGTGCAATTCATGGAGAGAGGTTTTCATGTTTTGCATATTGTAGTTTACCCTAAACTGAACATATGCTTTGATGCGATTCAAGGAATGGAGAACTCGGTCAATAACGAGTTATTCGGGAATTTCAACCCCTTGTATTTTGAGCGTCTCAACATGCTCAATCAATTTGAGCACATGAGGGCTAACCGTTTGACCCTCTTTTATGTTGAGCTCAAAGAATGCGTAGGCCGCCTCATATTGGATGATTCTAGGAGCTTGTGAAAACATGGTCACAAGCTTGGTGTAGATCTCATAAGCGGTGCCTATCTTAATAGCACTCCTTTGGAGATCGGCTTCCATATAGAAGTTCAAGACATTCCTGATCGCGGCCGATTCTTTTAGGTAAGCCTCATAGGCCTCCCTAACCGCGGCGGATGACCTAGTAGTAGGTTTAGCGGGAGCGGCTTCGGTAAGGTAACGAAGCTTGTCGTCACCTTCCGCGGCCAAGCGGAGTTACGCATCCCAATCAGCAAAGTTAGTCCCATTCTTTTCAAGTTTACATCAATCCATAAAGGATCGGAGCCAAGAAGCATTAGTGAGTGGTGGAGCGGTTCCACTTGTGGAAGCGGATGAAATCGGAGTTGTCATTGCAAATTAATCGAGTTGACTACAAAAAGGAAATGAAGGAGACGATTAACATTTATCATTTTTTTTTTTTGGTGAAAAACATTTATCATTTTACTTGTAAACATTTTTAACAAAGTTTTAAAATTATGCATTTATATAATGACCTCGCACCTAAATTATATAAATGATTCCGAGATCCATCTTTACACAAACATGGGTACGGGAAACCGGTATAACCCATACTTGTATAAATTTGGTGAATTAACTCTTTAATTGATTCTACTATAGAACTCTCGGTCGATGTATTTCATAAATTCAATCTCTACCCCCGGAACATTAGACTAGTCTTTATACCCCGTTGAGTCCAACCAAATTTCGCGTGTAATAACGTCTTATTACCCACTTACCCAATGATAAATGAAAGCACCTCGGGGAACCGAATCTACCCCAAATGTCAAAGGGATTCATGAGTCCTACTATTTGGTAAGGCTAATCTCAATTTTAAATATGTGAGAGGTCTTGTCGATTTATTATCTATCATCTTTAAGTGAACTAAGTCGATGAATACTTGATAATTATAATTGATAATAATCGATAAGACGATAAAATATGCATGTGAAGTTATGGCGATTTGGCAATGCATGCAAACATACTCCCTCCAATTCGTTATAATGCTCCCTTTTGTCTTTGGCACGATACTTAAGGAATACTATTAAAAATGAATAAAGGACATTGGTGGGGTTGGTGTTAGGAGAGAGAGATGAATTATTATGAGTTAAATAAGGAGTTATGGGGCCAAAATATTAAGAAAAGTAATAAAATATGAGTAAAAGAATTGTGTGGGGTTTGGTGATAGGAGAGAGGATGAATAAAATAAGAGTAAAAGTTACCAAAAAAGGAAAGGGGGACATTACTTGAATAATCCGTTTCGGAAAAGAGGGAATATTATACGAATAAGAGGGAGTATAAAGCAAGCAAATAAAGTAAATAAATTTCCTAGTATGGCCTTTCCTAAAATAGAAAATCTTATATTCTATTACATATTCAGAAACCAACTCCTTTGGTCCCTTGAATCATCATGTGACACGCCTCCCAAGGATAAACACCGTTTTGATTGGAACTCTTTTCCGAATGGCGCCGTCTTTAGGAAACTCCAGAACTACAAATAATAAAATAAAATGTACATTGTAATTCCTATTATACATTTGTAAAATGAAATCTAATAAAATAAAATAAAAGTGATACGAGATCACAATAAATTACAACCGAATCAATATTTCCTTACATTACGGGCAATATCGATTAAAACTAAGGTCACACTAAGATAAAATTACATAATTCAAAATTATATAAAAGAAATATGACATTCATCAAAGAAAAAATGCAGCATTATAATATGTATCTAACATGCCAAATTATGTGCCAAATCGACTTATTTAAACTTATATCTTAAATATAATCCGGTTTTATGGTTATTCGCAATTTTAACTTATTAAAATTACACAATAATACTAAAATCAAATTTTAGTCCAAGTTAATTATCCTAATCTTTTAGGACTCAAAAATTAGTCATTACTCAATTTTTGACAATAATTCAACTTGATATAGCATTTATGCTCATTATAGACCTTAAAATCATAACTTTTTATGAAATAAATCAAAATTTAATTACAATAATTTTGAATTTTGAATTTTAAATTTTTGAACATTCTGGAAAAATTTTATGATACTCATAATATCAAAAATCAAGGTTAAAATTTTTGAATTTATTTCAAGAAAAATATAGTTGCAATTTATCGATTTTATCAAATAAAACATCTAAAGCATATGAAAATTAATCTAATCAATGTTCCAACTTTAGATCTTATTTGTGGGATAATAATGCAACCTAAAATAATTTTCTCATGCAATGTATTTCAGTTTAACTATTTTTGCTAAAAATAGTCACTATTTATGTCATTTTTACACTAAAAAATTCATAAGTCACGCAAAATGAATCAAGTTCATCTAAACGTTTACAACCAATGAGTAAAATGTGCATGTGACAACATATTAAAATTTCATGGCCTGTTTCGAAGTTTAACTAATTTTAACCATTTTACCTCCATTTATGTCATTTTTATCTCATAAAAATTATAAATCATGCAAAATAAATCAAATTTATACGAAATTTTACATACAATAAGTAAAATATGCAAGTGAGGTCATATAAATAATTCAAGGTCATAAACAAGGTTTAACTATTTTTAGCATTTTAAATACCATTTTATTCATACAAATATAATTAAATCACTAAAAATCATTAAAATGAGCCAAAAAATACCATAAATCATTAAAATGACCTAAATATATTATAGGAACATAATATATAACATGCAAAAATTTTCGTGACTTTATAATATAAATTACAAAATCTCTAGTTTTATATGTTATACTTTTAACTCGGAAAAACTATAAACCGATTATGCATGCAACAACTATAGCTCTGATACCACTTGAAAGGACTCTATAACCTTCTAATTAAACTCCTTTAATTTTAGATCTAAATTACTCATTAAAGTAGATGTTGATCTTATGCATGCAAAACATAATAAAATAGAAAAGTAAGAACAAGGTTCTTTACAATGATGAAAACGGTTTTTAAGGGCACAAGTAAGAACACCTTTCTTAACTTGTTCTTGAGCTCAAAGTAAATGGATGATCCCCTTAGTCTCAATAGTGTGAGAACCTCCTTTCAATTGCACCAAGACTAACCCTTAAAACTACTAATTAATTAACTAGATTATCTTAGTAGTTAACCTTAAAATATAATCTAATATTATTTCTTATTACTACTATAGTAATCTAAATAAATTAGATTTTGAACAATTATTTTCTAAAACTTATTTTAGAGAGAAAAAGAGAGAAGAGTAAGAAGTGAAAAATGTAAGAATGAATAATGGGAATAAGAACAATTCTTATTAGGGTAAATGGGGGGAGGGGGGACCAGTGGCATTGGAGAGGATGAGAGAGCCAATGCATGCCCTTCCACTTTTCTAATTGTTCTTATCAATAGATAATATGGTGTAGTCTAAGGTTAGTATGTTAATCATTGTGTTTTCCACAATTAAAACAACTCAACCATTTCACCCTATTACCTTACAAAAACTGGTGCCCCTTGTAATATTGAGTCCATTTTATTTTTGTCAATTTGTCATTTTGTCATATAATGTTTGACATGTGACATGTAACATGTTATTAATCATATTAATGCATATTTAACAATTAAATATCATTACATATATTAATTTAATTATATATAACAATTGACTAGTAATTCACAATCACAGGTAAATAAAATGGTTCATGTTAATATAATCTACAACAGATTGTAATTATAATTAACGGATCATTCTTAATTTAATTTTTTCATACACAAAGTATTAGTAATATAACATTTTAATTACTAAAACGAATCTCATTTAATTGAATTACAATAAGATTCATATTCTCACTCACATATGTAAATTGTTCAATTTTAAGGAATTAATTAATCTGTATCAATATACAATTAATTAATTTATCTATTAAGGGAATCGTCCTTTATGTGTGACCTTAAGGGATTAACTGATCACCACCGTCAAACGACAGTAATGTCAAACTCTAGTTAGCCAATCATTATCGATTAATGTTGATCAGTTGACGTATAAAAATGAATCATCCCTTTACGTATTCTTATCATGAGTTTTAATAATGTGATCGCACTATTGTCGAGGACACATACTCCAACAGTTTCTATAACGTCGGTTTGTAGATACAGTAGCATTCGCGAAAGGTTAGTATATTGTCGGTTGTTGTTAAAGAACTGTCACTAAAGATAATTATAACGACTGTAGTTACTTTAAACTGCCAATATAGACCTCCTACCCCGTAAAAATTTAGTTCCCGCCCTTTATTGACCATTTTGCGTCGTTTTTGTTAGAACCGCCACGATAACTGTGTCATGATAGAGTTTTTTTTCTACTAGTGCAATCACCACCGTAATTTTACCCTGAGCATCGCTTTTCTTCTTTCTCGACTTTTTTACTGACGATTTACGCAAAATTCCAAGACTACCCTATTGACTTACACAAAAATGTATTATTAACAAAATAACATAACATCCCTGTAACAGCCCTAAATTTTCACGACCAAAACAGTAAAGTAGAGATGGAAAATTCACGGTTGTCACTCCACACTTAGCTGAAAATGCCAAGTACAAGGTAAATACAGAGTAACTTTAAAAACAAAGTTAATGTCTCAAAACTTTATCAAATAATTAAAACGTTACAACGGAAGACTTAAGTCTTACAAAATCTAAAACAATAAATAAAATTCAAATCCAACGATATTATAAAATTATAAATAGATTAAGACGGAGTCTTTATTCAAAATCCTTCCTCACTCGTACTAATCCCCGGATCCAGTATGCACCCATGCAGCATCTCAAGCATCTCAATTGTGCCTATAAACTGTACCCAAAACATAAACAGGTACAGGTTCCAGTGGGGAACAACCCAAAACATAAGGACGTCAGCAAAAGCCGAGTTTTGAGAAAATAAGGAGAAATGATAAATTCATAGAACAATATTATAAACTTTACAAGCTCCAAAAACCAATAAGAAAGAATTATATTCCAAAACCAACATTATCGTAAATCCAATAACAATTATTAAATCGTTTGAAATCCATAACTTTCACCACCTGTGTGCCAAGCCAAGGTCCTACCCTTGACACGGTCTAGAGGAACCACCTGTGCTTTGTTAGACTCATAAAAGTGCGCACCTCTCACATTTGGACAGTCAGTAGGATGAAACCGCCAAAGGAGAAAGTCTAACTACCTAACGAGTGGGGGCCGGACAATCCCCACCCAAATGAACTTGGGCCAAGAATTAAATTTTTGGGACAGAATCCCAGGAGCGTCAAAGACGACCTTAAACCTTATAGACCAGAAGAAAACCAAATTTTCCAAAGCGGCCTGAGCCGAAACCATTCCAATGTGTAATATTCAAAATTTAGAAGTGCAAGTAGAAATTCATGGATGTTAAAATATTATAGAAACAACTTAAAAGTTAATCCGAACATGCTCTTAATTTTAAAAAGGGTAAAAGTCCTTACCTCTTAAGACGGTTAAACCATGCAAATATTAACCCAAGAGCTCCTTCACCTCGAACCCACAAGCTACAAATAATTCAAAGTATTCGATTATTATCTAATTGGACTCAAAAACGGACCCCTATTCATATGGACTAACTATCATACAAAATTGCTCCCGAACACTCCCAAATTGGATTACGATATTATATAGCTTAGCATCATGGCAATTGACCGACAATAAACCACTTACTCCAAAACATGAACCCTCTCATACCAACGTACATTGATCCAAGCATAACTCACCCTAAGCTACAAAGCTATACACCGAATCCAACTACGATTTTATCAATTGATCTCAACATCATAGCTAATCACATGAATACCTCCTCCAACAAACTAATAATCACCTCACAGCAACCATTAAACCATAGAAGCACCTAATATCTCATTTCATTACGACATATTACCCATCTTCATACGGATTGCATGACTCAAGAACAGGGGTTGCTAACTACGTCACGATACTACTGAAACCATCCTAGCATGTACCGGAACAAACATAATATTTATCTCGACCCACACGAAGCTCACGAAATTTTTGCCGTAGCGGAACCAAAACAGAGCACTCGGCCTGCTCATGATTTAACTCTATCATGTCTCACGAACACCACCCATATGACTCTAGAATAATATTTAAGACGTCTTATACGACTCACTACTAAAGTGCGACAACGACATCAAGTTTCCGACTCAAAACGGATTATTAACCAACCAATCCTATGCATAATTTATTGAAGAAACGTATGACCAAAGGGTAGACTATACCTTGATTAACTAGAGGAGTGATGACGGAAAGAAGACGATGAATCTGGTCGTGATGGTGACGGTCTGCAAGATTGTGCCTTCTTCGCTCGGCGGTCTCCTTTCTTTCCTTTGGGGTTTTGTTTTTGGTGTTTTAGGTTGATGATTGAAAAGACGGAGGCTGGTGATGAGTTGATGAGGGGTTTAGAATTTGACTAGGCTTCCTTTACTATTATTATTATTATTATGTTGGCAATTAGGTCAAAATCCAAGTCGTAAACAAAGTTGTTTTTGTAAATAACAGTCCAGTTTTAAAATAACCCAAAACAATTTATTATATTTTATATGTACTCAAAATAGCTTTATTCTCCCACTCTAATAATAATAATAATAATAATAATAATAATAATAATAATAATAATAATAATAATAATAATAATAATAATAATAATAATAATAATAATAATAATAATAATAATAATAATAATAATAATAATAATTGGACAAGATACAAGGAATAACCCCTCACAAATAACTCGTGAAATAACGGGTGTTACAATTCCCCCCCCCCCCCCCCCCCTCCCACACACACACACACATTTTGAATCTCGATTTCATTCAAATTCATCTACTTTACAAGCTCGAGTGGTTGTTGTTGGTCTTCAGTAAATAATTAGGATTAGTGATTGTGTGATTTAAGGAGTGATACGACTAATAAACAATGCAGAACTAAAATTGCACATGAGAGCTGAAGGGATGATATCCAACAAATAAAGCCATGTTTTAAATTTATGAACATATAGAACAGCTAAGATGTTCAAAACCAGGAAAATAGATCACCTAAAACAAAAACAAAACATTGCTTGCAATAGCTCATGCAAAGAAGAGGTGTGTCTCAACCTCCTCACCCAAAGCTTATGTGCAGAAGGGTATTTTGGAGCGGTTGTTGCCCGTCTTCAGTAACTAATTGGGGATTGAGTGATTTAGGGAGTGATACCACAAATAATCGATTGAAATTGAGGAAGAGAGATCAGAAATTTGGGGATTTAAAGTTAGGGTAAACAGAATGAAATGTACGGAGTAATCAGTGTGTATATTGAGTGTGTTGTATTAAATCGATAAGGATAATTTTGGAATTTCGCGTAAATCGTCACTTAATAAGTCGAAAAATAAGAAAAACGATGCTTGAGGTAAAAATACAGTAGTGATTAGGGAATATACATTAAAATTTGGGTATTATTTGTAAAACGTAATACGTGGTGCTAATTTGTAAAAAAATGCAAATACGTAGTGGTGGTTGTTTTTAATTTTTCCTTATTATCAATACTATATATATAATCCGGAAAACAAGGGATTTCAATGTAATTAAATAAATTTATACAAATTAATTAGGATTATTTCATGGGAATAATCCATCCCATAGGTGCCCTACAAATAACACTTCATCCCATCAGTAATTCCAATTAAATCCATCGTATCCACCATTCTTCTCGTAACACTCTCGGAAGACGGGCAACCTGAAGAATAGGTCACCCTTGTTAGACTTAATATTGCTGGTTTCTTCCTCATCATCATATTCACTACTGCTACATCATTTTCACCACCAGTCCACCACCCACCCTTAACACCAGATCATCTCGCCCACCACCACGCCTGACTGCCCCCACCCACCTAACCAGCTTACTCTCCTACCACATCGCCATCCACCACCACCACAAACTCGCAACAAAACTCGCCCCAAACCGATACATCACCAGTTATTACACCATCTTTGCACCGTCCGACCAGTTGACCGCCTCCCTTAACTCCTCAATTTATAGCACCACCGTCTTTTCCTCTTAATCCTCTCCCATCACTAAATCCCAATAAAACAAAATAAATTCCACATATAAATCGCAATTTTCTATGCGGAAATTTCTAGATTTCTTCTAATTCTCAAATTTTTATCTCATACTAATCTTATGTATATACAAATTCCAATTCATAATCACCAAAACCTCAGTTCAACTTTTTTTTTCTTAAGTTAGATTTCATCTTCGATTTTTGGGTTTCTTATTTTTTTGGGTCTACATGTGAAGGACGAAGGTGGGAAGGGGAGGCAAGGCGGCGAAATCACTTAGTTCTCTTCTCCCTTTAATTTCTTTCTTCTTTTGTTTCTGAATCCATGTTGCTTAATTTAATGGGCTGAAGCGGCGCCATGACCATCGACACCGGTGACTAGAGAGACTGACTCCGGGAAAGATAGATTGTGTTTTTGAGGATGATGGGGACTCCAGGCGAGATTTCTAGCAAATTGATTATATCGATTTTCGATAGTGGGACATCGTTTTCAGAGAAGGCGACCAAATTTCCGAATTATTTTGGGGAATAAGATTTAAATGGTGTTATGGTGAGATGAGAATGTGGTGGTGGTGGTGGTGGTGATGACAATTGGGAAGAGCCTTGCTTAAATAAAGAGGGGAGAGAATAAAACCTGATGTAACCGGTCATTATTTTAGATGAGTTTGTTACGGGAAGAATGGTGGAAAGGATGGATTTAATTGGAATTACTGATAGGATGGATTGTTATTTGCAGGGTACTCATACGATGAATTATTTTCATGAAATAATCCAATTAATTATATTATATAGTTTTTTAATCAATAGCGCCGTGTGATAGACCTGACCAAGGGACTTTAATGTAAATATTATATAGTTTTGGTTGAAGTATAAATTTAAAGAACACCAGAATATGATGGTTTTCCTTAACATATAAATGCCCCACTTATGGTATTAATTAGTATAAAGATGTTAATTATTTAACATACACAAATATAATATAAGTATGTTATATTTTAGAAACTTTTAAAAGGTAAATAAATCAAGCTAGATTTCCAAAATATATAATATTCAATAATTTTTTTTGATTTGAATTAATGCATATATGTAATATATTTATATAAATATATAAGCCTCTTAAAATTGCATGCCTAAATGGTAAAAGTAATTTTGTTAGTATGAAAGAATTGTAGCAACATTGGATATAGTAATATGATAGTAATCACTCATTTGAATAGTCAAAGTAAAAATATTAGCAGCGAGCGGGAGTAGTGAAAGCAATATAAGTAACAACGGGAGTAAAATGTTAATGCGGCAGTAGAGAAAGTAACAATAATTACGGCAGGAGTAGTGAAAGTAACAGTAGTAATACCGAATCTAACAAAAGTAATAATACTAACAATAAAAAAAAGTATATATGAAGAATTAGCTAACCAATCGATTTAATTAAAATATTAATAGTGAGAGTAGTGAATTTGTCTCATAATTTATTTAATCGTAATTTTAAGATATGTCATAGAAAAATATATTAATGATAAATTTATGAGTTATGCAACTTTAAAGTAGTTTTATTTAATTGAAAATAAATTTTAATGCTAAATAGAGATGGCCCGGGGCGGGCTGGGCACCAATACTAGTTTGATAAAATAATTGCAGTAAAATTGGATGTAGCAAATATGATAGTAATCAATCATATGAATAATAAAAGTAATAATAATAAGAGTGGAAGTAGGGTAAGTAATAGTAACAACTAGGGCTATTAATGAGACGACACAGCTCGCGAGCAACTCGAGCTCGGCTCGGTCAAAGGTCGGTCAAAGCTCGGCTCGTGTGAGATCGACTCGGGCTCGGCTCGAGAGCTTAACGAGTCAAGCCGAGCTAACGTTGACTCGGCTCGAAAAGCACGTGAGCGGCTCAAACTTGTGTAATTAGATAAGATATTACTCATATTTTATAAAAAAATATTTTGTCATGACTATATATTTGTATCACACATATAAAAATGTTTCATTGATTTTCCGATATTTGTATGTAAAACTTTGAGCCATGTTATTGAAAATATCGAGAGAGAAAAAACGAAAATTCACAATTATATATAGGCTCGAGTGGCTCGAGCTCGCGTTAAAACTCACAAACTTGATAACGAGCGCAATTTTTTCAAGCTCGGGTAAACTCGAGATCGGCTCGAGTTCGAGTTTTAATTTATGAGCACAAGCCGAGCAAGGCCAAGCTCGGGCTCGGCTCGGCTCGTCAACACCTCTAGTAACAACAACAAGTTTAGTGAAATTAACATTATTAAATGCGGGAGTAGTGAAATAAACGATAATGATGACGCGAGTAGTGAAAGTAACAGTAGTTACAACAAATGTAATAAAAGTAATAGTAGGAACAACGGTGAAAATATGAAAAATTAGCTTACAATTCGATTTAAGAAAAAAATTATTTATTTAAATATGAGTTTGATAAAATTAACGGGAATAGATATAACCGTAAAACTAACGTAAGTAGTCAAAGAAATAACAATAGCCGGAGGAGTAGCGAATGTAATAGTATGAGATGTCGTAAAAGTAATAATCGCCCATCGCCCATACTACTAAGAAAATAAAAATTCTCAATAGTTTTCCCTCCAAAAGGAATATGGCTAAATAAGGAAACAGGACTATATTTTTATTAAAATTATTACCTTTTGATTAAGATATAAACTTTAAACATTATAGTATTTTTTAAACTAAATTTTAATCTTTTAATTAAAATAAACCGGTATAAATCTAAAATTCTTATATGAAAAATCGATAAATTGATATTATTAGTTTCTATAAAAATAAAAGCTTACCACGTACTTAATTCGTATAAAAAAATTATAAACTGATATTATTAATTTTATGACAAAAAAATCTTTAAAATTATTTGAGAAAATTATAAATTGATCATTAGTTTTGTGGCAAAAAAAAAAATCATTTAAAATACACATTTCTTGACTTTATTCAATTCTTTTGATTAGTTTTCCATTTTAATTTTTTATCCTCATATTAAGATATGAAAAATTAATAATGTGTCAATTTTAAATCTATAAATAATACATTATAAACTAAAGGGTCTATAAATACCGCGCATGCATGCCCCATATATGGAATATTTCTTAGGGTTACGTTTTATATATAAAATACATTTACATTAAATTAAATTCATATTCAACTTATTAAAATAATATTATAATACACTAAATAACGTTTTATGTATAAAAGTACATTTACATTAAATTAAATTCATATTAAATTCATTAAAATAATATTAATACACTAAATCTCTAGAATTAACCTTTATAAAATTATAGCACGGGTTGCTATACTAGTACTAGTATTAAGAGTAGTTGATGTGTCTCATAATTTATTTTGATAAATTCTATATTTCATTATAACTTTTTTTGATAAATTCTATATTTCAATATAAATAGCAAACGTACATTTGGGGCGGAGCCGGGCACCAAACCTAGTTTTACTCCTCCTAAATCGTAACTAATAATGATCTCATGTCCGTTTGTTTACACTATCTTCACTCTTAACCCACTTTCTCCCTTTCCACTCTATCCAACTCCGATCACCTCATCTAACTCCGACACAATTTCCCTCATCCAACCCCAATCAATCAATCAATCTCTTTACACCGATTTGAATAATCCACAACGGTAACTTTTCATCATCTCTCCTACAATCTTCATCGTTTTTTCTATATTCAATGTTGTTCCTGCCTTTCCAGATCCAAGTTAAGCGTAAGAAATAGCGTATATTGCATAACTCAAAAATTAAACAACTTTTACATCGATCTCAGTTTAGTTTTATCTGTTTATTTGTGTATTGTAGGAAGATTTAGGGTTAGGTTTTTAATTCAGGTATATAGATAGAATTAGTCAATATGTTGAATAAAATTATGAAAAGAGGCAATAAAAAGGGATCAAAATCCGATGAATTAGGTTTCGATCCCAATAATCGAGGTTCTGGTGTTGTTGCATCATCTAATGTGGTTGTTAATCACGCTTCTCGGGTCGGCGGCCCACCGGGTTCGGGGCAACAGCCTGGGAGTGGGGGTGGGGAAGTGATTGTTCCCCTTGTATCGCCCTCGGGTGCTATTGAAACTTTGCCCTTGTTTAAGGATGTGCCTATGTCTGAGAGGCCCACATTGTTTATAAGAAAGCTGCAAATTTGTTGTTACACGTTTGATTTTACGGACACATTGAAGTCGGTTAGGGAGAAGGAGATTAAGAGGCAGATATTAATGGAGTTAATTGAGTTTGTTCAGTCGGGGTCAGGGAAGATCCATGAGACTATCCAAGAGGAGATGATAAAGATGGTTTCTATAAATATGTTTCGAAGTTTACCCCCCTCGTCCCACGAGAATACTGGTGTCGAGGCTACGGACCCTGAAGAGGAGGAGCCATATCTTGAGCCCTCGTGGCCTCATTTGCAGCTTGTTTATGAGCTCTTGTTGAGATTTATTGTTTCTCCGGATACTGATACTAAGGTTGCTAAGCGTTATATTGATCACTCGTTTGTGTTGAAGTTACTGGATTTGTTTGATACCGAGGATCCAAGGGAGAGGGAGTATTTAAAAACCATTTTGCACAGGATATATGGCAAGTTTATGGTTCACCGGCCTTTTATTAGGAAAGGCATTAATAATATCTTTTACCGGTTTATATATGAGACAGAGAGACATAGTGGGATTGCTGAGCTTTTGGAGATTCTTGGAAGTATCATTAATGGGTTTGCTCTTCCGATGAAAGAAGAACACAAGTTGTTTCTTGTTCGGGCACTTATACCCCTTCATAAGCCTAAACAAGTTGGGTTGTATCATCAACAATTGTCATACTGCATTACACAGTTTGTTGAAAAGGATTTCAAGCTGGCGGATACAGTGATTAGGGGCTTGTTGAAATACTGGCCGGTCACCAACTGCCAAAAAGAAGTTCTTTTTCTTGGGGAATTAGAAGAAGTGCTAGAGGCTACACAAGGGGCTGAATTTCAGCGTTGCATGGTCCCTCTTTTCCGACAGATAGCTCGTTGTCTTAACAGTCCTCATTTTCAGGTATGAGCTAATGTTCATACTGTGTTTCTTTCATTCCCTTGTTCTCTCCTATTAAAATATTAAACCAAATGCATTTTACTCTATTCAAATATTCAATAACTATACTGAGGGTAATTTATGATGCTGTGAACTGCTGTTTGGTTATGTTTTTTCTCGTACGACTTTCACTAACCTAATATGCTGTTGTCACATGCTGTTTGCAAACTTCCTAGATAAAAGTTTTAACCAGAGAACTTGGACTGGCACTATATAGTAATGTTTTTAGTTGGGCGTAAACTTGAAGCTTTCCTGCTATCTTATTTATAAACAATGTTCTGTTTATTTATAAACAATGTTCTGGAGAAATTGGAATTCCATTTCATGTGATTTGGGGCACAAATCCATGATTTATAATTCATGTCTTTTAGGAAGGGTAACCAAACAACTCATTAGATTGTAATGTTTTGACTTTCATAACAGAGAATGGATTAGATTGTAATGTGTTGACTTTCATAAGAAAATTTGACCATTATATTCACACTGCCTGCTGTTTTCTTTCATATATAAACTTATGCGTTTCCTGATTGTTGTCCTCTTTGTGGGTGAATTTTAAACCTTAGCTTGTCCCTCTACATTTTTATTTAAGTTTCTTCTTCTACTATATTCATCGATTCTTTCTTGATTACATCTGGTTCAATTGCTTGTTCCCTTCAGAATGTACTATAAGCGGTGTACATAAAATTTTCTGATATGTGTATTCGTCAGTATGTAGAAGCATGGTTGGTCTGTTTACTAGTGGTTATTGTGCATAAGTTATTCACAACAAGAACCTATGAGTTTTCTAAGGTCATGCTTAGCCATATTAATAAATTTTTTATTGAATATAATTAGTGTCGAAACCATGAATTTCTGTATGAGGTTGACAAATGTCGAATTATTAAAGATTATAATGAGTGTGATCCTGTTCTTTTGGATGTAATTATGTTCTGCTCTGTTCATTTCTGTTTATTTTAATTCACTTCATGTCACACAATTTTTGGTCAAGAAACAGGGCCTATGCTTGGTGGGATTAGTTTTGATTAGTACTCGCCGGTGGTTGTTGTAGAGGAGCTAGGGCTAGTTTAGTATGTTTGTCATGAATAAATGTAGTGTTGCCAAAAGTATACACATGATATATACTTCTCTTAGGGCTTGTTTGGATGGAGGGGTTTGGAGGGAAAGGAAAGGGAGGAGAGTAGGGGATTTAAAATCCCTTGTTTGGATAGCAAATAAAGAGGGAGGGATTCATTTTCCCTCTTCCAAGGCAAACCAAAATCTCTCCACAGTAGGAAAGATTTGGAGGGAAATTGTATCCAAACACCACCCTATTCCAACTCCCTTTCCCTCCCTTTCTCTTCCCTCCTTCCCTTCCCTCCCTTTCCCTCCTATTTTGGTATACAAACAAGCCCTTAGGGTGTGTTTGGATTGTTGGATTTAGATGGAAAGGGAGGGAAGGGAATTGGAAGGAGGGAAGGGAATTGGAAGGATCAGAAATCCATTGTTTGGTTAGCAAAATAAAGGTAGAGGGATTTGAAGGGGAGGGAAAATGGATCCCTCCATTTCCCTCCTACAAGGCAAATTATTTCCCCACCAACACAGGCAAGCTTTGGAGGGAAAATCACCTCCTCCATTCTCCCTCCCCTTCCCTTCCTTTCCCTTCCCTCCTCCCCCCTCCCTTCCCTTTCCCTCCTTTTTTCCTATCCAAACACACCCTTAGTTATAATTGGACATACACCTGCGTAGAGCTGTAAATGATCTGAGCCGGCTCGTAGAGCCGTCGGAATCAGCTCGGTCAAAGCGGTCAAAACTGATTCCGAGCTTAGTAGAGCTCGGATCCGAAGCTCATTTAAGCTCCTTTTAGTTTTTTATTATTATTTATTTTTGACATTTTACAATTGTTTTTGTTCTCTATAAAATGTTATTTTAACGTTTATGATTATATTTTTATTATATTTTAGAAGTATTTTATAAATTCATTTTTCTTAAGATTTATTTATTTTTAATTTGATTTAGAAGTTAAAGAAAATAATGATTTAACCGAAGAGCTCGAGTCGAGCAGGAACCTAATCCGAGCCTATTCTGAGCTCTAATTTTTTAAGCTCGGACAATTCCGAGCCGATTCTGAGCTCAAGCCCAAGTTTCCGGGCCGATTTCAACCCCACTCGAGCTCGAGCTCAAATCGGCTCAGTTACACCCCTACACCTGCCAAAGGCCAATTTTTCAAGTTAGGACTTTTTTGCAAATTGCAAATCACATAAACCAACAATGCATCTCCTTGATGTCTATTGTAAAAATGAGTGCCACTCTTGGTAGAAAAAAATTGCATGTTGCATGAAACTATGACTAGTAATAATGTTTGGGTTTTCTTATACAATACGTACGGGGTTACTTTAGGGGTATTAGGTTTAGAGGTCTTTCCTTAAATTACTGTAAGGTCCATACTGGAATTGTAATTCAGCCTGGTTAAGTTGTACTAACACTATCCTTACAGTAACACTACTTTTTAATGGATTTTAGTCGATTCGGTTTGGAGGGTTTACCTCCTCCTTTGGAGCATTTCAAGCCACATCCTCATCCCCCTAAATTTACCCAAAATTCATCATCGATATTTCACCTATTTAGATTAGGTTATATTGATATACTCCGGGTGAGGGTGAAACTGTCGCCCTTGGTGCAATCTCTGTGTTTTGTTTAATTCGCATTTAGATGCATTGTGGTAACAATCTGAACATGATGACGAGATACGCTTCAAGTACTATGAGAATGATCATTGATTTTAGTTTGAGACTATATTTTGGAATCGGTTGTTGGTGACCTTATTTCAACCATTTGTACACCATAATGGTTCAATATAGCTTCAAAATACAATCGTGCTGAGCCTTAAAAGTTCTTGTAACATCCGCTTCCAAGAACATTTTCTGTTTGTGACTTGATCTTGGAATTGGTGGCTGCTGCTTGATATCAATTGTTGGTATACAAATGGGGTCACGAATGCGGTTGCTGCAAGATCGTTGGTGAAATACTGATGCAAATTGCAATGTTTGCTGTGAATAATCTTGTTTTAAAAGCAAGCATCTCCCTGCCATTGTTGCCAGTTCTGCACCCTTTAAAAACCAACTTTCTTTGTGACATTGCAGGTAGCAGAACGAGCACTCTTCTTGTGGAATAATGAACACATAGTTGGTTTAATTGCCCAAAACCGAAATGTGATTCTGCAAATCATTTTTGAGGCATTGGAGAAGAACATTCAGAGTCATTGGAACCAGGCTGTTCATGGGCTTACCATCAATGTCCGGAAAATGTTCTTGGAAATGGATGTTGAAGTATTTGAAGAGTGTCAAAGGCAGTATGAGGATAAACAAGCAAGAGCGACCGAGATAGAAGAACAAAGGTTGCTGGCATGGAAGAGACTTGCCCAAGTTGCAGGGGAAGCTGTGGCTGCAACATAAGGACACGACTCACGACTCACGAGAAGATAAAGCAATTGGTGTAGTTTCTGGTCCACTCTCACTTTGGTGATATTCTATCTTCTTTTTTCCCCTTTCCTCGAAATTTTTGGTCCGAGTTTTTTATTCCTTGAATTTCATTCTCATCAAAAATGCCGGCGAAAGAAGTGATAAATGTAACCTATTTTGTATCAAATATACGATTTTTTTTTTCAAAAAGAAATATTCAAAATTAGATTTGTTTTGTTTGGGGTGAAAGTGATTTTTGTGTATCTGAACCGGGATTAGAAAGTGGGATAGAAATGTGTATTTGTCTTCGAATTTGTTTTGCACTTGTGATTTTGTGATGTGTCTCTTGTCTTGAATCTTGAACCTAACATATTGGGGTAATTAAACTAGTCCTGTATTTTTGTAAAATTATATTTATATCACTAAACTAAAGATACTTCATACTCCCTCCGTTCCGATCAATTGTTGTCCTTTCGTTTTGGCACAAAGACCAAGGAATGAGGAAAAGACCAATAACTAAATGACAAGCGGAACAAATTGAATGAGAATAGTCAAATTACTCATCAATTTCATTCTTAAAATAGAAAGGATAACAAATGACTGAGACACCCAAAAATGAAAAAGGACAACAAATGACCGGGACAGAGGGAGTATAACTCAGCAAAAATACGCTTGGGCTGTCAATACACAATATTACATTCAAATGCCAAGCCAGCGTAACGGCTGAATTTCGACTTTTGAAGTTGTAGGACAACATATTCAATTCCAGGTCAGCCCAACTTCTCAGCTCCACAGAGTTCGATCTTTTTGTTTAGTATAAGAAGCAAACACAGGACACAATCACTTGCTTCATACAAATCGATTAGGATTTGGATTGAGTTTAGTCGGACCAGCTTGATTCACATAAGACTTAGTTAAAGTTAGTTGTGGTACATTTTAGTCAACCACTTTAATCGGTCAGGGCTAGTCGAAGTGGTGCCCAACTTTGATATGGTCATAGTCCATATCAGGGTGTATTCAGATTGAACCGCCGTTGGGTAAGATGTGAAATAATTAATTCAACGTAATTTATTTTCGCAGTACGAATTTTACTCATTACAGTACATCTTGCATTAAAAATTTCATTTGATACCCTTTTGCTAAAAACAAACCCTAAATCAATTCCTCTCAATTCTTACCCCTTCAGCCTCCCATATCTATCAATTTCTTCACTAATTGATGAAATTTGAAGGCAGAAAACTGTGTAATTTGTCAACTAATCACTAGTGAACAAATTAGTGGCATCGTATATAATTTGTGAACAAAATCAATAAGTTAAAGGAAAACTAGTATGCTTTGTAATAGATAATCAGTGTCACCTACGGACAAATTACACAAATTAGTGGCATTGTAATTCGTAATAGATAATCAGGAAGAAATAGTGTAACTCCGTAATCAGTAACAAAATCAATAAGCGTAATTTAAAAACTGTGTTAATTGGTCCACAAATTGATGTGTGGACGGTGGCGGTGATAAACGAGTGGAAGGGTTTGTGTGGTAAGGTGGTAGTCAGGTAGTGGCAGGCAGGTCGTAGTCTAGCGATAGTGGTGGTGGCGCGAAACGGTTGGTGGTGGTGGCCAGAATGGGTGGTCGGGGGTTGGTTATGGTTGATAGGCCATTTCATGATATAATTTTTGTACGTAGTAGTGTAGTACAATAGAGAAAGGAGGATGAGAGAGAAGGGAAAATGGAAAATGATAGGGGTAAATTAGTCAATAGTGTACTGTGATGAGTAAAATTTGTACTGCGAGAATAAACACCCTTAATTCAAATGTATATTATTTTCTGTCATCAATATAATATTTTCAAAGCAAGAATTAGTAAACTCAAATCACCACATGGTATTAGGGTGTTTATTAGAATACCAATTCTTATTCAAGACTGATTAGCTTAGAATTAGAAAGATCTCACACGGACACCCGATAAAATAGATGTGGAAATAAACGGAGGTTGTGCGAGGTCTGGGTACCTGGGATTTGAAGGGTATGATGTGATTTTCATTCTTATGCAGCAGACGACTCCTGTAAAAATTGACAATTAATAAACACGAGATGGGTCTGGCCTTACCCGCGGTGGAGGAGAGAAATCTAACTCACAAGCCTAAGAATGCTCTTATCTCCCAAAACCAATTGGCAATGGGAGAAACACCCCTAGGCCTTATAAGATAGACAATCTCTCTTTTTTTCACCGATGTGGGACTCACAAGTGGATTTATACTCCAACAACAATAATGGAATGTCGTTGTCTGAGCGTGGTTATGATGTATTTAGGGTGAAGCAAAAAAAAAAAAGCAAATGCTGATTCAGCGCAGCGATATTACTCCGTATTAGTAAAGGCAAAGCCGGTAATCTTGCTAGGGGTTGCTATTTAATAGTCTCATCTCGTGATATTGGTATCACATTGATACCGCCTGTTTAATTTTTACTTATCGGAAAAAAAAATGTTAAAATATATTTAAAAATGATTGATGGAAGAGAAACTAGCAGTTGAATGCGAGTCACATATCCCATTTGTAGTCATCCTTGGGTGAAGGAGAACCAATTAAGGTGTATAAACCAACCATTCAGATGATCAGATATACATTACTTGGTTCAGTTTATGATGTATTTACGATTCTACCTTATGTTCTGATAGTCTAGTCATGCATTCAAAACAACAGTAATTTCATAAAGAGTAACTTGAATTGATTACTTTGGAAATGAGAAGAATGTATATATACATACCGATATACCATAACTTGAATCGGGGTGTAAGTGGGTAGACACAGATGTTCTCTTTATTACCTATACTCGGAGTTTCTTATGTTGTACATACCAGGCTCTTTAGACATATGTTCATGTAGTGACCCACCCTCACTTGTTCCGATCTGTCGTGTATGACACTATGACTTCATTCATTTTCTAGCAGCTTCTAAATAAGTTGCAATGTTGCAGTCCAATTACTTATTATCATGGCTTTTTTACGTCAACGGAGCCACAAGGAAGGGAAGAAATTTAAACTAAACAGATCAGATCTCCCATTAAAGCGTGTCAACTTTTAACCTAATAATAATAATAATAATAATAATAATAATAATAATAATAATAATAATGCATCATTTTCAAACCTCATGTTTGTAGATTGTCACCATGAAGACGCCACTGACAGCAGGTACATTCAATAATTTTAATTTTTACGAATAACTTAACTATAGATCGAATCTCCCCTCCTTTTTATTTGACAAGTTCTCCTCCATGAAGCCTAAAGGGTGTCCTCAATTGTAATCGCCTCTCCCTCACACGATTGTAATTGGGATGGTTCTCATGATTAGTCAACTATTCTTTCTGTCACAATCATTTATTTACTTTTTTTTTTTTTTTATTTATTTGAAGGATCAATAGGCTAATATTGATTGTCGAAGACTCAGATATCAAATTGTAAGGTCTACATTAAGTCGATTTGGCAAATTGACACTACTAAACTATTAAGGCATGGGACTAACATTTGAGAACGAGTTAATCTAATTCAAAATTGTAACCAACGACAATACACTTATACACCCTTACGTTATCATCTCATGGTGAATGTAAACTAACGAAAGTGATAGAAGATTTAAAATGTAATGTGCCAGATTGGTTGGGATGGTGACTTGGATAATTAGCATTATCAGCTTGTCATTACTTAGGTGTCAATGTTATCTCGAGATGCCATTTTATATCTCTGTCTAGTTGGCATCTATGGACAAGATACGCAAAGACATGCTAAAGCTCATATTTTGAATTGTTGGCTTAAAAATTATTCAATCAACCTCCATGTTTCTGTAATTTTTTTTAAGTGTAGTGTGACGTTTTAAGTACGAAAAAATCAAAGTGGAAGATTAGTTTATATGTTAGTGAGTTATTAATTTTATTCCTAACTAGTTGTAGGATATATATATAATTTCGTAATTGACTTATGGATAGTACATTGCTCTCTTGACTTTCGAAGCCTATTACAATTTACAAGGATTTAAACGTTTGATATTAGAGTCGAGGTTTTAACTTGTGATTAAAAAGGTGTTATATGGAGGATGTGTTGGAAATAGTGTAGGGTAGCACACTAGCACCGGTATAATAGAATTAAGGATGTAAGACCAGTTCATAAGTAAGTGGGCACATTTTCTATTACAAATTGATTTTTACTTGACTTATGGCTAGTTTGCCTTTTGGTTTTATGAGTATGTTGCGAGGAACTTCACAAGTGGTGCATAGTTAGAGTTGATGGTTTAAGGTGGGTCACAAAGTACAAATCTGGTTATGTGCTTGAGTATTAAGGATCATCTGTCCCACTTTTATGTCTCATTCTTTATATCATTTCATCTATCTTTTGACACATATGTTGATGTATCAAAATATGTGTAGAGTGGGACATAGAATGGAACACTAAATGGGGACAGAGGATCCTCCCTGGTGCTCGAGAGTTAATACGATACGGAGGACACATTTCATAAAGAGTTCTAACATGATACTCCCTCAGATCATTTACCATTGATTCGAATAAAAAAAAAGTCTTAATTAAGTTGTTAAAGTTGAGTAACTTGACCTTCTAAGACTAAAAGTAATTTAATTTAGATTATGTATCTATAGTTAGAGATATTGATGACACAAAATAATATATGTTCCATTCGAATTATTCTGTTGTTCTGATTATCCCCAAATAGCATATCTTGCGCGAAACACGTGGGGAACACAAAAGTTGAACCCTACCAGGCTACCATGTGAAGTAGGAGCTTAATGCATGTTACAAAATGAGAGTCTCTATTATTACGTAAAGCTGCAATATCTTCACTAATCGTGATTTTGTACTTAGAATGTATTCTTCACGTCTAAAATACAAGCTAAGTATCGTGATCTGCGCCTGATGCCTTCATTTTGCTCTATTTTTTCTATTTAGAAAACATGCTAAACGGATGTGATAGATTTTTTTTTGATAAGGTAAGAAAATTAGATTGATTCTCTGGGATATAACTAACCTATCTCATGCTTTTGAATGAGAGAGCTAAGTTGAAGCCACCGGCTTTCAAACCACCTCGAAAGAGTTGGACATGAATGTCCAATAGAAGCCATGAAGTCAGCAATCTTGTTGGTTTCACGAAAATAATGTTTAATTATCACTTCATCAAAAGAATGAAGGTCTAATTTCACATCTTTGATAATACTCCCTCCGTCTCGGTCATTTGTTATCTATTCATTTCGGCACAAAGACCAAGGAAATGAGAAAAAATAGAGAAAAATAATAATTAACTAAGGTGTTCTCTCACATCTACACTTACCCCACATCACACACCCACTTGTCCACTTGTGTAAAGCTTACCAAAAGAGGAAATAGATAACAAATGAGTGATACACCCAAAAATGGAAATAGATAACAATTGACCGGGACGGAGGGAGTACTAAATATAATATCATTTCTATAAAACCATGCATTCCACCAAATAAAAATAATTTTAATAAAATCATCTTTTAGAATTTTGACGAAAAATTGTGGAAACTAATAATGTTCATGTCTTGGATAACAGATCCAATCGGGACATTCGTAAAAGAAATTATCTTTGTTTTCAACAGGATAATTGCACAATACACAATGAGGTGAGATATGTTGGAATATGTGTCCTCCGACAATAATGCGATCACGACTGTTGATCATGATGATCACATGTTTAAATCTCATTATATAGAATACAATTGGGAAGTAATATTGTTACTGTCAACTGGTCAACATATATCGGTAATGATTGGCTGACTAGAGTTTGACATTACTGTCGTGTGACGGTGGTGATCAGTTGACCCCCTAGGTCATACCTAAAGGGCAATACTCTTAATTGATTATTTAATTAATCGTATAATGTTGCGAGTTAATTAAATTTCTTGAAAATTGACGGACGATTTTGGAAGTAAAATTTACGTATCATATTGAAATGTGATTAAATAAGATACGGTCTGAGTAATTGAATTGTATCATTACTCGGATGAAATAATTGGTTAATGTAACAATTAAATTGAATGAATTATTATAAATACAATCTGTTGTGATTTATAAAATGGTAAAATTTTTGGCACAAGTAATTATGAAATTACTAAGTCAATTTTGTATGTGACGTATTTTTATTAATACGTTGATTTTTAATATGTTAAAAATTACATAGCAAGTTTATGTCACATATGACATGTGACATATTGACAATTGACAAAAATAATATGGATTCCATATTACCAAATGGACCGAAATAAAAGAAGAGGTTTAAGCTAATTAATTGTTTAATTAGTAGCTAAACATAATGATTGTTTTGCTTTAGAAGCCATGCAACCCTACTACTCCTTGTGAAGACAAATATGGGCATGCATTGGCTCCCCTAAACCTCTCCACTTACACGGTTTAGAGAAGGAAAAATCATCATGTTTTTCTTATAATTTTACCTAATAATATACTAAGGGTGATGCATTATTATTCATTCAACTAATCATCCAAATATAAGTTCTAGTGAGAAGAAAAATCCTCCTATTCTTCTCTCATAAAAACCGAAATATTCAAGGGTTAAATAATATTTTTGGTTCAATTTTCTCCTAAATTAATATTATACTAGTACTTATAATATTAATTAGATTAAGTGTTAAGCCTTGGGTATAAAGCTTAGGGAGAGATCTTATACTTAGATCTTGTTCATCCATAAGGAAAAGCTCAAGATCAAAAGAGAAAGGTGATCTCTTTTGTGCCCTTAAATCCGAAATCCACAATGTAAGGACATGATTTCTCCTCTATTATATTATTTGTTTGCATGCATAAAATCCGTTTTAATTTTATGACAATTAATTTAGACATATAAGAGTATGTTAATATGTATATGAATCTACATTTCCTTCAATCGGTATCAAGAGCCACGGTTGTTTGCATGCAAATTGGTTAAAAGTTTTTCCGAGTTATAAGAATAACAAATAAAACTTGTAAAATTTGTGTTATTATGATATATCACGAAATTATTACATGCATGTTAATATTTCTGGTCCTAAAATGTTTTAGGATATTTTGGTAAATTTTTCGGATTTTTATTGTTCATAATTTACAATAATGGCATTTAAATATGATTTTATGAGTAAAAATGTCATTTTTGGTCTAAAATTAGCTATACTTCGAATTTTAAGTTGATTTTTGGATATGTTGTCACATATATTATTTTGAGATAACCTGTAAATTTTCATAATTTTTGGACTAGTTATGCTCGAAAAATGCATTTTTCATTATTAAATTCGGATTTAAGTGAAAAATAGGTTAATATGAGTTAAATTTCGAATCTTGTCATAGAAAATTAATATGTTGTCACATGCAATTTTACAAGATGTGTGTAAAATAATTGGCTATAAAGAAGTCTTTTTGCATGATTTATGAATTTTTGAAGAAAAATAGCATAAATAGTGACATTATTAGTGGAAAATTAATAAAACATAATCTATGACTTAGGAAAAACGTCTAATGTTGCATTTTATTATATTTTTCAGATCTAAAATTGAAAAGTTAATGAAAATAATTTTTCCATGTTTTTATGATTATTTTATTAAAAATCGATAAACCGCAACATTGTTTTTCCGGAAAATTTTCGAAATTTTTAACCTAAGATTTTGAACATTATGAGTGTCATGGAATTTTTCCAGAATGTTCATGAGTTTAAATTTCAAATTTCAAATTTATTTGAAATTTTGTGGTTTATTTGAAGTTTAATAGCTTATTTTTGTAATTTTTGGTCCATTTATGAACAATTTTATAAAATATGGGTTAATTATGGTCAAATTATTAGTGAAGACTAAATTTTGAGTCCTAAGAGATTAGGGTAATTAACTTATGCATAAATATGAGTTTATGTATTTTTGTGATTATAAAATGTTGAAATCACACAAATCCGTAAAAACCAAGTAATATACGATATTGGCTAATTAAAAGGCGATTTAGCATAAAAATTGAGCATGTTCATACATATTATAATGCTGCATTTTTCTTTATGATTGTCATAATTTTAATTTATGTAATTTTGAATTATGTAATTTTACTTAGTATGGCCTTAGATTTAATTGGTATTTCCCGAAATGTATGGGAATATCGATTCGGTTGTAATTTTTATTGTGATCTCGTATCACCGTTTTGTAATTTAATAGATTTATTTTATTTTAGTTACAAATGTATAATAGGAAATTATGTAATTTATTATGTAATTTTATTCATTCCGGAGTTCCCAAAGACGGATTTCTTCAATAATGGCGATACATAAAGACGGTGTTAGCTCGAGATGCGTGCCACATCCGAAGTTCAAGGGACCAATGGAGTTGGTTTCCGAATATGTAATAGATAAATAGTTTTCTATTTTAGGAAAGGCCATACTAGGATTTATTTAACTTTATGCTTGCATTTTATTTTATGTCACATGCATCGCTAAATCGCCATAACTAAACATGCATCCTTATTTTATCGAGTTCATCGACCGTGTCAAATATAATTATCGTAGTTCACCGCTTTAGTTCACTTAAAACGTGATAGATAATAATTTGACATGACCTCTCGCTAAAACTATCAATTGAGACATAGCCTTACCAAATAGTAGAAACCATGAAAACCTATTTCGTGAGGGAGTGCACTCGGCCACACCGGGGTACAAACCTTGTTACGTAGGGGAAGTGGGTGATGAATGTTAATCCACCGAATTCATGTTGATGAGGGATGTATCGGCCCCACCGTGCCCAAGTTAATGTGGGTTTGGATCATGGACACATTTATTCGAAATTTGGATTGAACTCAACAAAAGTATTTGATAAGGGATGTATCGGCCCCACCGTGCCCTTGTCGATGTGTTTTGGGCTATAGATAATTGTTAATGTAATATTATCGACCAAGAGTTCTAAAAGTAGAATCGATTAAACGTTAATCCACCGAGTTATATTGATAAAGGATGTATCGGCCCCACCGTGCCTAAGTCGATATGAATTTGGGTCTTGGAATCATTTATCTAGTTGGGTAGAGGTCACTAGAAAAATGCATAAAACTTGTTTAAATCATACATTTTTACGAGTATTATTAAAACGACAATTGTTTTACTCCTTATATTTTGTTTTGTAGACCACTTCTTTTTCATAACAATGGCAACACCAACACCAACCCCTAATGCTACACCTCTCGCTACTTCATCTTGGCTCCGATCCTTTATGGATCGATGTAAACTTGAAAAGAATGGGTCAAATTTTTCCGATTGGGATGCCCAACTCAAATTAGCCGCCGAAGGTGACGACAAGCTTCGTTACCTTACCGAGGCCTCTCCACCCGAACCCTCCACTAGGTCCACCGCGGCCACTAGGGAAGCATATGAGGCTTACCAAAAGGAGTCCGCCGCAATGAAAAATGTCTTGATATTTGCGATGGAGGCGGACCTCCAAAGGAGAGCCTTCAAAATGGGCAATGCTAATAAGATTTACTCCAAACTTGTGACCATGTTTTCACAAACTCCGCGGATCGTCCAATATGAGGCGGCCGCGGCATTCTTTGATCTCGACTTCAAAGAGGGCCAAAAGGTTAGCCCTCATGTGCTCAAACTCATGGAGCTTGTCGAGACCTTGAAAATTCAAAAAGTTGAAATCCCTAAAGAACTCATCGTAGATAGGATTCTACACTCCTTGTCCAAAGTCAAGGCATATGTGCAATTCGGGTGAATTTTAACATGCAAGACAAGGATGTGTCTCTTGAGGAGTTGCACAAGTTACTTGTGCAAGCCTAGAGGGACATGGGGTTAAATGTGAACCCTCCCAAGGATGTGCTTAACATAAGCACAAAGAGTAAGGGGAAGTTCAAGAAGAATGGGAGAAAGGGCAAGAAGCAAGCTCCCACATTCACCAAAGCTAAGTCTTGTGAAGCTAGCACCTCCAAAGTCAAGAAGGGTCCTCTTGATAAGTGCCATTATTGTAATGGCATGGGTCATTGGAAAAGAAATTGTTCCAAATACCTTGGTGATATCAAAGCTGGAAAGATCACTCCAGTAGGTAAATGACTAACCTTCTTTTATGTTTCTAAATTCAACTATGGTATTATGATGCAAAGTTGTGATAATGTATCTCCCTTTTTATTGTAAATAGGGCCTCCACCAAGCAAAGACAAGGGAAAAGAAAAGCAAGCATAAGAAACCATCAAGAAGCTAGGGATAGCTTTTATGGAGCTTTGTTTTTCATTGTCTTATTTTAAGTTATGTTTTGGATTCTAGAACTTTAAGTTTCCGTGTTCGACATGGAAAGGTATTTTGGATAATGAGTTGTATTTTGGATGATGGTGACTTGGTTTGCAACCCGAGTCACCCGTTTTATCATTTATCCTTTTAATGTTCTAAATTTCATCTTTAAAATGCTTGCGTTTTGAAACATAAGATTATTCACTTAAAGGTGATCTAATAGACAAATATAATGACGGGTTTCATTATATGTCCACATGCTTAAGGCTTGTGTATGATCATTTATGAAGCGATTCTGAGTCTATGAACTCTCTTAAAGGTATGTCAATCACCAAGTACACATATGATATCAATAACTATTAGTCTATCTATGAGATAATTCTCCTTATACTTCAACATCATTAATTTGTGTCTCATATGCTATCTTTGAATGTTTAGTGTATTTATTCTAAAGATAGAGTGGGAGAAAAATGAGGACACAACACACAAGGCAAGATAAAATTGTGTACTTGTGTAAATGAAGATCTACGCAAGAGAAAATGATTTGAATGAAGGTATATCTATTTACATAGTATGCCAAATAGATGAGATCTATGGTCTCAAGTTAGTTCTATATGACTAAAGAGACCAAGTGTAGTAATCATAAGAGAATATTCTCAAGATAACTACACGAGGAGACCAAAAGAAGGTTTTGGAAGAAAATGACTAATGTAAAGTCTTAACAAGTTTTTGACTATGTTTATGAAACATTTGACCAATAGTTTCAACCTTGAGATTTACTTAAGAGCCTAAATGAATCAAAGTAACATACTAGTTATGATCGAGTTGCAAAGATTGATATACCGATATCTTCAATGGCCAAAGTTTTAACCACGCAAATGTCATTGCTTAACCTCCCTATGAAATGGTTAAACCTCCTTCCAAAAGGGTAATTGTGAAGGACGTATTCTAGATATTGTTTATATTTGAATAAAGACATTACTACACATCATTATGACATGAGTGTGTTGGGGATTCAAAATCCCTTTCCGTAAGGTTGAGATGAGACCACTTCAAAATAGGTATTTTGAAAGGATATGATGGGAACATATATGGTTTTATCCTAATAACTTGGCAATGCAATTTATATTACAATTCTTGATAAAATTCGATTGAGAAGTCAATTTCGAAATGTGTAGAATTGAGTGGGAGTTAGGAAATTCTCATGTGAAGACATGGAATTTAGTGGGAGTTATCATCTTTTGAATTTTACGACTCATCACTCATTAAAGAATGACGAGCTAATACCTTCTTTCATAAAGAAGCTTTTGAGTTTTCAATTCAGGATGAAAATGGACTCGTGATGAATCCAATTACATCAAGGGATGTTGGATTAGTATTAAGAGATACACATCATATCAACATATACATAGGTTATTCATATGAATGAAAATGGGATTACCATTAGCAGTCATGGTAGTTCATTGAACCTAAAAACGGTTGATCTCATGATTATTAGTAACTAATGTTTCCGCCATTAGAATAATCATGTACATGTCCAATTATGAATCATATGCATAAGAGCATGATGATTGATTAGTGAGCCATAATAGAAACGTCATGCATTCTCGAGTAGAATCCGATGAGCGATTTCAGTGTTTGACGGAATGTTCTATTGTGTGTCAAGAGGTTGCACATATTGTAGAAAATCCGAGCACATATGAGGATTTATGAGAATCCCAAATCTTTCAAGCCTAGAAAGAGAAATGAGAAGTTTTGGAAAGATGCTTGGTTGAATAAGAGGTTATTCAAAAACAATCTTTCCTAGTAAAGCTAGGACTTGTGAGAAGTGCTAAGCTAAATAATCTTGTCAATTGTTACAAGATTCTACAAAACATATACCTAGTGCATTGTGTGTGGATGAAATACTTGATCGGTACAAGTTGTATTATTCATCGCAAATTCGTTCGTTATGAGATGATCGATAAGAAAGTTCTTTCAAGTTAAAGAACCGAAACCAAGGTTGGGAACCTTGATGTGTACTTGGTAAGATTCATGCTATGAGAACATGAATGTGAAGGAAATTGCAAGTGTAAGAAGTTTGAACACATGGACACATGAGATGTTAAACTTCTATTGCAATCAATAAGTGTTTACACTGACGATATACATCACAAGGTTGTAATGTGATATTGGCTACCCGAGTGTGATGTCGACATTTGTCGTTTGAGTTATTATTAACTCACCTTGTACATTGTTATATCCAAACGGGTTGTAGAGACAATTGAACCCCGTTAAAGTGAACATGGATTAACATTGTTTTAGCCTATAGTTACTTATATGAGGTGACGTCTCGAAGTGACTAGAGTGTGATGCGATTGATGGCAAGTTCAAGTGCCATAGAGTCATGTGAGATGACTAGTCGATCACATAGGCAAACTGTTAGGAACATTTTGTCGGGCCTAATGACCGCTTATAGAGTTCTGGCAAATTTATATAGCCTGGTCGTGGCGAGAGCTACTATAGTATTCGAATGAGGCGATTCTTTTGACTAAAGACTATTCTCCTAAGATGGCACAGTTTCAGACTAACTTTGATTTGTGTTACTACGACCTTCGTAAATGGGGTCAAATGGGCATATTTTTGGTTATGATGGCTGTGGCTAGTCGAAGGGAATGAGTGCGATAGGAATTGTCCACCCCTAGTCAGGGTTATAACAATATCTCAGGGCCACTCGAGGAGTAATGAACTGGAAATGCGTGGCCACGCTCGGATGGCATCCAGAGTGGATAAATCCGGTCAATCAGTTATTCTCCAGATCGAGGAAACCACTCTTGATATGATCGCTTGCAAGTACGACCTGAAAGACACCTTGCATTGAGTGGGAGATAGTAATAGGACAAGAGAATTGGTGACGCACACTTGTCGAGGACAAGTGGGAGATTGTTGGAATATGTGTCCTCCGACAATAATGTGATCACGACTGTTGATCATGATGATCACATGTTTAAGTCTCATTATAAAGAATACAATTGGGAAGTAATATTATTCTATCGTCAACCGGTCAACATATATCGGTAATGATTGGTCGACTAGAGTTTGACATTACATCGTCGTCGTGTGACGGTGGTGATCAGTTGACCCCCTAGGTCATACCTAAAGGGCAATACTCTTAATTGATTATTTAATTAATCGTATAATGTTGCGAGTTAATTAAATTTCTTGAAAATTGACGGACGATTTTGGAAGTAAAATTTACGTATCATATTGAAATGTGATTAAATAAGATACGGTCTGAGTAATTGAATTGTATCATTACTCGGATGAAATAATTGGTTAATGTAACAATTAAATTGAATGAATTATTATAAATACAATCTGTTGTGATTTATAAAATGGTAAAATTTTTGGCACAAGTAATTATGAAATTACTAAGTCAATTTTGTATGTGACGTATTTTTATTAATACGTTGATTTTTAATATGTTAAAAATTACATAGCAAGTTTATGTCACATATGACATGTGACATATTGACAATTGACAAAAATAATATGGATTCCATATTACCAAATGGACCGAAATAAAAGAAGAGGTTTAAGCTAATTAATTGTTTAATTAGTAGCTAAACATAATGATTGTTTTGCTTTAGTAGCCATGCAACCCTACTACTCCTTGTGAAGACAAATATGGGCATGCATTGGCTCCCCTAAACCTCTCCACTTACACGGTTTAGAGAAGGAAAAATCATCATTGTTTTTCTTATAATTTTACCTAATAATATACTAAGGGTGATGCATTATTATTCATTCAACTAATCATCCAAATATAAGTTCTAGTGAGAAGAAAAATCCTCCTATTCTTCTCTCATAAAAACCGAAATATTCAAGGGTTAAATAATATTTTTGGTTCAATTTTCTCCTAAATTAATATTATACTAGTACTTATAATATTAATTAGATTAAGTGTTAAGCCTTGGGTATAAAGCTTAGGGAGAGATCTTATACTTAGATCTTGTTCATCCATAAGGAAAAGCTCAAGATCAAAAGAGAAAGGTGATCTCTTTTGTGCCCTTAAATCCGAAATCCACAATGTAAGGACATGATTTCTCCTCTATTATATTATTTGTTTGCATGCATAAAATCCGTTTTAATTTTATGACAATTAATTTAGACATATAAGAGTATGTTAATATGTATATGAATCTACATTTCCTTCAGGATATTAATATGACTTTTTAGAAGCTTGCCTTTCGTTGGGAGGCCATCAACACAAGCTTTCCAAAGAAAAAATTTCACTTTGGAGGAATATTCAATTTCCAAATCCACTGAAATTCACATTTGTCAAGAGTTTGATCGAACAAACCTTGCGCTAACCAAGTTGCTGTTTTGGTAGAGAAATTTCCATCCACGGATAGTCCCCAAATGAGGGTATCTGGAATATCATTATGTGGCAGTGGAATGTTAGTAATCTTATTCACGATATCGTTATTCAGTAAATTGGATAATTTCCAAACATCCCATTGTTTGTTTGAGGTTATGAAATCTTTAACCAAAGGATTAAAATCACGGTTACTATAATCATCACCCATACTACTAGTAATTGATTGGTTGGCATAAATTTTTGCAGTTAAATTGATTGGTTGGCATAAGATCTTATCTAATCTATTATGGATTGTTGAGGGAAACAGGAAGCTTTGCAGTTGAAAAGTTCCCTTCGAGGTTAAATTAGCATTGACCAGAACTAGTCTACCCGCTTGCGATAAAGATTCGCTTTCCATTTCGATAATTGGGTGCAAGAAGATTGAATATTACTGTCGAAAGTATTTTTCGTTACTCTACTATCAATTATAGGACATCCTAAATACTTACCCAAATGAACTTCCTCGTTCATATAGAGAATATCTCTAAAGAATTCCCAAAGAGATCGCTCAATATTTCTAGTACATTGAAAAGTAGATTTGTCAAAATTAACAAATTGTCCTGAAATTGTGCAAAATTTATCTAAAATAGACTTAATGGTTCTACAACTTTGATTAGAGGCTTTAGCGAAAATGATAGTATCATCCGCAAAAGTGAGAAAAGAGATTTTCTCCATCCAGATCCAATTCTGATACCAATATCATTAGAACTAAGATCACTATTCTTTTGTAGAGATCTTGCTAAAATCTCGGCGCATATTATAAATATATATGGCGAGAGTAGGCCTTCCTGTCTAATACCTCGAGTGGGTTTAAAAACGTCTCTCGATTTTCCATTTACTAACATCGAGAACGAAACAGTTTTTATACATTCCATAATCCATGAAATCCATTTAGCATTAAAGCCCATTTGCTTAAAAGTTTCCTTAATAAAATTCCATTTTAGTCGGTCGTATGCTTTCTCCATATCAAGTTTAATCGCAATCCAGCCACCTTTTCCTATTTTACGTTTAAACGAGTTGAAAATCTCGTGTGCTAGAAGAATATTATCTTGAATAAATCGATTAGGTGTAAAGGCACCTTGAAATGGGTGTATAATCTTAGGCAAGACAGTACAAAGACGATTAGCCAGGATTTTCGCAATAATTTAATAGACTGTTGAACAAATACTAATAGGGCGAAATGGTTTGCTGTTTGAGGATTATCAATTTTAGGAATCTACATCTGTGGTCACTGAACAGATGGGTAGTACCAAAACATGGATTCCTGGGATGGCTCATGGCTCAACAGAGATTGCTTACTCAAGATAGGCTACATCGTATGAACATTTTGCAGAGTAATCAATGCTTTCTTTGTGGGGTGGCTCCTGAAGACCATCCTCATTTGTTTTTCCAGTGTGGATACAGTAGCTCCTGCTGTGATCTTGTATCAGACTGGTGCAAAGTACGTCTCCCTTACCAGAACTGTGTGCAATTGTGGCTTAACAAGATGTTCAGATCCTTATGCCAGAAGAAAATCATTGGTGTCATTTTGGCAGCTTTGATATACCAGCTTTGGATGAGTAGGAATAGGTGTCGAGTGGACTTCCTTATGTGTAGGCTTGAGATGTTAGTATCTCAGGTTCGAAAAGATGTGATTTTTTTATTACAATATTGTAATTTTAGAAGTAAAAGAGTTAGTGTCCAACAATGGGTAAGTGATATTTGTAGTAGATAAGGAATGTTAGTTTAACTATGCCTTAATATTATAATGTTTGGTGACTTTGAGCATTAATGAAAAGCTTACATTTTATCCAAAAAAAAAAAATTAGGAATCTAAGCTATGAAAGTATGATTTATTTCTCTTAATAATTTATCCGAATGGAAAAAAGGTAAAACTGCTTTAGTTAAAGAATTTCCTACAATATCCCAATATTTTTGAAAGAATTCTATAGGAAATCGATCGGGGCCCGGAGCTTTATTCGCGGCTAAATTAAACACAGTTTGTTTAACTTCTTCCATACTAATATTACTTGTAAGAAAATTGTTATATTCGTCTGTAATTAATCCACTAATCGACTTAAAATCCTCATTTTTATCGAAATGATAAAGTTGATTTTTTGTAAACCTAAGTTTAAACTCGTCAAATATTTCTTGTTTAATAAGGTCTTGATCAGTAATACAAGCACCATTCCTATTTATGAACTGCTTAATTCCATTTCTACTACGTCTAATAGTGGCATGATTTTGAAAATACTTGGTGTTATTATCTCCAAAGTTAGCTTTATTAATACAAGTTTTTTGTTGCCAATAAATGCGATTATAGTCAAGGAGGGCATCACACTTTTTTAACCATTTAAACTGCGCGACTTCTAAAACCGTAATATGGGATGAACTAAGTTGGTTTTGTATATTCTCTAGCTTTTTTTCCGCAATTGAAAGTTGTCTAAAAATATTTCCAAAAGTAAATTGACTCCATTTTTTGGCCTTTTGCTTTAGAAATTTGCATTTTTGTGACCGATTTGAAGATGACAATTGGCAGCTGACGGGATGCTAACCACTAAAGACTAAACATAAATGTTAGGGACCCTAAATGTTACTACTGATTCAAATTTCCAATTAGTTTCTCATTTTTGTTTTAAACTAGTTTTATACCCGTGCAATGCAAGGGCTATAATTGAATTTCTCGTGTATGTATTTATCAATTATTTTTCGTTATAACTAATATAGATATATTTTTATATTACAGGAAAATGAGTGCTAATCTAACTATGACGGCTTTGTAGGTAATATATCCAATATTTAGTATGCGGTTATACTTTGTAAAACTTATAACCTTTTTCTTCCCAACATTTTAAGAATTGTATAGTCCATATATCATATTGGAAAATTTAATTCAAGCCTATCATTTATTGATGAGATCGTGTTCCTCTATATAAATCAGATATATTAGTGAATAAACAAATTCATTCGAATAAGAATGATAATCTATATAATCTATATATAATAATTAAAAGATATACTAATCTATCGTAATGCCACATCAATGTTTTTAAGTATTTACACAACCCACCTCCACATCACCAAGTCATTTATTAGCAAAAGACAAAAAAAAAACAATTAAAAAAAACACTAAATAACACCTTTCTCTCTTTTAAAAGAATTTTAGCATGCCGTACTATTAATTGTTATTTTAAAAAGAACAATATTGTCTTTTTTAAATTTAAACTAAAATAAGCGACTAAAACAACAATTAGACATCAAAGAAAATTCTAAATTTTAATTTTAGAATTTTATTGTAAAATAAGTTATCTCGCCAAAAAAAAACACATTACATCACTATAATTTTTATTGCATTTGTAAATGTTATCCTCTCTTAATAGCTTAGAACCCGTGTAAAATTGCACGAGTATATAAATTGAATATATAAATAAGTTTTTATTATTTTATTGTTACAATATCATATTAATTTAATTGTGCAATATTAAGTTGTATAATTGTACCCGTTAGCTTCAACGAATTAGTTACATATAAAAAGAGCTTAAACGAATTAACTAACATATATTTTTTCATATAAATTTCAAATATTATATAACTTAGTAAATTAAAATATCATAATATAAGGATAACATAGAAAGCACCAAGTGTACTCTTTTAAAGCCATGTTATCCTATGAAACAAAAAAAGAATATATTGCAATAAAATAACAAATTAATGCAGAAAAATAAAATAAAAAAATTCACGCCCTCCCACAAATGGTGCTCGTGTTAAATTGACAAGGTTAATGATGAAAATAATGAAAATATGAGAAACATATAAAAAGTTAAGAATATTGGCTAATGACGAAAATGAGTAACAGACCTATCGTCTATTCAACTAACACGGTAACTTTGTATCACAATTCTCAATGTCCCAATTAAGTAGTTCCATATATTTTTCATCCGGTATTACGTATACTTACACATATAATATCTTAATTTATATAAAAATAGATATTAAAATGTTATGGTTCTCACAAAACTACATGAATTATAATTCAGGTGATATATTTTTTGGAGTCTATGTCAGCAACAAAAATGTCAACATGTTTCATACTAACGAGGTTACAATCATGTGTAAACTTAAACAATTAATCTTAAAAACACCCGTGGTTTTCACGGGTACAAAAGCTAGTAATAACATAAAAAACCTAACTTGAGCATCATATTGTGACACATGGCTATCTTAAAATCTCTTGAAATAATGTGTTTTGTAGCATTTGTGTAATCCTATAATTAATTAATTATGACGGCATAATCAATACTACGTTTATATCTCAAGTCCCTAACTCTTCAAATTTCTATCTATTTATCGATAATTGATTCATTTTCCCAAAATATTAACCTTATTATCCACAAATTTTAAGTGAAATAATGGGTGGAGCTAAAGCATGGCCCAAACGAAGAGTCATATACACAATAACATAAAAATTCTAGATTGAGTAACTAATAGAACGATACATGGTAGATAAAAAAAAAAGAAAAATAAAATAAAATAGAACACGAAAAGACAAAGTAGTAATCAGCCATCTTATGTAAACTTTCATCTCCCTAGCATTAATTCACCTCATAATCACAATATTTATCTCTCTTTAATGCAAAACTTTCACATTCTACAATTATGAAAATACAAAATATTTTATGTATAAAAGGAGATCAATTGAAAAGAACTATAAAATTCTCCCTAGCATTAACTCACCCCATAGTCACAATATTTATCTTTCTTTAATGCAAAACTTTCACATTCTACAATTATGAAAATACAACAAATTTTTATGTATAAAAGGAGATCAATTGAAAAGAACTGTAACATGTTCTTAGCAAAAAAAAAAAAAAAAAAAAATTGATCGTTAAGGTTCTCCTTTTTATGATTTACTCCATTTTCATTACTAGAATATTTAATTTACATATTCTATTAGATTTTTCAAAACTTTCCGTTGAAGAGATAAGAGGGAAAATAGAAGAAACTAGAAGAATATGACAAGCATTTGTATTGTATAGTTCGTTCTTGGTGTTGTTGAATGTTGATGGAAGTCATTTGGTATCGTCAATGATCAAATATGACTATCTTTTATGGTGGAGGGAGGTCAAGCTTTGGTGAACAAGCTTTAGTATCTTAACCAAATTATAATCTTAGTTTTTTAGTGTCGCATCTTTAATAATGATAGAATGTTTTTGTGAAAATTTTAATGTATTCATAATTGATAATGTGTAGTGAATTTGTTTGAATTGTATTAAAGTACAATAGAATTACAAATGTTTCGACCAAAGCAAGTTTAGTAGCATGTCTTTTAATTTCGAATTTGTAATGTGAGAATGTTTCATGAATATCTATACGATTTTATCCATTATGCCAATCCCATTTAATTTTTTTCATTTGATTAATCGGTTAAGAAAAATGAGTGAAAAATATTTTTAATGATTAAATATCATTAATTATTTCCAAACTTATAACAATGGTAACTAGTTTTATTACCCGTGAAATTCACGGGTCTAGCTATGTTGGGGCATTAAAGTGTTAAAGTGTTATGCAAGACCATGTTTGCGATCACACTGAATACTGAGGACAAAAAGGCCTTGTAAGAAAAAAAAAAGTCTATTAATCAATACGTATATTTTTATAATGCCGCTAATATTGCTACGTTTATTAGTGTTTTGCCACGATTATTGTTATTATTGTTGTTGTTGTCTTTGGTTTTTTTTAAGTCTTTTTTTATTAAACTCCCTCCATTCAAGTCATTTGTTTTATTTTATTGTTCTTTCATTAAAAACAGTTGAACTACGTAATTAATTCAACCAAAAATAATTTTTCAAAATAGAAATTTTTATATTTTTATTTGCGAACTACTCCCTCCTATTCTCTAACATCTTCCACATTTTCTACAACGACCAATTTACTAAGATCTTCCACTTTCCTTATTAGTCTATAATTTGTGATTCTTATGACTTATGACCCCGTATTTTCTCTCTTACTTTCCATTTCCTCCATTTTCCACCACAAATCTCAATTCTCTTAAAAACTACTCAAAAACAATGTGAAACATCATAGTGAATAGGAGAGAGTATAATTGAAGGTAGATTAATCGGTCAACATTGTGTTGAAAGAATATGGTGCGGATTATAAACGTTGAAATAATAAATATTATTTTATCGTAAAATTTATTCTAACAATAAAATTTCAAAATTTATTTATTATTTATTTTGATATTTAACGATTGTTTAATTTACTTTGAAAATGAAAAGCCAATTTTAATGATTGTGTTTAATCCTACAAACTCTTACAACAATTTATCTTTTTTTGCTAAAATAAAATAAAATAAATGCATAACGATGTGGTTTGCAAAAATTCTGTCAAAGGGAATGTGATGCTTTATCATCCCTTTTTTTAGTATATACGGAGTATTAGTTTAATTTCTCGTGAAAATCACGTAAATTATTTTTTACTACTTTTGTAATGGCTTGATATTCACATAATTATGTTGATTTTTTTTTTGGTGTGTTATTGTAAACCTATTATTCTTTTATTCTTATTTTGGCTTTTGTTACGGAATTATATAAATTTTGCTCGACGACTGAATTATATTTTTCTTAGTCCAACTATATCAAAATGATAATAAGAAGTTTTAATCATAGGTATATACTTATTTTTATTTTTTTCTGTACGTTTGGAAATAACAATGATATTTTATAAAGTAAATTATTATTTTCCCTCATTTTCTATTAACCGTTGTAACGTTTAATCAAGTAAAAACAATTTAAATGAGAAGGGTGTAATAGACAAAGCAACATCAATACTCATGCAACCTTCTTACATTAAAATTAAAAGGTATACTATTTCTACAAAGAAAGTATAAATTTATTTTTAAGTCACTTGATAAAAAACATAAAGAATACTATATTTATACTAAATTTGTTTTGGTTGATACATTTGTAATATGTTGTTAATATCAGTTTGAATAAATTAAATACACATTAGCAGTTATGAATATATTAAAAATACCCCAAAACATTCCATTGCTATTAAAAATGCGAGACTAAAAAAAAATTATACAATTTGATCAAGTTAGGGTTTTATTCAACAAAGTTGGACCTCCATTCAGCATAATGGATGATTATATTTGATTATCGACGATCTCAAGTATCTTCAACAACACTCGATAACGGCAATAACGAATTATACAATACAAATACGTGTCATGTTGTTCTCTTTTTTATTCTAATTCCCTTTTATCTCTTAATTTCTCATCCATTAATTTGATTCCAACTCACCACAAAGCAAAAATATGATTATTATTTTTGAAAAATCAATCCAAAATAAAATATATAGGTGAAAATAGACAACTTTTTATGTCATTTTTTTTTCTAGGAATGTGTTAGAGTTCTTATCAATTGATCATCTTTTTAGGCAAAATTTTATTGAATTGATCTCATAATTATAGAATATGAAAAGTTTGGCATTAAGTAGAGATATTGTGGTTATGAAGTGAAGTAATGCGTGGAAGATGATGGTTTACATAATGTGGATAATTAGTATATTAATTGCTACTTTGTCTTTTCATGTTTTTTTTTTTTACTTTTTTTATTATCTTTTTTAGGTAAAGCTAATTTTGTTACCCGTGAAAATCACGGGTTATCTCTAGGAAAATTAAAAATTTAGCTAGTTGATTTTTTTGGTGAATATCAAATGAAATCAGAATTTATTTCATCATTGATCATATGCCTATTCTTTAATTTTGATCATCAACTAATAAAGATTCATAAATTTTAGAATTTGATTATGTACGAATTATAAAACTTTAAAACCAAATTGAAATATTGAAATTGTTAGTTGTATAAAAAGTAAATTTACCTGTGGAATATGCATGAGCATGGCATCAAGAGTTAGCCGCTAACCACACGACTTCATCACAAGGTCTTCCTTTCGTATTGCCTACAAAACAAAAGTACAATAAAAAAATAATACACAAATTAGTATTTCGTCATTCCAAATTCAAGTTAAAGAAAATACTGCAAATTTTTACCACCCACAAATGATTGTTTTGGAGGAAAACAAATGAGACGGTCTTAAATAGGAGAGGCTAAATAATGTTAATTTGGAAGTTAAATAATGTACACTAAAATTAGTGTTCACAAACTTTAAATGACATAAATATTAATTAGGAAAAATACAAAAGCATTCAAAGGGTTGTATATAGTGGGTTGCTTTATACAATCTTTATGGTGGTAGGAATTATTGCAAAATTACTATGAGAGTTAAATGGAGTAACGGTTAGGCTAGGGTAGGGAATTAGAAGAGACTTGTCAGAAAATTCGACGATGCCTTTAAGAAAATCATTGGACTTATGTGAAAATTATCGTAGGTTGAACTTAAATAATGGTTGAATATAAAATGCCATAATTTTACGTTTAAGCATATTATTAAGCTACTCATTTATTTTCCTTTTCAAGTTTGTGTAATTTTAAATAAATAAATAAATGTATAACTTTTATGAGCTATATTACTATGAAAAATGTTAATCGATTAACTAACATTTCTTTTTATTGTAAAATGGGAATTTTAATTGTAAATTAAGAAATTTTGATGTGAATTTTGGTAAGTTACATATTTTTTTTTTGAATTTTTTAATTCAACCATGAAATATAGTTTGTAATTTGGAAGTTCATGAGTAGTTATTAAATGGAGGATTAGTGAATGAAAACTATTGTATGTTTAATAGCCATTATAAACTATTGCTTCCCATCTTTTAATTTGCCTTTTCATTTATTTTTGAGTTATGAGTATTATTAAATAAGATAATTCATTAGTGAGAAGCTCAATAGGTAAAACAAATAGGAAAAAATGTTAATAAAAATTACTATTATTATTATTGAACTTAAATAGTGGTTGAAATAAAATGTCATACCTTTACTTTTAAGAATATTATTAAACTTCACAATTATTTTAGTTTTAATTAAAAGGAATTGTATAACGATCTTAAATAAATAGATGTAGGTGTAAATTTTAAGTGGTACAATTTCAGGAAAGTTAAGTTTAACTTTTTACCAAAAAAAAAATTTACAACATTTTCAACCAATATTTCATCATATGAAAATAAATTAAAAAAAAAACCTATGAAAAACTTTAATCAATTCATTAACATGTTTTATTACAAAATATTCAATTAAAATGTTAATTGTATAAGTTAATGTTATGTTGTCAATTGTCATTAATCAAGCAATATAAATTAAAATTAATTAATATTAACCAATCTAAAATGACATGTTGAATAAAATTAAATGGTATAACTAGCATTTTAACTATATAGTATAGATGTCTGCGTGGAGAATGATTGGGTAGGCGTGTGTCAATCTTAACCAAGGTGGCCATGTGAATGTCTATGTGGCTTTTCCACATCCTACGTGGCTTTGTCTAGTTGACATTTTTAGGATGCCTTTTAATAGTATTTTATAGATACTACTTACTACTTTCATAATATTATTATTTTAATAAAGTTGTAAACTAAGAAAAGTATTATACCGATGTCGAGCAAAACTGATATCACTCCGTTACATCAGTCAAATAAGAATAATAAAAACATGATAACTAAACTAGTTGCAAGATTAAATTCTCTTAAAGTAGAGGTACTAATTAATAAATTACCATGAAGTACACTTTATAGAAATTAATGGACCAATTTTGTAAGTGTCTTAGCGAAAGGAAAAATGAGTTACTTTATTTGTCTAGCCATTTTCCTTCTTAAGAATTAAATAAATATATACCGATAACAACTTACGCTAATTTATTGTCAAGTTGGCGGAAAAAAAATATGGAAATAATTATATAATATTAAGTATATAGCTATTACTCATATTACCAGTTTTTTTTATATACAGGTTATACTTCAGTTGATTAGTATCAATTGTCAGAAATTTTATTTATACTGAATATGCAAATATTTGTCGGTACGCATAAACTAAACACAATGTACATTTAAATATCTTAACAAATCATTATACAAATAAAACACACTATAAATAAACATAATCATAGTCACTATTACATAAACATTATATGAATTTAGAAAATAAAAATAAAATTAGCATAAAAATGATTGATACGCAAGATTAATCAATTATATTATTAGTATCAAAAGTCAAGTTTATATGTAGAGATCCGCTTGTTATTTATACCACGATCACTGAACATGACTTTGCTTTCCAAATATCAACTGAAAATGGATTAGTATAAAAGAAATTAATACAGATTCAACTTTAAAAAAATTATGTACGGTTCAAAAATTTCATATTCATACGAGGAAAAAGGTTCAATAAAAACTATTCCATTATGTACCAATATTATCTTTCATCTTGCTCAAGAGTACGAACCCCTTCTCGTTCTAAATTTGTGTAGATCCTCCATTAGTAATTCCTTGCCAAATAATTTATATTTAAGTCAATAACCTTTCTAAATCATTTTTTTTGACATATCAATAAAAAAAATCTACAGAAATAAACTACAAAAATGGAAATTTGCAGCGAAATCACATAAATAGGAGTATTAGAAATTAAAATTAATAACCACTTTTGTATATGTGAATTGTTACCATTTTGACACTATTTATACACAAATTCTTCTACTTATGATTAAGGAATAAATTAGTTACTTTTAGTATTCCTTAATAATTTTAATGTCGAAGATAAAATGTTGAAATATTAAAAGTTACAATTTATGTGAATAAATTCTAAAAATTACTATTGAGAGAAAAAGGTCAATAGTATGTTAGAAGCTATTAACTTCGCCTATTAACTTCCCCTTTTATATCCCTTTTAATATTTTCTAGATGACTTGCGAAATATAATAATAATTTTTTTTGGATAAATAATTTGTAAATAGCTTATCTTGACACGTAGGGATTAAAAATTACTTAGTCGGCCTTTTAATCATATTGTATATGTATATGTATACTATTTCTACAATATATTTTTCCATTATGATCAAGGAATAAATTAGTTATTTTTAATATTCATAAGAACTTTAATGTCGAAGATAAGACATTGGATAAATAATAAAAAATATTATTGAGAGAAGGAAGGTCAAAAGTGTATTAGAAGCTATTAACTTTACTTATTAATCTTCCCCTTTAATATATTTTTAGATAACTTGTGAGATATAATAATATATTTTTATTTTTTAGATTAATACTTCGTGAATAGCTTATCTTGACATGCGACGTCAAAAAAAATACTCAAGTTAGCCTTTAAATTATAATGTATATACAAATGTATTTAATAATGTAATGAAATTGAGGGAGTTTATAATAAAAAGAAAGAGTTGCATTTATGAACGATGAAAAATTAGAGTGATGCGATTTTTATTTGTCATTCAACATATTCTAACAATAAACCTCGGAATTTTAAATTTAGCATGTATTTTGATTTGTTAATTGTTGTTTAATTTAAAAAATAAATAAATTAAAAGGTCAAATTTTATTCTTTATTATGCTATTTAAAAACTTAGTACGCATTTAATGTTTGCAAATTTATTAATTTTTTTGTTTTTTCTTTTCTAAATAATGGTGATGAGGTGACTTGCTAGAAATGTCTCAAAATTGAATTTGTGTAGTGTGGTGGTTTTGGATTGTCTTTATATATTATTTATTTATAGATATATTGTGTTAGACTATCTATAATACTCTATCCATTTCGGTCGTTTTTTTTTTACCTTTAGTTTTTGTCATAAATACCAAGAAAAGAGGATGAGACAATTTGTGATGGTTGTTAGTGTACATCGAACGATATTGTGACGATATGGTTGCGATATTCAGAGTATAATATCTTAGCTAATTATGTAATATGATATATTTTTACCTTTTTTATAGGCTAACAATTAGGAAGTAAATATTATGAGGGTTGTATATATTTGATTCATCATGTATCGTTCCATTCATTAATTCAATAGCAATTAACCTTTCCATTCTCTCTTATGTTCATCGATCTTCATGGTATCAGAGCGATCCTGATTTTTTTATTTTTCTTCACATAAAATATCAAAGTATTTTCCTTTTCAAAAACCGAAACAATGACACAGGGAGATGGAATCAAAAAATCCGACACAAAAATTGAGCAAATTCCACCAACCTCACCATTGTACCTCCATCCGAGTGATAGCCCAAGTTTGACATTAACTCAAATCATTTTTAATGGGGATAATTACGAGTTATGGGCGGATGCAGTGCGAAACGGTCTCGACGCCAAAAACAAATTGGGATTCGTCGAGGGTACCATTAAGAAACCCGTAATTGAGAAAGGAAAGGAAGAAACTCTTGAAGTCGTGGTTTGGCCACAATGCAACGCTGATACGTGCGTTTTATATATTCTTTTTAAGCCTCTTATGCACGCATTTCCATGTAATTCCCGTAGTTTTAGGCTACGAAATGCCCCGAATAGTCTACTTTGGTTCGTTCACATAAAATATCAAAGTATTTTCCTTTTCAAAAACCGAAACAATGACACAGGGAGATGGAATAAAAAAATCCGACACAAAAATTGAGCAAATTCCACCAACCTCACCATTGTACCTCCATCCTAGTGATAGCCCAAGTTTGACATTAACTCAAATCATTTTTAATGGGGATAATTACGAGTTATGGGCGGATGCAGTGCGAAACGGTCTCGACGCCAAAAACAAATTGGGATTCGTCGAGGGTACCATTAAGAAACCCGTAATTGAGAAAGGAAAGGAAGAAACTCTTGAAGTCGTGGTTTGGCCACAATGCAACGCTGATACGTGCGTTTTATATAGTCTTTTTAAGCCTCTTATGCACGCATTTCCATGTAATTCCCGTAGTTTTAGGCTACGAAATGCCCCGAATAGTCTACTTTGGTTCGTTTGGCTTTAATTGCAAGAATGGACCTGAAAGAAGCAGAATCAATCCTTTTACTGTCCCGTTAGCTTGCATTTAGGAGATGGAAGAATTGGAGCGGAAATATCACTGTCTCGGGATGCGTGAAGTCGCCTTGGAAGATAAATTATACGTCCCTTGGCCTATTCCAGTGGCAGTTGCTCGATCGAGTGGTTTTGTTGGCTAAGTTGCTCGATCGAGAGCTTTAGGATGGAGAGAAGACCTCGATCGAGACCCTGCTGTGCTCGATCGAGAGGTGGCTATTTGAAGGTCCTCGATCGAGTAGTCTTTGTACTCGACCGAGAGGTTTTGCGGAGGAGTTGTTCGATCGAGAAGAATCAAAGTGCTCGATCGAACACTTTTCTATCTAAATGCGGGATATTTCTCGCGAGAACTTATTGACTTTATTATCTTAAGTTGCGTGTTGAATAAAAAATATCTTTCCCATATAAAGGAAAGACGTAATTAGGTTTAAGATCTCATCTTTTACCTAAAACATTACTTTGCCCTTCAATTTTCGGATCTCGTTTTGTATAATCTCTTTTTACTCTCTTTTATTCAAGTATTATTTCTCTTTTGCATACTTTAATTCTTATCTTTAACTTCTGTTTTTATTAGTATTGTTATTTAGTTTATGCGAATTCTCCCTATTCATTTTAATACCATGTTTGTTATAGTTTATTCGATTGTTATTGTTATATTTACCGTCATGCGTAGCTAATTCCCTTAGTACTAGGATTTGGGGAGCCATGATAGTAAAGCAATGACGCGATAATTAGTTTAGGAGGTTTTTCTTGTGAGAATGGTTTTATAGCAATTTAACAGTAGTTATTAGGTTGAGTGCACGCGACCGAAGTAATTAACCCGGTTAATTCAGACCTAGATCGGAAGATTGGAATGAACAGACCTGCTATAAACAATAGACTACCCTAATCAGAGCGAAAGCTATTTAGGAAGATTCTAGGGCGGATAGCGGACCGGAAGGACCTTTCCACTACTCTTCTCACATCAGACTGACTGACTCCTAGCATATTTCTCTCTATTTGGTTACATCTTATTTCATCCTTGCCTTTTTAATTGCTGCTTCTTTTATTGCCTTTAAATATCATTCATTAGTTTAGTTACAACTCAATCAAAACCCTTCATTTTGTGACCATAGACAGACTGAATAACAAGTAGATAGTGACCGCCTCCCTGTGGAGTACGATACCCGACTTACCTCTGCTATATTAGTTAGAGCCAGTTGGTTTATTTTTGATAGGATTGCGACGGCCGTGTCAAATTTTGCGGGTAAAAATAGCTTTTCTATTGTTCATAGCAGGTCTATTCATTGGGAAGAACTTACTTGAATGAATACCCAAAAATAGTGGAAATAAAATTAGTTCAGATGCAGATGGATGACACCAGTTTATAATGATATTGCCGAGCTCTAACTAATTTTGTATGCCGCCGCATCAACAAGGAGCATCCTCTAGTGGAAATAATGATATTGCCGAGCTGAAATCACTAGTGCAAACGCTTGCAGTTCAGATGTAGAAAAATGAACAAACGAGAGATGTCTCTATTAAATTGCTTGAGTCCCAGTTAGCTCAATTGGCTACTAAGCAATCTTCAAGACATCCGGGCCGATTACCGTCCCAACGTGACAAGAAACCACATGAGACGGTAAATTTGATCAGTTTAAGGAGGGGTCTTTCTTATGAGGGACCCAAAATGCCAGACTCGGGAGTGGAAGTTGCTGTTCACGAAAAGGTGTCTGTTGACGATAAATTGATTAATTCACGAGATATCCTCGATCGACCGGTTTCTGATGGTCGATCGAGTGAAATTGTTAAAGATGTCCTCGATCGAAGAGAAGAAAGGGGTCGATCGAGTAGTACAGAAAACAGGGCTCTCGATCGAGCAACTGAAAGTTCTCGATCGAGCATAATTGCTGAGAAAAGCTCTCGATCGAGTGGTTCTAGTTCTCGATCGAGCAATATTGATGCTGAGAATGTTAAATTGTCGTCAAAATCTCATTTGGACGATAATTCTGCAATTAAAGAAAATTCCTATAGACCACAGGTTCCATTTCCGGGACGGCTACGGAGGACGAAAGCGGAACAACAATTCGGCAGATTTGTCGATCTTTTGAAGAGTCTTAAAGTCAATATTCCGTTTGCCGTGTTACTTACCCAGGTGATGCGTGCATTTTATATAGACTTTTTGTACCATATTTGCACGCATTTCTATGCATATTTCGTAGTATTAAGCTACAAATGTCCCCCGAATTGTCTACTTTGGTTTCTCTTGTCCTATTTGCAGGAATGAACCAAAGAGAAGCGGAATCAAGCTTAGAACATGTCCCTATGCATTCATTTAGGAGATGAGTTGAGTCGGAGCTTGGAAACTACTATTTGGTGATGCGGGTAGAAGTAAGGAAGCTAGGCGAGCAAAAGAAGAGCTTCGAATTACTAGTGCCTATTTTGAAGAGCCATATCTCGAATTATATAATAGATATTCAAGAGATTAAAACTGAAGGTGAAATCTTATCCTCTTAGCTTTCCAACACCCTGAAAATCGCTTGTTTCGGATAAGTAACGAAGAAATGGCGGCCGTTTGAAGTTTAGTGCGCGAAGCAGGAATTACGCACTAAAACTACTCGATCGAGTACTTTATGTGCTCGATCGACTACTTTGGATGTCTCGATCGACTACCTTGATTCTTACTGTACTCGATCGAGTGCTTTTGTGCTCGATCGAGAGCTTTTGAGGAAGAAATACTCGATCGACCAACTTTATGTTGCTCGATCGAGCAAAACCAAGTCTGACACGTAAGATTTATGTCGAGACTTATTATATTTAGGTATATTATATTATTAGATAATAAAATCTCTTACTATATAAGAGAAAAACATTCATTAGGTTAAGAGTTCGGAACTTTTCACTGCTTGAACCTCTATTATATTGCGTAGTTTTCTTCTCCTACTTTCCGGATCTTAAACTCTGTAATTTCTCTTCCTTTCTCTTATTCCCTTAATTTCTCTTCTTTTAATCTTTTTGTTAATTTAGTTTATGTTATTTCGTTTCTTCCCTCTTCTAATTATGTTGTTATTGATTATTTCTTTAGTTGTTATTAGTTTCGTTAATTAAATTATGCATAGCCAATTCCCTCGCTAGGATTTAGGGGAACCATGAATAAATGATGGTAGTTAAATAGGTTTGCAGATCTGATGCTTCTTTCATGTCTTTGTTGTTATAAGTAGATTTTAATGACGATTAGATGGTTAATGCGCATAATAGTTCTAGTTGTTTTTGGCAAACTCTGAACTAGATCGGAAGATTGGAAGGAGTGAGTCCTGCTACAATTTTTTAGGATACTCTAATGAGGGCGGAAGCTAAGTTAGTAGTATTTTAGGGTGAATAGCGGACCGGAAGGACCTTTTCATTACCCCTTAGACCGATGCATGTGACTAATCTGCGACCTAGACTACGACCATAGGACATTCATTGGTGACCCGACAATCCTAGTTCCCTTTCTCTCTATTGTTAGATTTATTTACTTCTCGTTGTTTAGCTAGATTAGTTAGTTATAAATTCAACCAAAAACCCCCAATTGTGACATCTGACAGACTTAGTTGAGCAAGTAGATACAATAGCCTCCCTGTGGATTCGACCCCGACTTCCCTAGCTGCATTAGTTAGAGACCTTTCGGGTTTATCTTTGATAGGGTTGCGACAGTCTCATCAAATTTTGGCGCCGTTGACGGGGAGGCGACGCGTTTTATTTGTTTTATTTTAGTTTGTCCTTGAGGCAGTTCTTATCTTTTTCCTTTAGTGTTGTTTTGATAGGTCCTACAGGTCCTACCTAGGCAGGATTCTAGGAGAAAGATCATCAAAGGGAAGGTTTGAGTACCTTTGATTTTTCGGCCAAGATGTCTGACATCCTCATGCTAGTACAGTTGTAAGCTCTTAATGCCAGATTTGACAAGCTGGAGAGTAGACAGTCTTGGGGGAGTCAACCTATGTTCCATTCTATGGTGCAACAGGTGGTATTTTGTGAGAGATGTGGTGTTGTGGGGGCACGATGTTGTTACTTGTTTAGCGGAGTATGACCAAGTCGATGTCTATCAGCAATATAGACAAGGTCACTATGGTTATGGTTATCAAAGTGAGGGTTACCCAAACTTTACCCCACCTCCGCCGCAGAATCATTATATGCCGCCACATCCGTTTCAACAGCAAGGCTTTCAAAAGCCTTCATTTTCTTTTCCGCCGCAACAGCAAGTTCCTCCTTCAACCATAAACAATGAAGAGATGGTTGAGTTGAAGTCTTTTGTGAAGGCACTTGCTCTACAAGTGGAAGAAACTGTGCAAGCTAGAGATGCTACTATCAAGAGACTTGAGTCTCAATTGGCCCAAGTATCCGTCGAGCAAGATTTAGATATGTACGACTCGGAAATGAAAGATGCTGTTGAAAATGAAGCATCTCTCGAAGACTTCAATACTGTTCAGCATGAGAAATTCGATCGAATAGCTTACAATGTTCTATCGAATGCTTTATATGAGGAAGAGTTCGATTGAGAGCCCATTGTTAGTCGATCGAACACCGTTCAGTAAGAGGACATCGATCGAACATATTCTTCTATTCGATCAAACTGTTTGTATTAAGAAGACTACAATCGAACAGTTGTAAGCATTCGATCGAGTAGTTTTGGCGAGGAAACATCTCGATCGAGTATTGTTCCTTCTCGATCGAATTTATTAGCTATGGACAGCGTTGATTCGTCACTCACGCCCATTTCGGGTGACAATAAGAAGGTAATTGAAGACCAATCCTTTCCAATTGGAGGTAATTCTATTCCTTTTATTGATCTCGATGGGGTTCCTTCTAATCCTTCCGTTAAATCATATATTGTTGTTGATTTGACGCCTCCGCCCCAGTTTGGGAGCAAGTTGGAGAAATATTGTCTTGTTTCTTCTTATACAGGTCTTGATAGGTTGGAAGATCCGGGAGGAGGATTTGATGATTCCATCCCACATAAGAAGAGGGCGTGGGTTAAGGCCAAGAGAAGACGTGGCGTAGTTGATGCTGTAAAGAGTCGTTGTTCTTCCGATGTTGTGCTGTGATGGTCAAAAGTAAAAATCATGGATGCTGAAGGGACTGGATTCAGTCAGAAGCCTTGTTGTGGGCCATTGATTTGCGTGGGTGGATGAAGAAAATAAGGTCGAGCTGGGACCTGTCGGAAACTAGCGCAGACCGGGAGGCAACCCGAATTTTCATGTTTTGTTTGGATTTCTTAGACATTCTTTTATTTAGTTTTATGTGCTTAATAATTTGTTTTCTCGACTATAAATTGCGGAACATTTTAGATTTGGTTTTAGTAGTATTTTTGGGGCGCTATATGCGTAATTGCAGGTACACCTGCATTCTTTTCGCGAATTGAGTTGATCCAGTGCTGCTAGCTACGACCTCCTATGATGCTGGCTGGTTTGGGGAGGTCTCTCCCTATTTCGTGCTATCCTGTGAGTTTCTTGCTCTTTACCTTCTTTATTTCCTTTAGTTTGCATTTTCCCTTTCCCCATATAATTGCTGCTGCTGCTAGCTGTTGTGTACAATGAGGGCATTGTACGGTTTAGTTTGGGGAGGGTATATGCATCCACATCTGTGTCCGCATATTGTTTTTATTGCATTTCAGTTAGCACGTTTAATTTTTGCATGCATTGTTTATTTTAATTTCAAAAATCTCATAAAAAAAAGTCATGTTTTTTTAGCATATAGGTTGAGTCGGAACAGTAGTTTTTCAATGATGAAATTACACTACATTTAGTCAATTTGCCTAAGCCTTGCAATTTTGACATCTCTTAGCATAGTTATTTGCATAATCTACGAGTTTATGTTTAAATTTAGCTGAACGAATAGACTTGAACTGAGATTTTGGCAACCTACTTATAATTTCTAAGGATTTAGAGTCGTATAAACTGGTGACATCTATGACCAATTCATGTAGGATTGTGAGTAGTTACTCCTTGCATAACATGTAATATCAAATGCATAAATATGAAATTCATTTGCTTATTGCCTGCATACATTCGGTTTAGTGGCCGGTGTCACATGTAGGAGAGGTGCTTACATACCCCTTTATTTCATTACTACCCATTAGCTCCACATTAGCCAAATTTGTCTTTTTGACCCCTTAACTACATCCACATTTAGCCTGCCTTGTCAAGCTAGTTTAGTGTTTGTTTTTGCGGGTATATTGCTTATTGTGTCAAATTTTGTTTGCACTGTAAAGTTGGGAGTTGGTAGTTTTGGAAAAGGATAATGTGAAAAAAAAAAAGTCGAAAAGAAAAGAATGAAGAGAAAAAAAAAAAGAATTGAAAAAAAAACAAAAGAAGAAGAAAAAAAACAGAAAACCGAGAAAAGGAAAGAGGAAAAATGAAAAAGAGTGAATAATATCAGTTTTGCTCCTATGCTCTCATTTCATCTCATGAGGAGTTGCTATTATTTGGTTTAGTGAGTTTTTATGCCGAATTAAGGGCATTGTGTTCAGTTTTGGAGTTGGTTTAGAAGTGGATTGATGCGTGCATTTTATATAGGCTTTTTGTATCATATTTGCACGCATCTCTATGCATTTTGTGTAGTGTTTAGCTACAAATGTCCGAATTGTCTACTTTGGTTTCTCTTGTCTTATTTGTGATACCCGTCGTTGTGAGTACCAAAGATAAAATTTATAATTCCTATTGAGACTAACCTAGGCTAGTGGTAACAGGGTCGAACCACAAGGAGGCAGATGTAAATTTTAGTTGATTTAAGTTCAGTCTGAGGTAACTATTGTGGGGGTTGAATTGAATTGGTCTACAGCTAAAAGTGAACAAAGATAATAAACTAAATAAACGATTTAAACAGATAAAAGAAGGGTACTAGGATGGTCGGTTCATTATAGCTTAAGCGGCAAAGCAAGCAAACTAAGTCTGTCTGAATCAAACACAGGTAAGGCGGGAGATAAAGAGGTCCTCTCGGTCCGCTCTTAACAAATAGCATCTTTCGATCTCGCTATAGGTCCCTAATGTCACTAATACTAACTTTCGTCCTGAAAAGTGACTAACGGTCTAAACTATACCTATCTTTCGATCTTAGCACAGTCTAGTCGATTTAATTGATGGTCTAATAACTTCCCCTATCTTTCGATCTAATGGATCAGTCATAAAATAGGTATCTAACTAGTCGCATGCATTCAAATCGTTAAATACAACATTAAAACAATTAAAACGAATATAAAACCCTACGAGGTCAGTCGATCGACCGACAATGTCAGTCGATCGACCAACACGCGAGACAGTCCGTGTAAAATCTATTGCCGCCTATGCCATAAATCGCCTACATCCTAGCACTATAGAATTAGCTACTCATGATGAAAGTGATAACAACAATAAAACTAATAACGACATCGAATTCATGCTTAAAGTAAATAACAAACAATGATAATACGATAATTGGCTTTCGGGATACTAACTAGCAAATCTATACTAATGATGAAAGTAAAACAATAAACTGGAATTAGGACAGAAGGAATACCGAGATTTCAGAGGAAAGATTAAGAACAAGAACAGAATTCCAATGCTAAAACGATGTTCCAAACCCTAATTACTCGAATAAACCAAAACTGAAAGTTACTGTATAAAACTTAGATAAAAACTTTGATTCCTAAACTGAATGTTTTATGTTACGTTATATAGCAAATAACGTAACATCTTATTTCCTAAACCTAGCATCATGGGCTTGCGCTTTCTCGGTCTTCTAATTCTCGTCTGGAATAGCAATCGGTCGATCGACCGATAAGGCTGGTCGATCGATCGCTACTCAAAGCAAAAAGTAGCTTCGGAACCGAACATTGGTCGATCGATCGAGGGTGATGGTCGATCGACTAATGGAGCTGCTACTTGACTTCTTGAAACTCGTGGACTTGTCTTTTGGGCCTTGGATTGCGCACCAAGCTCGTTCCTTAAGTGATTCCTTTACGTCATTTGCAATGCGGTTTACTCGGGACAGATTTGGCTTGATTTCCGTTGAATTCTTCACATTTTCGCAATAGTGTACAAAATACGGAAGTAGACGGAAATAGGGAGAAATGTAGCATAAACTACAAGAATGAGCTCTGAAATGCGTGTAAAATGGGATGTAAAACATCATATAAATAACACGCATCAAACTTCTCCAAACCAAACCCTTGCTTGTCCCCAAGCAAGAACTAGACTCGATCTAATGACCTAATGGAACGAGTTCAATCTCGAGCGAAATGCAAACGTTAAGCCTAAACCAATTTAATGCACAACCAACAATCAACTAGTAACGTGAATCATGCAAACGAGTTATGAGGTCGTTAAAGATCACGAGTCGTCAATCGTAGAGACTTATCAAATTGGACTCTCGCGGGTCGCTCAAATCACTCAATAAGCACAGGTGATATAAATGTAAGATAGAAGGAATTAATTTTGTAGTGACTCTCACCTAACTACGACCTATGAAAACATGCCAGCAATAAAATATGAAAATGACCTCTACGACCGTGCATACGCATTCCAACCAAACAGATGACCAATGACACATGCCGAGGTATATATGGGATATGTGAGGTATGGGTAAGAAGAGGCAAAACATTTTATGGTAAAGTGGAGGTACAGGTGATCAAGCTAGTACCAAAACGGAACCAAGTGGCAACATCCAACTTCTTGCTCGTAATCAAACGAAACAGTGCTATAGCAAGCACAAAACTCACAATCTCCAAACTATCAAATCAATAAACTCCCCATGGGATATAAATGAAACATGGGAGCAAAAATTGCCAAAAGATAAGGATTAAATTATGCGAATTGACTTCTTCCTCGAATCTCAGTCGATCGACCATATTTGGCAGTCGATCGACTCATTTGAACAGTACAGAACCTCTTTTTTCATTTCTTTTCCGAATCATTTTTTTTTCATTTTTTCTTTCTTTTTCTTTTGTTTCTTTCTTTCCTTTTTTCATTTTCCAATCATCATCTCAACAGAGCAAATGCCACCAAAAACGAGTAACAACCCCAAAAACACAGACTACTAGCTTGACAAGGGACAGGCTAAATGTAGGATGTAGTAATGGGACAAAAAGGCTATTTTTGGCAGTGTGAAGCTTATGGGTAAAATGAGAAAAGGCAACCTCTACCACATGTGTCAACAAACCACAAACCGAATGCATACAGGTATTAAGTAGATCAAATTCATATTCATGCAAATTAAGGAAACATGTCTCATAAGGAGTACTACTCACATTCCTAATTAAACCGGTCATGAATGTCACCAGTTATAGGCTCTAATTCTTTAAATATGATGTAGTTTGCCAAAAATCAAAGTCAAGTCTCAAGTTCAGCAAGAATGTAACGAAAACTCGTAGATATGCATATACGATTCTACTAATAACATGTTAATCTAGCAAGGCTCAGGCAAAACAGGTGCAAATGCAAAATCATCATAGGAATACTACCGTTCCGACTCGACCTATATGCTAAAATAAACGTGCATTTTATGGAATTTTTTTTGAAATTTTATCAATTTTTTGAATTTTGATGTATATGAAGAAATAAACAACAATGCAAGACATAATGTAAACGTGAATGCAAGCAAATGATATGCGACGCAAAACCCTTCCCCAAACCAAATCGCACAATGTCCCCATTGTGCAAAATCATGTAATGAAGGAAAGAGAAATGGGAATTTGCGAGAAAATAAACAAGCAAGACACAAAGGAAAGATATGGAACTCACAAGACTTTAAGCGCAGCAAAGGAAACCTCCCCAAACCAGCGTGAGCTAGGAGGTTTCGTGAGCTAGCAAAGATGCTACCAATAAGAGTGCCCGAAAGACAGAAAATACCACGCATAAGATCGAGAAAACAATTTTTGAAACGGTAAAATTGTGCACAAATGAGAAAATAGAAGAGATAAATAATTTGACGGAAAATAAAGTGGAGTAGAAAACTCCCTTAAGTCCGCAAATCGACCAAACACAGCAGGGGAGAGGTCGTGAACAGTACAAAGATGTCTACGGTCGATCGACCTATAGGGGCGATCGATCGACTAGATGAACAGAACAAAAGCTCCTGGAAAGCGCAACTCGTCGATCGACCATGATGGCGGTCGATCGATCAAAATCTTCTTGTACTCCTTATTTCTTCGTTTTTGCTCAATGATTTGAGCTAACAAGCTCTAAATACCTGCAAGTACACAATAATACGCGCCCAAAATTTTGCAAAACCCAGAAAAAAGTCTAAAGTACTTGAAAATCCTAAGCAAACAAAATAAAAGCGAAGTTTTCGCGCACACAAAAAACAATAAAAATGTCTTAACAAAGCAAATAAAATGAAGTTTATAACGAGATCGATCAACTAATAGTTGATCAAGAAGGACCACGGTATGGCCCACTTCGTCGGCTTCTGGCTACTAGAGGTAGCCTCAATGGTGCTCATCTCATCAGCTGCACCCTTCTTAGCTTCGACAGTCGGAGGGCTCAACGGATCAACTTTGTCAGCTCCCCAATCAAGGATTTCCTTGGGTTCAACGGAATCCAAGTCAGACCGTCTCACCTTGGTTGGCTCATCTTCCACTTCCTCGTCAGTCCCATAGCTTAGGCATCCAAGGCCTCCTCTTTGAATGATAGGCTTCTTTACAGCTGGCACAACTTGTAGCACTTCCTTCCCCAAACCAGCTCCTGCATTATCTAAAACAACAGATTCTTCCTCCTTCTTGCTCCCAATCTGGGGCGGAGGGGTTAACACAGCAGTAGTGATAGGGACAGGCAATTCAGGAAGCACAAAGTACGATTTCTTTTCAGAGACCGTATTACAAGTAACAGGCCACATGGGATCCTTCTTTTTAGCAGGTTGGGCAAAAATGATAGAATGTTTCCCAACTTTGAAGGTCAAAGTTCCAGAGCCTACGTCAATAACTGCACCAGCAGTGTGCAGAAACGGCCTACCTAGGATGATCGGTATATGGGCATCCTCAGGCATGTCAAGGACAACAAAGTCAACAGGGAAGAAAAACTTCCCTATTTGGACGGGTATGTCCTCTAGGACTCCTATAGGCTCGACCGCAGATCGGTCAGCCATCTGAACTGTCATGTCTGTGATAGCAAACCGGGTCAACTTAAGCCTCCTAGCTAAACTCAAAGGCATGACACTTATACTAGCCCCTAGGTCACATAATGCCTTCTCAATTGAGAAGGTACCTATTTTGCAAGGAACAGAAAAACTGCCCGGATCCTCTAACTTATGGGGCGCAGTGTGAGACAGATAGGAGCAAGACTCCTTAGTAAGTGCGACAGTGTGCACTGTTTCAAGTGACCGCTTTTTGGACAACAGTTGTTTCATAAATTTAGTATAAGCGGGCACTTGGTTAACTAACTCAAGGAAGGATACCTGAACATTCAAGCTACGAATAACTTTCTCAAACTTACTGAAAGATACCTGTTCCTTCGTTGGCACGAGTCTCTCCGGATATGGGGCTGTGAGGAGTACCTTAGCCATCTCCTCCAATTCACGCGCGCCGGCGTCCTTGGACTTAGGCTGAAAGTCCGTCACCTTCTCTTTGTTGAAGCTAGACCCCTCTTCAGACCGTCTCAAATGAGAACCATTAACCGTCATTGGGTCGAACTTCGGGACCGAGACTGACCCATCAGCACCCGGGTCTTGTCCTAAAATCTTCGGGACCGTGGTACCCCGAAACAAGTGGTCTCGTAGGTTATTTGGCATTAAAGGACGAAATTCTTCAAAGATCGCAGCGATCTCAGTCGATCGACCACTCTCCTCAGTCGATCGACTGAGATGTACAGTTCCAGAAGCTCTTGTAACCCGTGCTTCAGTCGATCGACTAGGTATATCAGTCGATCGACTGAAATACCTGGCAGACGTCTTTTCCTTTGATTTGTTCGTTGAAGCTTTCTCTTGACTTGTTTCCGGCTCATCTTTTTCAACAGCGTCCTCGACCATGGCAGGACCATCAAGGGTGGACCCGCTCCTCAAAGTGATGGCATTTAGGGTCTCCTTTTGTTCCGGTTGAGTAGGTAAGTGTCCGGGAGCTCGAGTGTTACTTTTGCTAGCCAGTTGAGCAATTTGGCTCTCTAGTAACTTCATCCCGGCCTCTCTTGCTTGGGACTCCTTTAGCAACAGGTTCTTAAGCTCAGAAAATTCAGAATTCTGCGATTGTTGCTGCTGTGGCACATAAGGAGGTTTCTGATATTGTTGTTGCTTTTGATGAGGGGGTATATAAGGTTGTTGCTGCGGTGGAGCTTGAGTTGGGTTAAGGACATTTTGGCTCCTCCAACTCAAGTTCGGATGGGTATTCGGCTCATAGTAGGTGTTGGTCTGCCTATAGTGTTGAAAGGCATCACAAGATTCGAAGGGACTAGGGCAGTTTTTCGAGACATGGCCCTCACCTCCACACCTTTCACAGACGAAGGGACCGTCTGACACAGCATTGACTTGGTACATCCCACCTTTGGAAGCTCCTCCTAGCTCATACTTGTCAAATCTCGCGGTAAGAGCCTCAAGCGCAGCGACAGAGGAGGATTCAACAGCTCTCCTCTGGTTCCCTCTAGAATTCCCATACTCGGCCTTGTGGGTAGCTAGATCGTCAATGATCTTCCACCCCTTGGTTGCTCCCAAATTTTCAGCAAATCTCCGTTGGCTGCAAAGATCCAAAATGGCCCCTCGATCGTCGTACAACCCATTGTAGAAATGATTGCACAAACTCCATTTTTCGAACCCATGGTGTGGTATGGTTCGCACCAACTTCTTAAATCGGACCCATGCTTCGTGGAAATTCTCATCTGGCCCTTGTTTAAAGCCCGTGATTTGAGCTCTAATAGCGATCGTCCTTGAAGCAGAGAAGTACTTCTTGTAGAACGCCAATGCCAATGTATTCCAATCAGTGATCCCTTGAATGGCTCGGTCCAGATCTCTATACCACTCCCTTGCGGCAAAGATCGCGAAGGGAGAAGATGAACATAGTCTCCTTGATCCGGTCTTGGGTCACGCCACGGTGGTGGGGGTATGGAGCAGTAGTCAATAAAGGTCTCCATATGCTTAGCCGCATCTTCATTTGCAGCTCCCCCAAACTGGTTTCTCTCAACCATAGTGATGTAGGCAGGCTTTGGTTCGAACTTCCTGGCATCACCTGGTAGCTCGAACCCCTTATATAAGTTATCGGCTGTCGGCTCAGAATAACTAGCTATACTTGCTTCCTCGGCCATGACTGGAATTTCCGGAGAAGTAACTGTCTCGGCTGAAGAAGTGGAAACGGGCGAAGATGGTGGATTATCTTCGAACAGTTCGTTCTCGTGATAGCTTGACAGAGTACTCAGCTCTTCCTCTATCGGTAGTATCCTTTGTGTTCGTCTCAACTCGCGCAAGGATCTTTCAAGCTCAGGGTTCAACGGTACTAATTCTCCACCCTGTGACCTGCGCATAAGAAGAAACTACAAAAAGAATATAAGAAAAGTTTAAGGAACGGATGTCCCTTAAACTAAGAAAGACTAAAAATAAAAACAACTAAAATTAGGACTATTGCCTCCCCGGCAACGGCGCCAAAATTTGATACCCGTCGTTGTGAGTACCAAAGATAAAATTTATAATTCCTATTAAGACTAACCTAGGCTAGTGGTAACAGGGTCGAACCACAAGGAGGCAGATGTAAATTTTAGTTGATTTAAGTTCAGTCTGAGGTAACTATTGTGGGGGTTGAATTGAATTGGTCTACAGCTAAAAGTGAACAAAGATAATAAACTAATTAAACGATTTAAACAGATAAAAGAAGGGTACTAGGATGGTCGGTTCATTATAACTTCGGCGGCAGCAAACTAAGTCGGTCTGAATCAAACACAGGTAAGGCGGGAGATAAAGAGGTCCTCTCGGTCCACTCTTAACAAATAGCATCTTTCGATCTCGCTATAGGTCCCTAATGTCACTAATACTAACTTTCGTCCTGAAAAGTGACTAACGGTCTAAACTATACCTATCCTTCAATCTTAGCACAGTCTAGTCGATTTAATTGATGGTCTAATAACTTCCCCTATCTTTCGATCTAATGGGTCAGTCATAAAATAGGTATCTAACTAGTCGCATGCATTCAACTCGTTAAATACAACATTAAAACAATTAAAACGAATATAAAACCCTACGAGGTCGGGTCGATCGATCGACCGACAATGTCGATCGATCGACCAACACGCGAGACGATCCGTGTAAAATCTATTGCCGCCTATGCCATAAATCGCCTACATCCTAGCACTATAGAATTAGCTACTCATGATGAAAGTGATAACAACAATAAAACTAATAACGACATGAATTCATGCTTAAAGTAAATAACAAACAGCGATAATACGATAATTGGCTTTCGGGATACTAACTAGCAAATCTATACTAATGATGAAAGTAAAACAATAAACTGGAATTAGGACAGAAGGAATACCGAGATTTCAGAGGAAAGATTAAGAACAAGAACAGAATTCCAATGCTAAAACGATGTTCCAAACCCTAATTACTCGAATAAACCAAAACTGAAAGTTACTGTATGAAACTTAGATAAAAACTTCGATTCCTAAACTGAATGTTTTATGTTACGTTATATAGCAAATAACGTAACATCTTATTTCCTAAACCTAGCATCATGGGCTTACGCTTTCTCGGTCTTCTAATTCTCGTCTGGAATAGCAATCTGGTCGATCGATCGATAAGGTGGTCGATCGATCGCTACTCAAAAACAAGAGCTTCTCGGAACCGAACATTGGTCGATCGACTGAGGGTGATGGTCGATCGACTAATGGAGCTGCTACTTGACTTCTTGAAACTCGTGGACTTGTCTTTTGGGCCTTGGATTGCGCACCAAGCTCGTTCCTTAAGTGATTCCTTTACGTCATTTGCAATGCAGTTTACTCGGGCACGGATTTGTCTTGATTTCCCGTTGAATTCTTCACATTTCTGCAATAGTGTACAAAATACGGAAGTAGACGGAAATAGGGAGAAATTTAGCATAAACTACAAGAATGAGCTCTGAAATGCGTGTAAAATGGGATGTAAAACATCATATAAATAACACGCATCAATTTGCAGGAATGAACCAAAGATGAGCATAATAAAGCCTAAAACATGTCCCTATGCATGCATTTAGGATATTAGTTGAGTCGGAGCTTGAAGACTACTATTTTGAGATGCGCAAAGAAGTAAGATAGCCAGGCGAGCAAAGGAAGAACTTCATAATACTAGTACCTAATTTGAAGAGGCATATCTCGAGTTATACAACTGATTTTAAAGATATTCTAATTGGAGATGAAAGCTTGTCCTCTTAGCTTTCCAACGCCACCGGAAACACTCTGTTTGCCCAAGTAACGAGGAAATGGCGGCCGTTTGAAGTTCAGTGCGCGAAGTAGGAATTGTGCGCTGGAAAGTACTCGATCGAGTACTATCTTGTTCGATCGAGTCCTTTTTCTACTCGATCGAATGTGCCTTTTTGATAAGTGTTCGATCGATTACCTAAAGTCTTCGATCGAGAGGTTTTAGCTTGGATTTGTTCGATCGAGTGATGTAAAGTTGCTCGATCGAGTGACTAGCTTATATACTAGGGATTTTTATTCTGTGTTAGGTTTATTTTATGTTAATAATCACTTCCCTATATAAAGGAAGTCGGGATTAGGTTAAAAACATCTTATCATATTGTTTTACTCTTAATCTCTGCTGCTACCTTGTTCTTTTGCCGGATTCTAAACTTCTGTAACCTTTCTTCTCTCTCTTTTATATTAATTCTCTTTTGCTTATTTCTTCATTATGTTTGTTCTTACTTCATCTTTCTCTTTTGTTTTATTCATTATTATGTTCAGCTAAATTTCTTGCTAGGATTTAGGGGATCCGATGAGTTGATGTTAGTTGCTAATTAGGTTTGCAGATCTGTTGCTAAAATCACGTCTTTGTTGTTAATCATTGCAATTAACTGTAATTAGCTGCTTAAGTCGACGCATCTAGCTAATTGATTTGGTAAGCCTTGACCTAGATCGGAAGGTTGGAAGGGGTGAGACCTGCAGTGAACATTATGATGCTTTAGTGAGGGCGGAAGCTAAGCTAATAGTGTTTTAGGGTGAATTGAGACCAGAAGGAGATATTCGTTGACCCTTAGACCGATACAAGTGACCGATCTGTGACCTTAGCTGCACTTATCTGACATTCATTGATGACCCGATAATCCTAGTTCTCTCTCTTTATTGTTAATCCTTTTATTTTTATCACTCAATTTCTCTTGCCACCTCTCTTAGTTTAGAAATCATACTCAAACCCCCGTTACTCTTAGACTAATTTAAAACAGATAAATCTCATTTTTTCCTCCCTGTGGAGATCGACCCTACTTACCGCTAGCTTCTGTTAGTAGTACTTAGGTATTTATTTTTTATACTAAAACGACGGTATCAAATTTTGGCGCCGTTGCCGGGGAGGCAGCGTAGTTTTATCTGTTTTTATTTTGTCTATTTCTTGTCTCAAGGAACCTCGGTTCCTTGAGACCATTCTTATGTCTCTCGTTCTTGACTTTCCGCAGATAGAGAACGAAAGTTTTTGTTCTTATATAGACAGGTAGGAGGAGTGGCTCGAACCAAGGTGAGGAATGCTTTCGGGACTCCAAATATGCCAGTCTATCATCCGGATAATTAATGCCCCTACGCGAGCATACCTCGAGGCTAATGGTAAGTGGGATTTCGAAGGAATCCCCGTAAAAGAGGTATTAGAATTTTTTGAATGGTTTGCTACTGAAACTCTTAAAACCAATTTCTCTCTTCATGTTGACTCAGATGAGGGGGGTGGGTGAGACCTTAGAAACCGTTTTAGGAAATACTGGCGGAGAAATAGAGGAGACCATTAGCGTGGTTGATAATCCCTTTTATAAGGATAATTTAGAACCCCTCTATGATTCTTTCACAGATAGTGAGGATGACTGGGAAGGTCTCTTTGAGAACTTCCCTACTGATGAGTCTAGCTATAAGGAGAGCGGGGAGAAAAGTTTTGACAGTCTTGAGGTTAAATGGGATAGTTATGACGATATTATGGATGAACCTATTATTGAGGACCCAATTGACCCAATTGACTTTACCGTCCCCTGCATTTGGGATGAATACCCACCTTCTCCTTTAGCAGACCAGATTCCTCCACCTCACAATACAAAGCCGTCAGTGCATCTGGATTATACTCGCGTTATTTTTTTAGTCAAATGCTCATGAGCTCTCTTATTTTCCACTCGCGGTTAATTTGAGCTTCTATATTCCGCCCTTAGCTGGAGGGAGGAATAATTTTGTGGATATTTTTAGGAGCTGTCATAGGAAATTTGTTAGACTTAAATGCTATTTCATTTTAATTTCCTATGATATTGCTATTTTATGGTGCTACTTACATTTTTGTGTAGCACATGCGCAGTTATTTGATCGATTGTTGCGTGCTTTGAGCTATTTTGACTGGGCTCAATTGGAGTAGCTAACTGAAAGAAAAGAAGGTCGAGCTGGGACCTGTCTGAAACTAGCGTTGTCCGGGAGGAAACCCGAAGTTTTAATTTTTAGTTGTTTTTCAAACATTTCAGTTGTGTGTGTAATAGTTGGTTTTTGAACCATAGACTCTGAACAATTTAGGTTTGGTTTTGGTCGTATTTGTGGTTGCTATTTGTGTCTTTTGCAGGTGTTTTACTGAACGTCTAGGAATTCACGCAATATGGAGCTCTCAATCGAGCAGTTTTCTACTCGATCGAGTGCTTGAGCACTTCGATCGCACTACTCTTCTCGATCGAGCACCCAGAGATTATGGCCATTTGATCGAGCCCTTTATTTTCTCGATCGAAAGCTTTTGCAGCCCAGTGTACTCGATCGAGTCCTATATCTTCTCGATCGAGTACCATCCAGTTTGCTTGGTTTGATTCGTTTCCAATGACGCCACTGTGAAGCTGTTTGTGACCTCCCATGTTGTTGGCTGGTTTGGGGAGGTCCCTACTTCGCGTACTTTTGTAAGTTTTCCACGGTCTCTCTCTCCTCTCTAGTTTGCATTTTCTTTCCCTATTTTTGGTATAATGAGGGCATTGTATGGTTTGGTTTGGGGAGGTTATGCATCCATATCTGTGTCTGCATGTTGTTTTTATTGCATTTCTATTATCACGTTTAATTTTTGTATGCATTGTTGTTTACTTTTATAAAATTCAAAAATCCCATAAAAATATAAAATTCAAAAAAATATTCACGTTTATTTTTGCTTATAGGTTGAGTCGGAACGGTGTATTTCGTTGATGAAATTGCACTACTTTTTGTCCTTTTGCTTAAGCCTTGCATAAATTATTATCTTTAGCTTTGTCTTCTGCATATCTACGAGTTAATGTTAAAAATACAGCTGAACATATAGACTTAACCTGAAATTTCGGTAACCTACTTATAATTTCTAAGATTTAGAGCCTTATAAACTGGTGTCATTTGTGACCGGTTTCATGTAGGATTGTGAGTAGTTACTCCTTGCATAACATATATCATTAATTTGCACGTATATGAAATTCAATTACTTTTTGCCTACATACATTCGGGTTAGTGGTTGGTGTCACATGCAGGGAGGCGCTTACATTTCCCTTTTCTTTCATTTTTACCCATTTAACTCCACATTAGCCAAATTTGCCTCTTTGACCCTTAACTACATCCCAAATTTAGCCTGCCTTGTCAAGCTAGTTAGTGTATGTTTTGCGGTATATAGTTCATTGTGTGCCAAGTTTGGTCCGTGTTTCATTATTGGGAGTTGGTAATTTATGGAAAAAGGAGGATGATGAAAAAAAAGAATTGAAAAATCAAAAAAACGTGAATCAAAAGAAAAAAAAAAAAACCGCGAAAAGAAGAAAAAGAAAGCGAAAAAAAAAGATGTTTGATGGTTGACGGTTTCACTCCTATGCTTTATTTATATCTATTGAGGAGTATGTTCAGTTCGGTTTGGTGAGTTTGAATGCCAAATAAGGGCATTGTGCTTCATTTTGATGGATTAGAAATGGATATGTTTCGGTTGGTTCTGTTCAGTTACTAGCTTGGCCGCCTATACCCTCATATTTCCAAAAATGTTTTGCCTTTTCTTACCCATTGCCTCACTTTACCATACTTTTGTAAGCCCTCGGCTGTGATGGGACCTTGTTTGGTTGGAATGTATGTGTACGGTAGCTAGAATTGTCTATCATATTAGCTGCATGCATGTTTATGTGGGTCGTAGTTTAGGTGAGCGACTAATTTTCTTCCTCTCTTACATTTATATGCTTACCCTTTGCTTCATTAGACAAGAGTGACCCGTGAGAGTCCATCATTAAAGGTCTTGCAAGGTCGATGGTTCAGCTCTATTATAAACATCCTACAACTCGTTTGCATTTGACTGTTTTGCTATAAGTATTAGTTTGCTGCGTTAAATTGGTTTAAGTGGACAATTTGTAGCTAGCTCTGAGTTTTTACTCCGTTCCATTAGTTAGTTGCATTTGGTTTGCTTGGGGACAAGCAAAGGTTTGGTTTGGGGGAAGTTTGATGCGTGCATTTTATATAGGCTTTTTGTATCATATTTGCACGCATCTCTATGCATTTTGTGTAGTGTTTAGCTACAAATGTCCCCCGAATTATCTACTTTGGTTTCTCTTGTCTTATTTGCAGGAATGAACCGAAGATGAGCATAATCAAGCCTAAAACATATCCCTATGCATGCATTTAGGATATGAGTTGAGTCGGAGCTTGAAGACTACTATTTTGAGATGCGCAAAGAAGTAAGATAGCTAGGCGAGCAAAGGAAGAACTTCAAAATACTAGTGACTATTTTAAAGAGCCATATCTTGAGTTTTACAACTGATTTTCAAGTGATTCCAATTGGAGATGAAAGCTTGTCCTCTTAGATTTCCAACGCCACCGGAAACACTCTGTTTGTCTAAGTAACGACGAAATGGTGGCCGTTTGAAGTTCAGTGCGCGAAGCAAGAATTGTGCGCTGGAAAGTACTCGATCGAGTACTATCTTGTTCGATCGAGTCCTTTTTATACTCGATCTAATGTGCCTTTTTTATAAGTGTTCGATCAAGTACCTAAAGTCTTCGATCGAGAGGTTTTAGCTTGGATTTGTTCAATCGAGTGATATAAAGTTGCTCGATCGAGTGGCTAGCTTATATACTCGGGATTTTTATTCCGTGTTATGTTTATTTTATGTCAATAATCACGTCCCTATATAAAGGAAGTCGGGATTAGGTTAAAAAAATCTTATCATACTGTTTTACTCTTAATCTCTGCTGCTACCTTGTTCTTTTGCCGGATTCTAAACTTCTGTAACCTTTTTTCTCTCTCTTTTATATTAATTCTCTTTTGCTTATTTCTTCATTATGTTTGTTCTTACTTCATCTTTCTCTTTTGTTTTATTCATCATTGTTATGTTTAGCTAAATCTCTTGCTAGGATTTAGGGGATCTAATTAGTTGATGTTAGTTGCTCATTAGGTTTGCAGATCTGTTGCTAAAATCACGTCTTTGTTGTTAATCACTGCAATTAACTGTAATTAGCTGCTTGAGTCGACGCATCTAGCCAATTGATTTGGTAAGCCTTGACCTAGACTGGAAGGTTGGAAGGGGTGAGACATGCAGTGAACATTAGGATGCTTTAGTGAGGGCGGAAGCTAAGCTAATAGTGTTTTAGAGTGAATTGAGACGGGAAGGAGATATTCGTTGCCCCTTAGACCAATATAAGTGATGAGTAGTATTTTAGTCGTATTTTACCCCTCATTTATACTTTATTCCGAATCGATTTTGTGTGCTTTAGTCGATTAATAGCTCATTTTACTATTTAATTAGAAATAATTAGTTTTAGTTTAATTATTGCGAATAAATTGTCATATTTTGAAGAATGGAAACTGTCTTTGGTTGTTTGAATTTTGTAGGATCCGACTCGTGAATAAAGACAAACCAAATGAAGCGAGACGAGATTGAGACGGATCCATTAGAAGTAAAACAAAGGAGCTTCAACAACATAATAGACCGAAGTCAAAACGTTGACTAAGAAAAGAAAGGAGCTTCCATTCTTCAACATCACGTGTCCCTGCATCTTCATCATCGTTTCATTCCCCTGCCATCTCCACTCCTTTCATCCTTCACCTTCATCATCTTCATCACCATCATCACTAACCTCGTCCATCACATCCCAATTCACCATTAGCAACTCACCCGCAATCAGGCAACCATGGCTGCCATTTTCGTCCCCTGCATCACCATACAACTCGCCTTCACCATCAATAAAGCTCACCAGCGTCCATCTCACCACCATCACCATTAACAACCACTTACAGCAGCAGCAACAACTCCGTTCAACCTGACCCGCCATTACTGCAAACACCACTCCAACCTTCGTCATTACTTTCACCTCCATTCACCATCACCATTAACCCATCATCTCCTTCCATTCAAAAATCAATACAAAACTCGCAAACTCGGAATCAAAACCCGAGTTGAGGTCACCATCAACGCCACCCGCAACAATTCACCACCATAATTCATAAATTCGAAATCAACAACAAAGTTCACCTGCACCAACTTAATCACCATTAACCATCACCATCTCCACCTGCATCATTTCAGCCTTCATCATCATCAATGTCGACAACAACCAACAACTCCACCATCAGAACCGCCATTAACCACCACGCATCACAACGCCAGCAGCTGCTACATCATCATTCCGTACCTCGAGCTCGAAACTGAGCTGATTTGAAGCATATGTACTTTCTGCCGGTGCCCCGGCAGTCGACTCCCTCAACCGGCAGGCCTCGCTACCGGTTAGAGCCACCGGCAGCCGGGCTACCGGCACGCAACACCACAATCCACCTTGCATCAATTTCTTGTTCTCTATACCGGTCAGCCGGCAGCCGACTAGCCGGCAGCCACCTACAGCCCATTTAATTCCTCCTTTTTTTTGACGCTACTCGCTACCGGTGACAAGCCCCGGCCGCCGGTGAGCCGGCACAGACCCCTGTTGCTACGATTTGCGTTTGTCGTCGTTTGCCCTTTTCCCTTTTTTTGTTGTTTTGTTTGATTTGTTATATTGTGTGTATGTATTGAGTCGTGTAATGTTGTGAGGAGGAGAGTTTTATTATTATTATTATTATTATTATTATTATTATTATTATTATTATTATTATTATTTATTATTATTAGTATTATTATTATTAGTTGGATTATTATTAGCCTAGTATATAAAGGACACATTAGTTTACACAATACGACACCACTACCTAAGCCTAGAATAGAATTAGACTAGTTAATTCTCTCCTCTCAAATATTGTAGAACCCTAATATTTCCTCCCTCATTTTCATTCAATAAAAAGTTGTAATCTTTCTTTAATTATTAGTTTAATTTTTCCTTTGTTTATGCAAGTTCTTCCTTTCTCATTAGTATACTATTAGTATTTTGGGTTGTATTTGAAGATTAGAAGAATTTCATTCTTCCATTATTGCCCAAGATTGTTACTTTCCTCTTTGTTGGTACAATTCTCACCTTTTTATTTACATTACTTTCATTTGTTTACATTTATGTTCTTTACTTAATGTTTTCATTCAAAGTTTCTATCTTTATTATGTTTAGCATGTTTGTGTGTGTATTGTTCCATGTTATTGTTAATTTCTCACCCATGAACATGTGTGAGTAGTTCTCCTCTAGGGCCTAGGGGGATCTCGGGTCTATTATGGGTACGATTTTGGGTTAGAATTATAAGGAATTGAGTGTTTTATTGGTTGTCACTTTCTTGCACATGAAGTGTTTGTAGAATTGCTCCTATGAAAGTTTGAGTATTTTCTCACATGTTTAGTTGTCTTGGTGTCTATACTAGTGGATGAACAATCTTGGTGTGTAGACTATTGGATGATCTTTGTGTATGTGTGTGACGGGTTTTAGTTAATCATACGATAGTGGGTTAACGAATTCTAGGTGTCCTAAGACATTAGGCATAATTCCTTGACTAATTGAACCACCAATTCCCCATATTTGCCTTGTTTCATGCCCAATGACCCGAGTGAACCCGAAAGCTCTAGTCTTTCTCATATTGATCAACTACAATTGCATTTAGTTTAATTTTATTCCTCAATTGCATCTTAGTTTACCATTAATCAAACCTCTTTCATTTTTTTAGGCTAAAATAGGACTTAAACAAACCAAGTATACACCCCCGCCATCTTCGTGTTCGACACCCTAATTATACTACTTAATTTGGGTTCTTATAAATTGTTTTTGATTGGGAAGTGACGGCAAATCCCTTACATCAAAATGGCGCCGTTGCCGGGGATGGCGTTAGGTTATGCTTAGTTAGTTAGAGTCTTAGGCTTAGTCTTAGTTACTTGTTGTTTGCTTGTTTGTGTAGCTTGTGTGCTTCTTGTAGAGTGTGTGTGATTTTTGCCTTGCCCTAGTGTGTAAAAGCACTAGGAGTCTTACGGTTTGTCAAGTTGTATGCCTAGGAGGAACCACCAAGCTTTGCTCTTTGACTCCGATCCCGAAAGGCTTTTTAGAGCCTTAAGGAATAGGACCATTGTAAGGGTTAGAACCTCTTCTCAAGCAACCATAAACCAAGCAAATTCACCCACCCAACCCCTCTTTGAAAACACAACACAACAACAACCAAACAACACCATTGATCACCTCCTAGAAAATCCTTTCTACAATTTGAAACTCCCAAATACTCCACCTCAAACACCACCCCCTCATATACCAAATCTACCACCAATGGCTTTACGTGACCATAACCGTCCTAACCACAATGATGCTTGTGACCCAATTAATTTTGGCGCCTTGGCTCCCAACAACTTCGAGATGCATCCCGCCCAAGTCGGGTTGATTGAGAAGGATTTTTTCGGGGGGCATATTGAAGAGGATGCCCATGCTCACCTCCGGAAGTTTAAGAGGAAGGTTTCAATGATGAAAAAGAATGGGGTGTCCGAGGACACCTTGAGAATGATGTTGTTTCCGTTTTCATTGACGGGCAAAGGGACCGATGGTTGAACATTCACCCACCGGATACTTTCACTACTTGGGATGCCTTGGCTAAAGCATTCATGGCCAAATATTACCCTTCCTCAAAGACCGCGATGCTCCGTAATGAGATTCATACATTTCAACAAGAGGATGGGGAGTCTTTGGGTGAAGCTTGGGACCGTTATCAAGACTTGATAGCGAGTTGCCCCCACCATGGAATACCGGAATGGTACATCACTCAAAGTTTCTTCCAAACTTTGCTACCAAGGACTAAGGAGATGGTAAATGCCTCCGCGGGGGGAGGATTTGATCACTTGAGTGATGAAGAGGGCACGGCATTGATCAAGAAAATGGTAGATTCGGAAGCAAACTATGGTTCTAGAGGAAACATGCTAAGAAGGAATGGGAAGTTTTCTAAGGAAAACTCCTCCAACTCCGAGACAAATGCCAAGCTCGACTTACTCACAAAACAATTTGAGAAGTTTCAAAGAAATCAAGTGCACCAAGCCGCAACCTCACATGGGGCACCCATGGAGGAAGTGGCTCAAGTCTCAAGTTGTGAACTTTGTGGAGGAAGTGGTCACACATATGACTTGTGTGCCAACAATTACAACAACTTTGATGGGATGAACAATGTGCAAGAGGTGAATGCTTTCCAAGCATTTAACAATTTTTCCAACCGTCCACCTAGACCCTCATTCAACAACAACCAAGGATCCAACCAAAACTTTGCCAACCAATCTCAAGCATACCAAGATTATAGGGGTAACCAAGGGAACCAAGGTAATCAAAACTTTTACCAAGGAAACCAAGGAAACCAAGCTAACCAAGGGTTTGGCCAAGGATTCAATCAATGGAACAACAACAATGGGTTCAATCAAGGATACAACAATAATCAAAGGTACAACCAAGGGCAAAATCAAGGGTTCAATCAAGGGTACCAAGGGAACAACCAAAATTCCAACTTTAAAGATCAAGGATATGGTTTTTCTCTTCCAATTTCCAACCAACCTTTCAACCAAGAGCCACCACCCCAAGCAAGCAATACCATGGGAGATGATAAATATGAAAACTTGGTGAAGTTGATAGGGGATTTGGCAAGTAATACCCAACAACAAATCAAGAGTCTTGAAGCTAAAGTGGCTTCCCAAGCTCTCATGAGTTCTCAAAAACCACCGGGTATATTTCTAAGACAAGGGCAAAATCCAAGGGACCCTATGAAGTCAAAGGAAGTTAATGTTATCATGGTTGGAGTTGAAGAGGAAAAAGAAGAGTCATTTGATTTGCCAAGTCAAGAGGAGTTATCTTACACTACTCCCTTTTCCATGGCTATGGGAACATTCCAAGAAGTTGACCATGAGCCCGAAAAAGAGAGCATAGAAGACTATGTGCTTGAGCAAATAATGACAATTCATGGTACAAGCTTGGATGTTGAAGTTGACCCGGGTAAGGGAGAGATGATTATGACTTCACCAACCACTATGAGTGAAGAATTTGTGGTTGAAGAAATTGTGAAATCACCAAATGTGATGGTAGAAGTTGAGAAGAGCCCGGAAGAAGAAGAGGTGGTGATGATAGAAGAACACTCTTTGGCCAAGCAAGAAGAAGTCATTTATAGAAGAGTGGACATTAGTAGACATGAACTTGATGCCTCAAGTGAAGAGTGCAATGTGGTCAAGTCTAAAGAAATTCCCGTCAAACTTGATGACCCCGGGAGTTTCTCAATTCCATGTACCGTTGGTGACCAAAAGGTGGATAGTGCTTTGTGTGACTTAGGGGCAAGTGTGAGTGTCATACCACTTGCCCTTGTGAAGAGGTTGAATATTTCAAGTTTAGCCCGCACTTCCATTACAATCAAACTTGCCGATGGAACAATCAAATCTCCAAATGGGATTCTCAAGGATATCATGGTTCAAATTGGTAAGCTTTCAATTCCTACCGACTTTATTGTGTTGGACATTCCTATGGGAAGACGCTCCCGTATCATTCTTGGTAGGCCATTTTTGGCCACGGGAGGAGCTATCATAGATGTCAAAGAGGGACGATTGTCATTCAAAGTTGGGAAGGAAAAAGTTGAATTCAAGCTACCACATGCTTCAAAGAAAACCGTGGTTCAAAACATGTTTGCCGTGGAAACATTAGAACTCCATGAGAATGAAGATGAGAACATGGAGCTCTTAATTGCTTGTGAGCCGAAAGTTGATGATGAGCCACCGGATAAGTTCCTTGAAGAAGAAGTGAATGTTAAAGATAAGTGTGGGGAAATGGGCAAGACTTGGGAAACCGAGTTCGATTCTAGCACCAATGCCCCTCCAAAATCAAAACCAAAAATTGAAAAAAAGAAGCCAAAGATATGGAGGAAGAGATCGAAAGGAAAGAGGGTTTGTGACCCTAATGTTGGCAAAGAGACTAAGGAAAAGCTTGAAGAAGAAATTAACCGAAAATGGCAAGAAGTTCAAGATGCCATGAGTAAGTTGCATGCTTTGATGATGAAGAACAAGGGTTCATGTGTTGTTGATCCTTGTATTGAAGGTAGAAGGTCGGTGGGATCTCGGGATATTGATCCCGGTTGAATGAAGTCTTTGAATGAAGAGGTTTGGTGGAGTTACTTAAGAACCACCGCAATGTATATATTCTTCTCCTCTTTAATTAATTTTTTACCGCATTTTGCATTTAGTAACATGATTCTAAAAGGAGCTAATATAAATTAGCTCTCTTTGCATTCATATAGTATAGCTTGCATCGTATTTCAATTCCTCATATAGATTAGATCATGCATTGCATATTTATTTGAAAATCACTAAAAATTTGAAAAATCAAAAATCACCAAAAACATGTATTTCATTTCCGAATTTCCTCCACACATTTATTTCCATTGGAAATATGTAAATAAATAAGTGTGGGGAGGAAATTCCATCATTTTAAAAATACAAAAACATGTTATTTATTTTCAAAAATTCAAAAAAAAAAAAAAAAAAAAAAATCCAAAAACCTGTTCTTTAATTTCGAAAAATTCAAAAACCACCAAAAATATGTTGTTTATTTTTCCTATTCTCTCCCTATACTTTGTTCCATTGAGGACAATGTAAATTTCAAGTGTGGGGAGGGAAATATCCACTTTGTGAATATTTGTTTGCACCCTTAAATGTGATAAAAATTCAAAAAATGCCTAAAAATTGAAAAATTTCGAAAAATTGCAAAAATATTGCATTATATATATATGTGTTTGTCTAACAAGTGGTGCAGGCACATACGGGACATTTGAGGCATTAGGAGACTAGAAGACCGCTCGGTTTAATCTTTCTTATTTCTTTCTCCTTTTTCATTCCTTTTCTCTTACAATTGTTGGATATATGGAGGAGGATGGGCTATGTCGATGAGGATGTTCCATTTTGGAACTTGGTGTGTGTTGCTTACGTGCTGATAGGTTTAGACAATTGTTGCATGTTTATTTATGTTGCTAGTACTTAGAAATGCATTTCGTATCTTGTGAATATGTGTTGGTTGCTTTATTTACAGTTTGCATCAAGTTTGTACATATTTTAAAGCAAAATGTGGTCTAGGAAGGGAGCATGATACCCTCAATGATGATTTATGTCTTGACCGTGCCTCCCCCCTCCCCATGGCTCACACCCGTGTCACATGGTTAGCATATGGAAAAAGGGCTTGTCCACCAAGTTTTGGCCGCCTTGTGAGACCGAAAGGACCGTAGGCTAGACCTAGACCTCGACCTAGCTACTCAAATGTGAGGATTAGAGCCTCATAGGGTCGGTGCATTCATACCCGACCCCCGCTTAGGATTGTGAGTAGGTCTCCTCGCGAGATGTGTTATGTCTAGACGCATAAGTGTGTCATTCCGTCCTTAGGCCATGATTTGCATTTTATTTTTTGTGCACAAGTTATGAAATAAAATTTGTTTTCACATGCATATGAACCTCACATAGCCAAATTGCCTTGTTTTGTCCCTTACATTATCTCCCTTTTTGATTCACCCCCTTTGAGCCTCAACCTATTCATTTGGCAAACTCACTAAAATAGCTACATCCCATAACCACCCTTCCTTGATCAAGAATTGGTCGGTTTTGTAGTAGTGTTGTAGGAGGTGATTCGGGTCATAGTGGTGGATAGTATACATATCCACTTGGGTCGAAATTTGGTATGCTTTTGGCATTGTATATAATTAAGAGGTTTTGAAAAAGAAATGAAAAACAAAATAGAAAAGTGAAAAAGTTGTGAAAAATTCAAAAAAAAAAGAGTTGGTTGTTTTGTATATATTTGTGTTAAAAGAAGAAAAAGGCAAGCAACACCCCTCCTCATCATTAAACGGGGTAGAAAGAGCCGTTGCTAAATAAAGGGGCAAGTTGATGTTTTTCCAAAATGAGTCGGGTTTACACAATTTTTGCAAGACTTGAGAAACCGAGTCTTTGTTAGGGTGTAGACGTTACCATTTGTTGAAATAAGAGGAGTACTTTCAAAGTTTTTCCAATTTGAGTTGGGTTTATGCAATTTTTGCATAGTTTTGGTGATCCATGCTATGTTAGGGCATAGACGTGTCTCATGTGTTGCAATAAGAAATGGATGTGATGTGTCGACAATTCTTGATTTGAACTCCACATGTCCAAACGGTGCTTGCACCAATCCCGTTTCGTCCTACTCCTTAGCCTCGTTACAACCCTTATTTCATGGCTTGTGCATTGTACCTTTTTGCATCTCATTTGGACATAGGACGGTCTTACACATTAGACTGCGGACACGTTCTCACGAGTCGTAGTAGGAGAGTGTTTGGCTACTTTTTGTACAAAAACACCCGGTCTTTAAATGAGTGACGAGTGAAATCCATGAGGTTGTCGATGGTTTAAGTCCCCTTAGCCATGGGTCTCTTTTAGTTGAATCTTGCGCGTGTCATGTCATTCTTGGAGGACTAGCCTTGCTTCCTCTTTTCCCCGCCTTAGAATTTGTTTCTTTGGCTTGTGTGAACATATTTGGGTTGCTTGTGCCACGTTTAGGGAGTTGGCACCTCGTTGAGGTTTTGAGACGGTTTCACCTAACCTAGACCTTTCAATTTTGAAGCAAAACGGCCGCTTAGATGAGGAAAGCGGTTTGACTTTTTGATTGATGCATCTTATGATTGATTACGTGCTTAAATGTTGGATGTGTCTAAAATTTTCCGCAAGCCCCAACTTGCCTTGCATCGGAATGCATACCTCATTGTGTTTCGGTGTGAGTTGAAGGGACGGAGGAGGCCCGTTAATTGCCTTTCGTCGGATATTATTAGTTTAGCTAGCTTTCTTATATTACGGGTCTTAGTTTAATTTAATGAGCTTACTCGAGGACGAGTAAGGTTTAAGTGTGGGGAGATTTGATGAGTAGTATTTTGGTAGCTTTTACCCCGCATTTATAGCTTATTCCGACTTGATTATGTGTGCTTAATTGTTTAATAGCTCATTTTATTAATTAATTTATAGTAATTCGCCGCATTAGTTAAATTTAATAATTACTCGGTTTTTATATAATATTAATAAAACTATTATTTCGTTGTTTATAAATTTGTAGGTGAGGCGGAATAACAAAACCGAAATTAGAGTTTGAGTCGATAATAAAGACGGAAAATGAAGAGGCTAATGAGCAAGACGGGTTTAAACAATCGAGTGAAGTAAATGAAGGAAAGTTGACAAAGTCAAAGTCAACCATTGACCCGTCATTTCACTACCCTGCACACTACCATCAAGCTTCATCATCATTCATTCAGTCTTTGACACAACAGCAGCAACATCACTGCATCACCAACTCGTCCACCATTTTTGTCCTTCATCACCACCTCCATCTCCATTTTCGACCTCCTCTGCCTTCCACACCTTCACCTCTTCCAATCACCATCATCATAACTCACCACCATTGCAACCTGACATCACCACTCATCATTCATCACCATTTTCGTCTTCATTAACCGAGCTCATCATCAACTGCCTCCATCACCATTAATTTCACCATCCCCTGCAATCTCCATCACCATTCCAGCAGCTCGTCACCATCTGCTCGTTCTTGTGACCATTCGAGCTCAGTCCATCCACCGTACTGCTCCACCACCATTCGCTCACCATACAACAACAGCCACCCTGCTCATCGACAACAAGCAGCAGCTCTGCTCAACCTTCATTTCACCGTTCATCATCATTCTCATCACCAACACCTGCAACTCCATTCAACTCATCACCATTAATGTTCACCATCGTCATACCCACAACGGAATTAACAACCCGCCATCAATTTCGCCATCATGAACTCGGAATCAAAGCAACAACAGAATTGAAGCTTCGAGTCCCCTGCCGGTACCCCGGCAGTCGACTACCCACACCGGCAGGCACCAACATCAATTCCTCTCCTTTTCTTTGTGAACGCGCTACCGGTCATAGCCACCGGCAGCCGGGCAACCGGCATACAACAACGCAAACAACATTCTCGCATCAATTTGTGTTCCTATGCCGGTGCCCCGGCAGCCGCCCCACCGGCAACCACACACAACTAGTGAATTTCCGCCTTTTCTTCAAGCTACGCGCTGCCGGCACCTCGCACCGACCGCCGGTTGACCGGCAGAGGGTCCTTGACGCGTGATTTCCCGTGTTTCCCCTTCCCCTTTTATTTTGTGTTGTCTATCTTGTTTGTTTGTGCAATGTGTCGATGAATTAGTATTAATAATTAAATTAGTATTATTATTATTAGATTAATATTATTATTGTTATTATTATTATTAGGTTGTATTAGTAGTAGTATTATTAGACTAGTATAAAAGACCTCACATTAGACATTACTGACACCACTACCTAAGCCTAGAATAGAATTAGACTAGTTAATTCTCTCCTCTCAAATATTGTAGAACCCTAATATTTCCTCCCTCATTTTCATTCAATAAAAAGTTGTAATCTTTCTTTAATTATTAGTTTAATTTTTCCTTTGTTTATGCAAGTTCTTCCTTTCTCATTAGTATACTATTAGTATTTTGGGTTGTATTTGAAGATTAGAAGAAATTCATTCTTCCATTATTGCCCAAGATTGTTACTTTCCTCTTTGTTGGTACAATTCTCACCTTTTATTTACATTACTTTCATTTGTTTACATTTATGTTCTTTACTTAATGTTTTCATTCAAAGTTTCTATCTTTATTATGTTTAGCATGTTTGTGTGTGTATTGTTCCATGTTATTGTTAATTTCTCACCCATGAACATGTGTGAGTAGTTCTCCTCTAGGGCCTAGGGGGATCTCGGGTCTATTATGGGTACGATTTTGGGTTAGAATTATAAGGAATTGAGTGTTTTATTGGTTGTCACTTTCTTGCACATGAAGTGTTTGTAGAATTGCTCCTATGAAAGTTTGAGTATTTTCTCACATGTTTAGTTGTCTTGGTGTCTATACTAGTGGATGAACAATCTTGGTGTGTAGACTATTGGATGATCTTTGTGTATGTGTGTGACGGGTTTTAGTTAATCATACGATAGTGGGTTAACGAATTCTAGGTGTCCTAAGACATTAGGCATAATTCCTTGACTAATTGAACCACCAATTCCCCATATTTGCCTTGTTTCATGCCCAATGACCCGAGTGAACCCGAAAGCTCTAGTCTTTCTCATATTGATCAACTACAATTGCATTTAGTTTAATTTTATTCCTCAATTGCATCTTAGTTTACCATTAATCAAACCTCTTTCATTTTTTTAGGCTAAAATAGGACTTAAACAAACCAAGTATACACCCCCGCCATCTTCGTGTTCGACACCCTAATTATACTACTTAATTTGGGTTCTTATAAATTGTTTTTGATTGGGAAGTGACGGCAAATCCCTTACATCAAAATGAGATTTGATGAGTAGTATTTTGGTAGCTTTTACCCCGCATTTATAGCTTATTCCGACTTGATTATGTGTGCTTAATTGTTTAATAGCTCATTTTATTAATTAATTTATAGTAATTCGCCGCATTAGTTAAATTTAATAATTACTCGGTTTTTATATAATATTAATAAAACTATTATTTCGTTGTTTATAAATTTGTAGGTGAGGCGGAATAACAAAACCGAAATTAGAGTTTGAGTCGATAATAAAGACGGAAAATGAAGAGGCTAATGAGCAAGACGGGTTTAAACAATCGAGTGAAGTAAATGAAGGAAAGTTGACAAAGTCAAAGTCAACCATTGACCCGTCATTTCACTACCCTGCACACTAGCATCAAGCTTCATCATCATTCATTCAGTCTTTGACACAACAGCAGCAACATCACTGCATCACCAACTCGTCCACCATTTTTGTCCTTCATCACCACCTCCATCTCCATTTTCGACCTCCTCTGCCTTCCACACCTTCACCTCTTCCAATCACCATCATCATAACTCACCACCATTGCAACCTGACATCACCACTCATCATTCATCACCATTTTCGTCTTCATTAACCGAGCTCATCATCAACTGCCTCCATCACCATTAATTTCACCATCCCCTGCAATCTCCATCACCATTCCAGCAGCTCGTCACCATCTGCTCGTTCTTGTGACCATTCGAGCTCAGTCCATCCACCGTACTGCTCCACCACCATTCGCTCACCATACAACAACAGCCACCCTGCTAATCGACAAGAAGCAGCAGCTCTGCTCAACCTTCATTTCACCGTTCATCATCATTCTCATCACCAACACCTGCAACTCCATTCAACTCATCACCATTAATGTTCACCATCGTCATACCCACAACGGAATTAACAACCCGCCATCAATTTCGCCATCATGAACTCGGAATCAAAGCAACAACAGAATTGAAGCTTCGAGTCCCCTGCCGGTACCCCGGCAGTCGACTACCCACACCGGCAGGCACCAACATCAATTCCTCTCCTTTTCTTTGTGAACGCGCTACCGGTCATAGCCACCGGCAGCCGAGCAACCGGCATACAACAACGCAAACAACATTCTCGCATCAATTTGTGTTCCTATGCCGGTGCCCCGGCAGCCGCCCCACCGGCAACCACACACACCTAGTGAATTTCCGCCTTTTCTTCAAGCTACGCGCTGCCGGCACCTCGCACCGACCGCCGGTTGACCGGCAGAGGGTCCTTGACGCGTCATTTTTTTTATTTTTCATATTCTCTCCCTATCCTTTGTTCCATTGAGGACAATGTAAATTTCAAGTGTGGGGAGGGAAATATCCGCTTTGTGAATATTGTCTATATTTGTTCATATCATTATATACTTGTAAATTTAAGAAAAAAACAAAAAAATGCCTAAAAATTGAAAAATTTCAAAAAATTACAAAAATATTGCATTGTATATATATGTTTGTCTAACAAGTGGTGCAGGCACATACGGGACATTTGAGGCATTAGGAGACTAGAAGACCGCTCGGTTTAATCTTTCTTATCTCTTTCTCCTTTTCCATTCCTTTTCTTTTACAATTGTTGTATATATGGAGGAGGATGGGCTATGTTGATGAGGATGTTCCATTTTGGAACTTGGTGTGTGTTGCTTACGTGCTGCTAGGTTTAGACAATTGTTGCATGTTTATTTATGTTGCTAGTACTTAGAAATGCATTTCGTATTTTGTGAATATGTGTTTGTTGCTTTATTTACCCTTTGCATCAAGTTTGTACATAAATGTGGTCTAGGAAGGGAGCATGATACCCTCAATGATGATATTGTCTTGGCCATGTCTTTCCCCTCCTATTGGCTTGCACCTTGTGACATCCTCGTTATATACGGGAAATGAGGCTAGACCGGAGAGTTTTGACCACCTTGTGAGACCATAGACCGTAGACTAGGCCTAGATTTCGACCTAGCTACTCAAATGTGAGGATTAGAGCCTCCTAGGGTCGGTGCATTCTTACCCGACCCCCCTTTAGGTGTGAGTAGGCTCCTTGCGTGGCATGTTACATCGCGACGCACAAGCATGGCGTCCTTTCCTTTTAGACCATGAGATGTTCATTTTTATGCATATTTTGAAACAACAAGTTGCATTTCATTTTTTTTTGAGCCTCACATTGCCAAATAAACCTAATTCTTCGACCCTTTAGACTAGGACCGATTTTGTTTACCCCTTTTGAGCCTTGACCTTTCATTTGATACCTACGATACTAACTACAACCCAAAAACAACCGACCTTGATCAAGAAAGTTGTCTATGAGTTTTGGTAGTATGAAGCAAGGGGATTTGAATCTTGGTTTAGTGGATGTGCACAATCCACTTGAGTCGGAATGATGGTTTAGTTTGGTTTGCTTTGAATAAAGAGGTTTTGTAAAAGAAAAGAAAAAGAAAATAGAAAAGGAGAAAAATGTAATGAAAAAGAAAAAAATTTTGCACAATTACTTTGTTTGATGAGAAAAAGCCAAGCAACACTCCTTCATCAATGGAGTAGAAAAAGGCGTTGCAAGAATAAAAGGGGACTTGATGTTTTTCCTAAGTGAGTCGGGTTTACACATTTTTTGCTCGATTTTGGCAAGCCAATTTCTTGTTAGGGTGTAGACGTTGCTCATTGGTTGCAATAAGGTGACGATTTTTGTATTTTTCCAAAGAGAGTCAGGTTTGCCCAATGTTTGCATTATTTCGGGAAACCGGTTTTTGTTAGGGTGAAGACGTTACTCTTTTGTTGTAATAAAAGTGGGAGAAGCGGAATTTTGACAACTACTTGATTTTAAACTCCAAATGATCCATAACGGTGCTTGCACCAATCCCGTTTCGACCCATCACCTAGCCCCGTTACAACCCTTGTTCCTTTTATGCATATTTTCCTTTTTTGCATCTCATTAATGGTCTTGTAGGAGAAGATTCCATGTTAGATTGCGGGCATGTCTCACGAGTCGAGTAGATGAGTGATTTTGGTTACTTTTTGCACAAAAATTACCCGTTCTAAAAAGAAAATGAGAGACTAGTGACAACCGTGAGGAAGTCGGTAGTCTTGGTCCCCTTGGTCATGGGTCAATTTGGTTGAATCTTGTGTGTGTCATGTAAATCTTGAAGGTTAGGCTTTGCTTCCCCCTTTCCCGCCTTTGAATCTGTTTCCTAGGCATTTGGTTGTCATATTGAGGTTGCTTGAGCCACCACTAGGGCATTGACACCCCGCCAAGACTATGAGACGGTATCTCCCGACCAAAACCTTTAATCTTTCAAAACAAAACGGCCGCTTAGATGAGGAAAGTGGTTTGACTTTTTGTGATGCATCTTATATCTTGATTCGTGCTTAAATGTTGGATGTGTCAAAATTTTCCGCAAGCCCCCACTTGCCTTGCATCGGAATGCATACCTCATTGTGTTTCGGTGTGAGTTGAAGGGACGGAGAAGGCCCGTTAATTGCCTTTCGTCGAATATTATTAGTTTATCTAGTCCTTTTATATTACGGGTCTTAGTTTAATTTAATGAGCTTACTCGAGGACGAGTAAGGTTTAATGTGGGGAGATTTGATAAGTAGTATTTTAGTCGTATTTTACCCCTCATTTATACTTTATTCCGAATCGATTTTGTGTGCTTTAGTCGATTAATAGCTCATTTTACTATTTAATTAGAAATAATTAGTTTTAGTTTAATTATTGCGAATAAATTGTCATATTTTGAAGAATGGAAACTGTCTTTGGTTGTTTGAATTTTGTAGGATCCGACTCGTGAATAAAGACAAACCAAATGAAGCGAGACGAGATTGAGACGGATCCATTAGAAGTAAAACAAAGGAGCTTCAACAACATAATAGACCGAAGTCAAAACGTTGACTAAAAAAAGAAAGGAGCTTCCATTCTTCAACATCACGTGTCCCTGCATCTTCATCATCGTTTCATTCCCCTGCCATCTCCACTCCTTTCATCCTTCACCTTCATCATCTTCATCACCATCATCACTAACCTCGTCCATCACATCCCAATTCACCATTAGCAACTCACCCGCAATCAGGCAACCATGGCTGCCATTTTCGTCCCCTGCATCACCATACAACTCGCCTTCACCATCAATAAAGCTCACCAGCGTCCATCTCACCACCATCACCATTAACAACCACTTACAAGCAGAAAAGAACAACTCCGTTCAACCCGACCCGCCATTCGCAAACACCACTCCAACCTTCGTCATTACTTTCACCTCCATTCACCATCACCATTAACCGATCATCTCCTTCCATTCAAAAATCAATACAAAACTCGCAAACTCGGAATCAAAACCCGAGTTGAGGTCACCATCAACGCCACCCGCAACAATTCACCACCATAATTCATAAATTCGAAATCAACAACAAAGTTCACCTGCACCAACTTAATCACCATTAACCATCACCATCTCCACCTGCATCATTTCAGCCTTCATCATCATCAATGTCGACAACAACCAACAACTCCACCATCAGAACCGCCATTAACCACCACGCATCACAACGCAAAGTTTGCTACATCATCATTCCGTACCTCGAGCTCGAAACCGAGCTGATTTGAAGCATATGTACTTTCTGCCGGTGCCCCGGCAGTCGACTCCTCCCTCAACCGGAGGCCTCGCTACGGTTAGAGCCACCGGCGGCAAGACTCGCACGCAACACCACAATCCACCTTGCATCAATTTCTTGTTCTCTATACCGGTCAGCCGGCAGCCGACTAGCCGGCAGCCACCTACAGCCCATTTAATTCCTCCTTTTTTTTTACGCTACTCGCTACCGGTGACAAGCCCCGGCCGCCGGTGAGCCGGCACAGACCCTTGTTGCTACGATTTGCGTTTGTCGTCGTTTGCCCTTTTCCCTTTTTTTGTTGTTTTGTTTGATTTGTTATATTGTGTGTATGTATTGAGTCGTGTAATGTTGTGAGGAGGAGAGTTTTATTATTATTATTATTATTATTATTATTATTATTATTATTATTTATTATTATTAGTATTATTATTATTAGTTGGATTATTATTAGCCTAGTATATAAAGGACACATTAGTTTACACAATACGACACCACTACCTAAGCCTAGAATAGAATTAGACTAGTTAATTCTCTCCTCTCAAATATTGTAGAACCCTAATATTTCCTCCCTCATTTTCATTCAATAAAAAGTTGTAATCTTTCTTTAATTATTAGTTTAATTTTTCCTTTGTTTATGCAAGTTCTTCCTTTCTCATTAGTATACTATTAGTATTTTGGGTTGTATTTGAAGATTAGAAGAAATTCATTCTTCCATTATTGCCCAAGATTGTTACTTTCCTCTTTGTTGGTACAATTCTCACCTTTTATTTACATTACTTTCATTTGTTTACATTTATGTTCTTTACTTAATGTTTTCATTCAAAGTTTCTATCTTTATTATGTTTAGCATGTTTGTGTGTGTATTGTTCCATGTTATTGTTAATTTCTCACCCATGAACATGTGTGAGTAGTTCTCCTCTAGGGCCTAGGGGGATCTCGGGTCTATTATGGGTACGATTTTGGGTTAGAATTATAAGGAATTGAGTGTTTTATTGGTTGTCACTTTCTTGCACATGAAGTGTTTGTAGAATTGCTCCTATGAAAGTTTGAGTATTTTCTCACATGTTTAGTTGTCTTGGTGTCTATACTAGTGGATGAACAATCTTGGTGTGTAGACTATTGGATGATCTTTGTGTATGTGTGTGACGGGTTTTAGTTAATCATACGATAGTGGGTTAACGAATTCTAGGTGTCCTAAGACATTAGGCATAATTCCTTGACTAATTGAACCACCAATTCCCCATATTTGCCTTGTTTCATGCCCAATGACCCGAGTGAACCCGAAAGCTCTAGTCTTTCTCATATTGATCAACTACAATTGCATTTAGTTTAATTTTATTCCTCAATTGCATCTTAGTTTACCATTAATCAAACCTCTTTCATTTTTTTAGGCTAAAATAGGACTTAAACAAACCAAGTATACACCCCCGCCATCTTCGTGTTCGACACCCTAATTATACTACTTAATTTGGGTTCTTATAAATTGTTTTTGATTGGGAAGTGACGGCAAATCCCTTACATCAATAAGTGACTGATCTGTGACCTTAGCTGCAATTATCTGACATTCATTGATGACCCGACAATCCTAGTTCTCTCTCTTTATTGTTAATCCCTTTATTTTTATCACTCAATTTCTCTTGCCACCTCTCTTAGTTTAGAAATCATACTCAAACCCTCGTTACTCTTAGACTAATTTAAAACAGATAAATCTCATTTTTTCCTCCCTGTGGAGATCGACCCTACTTACCGCTAGCTTCTGTTAGTAGTACTTAGGTATTTATTTTTGATACTAAAACGACGGTATCATGGATGCTGTAATATTGGTTTGTTTAGGTGCTAGCTTGGCTTTTACCTCCACATTCCCAAAATATTTTGCCCCTTCTTACCCATTACCTCACTTCTTATATTTTGTAAGCACTCGGCATGTGATAGGACCTCGTTGGATGGAGTGTATGTGTACGGTAGCTAGAATTGTTTATCATGTTAGATTGCATGCATGTTTGTGTAGGTCAAAGTTTAGGTGAGCGACTATATTTCTTTTTCTCTTACATCTATATGTTTACCCTTTGCTTCATTGAGAGAGAGTGACCTGTGAGAGTCCAATTTTGAAGGTCTTGCAAGGTCGACGGTTTAGCTACTTCTATAGACGTCTCAATAACTCGTTTGCATTTGACAATTTAGTTACTAGTGTTAATTCATTTGCGTTAAATTGGTTTAGGTGGACGATTTGTAGCTAGGTCTGAGCTTTACTCCGTTCCATTAGTTAGTTTCATTTAGTTTGATTGGGGACAAGCAAAGGTTTGGTTTGGAGAGGTTTGATGCGTGCATTTTATATAGACTTTTTGTACCATATTTGCACGCATTTCTATGCATATTTCGTAGTATTAAGCTACAAATATCCCCCGAATTGTCTACTTTTGTTTCTCTTGTCCTATTTGTAGGAATGAACCAAAGAGAAGCGGAATCAAGCTTAGAACATGTCCCTATGCATTCATTTAGGAGATTGGTTGAGTCGGAGCTTGGAAACTACTATTTGGTGATGCGGGTAGAAGTAAAGAAGCTAGGCGAGCAAAAGAAGAGCTTTAAATTACTAGTGCCCACTTTGAAGAGCCATATCTCGAGTTATACAACTGATATTCAAGTGATTCCAACTGGAATAAAAGCTTATACTCTTAGCTTTCCAACACCATGAAAATCGCTTGTTTCGGACAACTAACGAAGAAATGGCGGCCGTTACAAGTTTAGTGCGCGAAGCAGGAATTACGGGCTAAAACTACTCGATCGAGTACTTTATGTGCTCGATCGACTACTTTGGATATCTTGATCGACTACCTTGATTCTTATTGTACTCGATCGAGTGCTTTTGTGCTCGATCGAGAGCTTTTGAGAAAGAAATACTCGATCGACCAACTTTATGTTGCTCGATCGAGCAAAACCAAGTCTGACGCGTAAGATTTATGTCGAGACTTATTATATTTAGCTATATTATATTATTAGATAATAAAATCTCTTACTATATAAGAGAAAAACATTCATTAGGTTAAGGGTTCGGAACTTTTCACTGCTTGAACCTCTATTATATTGCGTAGTTTTCTTCTCTTATTTTCCGGATCTTAAACTCTGTAATTTCTCTTCCTTTTTCTTATTCCCTTAATTTTGCTTCCTTTAATCTCTTTGTTAATTTAGTTTATGTTATTTCATTTCTTCCCTCTTCTAATTATGTTGTTATTGATTATTGCTTTAGTTGTTATTAGTTTCGTTAATTAAATTATGCATAGCTAATTCCCTCGCTAGGATTTAGGGGAACCATGAATGAATGATGGTAGTTAAATAGGTTTGCAGATCTGATGCTTGTTTCATGTCTTTGTTGTTATAAGTAGCTTTTAATGACGATTAGACGGTTAATGCGCATAATTGTTCTAGTTGTTTGTGGCAAACTCTGACCTAGATCGGAAGATTGAAAGGAGTGAGACCTGCTACAATTCTTTAGGATACTCTAATGAGGGCGGAAGCTAAGTTAGTAGTATTTTAGGGTGAATAGCGGACCGGAAGGACCTTTTCATTACCCCTTAGACCGACGCATGTGACTAATCTGCGACCTAGACTACGACCATAGGACATTCATTGGTGACCCGATAATCCTAGTTCCCTTTCTCTCTATTGTTAGATTTATTTGCGTCTCGTTTTTTAGCTAGATTAGTTGGTTATAAATTCAACCAAAAACCCCCAATTGTGACATCTGACAGACTTAGTTGAACAAGTAGATACAATAGCCTCCTTGTGGATTCGACCCCGACTTCCCTAGCTGCATTAGTTAGAGACCTTTCGGGTTTATCTTTGATAAGGTTGTGACAGCCTCATCACCAGGTACCCTCTTACTCGAAATTCATGGAAGAAATACTTTTACATAAGAGGAATGTAGATGAGACTGAGACGGTGGCTTTAACTGAGGAGTGCTCCGCACTTCTTCAGAATAAGAGTCCACTAAAACTGTCAGACCCGGGTAGTTTCTCGATCCCTTGTCATATTGGAAATCATTTAATTGATAATGCGTTGTGTGACTTATGAGCTAGTGTAAGCGTCTTACCTCTGTCTCTCGCAAAGAAACTTGGTTTGACGAAATCCCAATGCACCAACATGACTGTACAGATGGCCGATCGTTCATTATCACGACCATTAGGAGTCTTTGAGGATGTTCCTGTTAGGATCGGGAAATTCTTTATTCCCGTTGACTTCGTAGTCTTAGAAATACCCGAAGATTCATACACTCCCATCATTTTGGGAAGACCATTTTTGCATACTGCTCATGCAATAATAGATGTCGGGGCTAGGACTTTGACCTTTCAGGTGGGTGGGGAGGATTTGACTTTCACCTAGTCCAGTGTTCGCAGGGCACTGATGCAAGTCATGCCCTGCAATGCTATTCCCTCTATTGACCCCGATCAGGATCTTTCGAGTACTGTTATTGAGTCATACCCTGCTGTTATGATACCTCCGCCCCAGTCTGGGAGCAAATTGGAGGACCATTCTGTTATTTTTGCTTCTGCAGGACCTGGCGGAATGGACAGTGGAGATCTTGTTGACGGACTTTGTGCATTGCAGTTGGAACCTAGCATTGATGAGGCTACATATCATAAGAGGCATGGAAAGAAAAAGACTGGAAAGAGGAAGGATGCGAATTACGAGAAATGCAATTTTCCTTCCGATAGCTCAACTGTTTGGAGACCGAAGACGAAGGTCATGAATGCTGAAAGGACCTCGTCAAGCTAGAAGCCCAGTTTTGGGCTATTTAATTGTTTCAAAGGCTGAAACGGGACATTATCCCGTTTGTAACATTTTGTAATTTTGAATTCCGTTAGACATTCAATTGCGTATTATTTATAGACAATTTTTTTAGCTTAGTTAGATATAATTTGCTTAGGACCGAATATAGACTACGTACTGTTATTTTGGTATTTTTGCGGGAAGTATTTTTGCGTAAATTGCAGGTTTTGGGAAGATGACGATCATTGGGAAGCGTGCCAGGAGGAAAGCACTCGATCGAACACTTTTTGTGCTCGATCGAGCAAATGTCCAAGAAAAAGTCCTCGATCGAGTGGTTCCAACCTCTCGATCGAGCAAGCATAATCAGGGGGTCCTCGATCGAGTAACAAAAGTACTCGATCGAGCAAAAGGAGGATGAAAGTTCTCTATCGAGTAGTTTAAAACCACTCGATCGAGCAGACCGAGCTGATATTACACGTGGAGTTTTTTTTCCCTTACCTTTGTTCATTTGTTCATCTCAATTATCCTCAATCCCTTTCGACACACCCCTACTCCCTAACCAAACAGTCAATTTCTTCCCCTAAATTATCAAACAAATTACCCAAATACTTTTTATTTCATCAATTAAATCAATTGCCCTTATTTGCTTCATCAAATTTCGACTACTTAGGGGCTAATTTTCGAAATTAGGGTTTGCAAAAAAATCGAATTATTTCAATTAATTTGTGTTCTTATTGATTTTAATTGATTATTTTTTTGGGTATTCATTCAAGTAAGTTCTTTCCCCGTCTTTATTGTTTTAATTGCAATTTCCCATTTGTTTTATACAAATTAGGGTTGTGGGAAATTGGTTTGGGAAATTGTAGTTATGGATAGCGGTAAAGAATCTGGTGCCGAAAAAGCCATATCGACACCGTGTGCGTCAATTTCGACACTCCCTCCGACAGTGGCCTCTGTTGCCGCCACTGTCCCTGTTACCACCACTGTTGCTGGGGTGGTTACTACTGCTACCACTACTATGGTGTCGACCCCTGCTGAGTCGACACCCGCTGCTGTCACCACTACTGCTACTGCTGCTACCGGTTCACGTTCGGGGACGGGTACGCGGTTTTGCGCTGCTGCTTGACGTGCCGCTAGTACGCACGCTGCTGACACTTCCACGGAAACTTTACTCGAGTTTCCGCGGGTACGTTTTATATCGCCGTCCCACCGAACTTGATTTTTAAACTTAATGGAATGTGACGTGACTTCCACCCGTTTCCTGTGTCGACCTTCCTTAGAGAAATTAGGAATTTTAGAGCCCGTTGTTGAGCTGCTCAACGGGACGGGAATGTCGGGATTGGCCACCTTGAAAGAGCTCACCTATCGACAATTAACCTTAGAATTTTTTAGCTCTTTTTCATTTCACCCTGCGGCCTATGCGACTGACCATGGGAGCAAGTGCATCATCTTCCGTTTGTTTAACACCTCCTTTACTTGGACTTTAGCTGAGTTTGGGGACAGGTTGGGTTTAGTTAGTGACGGTTTTCTCGAGCCTCCTAGGAAGCTCCTGCTTCAGATATGGACTACACTTGCACAAACTCCCTTCGGCCAGCAATGTGGTGCCCACGTCCACTTACCCCCAGCCCGTTACTTTCTCCGTCTGCTAGGAGATACCATTTTGGTCGTCATGAGCCTAACAATGTTAATAATATTTAGCTGTCTATTTTAGTCGGGTACCTGAACGTTGATAGCGGTGCCCCATTTGTTTTTAACATCGCCTATTTCACAGCTAAACATTTTAACACTGTCGGGTCAAAAGTATCGGGCACGATACCTTGTGGTGGGTTAGTGAGTCGCATAGCCCGCCACCTTTTCCCCGACTTTCCCCGTGGTCTTCATTACTTAGAAAAGGATAATGTCATCGACATTCCAGTTATGTCTTCTATGAGCTGGCTGGCAGCTGACCATCGGACGTGGAAGATAGGCACTTCCCCGTCCGATCCGTGACTTTACCTTCACCCTCTCTACCCCGTCTTTCACCGTTGACTACTGTGACGGGTAGACTTCCACCACAACCACCTCCACCTTCTTACCTCCTTGACTTCACCCCTACCGCTTCTAGGAAGCGAAAGAGGACTTCCCTCACTGTTAGGGAAGTCGGAGAGAGGTCTCGACCTGCACAGGCTGGGCACGCATCCGCATCCACACCCACGCCCACGCCTACACCTACACCCTCTGTCTCTCAGCTGACTTTACCGGCTAATTTTGTTGCACCTCTTACTTTTGAGGCGCCCGAGGTCATGGACCAAGGGCGTCGTGATGCTTTGCTTTTAGACATGTGCAGGAGAGTGGCTCGAATGGAGCGGGATCAGGCTCTTGCCTTATTCCCTCTTTACGATTACCACATGATGCGAGGTCGTCCTGTTCCAGCTGGCTGGCCACACCCTTCCTTTTATCGGTACCCATCGGAGGAGTACCCTCAGCCTGAGAGCGAGAAGGACTCGATAGAGAGATAGGAGAGGATCCGAGCTGAGTTAGATGCGAGAGGTCGTCAGAGGAGAGGAGAGGAGGAGAAGGACCTCACCTACCAGGTGGTTGACGATGAGGGTGGCGACGAATAGCAGCTGGCTACTCATTTCCCAAGTTTGCTGACTGGTTTGGGGAAGTTCATCTTGTAAGTATTTCTATTCTTTATTTCTTTTCATCTTCTTTCATTTTATTTTATTTTGTTTTGCATTTTATTGTATTTTTCCCGTCCCCTATTATTCTGCTGGTGTATGCTGGAGGACAATGAGAGCATTGTCCGTTTTGGTTTGGGGAGGGTAATGCATCCTTTGAGTCTGCATTTGCATTTGTTTTACTTTCACGTTTATTGCATTTTCTGTTTGCATTATTTTTTATTTTCAAAATATGAAAAAATTCAAAAAAAATAAAGAAAAATTCAAACATTCACGTTTCTTTTTGCATATAGGTTGAGTCGAAACGGTGTATTTCGATGATGAAATTGTACTACTTTTAATCTTTTTCCTTAAGCCTTGCATAAACTAATATCTTTTTAGCAGTGGCTTATTGCATAATCTACGAGTTAATGTTAAAATTTAGCTGAACGAATAGACTTGACCTGAAATTTTGGCAACCTACTCATATTTTCTAAGTTTTAGAGCCTTAAAACTGGTGTCATTCATGACCAGTTCATGTAGGATTGTGAGTAGTTACTCCTTGCATAGCATGTATCATTAATTTGCATAAGTATGAAATTCAATTGCTTATTGTCTGCATACATTCGGGTTAGTGGTTGGTGTCACATGCAGGGAGGTGCTTATATTCCCTTTTCTTCAATTTTTACCCATTAACTCCACATTTAGCCAAATTTGCGTTTTGACCCTTAACTACATCCCAAACATAGCTTGCCTTGTCAAACTAGTTTAGTGATTATTTTGCGGTATATTGTTTATTGAGCCAAATTTTGTTTTTATTGATTATCGGAGTTGGTAATATGGAGAAGGAGGATGATTATGAAATGATGAAAAAAGAAAGAAAGAAAAAAACCGAGAAAAAGAAATGAAAAAGGGAAAAAAATGAAAAAAATTGGTGAAACGGTTTTTTGCTCCTATGGTCTTATTTTATATCTTATGAGGAGTTATTTGTTGTACGGTTTGGTGAGTTTATATGCCGAATTAAGGGCATTGTGCTTATTTTGATGGATTAGAAGCCGATGTGTTTTATTTGATTTTGTTAGGATGCTAGCTTGGCTATTAACCTCACATTCCCAAAAATATTTTACCTTTTCTTACCCATTACCTCACTATTCCATATTTTTGTAAGCCCTCGGTTGTGACGGGACCTTGTTTGGTTGGAATGTATGTGTACGGTAGCTAGAATTGTCTTTCATACTATATTGCATGCATGTTTATGTCGGTCGTAGTTTAGGTGAGCGACTTCTTATTCTTCCTCTCTTACATATAATTGCTTACCATTTGCTTCATGAGAGAAGAGTGACCCGTGATAGTCCATTATCAAAGGTCTTGCAAGGTCGACGGTTCAGCTTTATTATAAACATCCTACAACTCGTTTGCATTTGACAGTTTTGCTATAAGTGTTAGTTTTCTTGCATTAAAGTGGTTTAAGTAGATGATTCGTAGCTGGCTCTAAGTTTTTATTCCGTTCCATTAGTTAGTTGCATACAATTTGCTTGGGGACAAGCAAAGGTTTTGTTTGGGTAGATTTGATACGTGCGTTTTATATTGCCTTTTTAAGCCTCTTATGCACGCATTTCCATGTAATTCCCGTAGTTTTAGGCTACGAAATGCCCCGAATAGTCTACTTTGGTTTGTTTGGCTTTAATTGCAGGAATGGACCTGAAAGAAGTAGAATCAAGCCTTTTACTGTCCCGTTAGCTTGTATTTAGGAGATGGAAGAATTGGAGCGAAAATATCACTGTCTCGGGATGCGTGAAGTTGCCTTGGAAGATAAATTATACGTCCCTTGGCCTATTCCAGTGGCAGTTGCTCGATCGAGTGGTTTTGTTGGCTAAGTTGCTCGATCGAGAGCTTTAGGATGGAGAGAAAAACTCGATCGAGACCCTGCCGTGCTCGATCCAGAGGTGGCTATTTGAAGGTCCTCGATCGAGTAGTCTTTGTACTCGATCGAGAGGTTTTGCTGAGGAGTTGTTCGATCGAGAAGAATCAAAGTGCTCGATCGAACACTTTTCTATCTAAACGCGGGATTTTTCTCGCGAGAACTTATTTACTTTATTATCTTAAATTGCGTGTTGAATAAAAAATATCTTTCCCATATAAAGGAAAGACGTAATTAGGTTTAGGATCTCATATTTTACCTAAAACATTCAGTTTACATTAGTTTTCAGATTAATCTTGTCAACGTTACTTTGCCCTTCAATTTCCGGATCTCGTTTTGTATAATCTCTTTTTACTCTCTTTTATTCAAGTATTATTTCTCTTTTGCATACTTTAATTCTTGTCTTTAATTTCTGTTTTTATTAGTATTGTTATTTAGTTTATGCGAATTATCCCTATTCATTTTAATACCATGTTTGTTATAGTTTATTCGATTGTTATTGTTATATTTACCGTCATGCATAGCTAACTCCCTTAGTGCTAGGATTAGGGGAGCCATGATAGTAAAGCAATGACGCGATAATTAGTTTAAGAGGTTTTTCTTCTGAGAATTATTTTATAGCAATTTAATAGTAGTTATTAGGTTGAGTGCACACGACCGAAGTAATTAAACCGGTTAAATTCAGACCTAGATCGGTAGATTGGAATGAACAGACCTGCTATGAACAATATACTACCCTAATCAGAGCAGAAGCTATTTAGGAAGAATCTTGGGCGGATAGCGGACCAGAAGGACCTTTCCACTACCCTTCTCACATCAGATCGACTGACCTACCTTTAGTTGATTTGTGTAATATCATGGTGAACCGACATCCTGGCATATTTCCCTCTATTTGATTACATCTTATTTCATCCTTGCCTTTTTAATTGTTGTTTCTTATATTGCCTTTAAATATTATTCATTAGTTTAGTTACAACTCAATCAAAACTCCCCATTTTGTGATTATAGACATACTGAATAACAAGTATATAGTGGCCGCCTCCCTATGGAGTACGATACCCGACTTACCTCTGCTATATATTGGTTCGAGCTGGTTGGTTTATTTTTGATAGGGTTGCGACAGCCGTGTCAAACGCGATGGTTAATGCGTGGTTGCGAAATGTAATCAATCCAAAACTATGTCCTAGCATAACGTTCTATGGGACCGTGGTAAAGATTTGGAAAGAATTGCGTGAACGGTTTTCAACCGGGAATGCGCCTAGGGTTCATCAACTGAAGAGTGACCTTAATGCGTGTAATCAAGGTAAGAATCAATAAGTAGTCGAGTATTATACTTAATTGAAGGCTATTTTTGACGAATTAGCCAATTATAGTCGTGCACCTCAATGTACTTACGGTGCAACAACAACAATGACTAAAGAGCGTGAAGAAGATAAAGGTACACCAATTTTTAATGGGTCTCGATAATGTTCTTTACGGTCATATTAGATCGAATTTGTTGATGGAAGACGAGATTGCTTCCTTAAGTAGAGCATATGCTCTTGTTCTACATGAAGAAAGGCATCGAGCAATCACCAAGTTAAAAGAGGAGGCGATAGAGGCAGCCATGGCGGTTTAAGTCACTGGTGGTGCTGGAAGAGGTCGTGGAAATGAGTCATCCAAAGACAACGAGGATTCGTGTAGTATACAGTGCACTTATTGTGGAAAATTCTGGCACACTGAAGACAATTGTGGGGATAAACTAGGCTACCAAGGCATAGGAAGAGGTCGTGGTCGGAATTGAGGTCGTGGCAGAAGAGGAAAATGTCGTGGTGGCCATCATCAACGAGCCAATGCTACGGTAGTAAACGAACACGACTCGCAAAAACAGGAATTCACCGCGGAGGAGGTAGTCCAATTGCGAGGTTTGTTAAATACCAAAGCTGAAGGTAATCAGAAATCAGCATGTACGAATAATAATTCAATTGGTAATTGGTTGCTTGGTAGCAGAGCGTCGCATCATATGACAGGACGACGTGATTTGCTTGACAATATATGGCGTAGCAAAGCATCCACCGTTGGCTTACCCGATGGGTCACACATAGTGGCGCAGGAACATGGGAGTGTGACATTAAATGAAAATTTTGTTCTCAAAGATGTGCTCTTTGTTCCATCTTTAACTTGTGATTTTATTTTCATACAACAATTGATTAAAGAAAATAATTGTGTTGTGACTTTTTATACTGACCATTGTGTACAGGACCAATCTACGAGGACGAAGATTGGACGGCGTGAGTACAACGATGGGGTCTATTATTTCAAAGGTGGACGAGAAAACATTGCGGCACGAGCAAATACAAATGGTGATGCGCAACTTTGGCACAAAAGACTCGGCCATCCATCTAGCAGTATTTTACCTCTTTTCTCATATTTTGTTGGTTTTAATTTGTCAGGGAATACTAGTGTTATTTGTGACCCGTGTTATCAGGCTAAACAAACTTGTTCGGTTTTTAAGATCAATAATAAGAGAAGTACTGAATTATTTGCTCTCATACACTGTGACATTTGGGGACCGTACCACACAAAAAGTTTATCGGGAGCACACTATTTCTCACTATTGTTGATGACCGAAGTAGAGGTTTTTGGGTTTACCTGATGCGAGATAGGGGAGAAGTCAGTCAGTTAATGATAAATTTTTGTAACATGACAAAGACTTAATTTGGGAAGGAGGTTAAAATAGTACAAAGTGACAATGGAATGGAATTTCTTCCCGGTACCATGAAATATTATTACAATAATGAACATGGGATGGTTTTTCAAACCAGTAATATTGACACTCCGTAACAAAATGGTAGGTGAAAAGGAAACATAAGTACATTCTAGAAAAAGTGAGAGCCCTTCGTTTTCAAAGCAATTTGCCGATTGAATTTTGGGGGGGACTGGGTTCTAACCGGTGCGTATTTAATAAATAGAACACCAAATTGTTTACTTAATGGCCTAACCCCTTATGAAGTGTTATATGGAAAACAGCCTTGCTTGGATAATATACGAGCCTTTGGAAGTGTATGTTATGCTCACAATAAAGACAAATTTAAAGAACGAGGGACGAGATGCGTATTTGTAGGGTATCCACATAGAAAAAAAGGGTTGGAAGGTCTACGATCCAAAGAAAAGACAATTGTTTGAATCAAGGGATGTAATCTTTTCCGAACATGTTTTTCCTTTCGCTTATATTGACTCGATCGATAAACATGAGTCTTGACAAATACAATCTCTTGACACACCTATTGTCGTTGAGGACCCGTACGTGGATCATGAGGCTAATCATTAGGAAATTGGAACGGAAGGAAGTGATAATAATGATGAGATTGTGGATGAAGAATTGGTAGAGGAGACGGGAACACAAGGTGCGGAAATTGTGACAAATGAACAGGTGGGACGAGGAGCTCGTGAGAAGTTTGAACCATATTAGAAGAAAGAATATGTTTACAAGTCAAACCCGAATTATAGACCCCGCTGAAAATGCTCACTCGCTCCAATCGACACCCATTAAGAAAGGTACTAGTTATCCAATGGTTAATTATGTCACTACCAATTATTTTTCTAACAACCACAAGAGTTTTTTTGGCAAAATTAGATGCGATAAAAGAGCCACACAATTATCAAGAAGCGGCCCAATCAGTCAAGTGGAGGCAGGCCATGTCGAAGGAATTTGAAACTTTTGAGAAGAATGGAACGTAGAGATTTGTTGATCTCCCGAAAGATAAACGACCCATTGGCTGTCGGTGGGTTTATAAGGTGAAGTACAAGGCAGACGGAACTATTGAGCGATATAAAGCGAGATTAGTTGCGCAAGGCTACACCAAAATAGAAGACGTAGACTACCATGAAACTTTCGCACCGGTTGCAAATATGACGAGTGTCCGTTGTTTACTTGCCGTGGTTGTCTCGAAAGGGCGGTCCATTGCTCAATTATATGTTAATAACGCTTTCTTACACGAGGATCTAGATGAGGAAGTATACATGAGAATGCCACCAGGTTTCGACAAAAGGGGATTGACAAAGGTGAGTAAGTTAATGAAGTCCTTATATTGGCTAAAGCAAGTTTCACGAAATTGGTTTGCTAAGTTAACCGACTTCTTAACGAGGTATGGTTTTGTTCAGTCTATAGCTGATTACTCGTTATTCACTTACAATAAAGACGATATGTAACATCCCCATACATCAAGGTGCCTTACCAAGGACCACCCCAATGTATAAAGGTGCTTCCATCTCGGTTTCCCAGGATAAGTAGATCAAATAACAATAGTAGAACATTTATTAAATGACTTTATACATTACATCGTAGAACAGCGTGATGAAAATACAACATAAACAACTAGGAGAAGTCCTAATCATGAGTGTCAACGATATCTACTTCGGTAGCGTGATGACTCGATTCCCTTCAATGCCCCGCAAGCATCAAAACTAGATTTATTAATGTGCACATCCCCTCCTGTGGCGGGGTCTACAGAGGACAAATCAAGGGCTTGAAGCCACTCCCGCAAGTGACTCCACTCAGACGAGGATGCACCTCGCGAACATCATCAACCATCTCAACTCCAACACCCAAACTCCAATACACCAACAAAAATCAATCACAATATCAATCAAATGAATTAATCACAACAGTGCATTAAACCAATTGTACAACAAACTGAGTAGGGAAACCCTACCTTATCGTTAATCCATGCAAGTGCATCCAACAACTAGTCAGGCAAGACTCTGAGGCGAATCCTACAAGTAGTAACCATATCCTATTACTAAACTACCCCAAAACCCTACTGAAGATAACGACGAAGCATAAACTTACCTTAAGATGCAGATCGAAGTCAGCGACGATGACATCCCGACTCGAAGACTCCAAGCATGAACCATTCCCCCTTCTTGGGTTAGTGTCTAGGCTAAGTGAGAGAGTGTAGAGAGGTGGGTGATAGGTAGGAGGGAGAGAGAGAGAGAGAGAGAGAAAGAGAGAGAGAGAGAGAGAGAGAGAGAGAGAGAGAGAGAGAGAGAGAGAGAGAGAGAGAGAGAGAGAGGTTAGGGTTATAAAGATAAAGGAACCGTCGAAAATGAGATAAGGTTTACGATCTCGCGTTTTATAATGACGCGTTAACAGACGTAACACTCGGTCAAGTATCTTCATACTCGGCCGAGTAATCCATACTCGGTCGAGTGTTACCACTACTCGGCCGAGTAACATCTACTAGGTCGAGCAAACCAGTCGAGTAGGTCTCCTATCCTCTCTCAAATCCCTTGCTACGGGTTTCTCCCGGTCAAACGGTCAGTCAACGGGTCCTTAAACAGTGCGGGTATTACAATCTCCCCCCCCCCCCTAAAAAGGAACTTCGTCCCCGAAGTTCATCCCATACCTCCCAACACGACGAGCAAGACTCCTAAGGAAAGACCAATTGCTTCACGACAACGAACACCAAATAAATTTAAGGCGCATGCATATAACATTAGGTTAACAACCTCTTTTGACATAGTTTTGTCAACTACAGACTCACTATACGGTTACTGTATACAACTACCAAGTTAATTACGTAACAAAGTTTAACTTCAAAAGTACGTATTACATAAGTTTATGACAACTTAGAACTTGAAAGCTGAAAATAAATGTGAAGCATAGAAGAACTTTGTCAACTTGTTAGAACTTTTTACCGCGATGTTATCTACCCCTCTAAAAAGGAACTTCGTCCCCGAAGTTCATTCTACCCATCAAACCAAACTTAAAGGTGCGCAAGGAAACAATAACCATAGAACATACATCATGTCACGTGATAATTACGACACGCCCGTAATGTATGTAAACAACTATCCTATTCATGAAATTTAGGGAAAATAACACATGCAACATCAACAAAGAGATGTCAATTGTACAAATATGAACCATGATGGTACTATTGCCATTCCGTCAACACTGATTACCGTCAACACACGCATCTCAGGCCTTACGTCACTATTACTATCTCATCACAAATTCTGATCATATATCGTTACCATATAAGCAAAGTGCATATCATGAAGTCTTGACTCGACACTAGGATCTTGAAGCATGCATATACAGAAAAATAGTTACTAATTTGATTCTATAACAAATTCAAATAATGTGGGGTTCAATATCCAGATACTCGGTCGAGTATTAAGAAGTACTCGGTTGAGTACGTGATACTCGGCCAAGTATCGGCATGCTCGGCCGAATTTTCCAAGGCAAAATGTGATTTTCGGCATCTTATACACACAACACCGAAGTTTAGTCCAGCAAATAGCTAAAGGTATAACATTAACTCAAAGTTCCTGGGCCAGATGACTCAAAACAGTATGGAAAAACATGTAGTGGCCTTATGGCCAATTACAACATCCAAAATAAAAGAGTATGATAAAAGTGTAACAAATATCCAACAACAAATTCAACGAAGCAAGTCTAGAAAACAAAGTGGAAATCAAATGTCCGCACCCTCTTCCATCTCCTCACCACCTCCGGTGCCAGATATCCCTACTACAGATGTTCCCGCTCCTCGATAAGCTCCAGATGAATAGCCTCCACCACGGGTCCATCTCCCTACCTCGTCCAGCTGACTGTCGTAGTTGGCTTCCCCAAGGTCCCGCGAGGCAGTCAAACGCGGTCTCCTCCGATGGTCTCCAAAAGCTGGGATCAACTCCATAACTATGGAAGACTACAGTGTCAACCCCGGGTCCTCTCCACCAAACTGTCTGCCCCAGCTCTGTCCCTATACCTTGGTTGTAGGCCATCTCGTGCATGTTCCGAAGCACTAAGGTAGTGGAGATCCGCTCAGTCAGGTCACTAAGCTGCATCCTAGGGTCGTGGACGGTGGGGTAGGGCGAGTACTATGACGGATAAAAGCTCGAGGTGGAAAAAGAAGGCTCAGTCTCAGTCTCGGCCACTCTAGCTGCTCTCCCTCTACGGCGCTCATGAGGCGGGGGAGCGATCGGCTGCTTCTCCGTCACGAAGATAGGCTCGGGTAGGTCTAGGAGGATGGTGGAATCAATCAAGTAAATTGAGGCTCGGGTCTAAGCTCACCACTCCTCGAGTCATACTTAGTCATATGGTCCACCACGGGAAGATGCTCGGGATTGGGGAGCACCATCCACATAGGCCCCTTCATCCTCCAAGCAAAAGACCCATCCTCCAGATTCCTAAGCCACTTATTATGGCACACCAGTACCTCTCATCCATCGTAGGGACAGACTCGAACAACCCAGTACCCGACGTAGGTGGAGCCTCAAAGTCAGTCAACCTCTTAGCCAAGCGGGTCACTATAGCCCCACAAGAAAGATGGCGGCTCGAAGACCATGCCATAAGGTCCAAACTAGAGCGTACGACCCCAGGAGCACTATAGTAAAAAGACTTCCCCCTACGAAGGTTAAGATAGGACATCAACAGCATTATCTCACGAGAGTTCATCTTGCTCACATCCTCCCTCCCAAACAGTAAACAAGTCATCATCCTAAGGAACATACGGAGTAACACATGTTGGACATCATTAATCAACATGGCACTCGCCCTCGGAATGGGTCTCCCGGTCAGGTAAGGTAGGTAGTGGGGTGCCCCACTATTCTTTGCCACATCGCTAATGTATCCCTTTTTCTCCGTCTTTAGCCCAAGATGGTTGGCAAACATATCAAGTGTTACGCTATGGTCATCGTTCATGAGGCAGAAAGAAATGGTTTTCTCCTCTACGTCATACTTAAAGGAGCTCAGAAACTCTAAGGTTAGATGTGGGTAGGACTTCTTTAGAAGATGGTAGAGTCCCTTCATTCCCAAGATCTCAAAACTATGAATGATATCCCCTTGAACCCCCAAGGTCTCCAAGATGTCAGGGTCCACACAACGAGTCGGCCTCATGGTCCGACCCATTAAGGATATAAAAGCAGTCCGCTGCGTGAAGTCAGAGAGAATTACCGATAGATATTCGTCCACCGGAGGAACACTGGGTTCCTGGCTAGATTGGCCAGTTTTCAAGTTGACATTGGCGCAAGTCCGCTTCTTTGCTGGGGCTTTTGCTTTCGGCGTGCTTGAATTAAGATGATTTCAACAAGGATTTTCCGGAAATTTGGCCATAGGAAGGCCCATATTTCGAATTATACACTTTTAAAACGAAGTTTTAAGACAGATTTTTCTCACAAAGGACATGTCATAGTAGTCAAGGCAAGCATTACTATTAGCAATTAACTCCCAAGGAACATCCTAAAGACACTTAGGTGACCAAAATCAAACCCTTGAAGCAAACCCTAGAAAAATTTCTAACATAAGATGGATGATTTCAAGCATTAAACCGTTTTAGAACATACATAGGCGGTGTTTAAGAGTAAATATACCAAAATATCAATATAGAAGTGTGAATACCTTGAATTACAAGAGAATTTTCAGATTTTAGGGCAAGTTTTACCATTGATTGAATGTAAAGTTGAGAAAATTGATTAGATACTTTACCTTGATTGAAGATTTGAACAAGCAAGAGGAAATCTAGGAGCAACCACAACCAAGAATCACCCAAGTATTTTGAGAGAGAAAGAGAGTTTGAAGAATTTGAGTAGAATGAATGATATGAGGCGGAAATAAGAATGGAAAGGGGGGTTATAGGGTTTCGGAATTTCCCGAGCTGGACCGCGATAAACGGGTACTCGGTAGAGTATTGGGTTTACTCGGCCGAGTAGTCTCTACTCGGTCGAGTATTCAGAGGTCAGTAGCAAGTGTAATATGTCACTCTGAATACTCGGCCGAGTGCCTCTTTACTCGGCCGAGTGTGGCCTACTCGGTCGAGTATAAACTTTACTCGGCCGAGTTCAACAGAACAGTGACGGATCTATAAGACACTAAGATTTTTTCCTACAAAACAGTAAATATCGTTTGGAGTTCCGCTTAATCGGGCTCGTCACCATTAGACCCTATTTCTAACACAACAAGGCATGTCATAGGTCATAAAATTCATTACGATATTCTTAAGCACCATATTTTATTATGCACATAACCGGTAGTAAAGCAATTCATACCACAACACGTATACATAACCAATCTTAACTATATTACGGGTAGCACAGGTCATATGTTTCTAAGTGTATTTATGAGCATACAACCACACCATCGTTACAAGTACACATACATATACCATTAAGCACACGTTCACATTCCCGTCCTTCTTATCATATTACAACACTACCATCGCTCGTTATTTCCTCTGTCATGTACCACTATGCATAAAGCTTTAGACTCATCAGTCAACTCATCCATACGAACACGTACACTAAATCTTACAGCACTTCATTGAAAACATCGCTTACGCGCATACAAAACTCCACCTATTCCATACTCGTCACGTTACCACATAGGCCACTATATGCATACATACTTGACACACACACACTGACACAGAGACACTCTTACTCATATACCCATTTACGGTGGCTGGCTTAAGCATGATTGGGGCCGGGATTCTGACATGAGGGCGCCTTCTCACCCAAAACCGACATAAGGGGCTTCCAACACACATACACCAGGTTCATTTTAATTTGACACCCTACGTTCATTTGGTTCATTGGTTCATGTTCCAAAATCGTCGCTCTGATACCACTTTGTAATACCCCCATACATCAAGGTGCTTTATCAAGGACCACTCCAATGTATAAAGGTGCTACTATCTCCGTTTCCCGAGGTAAGTAGATCAAATAACAATAGTAGAACATTTATTAAATAGCTTTATACATTACATCGTAGAACAGCGTAATGAAAATACAACATAAACAACTAGGAGAACTCCTAATCATGAGTGTCAGCGATATCTACTTCGGTATCGTGATGACTCGATTCCCTTCCATGCCCCGCAAGCATCAAAACTAGATGTACCTGCTAAACCAATTGCTCACCATCCTCGAATGGATCATCATAGTTTTGAAAACACAATACGGGGTCAGTTCACTGAACAATCAAGATAAGACAAAGTACGATAATGATAAACAGCTATTCCACAATTCATCTCCAACTCCCAATCACACCTCATAACTGACTACACACTAAAGTGTGTAGCCCTGCCAGTGGGGGACCGCAGCCTTGCCCACCTAAGCCCCCGCTCATCAACGAGCGATAACCCTGTTCATTAATGTGCACATCCCCACCTGTGGCGGGTTTCACAAAGAGCGAATCAAGGGCGTGAAGCCACTCCCGTAGGCCGTAAGTGACTCCACTCAGCCGAGGACGCACCTCGCGAACATCATCAACCATCTCAACTCCAACACCCAAACTACAATACACCAACAACAATCAATCACAATATCAATCAAATCAATTAATCACAACAGTGCATTAAATCAATTATACAGCAAACTGAGTAGGGAAACCCTGCCTTATCGCTAATCCATGCAAGTGCATCCAACAACTAGCCAGGCAAGACTCCGAGGCGAATCCTACAAGTAGTAACCATATCCTATTACTATAATACTCCAAAAACCCACTGAAAGATAACGACAAAGCGTAAACTTACCTTGAGATGCGGACCAAAGTCAGCGACAATGACATCCCGACTCCAAGACTCCAAGCATGAAACATTCCCCCTTCTTAGGTGAGTGTCTAGGCTAAGTGAGAAAGTGTAGAGAGGTGGGTTATAGGTAGGATAGAGAGAGGTTAGGGTTAGAAAGATAAAGGAACCATCGAAAATAAGATAAGGTTTACGATCTCGCGTTTTATAATAACGCGTTAACAGACATAACACTCGGTCGACTATCTTCATACTCGACCGAGTAAGCCGTACTCGTTCGAGTGTTACCACTACTCGGCCGAGTAACCTCTATTAGGTCGAGCAAACCAGTCGAGTAGGTCTCCTATCCTCTCACAAATCCCTTGATATGGGTCTCCCCCGCTCAAGCGGTCGGTCAACGGGTCCTTAAACAGTGCGGGTATTACATGATATTTTTCTTGGGATTCTTGTACATGTTGATGACATGATAGTCGTAAGTAATAACGAGGAAGCAAGCAGCCGGCTCAAAAGTTTTCTTGACCGTAGGTTTAGTATTAAGGATCTCAGGAGACTTAAATATTTCTTATGAATTGAGGTCGCAACCGGGTCTAAAGGGTTTTTTCCTTGCCAAAGAAAGTATGCTTTATTGTTAATTACCACCTACTATATATTTACCGTATTTTACAAACTACCACCATGTATTTCATTTATTATAAAATACCACCTACATTAGAGTGTATATACCCCAACTCACACCGTATTTCATTCCCGAACATAGTTTTACTTATTTCCCGACTCGGTTTACTAATTAAACTAACAAATTACCTTAATTAACCCTCCAATTCATACTTAAAAAAAATTACAACTCTTACCATATCGTACCTTATACCCAGCTATCTTGATTAAAAATCAAAACACTAAATTAGAACATCCTTCATACTAACCTCCTTCGTTTCCTTATCTGCTACTGCACCTTCACTAATCAAGCACAATTCCTGATCAATGACATTAACAAGCTAAGCAATCTCAGATACGTCTTCTTTATCCTTGATACTTCATTGTTTTAGGTTTGACTTTCTTAATTCTGGATTAATAAAAAGTGAATTAAAACCCTAATTTTAGTTAAATTAGGAATTTAAATTCTGGGTTTTCTTTTTTCTGATTTAATTTTGATTGTTTGTTTAGAAACCCTAATTTTGATTAAAGTTTAAATTTTTACTTTGATTTAATTGATTTGTTATTGTTTATGAGCTAAATTTTGTCCCCTAAATTAATATGTAGGATGTTAAATTCATAAACTGCTGATGTGAGATATTATTATGGGGACCAACTTGAGGAGCCTCACTCTGTTTCAATTAGGAGATCCCCATATACTGTGGGTAGCCCTAATGCATTCAATGTGTCCCCTTTAAAAAGGACTCAGAAGCTGGCACCTAGAAAAAAAATTCAACATTATTTGAGAAAGGGACTGGCTTGGATGAAGGTTCTAGAAGAAGAGCTATTGTGAGGGATGGAAAACATTCAAGGAAAAACAAGGGGGGAAGGGTGGTCTTGGAGGGTAAACAGACTAAAAAAGTTGATGACTTAGGCGATGAGTTAGGACATGAATCTGAGGATGATTAATTGGAGTGAAGATAGAGCGTTTAGTCCTGTGGGGTTTGGAGATAATGAAGTAGAGGGTGATGTAGTAAAAGATGAGGATTTGTTTTCTGATTTTGTCGATGAGGCTCTACTAAAGGCGGTTAACAATGGCTTGAATCAATCATGTTCAAAATCTAAAGCCATTGTACAAAGGGCAACAATTCCAAACCAAGGTACTTTATATTTGTTTAATGTTGATGATATAGAGCTAGGTTAATGTTACTACTGAGGCTGACTTGGACTTCGATGATGACAATAGAAGTGGTAGCTTCTGATGACGAGACAACTCCTAATAATTTGATATTTGATCCAAATGTTGATTTTGGAAAACCTATTGTATTGAAAAAGAATTTGAAGTTTGCCTTAGTGCAAGACATTAGGAAGGCTATCAGGCAATGTGCCATTGAGAATGGCTATGAGCTTTATTTTCTTCACAATGAGAGTGTGAGAGTTACTGTCCAGTGTAGATATAGGTGTGACTGGCATTGGAACTCCATGAGGGCAAGACTGCTTAAATGCACTTGTAGTGCAATTACAAAGTGTGAGTATAAAGTATATGCCATAAAGTGCGAAGACGATGAAGACTTGACATTCGAGATAAAAAAAGTCTGCACTTGGAGCATTTGGGATTAGAAGGAGCGAAACCAATATACACTCCTATTCAAACAAATCATAAATTAGTATTGGCAGAAGGATGCATTTTAATGGTGTTAGTTATTTAGACCATATTAGACTCATCTTATGAAATCAAAATTACTAACTAATTATATGTAATGGTCTAAATCTACATGCATGCAAATAAAAACAACATAAAAATGGTATAAAACCATTTAAGAGTGATTTCCTTACATTGGTGATGGAAATATATATGGGCACAACTCAAGGACTCCTTTCTTGATGTTGTTCTTGAGCTAATACTATGTGGATGATCCTCCAAAAAAAAACCAAATCACCAAGAGAGGTGATCTCCTAAGGATACACCCAAGATAAGCCCAAAAATTATTACTACCAAATAATATTGACTAGATATTATTTGAGTATATATATGTATATTTGACGTACTAATTAATATTATTACTTTGATAATATTATTAGTTTATTTTATATGTGTTTTAGATGTAAAAGTTGAACAAAATAAGAAGAAAAGATGGTCTTTAGAGGGGCAATGGTGACCGGCCAAACACAAGCAACAAGACCAAATTTTCTTCAAATTTTTCAACATAAGATATGGTGGAATATCATGGGTATTTATAGGCAAAGTTGGGAGACAATTGAGTGGAAAAATGCCACTTAGAGGACACTTTTAATGCCCTCTAAAAACCGGTGCAAGTGGACCAAATATGGGTCCATTTCGGTTTTTGACATTTACCCCACAAATGCTTATAAGTCTTATATTTAATTATCTTACATAATTAAAAATTAATTTAATTATTTAACACTTAAATAATACAAATTAACTACTAATGACTACTCAACTATTAAGTAATCATAAGACCATTTTATCAACATAAAAATGTGTCAGTATAACCCTATTTAGCTAATTTTACAACCTCTTGTAAATTTTAAATAGCTAATCAGCTCCACTTCTAAACATATACACATATCGTATAAAATTAATTAATTAACAATTAATTAATAAATTCTAGTTTTATTTATTAATTAATTAGCACATAATTAAATAATAAATCTCCTCGGCCTGAGTTCATAACCCGTCATCAAATAACACATTCACGCGACTAATTAAAAGTCAAATAATAAAAGAAATTAATTATCTCGTATCTCATACAAACAATTAATTCATTCTTTTTGGGTGCCATCCTATAGGTGTGACCTAAAGGGATCAGCTGATCATCGCCGTCACACGACAGTAATATTAAACTCTAGTCAGCCAATCATTACCGATTAACGATGACCAGCTGACAAATAAATGAACAAATCCCTCATATTCCTTTAACGAGATTTAATATGTAAACGCACTTATTGTGGAGGACACTACTCCAACAATCTCCCGCTTGTCTGACACAAGTGTGCGTTACCAATTCTCTTGTCCATTAATATCTCCCACTCAATGCAAGATGTCTTTCAGGTCGTTCTCGCACGTGATCATATCATAAAGTGGTTTCCTTGATCAGGAGATTGACTGTCTGACAGGAAAATCTACTAGAGATCTTATCCGAGCGTGGCCACGCATTTCCAGTCACCTCTCCTTGAGTGGCCTTGAGATAAAATATGACATAAATGGATAATCCTACTGACCTATTTTCTTTATTTGATGCAGATCACAATGACCCAGTAAATGCTCATTGGCCTCCTTTTACGGCTCGACCTATAACAAAAACCTAAGCCACCGGAAAATCGCACTAACTCAGACAAATAGTCGCCAGTTTAAAGAATTGACTTGAAGGAATAAATAGAAATCCTCGCCACGACCCAGCAACAAAAGGATTCTATAAACGGTCACTGTCCGACAAATCGTCTCACAATCTGCCTATGTAATCGATCAGTCATCACTATGACAATATGACAGTCGAACTTGTCATCTATCGCCTTACAATCTAGTCACTCCGAGACGTCACCTCATTAAGTAACTAGGGACAAAATACAATGTTAATCCATTTCACTTTAATAAGGTTCGACATTGTCACTACAACCTATTTTGGACAAAACAAAGTATTTAAATCCAAACGTAAAAATGAATACAACGATAAATGTAATTATAATATATGAAATAATAAATACAATGTCTTAATTATTACATATCACATAATTTACAAAAGTTCTAGCATTCATCTCAATCCCATCGAAACTACATGACTATCATGTTTAGCTTGAGACAATGTCTTGGTTAAAGGATCAGCGATGTTGTCAGGTGTCCCAACCTTACAGACTGTAATTTTCTTCCTTTCAATTAAATCTCTAATTACATGAAATTTTCTAAGTACTTGTCTAGACTTGTTACTAGACTTGGGCTCTTTTGCTTGAAAAATTGCCCCACTGTTATCACAATATAAAGTGATATGATCCTCGGTGGTTGGAACTACTTTCAGTCCCTCTAAGAATTGCCTAATCCAAACAACTTCCTTTGCAGCTTCAGAGGCTTCAATGTACTCAGCTTCCGTTGTAGAATCAGCAGTCACAGACTCCTTAAAACTTCTCCAACAAACTGCCCCTCCGTTCAATAAAAAGACAAAACCAGCCTGGGCTTTCAAATCATCCCTATCGATTTGGAAACTGGCATCCGTATAACCTCTTATACGTAATTCAGATTCTCCTCCAAACACTAAGAATGAATCCTTAGTCCTTCTCAAGTACTTCAGAATATTCTTGACGGCTATCTAGTGACTCTCACCTAGATTTTTCTGATAATGACTCGTCATACTCAAAGCATACGAGACGTTAGGACGAGAACACATCATAGTATACATGATCGATCCAACAGTGGAAGCATAGGGAATCGATTTCATGCGTTCAATATCCTTAGGCTCAGTAGGACCTTGTGACTTACTCAGAGTAATCCCACCGCCTATTGGTAGAAAACCTCTCTTGGAGTTTTTCATATTGAATCGGTCAAGAATCTTATCGATATAGGCTTCTTGACTCAAAGCTAATATCCTTTTGGATCTATCCCTATAGATCCGGATACCCAAGATGAGCTGAGCTTCTCCCAATCTTTCATTTGGAAGTGATTTCCTAACCACTTCTTGACAGAAGCAAGCATATCTACATCATTCCCAATGAGTAATATGTCGTCCACATAAAGAAGTAAGAAAACAACTTTACTCCCACTAAAATTCATGTATAAACATGGTTCCTCAACACTTCGAGAAAAACCATTCTGTTTAATAACATGATCAAAATGATGATTCCAACTCCTTGACGCTTGCTTAAGACCATAAATGGATCTCTTAAGTTTGCATACTTTGTTAGGATTTTTAGGATCCACAAAACCTTCAGATTGTGTCATAAACACTTTCTCTTCCAGAAACACGTTCAGGAAGGTGGTTTTGACATCCATTTGCCATATCTCATAATCATGAAATGCAGCAATCGCTAACATTATCCGAACAGATCTAAGCATAGCAACTAGTGCAAAAGTTTCATCATAGTGTAAACCATGAACCTGGGTGAAATATTTTGCCACCAATCTAGCTTTGTAGACATCTTAATGTCCATCCATGCCGATTTTAATCTTAACTATCCACTTACACTGAAGAGGTCGAACATCTTTAGGTAAGTCAACCAGGTCCCATACCTGAGTTTCATACATGGAATCCATTTCGGATTGCATGGCTTCGAGCCATAGCTTAGAGTCAGAACTAGTAATAGCTGCTTTGTAGGTCTTAGGTTCATCACTTTCCAAAAGTAAAACCTCATAGTCGCCATCTTCCTCGATAACACCAAGGTATCTATCAGGCTGGCGACTAACCCTCTCTGACCTCCTAGGTTCATAAGGAACAATAACCGATCTAGACGTAGAAGGAACATCTTCCTGTACTGTTACATCAGTTTGTGGCTCTTGAACTTCATCAATTTCAAATTTTCTCTCACTCTGTCTTCTAGAAATAAACTCTTTTTTCTAGAAAGACAGCTTCACGAGCCGCAAACATTTTGTTCTCGTTACTATTGTAGAAGTAATATCCACAAGTTTCCGTAGGGTAGCCTACAAAAATACATTTGTCAGAACGAGGTGCAAGCTTATCGTCAGACTTGCTCTTGACATAAGCATCACAACCCCATACTTTCATGTATCGCAAATTCGGGACCTTCCCTTTCCATATCCCATATGGAGTTTTGTCAGTTACTTTAGTGGGACTTTGATTTAGTGAGCGTATAGCAGATGAAATGGAAAATCCCCAAAATGACTTAGGTAACTCAGTTTGACTCATCATTGAACGGACCATATCTAATAGAGTTCGATTCCTCCTTTCAGCCACACCATTCAATTGTGGTGTGTCAGGAGGAGTTAACTGGGATACAATACCGCAGTCTTTAAGGTGATCTCTAAAATCATTGCTTAAATACTCCCCACCACGATCTGGTCGTAATGTTTTAATCTTCTTATTTAATTGATTTTCTACTTCATTCTGAAACTCTTTGAACTTTTCAAAAGCTTCACTTTTATACCTCATTAAGTAGATATACCCATATCTACTCATGTCATCGGTGAAAGTAATGAAATAGTCATAATTGCCTCTATCAGTGACTGTCGTTGGACCACATACATCGATGTGTATTAAACCTCACTAGCTCGAGATCCTTGTCCTAGAAAAGGTGCACGAGTCATCTTGCCAAGAAGACAAGATTCGCATGTACCAAATGATTCAAAATCAAAAGGTTTAATTATACCAATCGACACTAGTTTTTTAATGCGTTTCTCGTTAATGTGTCCTAATCGATAATGCCATAAATAAGATTGATCGGGATCACCTGTTTTGAGTCTTTTATTATCTAAATGATAAACATTGTTGCAAGTGTCTAGAATATAAATACCATTGATTGAACTAGCTTGGCTATATACAATACCATTAAGGGAAAAAGTACAACACTTGTCTTTGATAACAAAAGAAAAACCTTCTGTGTCTAACACAGATACTGATATTATATTCCTAGACAACGTCGGTACAAAATAACAATTACTAAGAAACAACTACAACCCCGAAGCTAAATTAATTACATAGGTTCCTACTGAGACGGCAGTTACTTTAGATCCGTTTCCCATTCGGAGACCAACATCACCCTTGTTTAGCTTCCTTACGTTTTTTTAGGCCCTGCAAGTGATTGCACAAGTAAGAACCATAACCAGTATCTAACACGCAAGTTGTATTTGATGTGTAATTTATGTCTATCATAAAAGATTCGGTTGAGAAATTACATGTTGGCTTCACAATGCCAGCTTTGATGTCATCCAAGTACTTTGAACAATTACGCCTCCAATGTCTCTTGTTATTACAATAATTATAAGTATCTTTAAGAGGATTACCCTTCTTAGGCTTAGGCTTGGTAGAGCTATTCGCAATAGTTTTACCTTTGCCCTCCACCTGTACGGGCTTCTTACCTGCGTTCCTCTTAAACTGCTTCTTTCCCTTCACATTGATCGCAAGTACATCCCTCCTCGTGTTGGAGTATGTGTCCTTAACAATAGTGTGATCACATGATTAAAAATCATTATTAAATCTCATAATAAGAATACGTAAGGGATGATCATCCCCCCTACTACTAAGAGAATAAAAATTCTCTTAGTTTTCCCTCCAAAAGGCATCTAGCTAAATAAGGTAACAAGTAAAAAAAATTCATTACATTATTATCTTTTCAATTAATATATTCTTATAATTAAACTCTAATCTTTTTAATTAAAATTTATATTTATGATTTTTTCACTGCAATCCGTAATTTATTATGCAATCATTTCCATTTACATAAATATTATTTTTCATCAGTTACACTCTAAAATTACGCAAATCTGCTTCTTATGCAGTCGTTAACATAATTATTGTCACCACTTACACCCTAAAATTACGTAAATCTGTTTCTTATATTATCCTTCATCGGTTACACACTAAATATGGTGTATATTTTAAAGGACGTAACAATTTTTATGTTTTTTTTAATTAAAAATAAAAAAATATTAGTCTAATTATTCGTAAATCGTCTTTTTAAGTGCGTGGTATACTGTTTTTACCTTTTATTGTTATAAGGTTTATACGCATTTTAATTAGATTTTACATTTTTACATCACTTAATTGTAATTTAATATCATAAATTAGTTTCAAGCAATGATATAGCATTATAGAGTTAATTTTTATAGTAAAGTAAAAATGGTTTAAGACAAAAATAACTTAACTTAAAATGTCTTTTGATGGTAATAAACTTTCATTTTCTACCTCTTAATAAGATTATATTAGTACATTATAACATTAAAGGTACAATTAATTTATGCAATTAATATAATGAGAATGTCTCTTTATAAAACAAAACTAAAAAATATCGTGCTGTAGCACGGGGATCTACACTAGTTCTTATTAATCTTCTCACTACATCCTTCTCTAAAATAGTTTTAGAATCTCTGAAAATTGTTCATCATTTTCTAATATTACAACATAATATTACCAGTGTAGTAATATAAATATAATAAGAATTATTTAGGATATCTTATATATTAATCTAGTTAATTAGTATATAAGCTTTAAGGGTTTTGTCTTGGGTGCAATTTTAAGGAGTATCTCTACACTTGAGGTTGGAGGATCATCCATTATTGTTAAGCTCAAGAACAAGTGAAAGTAGGAGACCTTACTTGTGCCCAAAAATTCGAACCATATACAATGTAAGACATGTGATTTTCTCCTTATTTTTCTTCATTTTGTTATGCATGCAACTAGATCAACTAGTATATAAATTATGGGTAATTTATAAAATTATTTGATAAGTCTAATAGGGGTATATGAACCTAACACCTCGTACTCCCACTCAATTCCATGTCCTTTTCTGCTTGCACAAGCAGAGAATGGAGCTCATGTAAACTTTTTCTCATATTAGTCATATTATAATTTACTCTAAATTGGGTAAATCCTTTGACATGTGAGAGAGAGTAGAGCACTCGGTCCACCACAAGCTCGTCGGGGATCTTACATCCCAACCCCTCTAGAGTTTCCACGTACTCAATCATTTTAAGTACGTGTGAACTCACAGGTTGTCTATCTTTGAGGTTAGCTTCAAAGAAACGAACAGCGGTGTCATATTGAATTATCATCGGGGCTTGAGAACACATAGTAGAAAGCCGCAAGAATACTTCATTAGCATTGCGGAACTTGACACATTGCCTTTATAAAGCAGGATCCATTGAAAAAATCAAAACATTTTTTATTGCAGCAGATTCCTTTTGTTAATCATTAAAAGCCTCCCTTACATCGGCATTGGCCCTAGAACTAGGTGGAGGGGGAGAGGGATCTACTAGGTAGCGTAATTTGCCATCACATGCGGCAGCTAATCGAAGTTGTTCCTCCCAATCTTTAAAATTACTACCATCGGCTTTTAATACATATTTGTCCATAAAAGAAAGAAACCATGAATCTCTAGCTATAGTGACGGTTTAACTAGTAGAAGTTATCGTGATTACTACAAAGGAAATAAAAGAAAAGATTAACATTTATCGTCTAAACATTTTAACTTGTGAAACTTATTTTAACAAGTTCTCATTTATATAATGATCTCCCACTGAATTATATAAATGATTCCAAGATCCAATTTTATATAAACACGGGCACGGTGGACCGATTCAACCCATATTTATATAAATTTGGTGAGTCAACAATTTTGACTGATTCTACTATTAGAACTCTTGGCCGACGGATTTTCTTAAAATCTATCTTTTAGCCCCAGAAATAAATATGGGCACGGTGGACCGATTCAACTCATATTTATACCGTTGAGTCCAACCAATTTCCACGCGTAATAACTTTTATTACCCTACTTACCCAACGTAAAAAGAGTGTACTTCGGTGATTCGAACGAGTCAAAATCCTCTCCATTTCCTCAAAAGAAATGGAGAGGCCATTTCCTTTCGACGGACGAGAATCGAACGGTTCACGATTTATGCATAAAAATATAAGGTTAATAGAGTATAGAGAGAATAATATTATTAAATGAGTTTGTGAGAGAAAATGGAGAGAAAGGAAATGGAGAGGATCCTAATTGGATTCGAACCTACCTCTAATGAAGAAGGGATTCATAGGTGCTATTATTTGGTAAGGCTAATCTCAATTTTCAAAGGTGAGAGATCTTGTCAATTTAATTGTTTATCACTTTTAAGTGAACAAAATTGGTGAATGCTAGACAATTAAATCGATAACAACAAAATAAAACATGTAGTGACGATTTGGCATGAATGCATAAATATAAAATAAATCAAATCCTAATATGGCCACCTAGTTAATATACTTAACTTAAACTATTACACTTCGGAAACCAACTCCTTGGTCCCTTGAGTCTTCATAAAATTGGCCTCCTTCTTTAGGATTTCAGAACGCCTTTCCGAAAACACCGTCTTCATGAAAACTCCGTCTTTAGATGCTTCTTTTAACTACTAATAAATAAATTACATAACAATTTCCTATTATACAATTTGTAATAAAATTAAAATAAAACTATTAATTACAATTTGGGCGATGCGAAATCGCAATTAATTACAAAACAAGTCGATATTCCCTTACATTACAGGAAATACCAACTTCTACCTATGGCCATATTAGAAAAAATTACATAATTAAAATAATAAAAAAACATTCATCCATATGAATTATAAAAATGCATTATGTAAAATGTCATGCCAAATCGTCTAACTTACCAACAATGATCATTTAAGCTTGCTTTGACGGAATTTTTACCATTAAAAATCCATAATCAATTCTTAAAATAATTTTAAGATTTACTTATCATACTAATCTGGTCTAATATTAAAATAATTATTCTCACTAATTATCTTGAATATATATGGGATTAAAACATAAATTATAACAAAAAAGACATAATAATTCACAATTATTATGGAAAAACTCCATTTAATTAAAATATTTATGGAAAAATAAATTTTAAGGTTTTGTACATTTTGGTCTTTTACCAAAATGACATGCATGTGAAAATTTTGGTGTTTGAAATTTTTTTAAAACAATTTCACAATTTTCTCGGTAAAACGACAATTTTTACGATTTAATTCTAAATCAAATCATAAAAATTGAAACGACTTTGAAATAAAATTTGTATATTTTGGAACAATTTTCAGGAGATAAAAATCTAAAAATTTCGAGCCCTAAAATTAAATCAATATTTATATGTAAAATAACCATTATTTACCTAAATTAATCACATTAATTTAACTTTTCTATTCTTGAATAAATAGAACATGCATATGGTTATTTATAAATAAATATGCATAAAATTAACATACAACATAATTTAATTAACTCTTAATTAATTTTAGTGTATTTTTATTCAATTTTATGCCATTTTAAGTCATAAAAAGAGATTACATATTACAAAAATCAAATTTTCGTCCCATATCATTTTAAGACCAGATTATTTACATGTAATACCATATTATGTGATAAAACTAATTTTAACAACAAAATATCAAATTTTATTAATTTATCTCATAAATTACTAAAATCGTCTTAAGACTACATGCATGTATGTAACAATGCTCTGATACCACTTGTTAGTTATTTAGACCATATTAGACTCAACTTATGAAATCAAAATTACTAACTAATTATATATAATGGTCTAAATCTACATGCATGCAAATAAAAACAACATAAAAATGGTATAAAACCATTTAAGAGTGATTTCCTTATATTGGTGATGGAAATAATATATGGGCACAACTCAAGAACTCCTTCCTTAATGTTGTTCTTGAGCTAATAATTTGTGGATGATCCTCCAAAAAAAACCAAATCACCAAGAGAGGTGATCTCCTAAGGATACACCCAAGATAAGCTCAAAAATTATTACTACAAAATAATATTGACTAGATATTATTTGAGTATATATATATGTATATTTGATGTACTAATTAATATTATTACTTTGATAATATTATTAGTTTATTTTATATGTGTTTTAGATGTAAAAGTTGAACAAAATAAGAAGAAAAAATGGTCTTTAGAGGGGCAATGGTGACCGGCCAAACACAAGAAACAAGACCAAATTTTCTTCAAATTTTTCAACATAAGATATGGTGGAATATCATGGGTATTTATAGGCAAATTTGGGAGACAAAATTGAGTGGAAAAATGCCACTTAGAGGACACTTGTAATGCCCTCTAAAAACCGGTGCAAGTGGACCAAATATGGGCCCATTTCGGTTTTCGACATTTGCCCCACAAATGCTTATAAGTCTTATATTTAATTATCTTACATAATTAAATATTAATTTAATTACTTAACACTTAAATAATACAAATTAACTACTAATGACTACTCAACTATTAAGTAATCATAAGACCATTTTATCAATAAAAAATGTGTCAATATAACCCTATTTAGCTAATTTTACAACCTCTTGTAAATTTTAAATAGCTAATCAACTTCACTTCTAAACATATACACATATCATATAAAATTAATTAATTAACAATTAATTAATAAATTCTAATTTTTATTTATTAATTAATTATCACATAATTAAATAATAAATCTCCTCGGCCCGAGTTCATAACCCGTCATCAAATAATACAATCACGCGACTAATTAAAAGTCAAATAATACAAGAAATTAATTATCTCGTATCTCATACAAACAATTAATTCATTCTTTTTGGGCGTCATCCTATAGGTGTGACCTAAAAGGATCAGCTGATCACCGTCGTCACGCGACAGTAATGTCAAACACTAGTCAGCCAATCATTACCGATTAACGATGACCAGCTGACAAATAAATAAACAAATTCCTCATATTCCTTTAACGAGATTTACTATGTAAACGCACTTATTGTGGAGGACACTAATCCAACAAAAGGATCCCATGAAGTATCAATGTTTGGTGGGACGACTCATTTATTTGACTATTACGCGGCCAGATTTAGTGTACGCGGTTCATATATTGTCTCATGACGTGCATGCCCTGAGAAAAGAGCATTTGGATGCAGTGTTTCGAGTAATACGGTACATTAAAGGGAGTTTGGGAAAAGGAATTGTAACAGAGAGAAATTGTGATCTAATGTTGCGTGGATACTCGGACTCAGATTTCGCAAGTTGCCCATTATCAAGGAGGTCGATAACCGGTTATTTTGTGAGATTGGGATAGTCACTCATCTCGTGGAAGGCACGAAAACAGACAATTGTGGCAAAATCGACAGTCGAGGCAGAATATCGAGCATTAACTGCCGTGACTAGTGAAGTGATTTGGTTGAAATCCTTTCTTCATTCACTTGGCATTAGTCATGAAAAACCGATTGAGATCTTTTGCGACAACAAATTCGCTTTGCATATTGCTAGAAATCCGGTTTTTCATGATCGTACTAAGCACATAGAGATCAATTGCCATTTTATACGTCATCATCTCGTCAATAAAACGATATCAACTTCACATTTACGAAGTAAAGAGCAGATTGCAAACATTTTTTTACGAAATCGCTTAGCGGGGATGCTTTTTGTTTTCTTCAGTCCAAGTTGGGCATTAGTTTACCAACTGCTCCAACTTGAGGGGGTGTATTGAACGATATTGTGACGATATGGTTGCGATATTCAATGTATAATATCTTAGCTAATTATGTAATATGTTATATTGTTACCTTGTTTATAGGCTAACAATTAGGAAGTAAATATTCTGAGGGTTGTATATATTTGCTTCACCATGTATCGTTTCATTCATCAATTCAATAACAAATAACCTTTCCATTATCTCTTGTGTTCATCGTTCTTCATTGTATGACAAGTGGAAATAATGGATATTTTTGATCAAATTACCCATAAATAACCTACCTAATATAAAACGGTAAACAAATAAATGAGACATTTTAAAATAGAATAGGTAAACAAATGACTGAAACGGAGGGAGTAAGAGTACTCCCTCGATTCAAATCCAAATCCACAATTTCTCTTTTACACACTTGTGAATGCACATTTTCCATCAAAATTATCTCTAATTTTATATTATAAAAAAAATATAAAAGTTTGATATTCTTGTTATATTTATAAAAACGAATCAAACAAAATCTCACACGATTATTTTTGGAACCTAAATTGACATGACGTAGTATAACTCGGCACAAATGCTTACTATTTCACACTAATTATTATTCAAAGACAATTTAATAATAGTTGACCCAAAAATAACCCGAACTCAAAATCACCCGACTCAACCTAACCCGCTTAAAAGTGACCCGATTAACCCGTTTAATAGGCCTAAACAAGAGTATTAAATTACACTAACCCTTTCCCTTTGCCATACATTTTTGAAATTAGAAAAGCAAAGAACCATAAAGGAAAAACAATTAGTCTTGCTGAAGACGGGTCGGAGTAAGTGACGGATAATGTCACTCACAAAACGGATAGGGGGGACAAGGTGGGGGCACCCTCATGTGCTTCCCTCTCTCCTCTATTTGGGTCATTTGTGAGGGAAAATGGTATCCGTCACTCCAAAGTGACGGATATGTGCCGTCACAAATGAGATTTTGTGAAGGAAAAAATGTATAGTAAAGGACGAAAATAATTGTCTTACTTGTATGAATGCAATGTTTTAGTGGAGCAATGATATAGAGAAAAGAAGCAGGAGGTTGATGGGTTGCCACATACTATGGTTTGGTCGGTTCAATATCGAGTATCTTGCTATATCTATACGGTCCATTTTCACGTGGTATGGGCCCCATCACTTGTTTATTTTCCAAAATTGTGGCTTCAATTAACACAACTACACAAGAGGTAAATAAAAGTAGCAGAAATTTACGCTACGGTTGGTACTCAATCAATCAATGCCTCGTGGCTCAACCCAGCTTGGCACGCAGTGTTCAGACCATTATTGCTAATCGTTTCTCACTTTATTTATTTCTTTTACTGGAAAGTTTATGGCGTATTGACCAGTTTGTAATCATCATGGGCACGTTTTTGTACATGCTCTTACCAAGGGACAGGCCATAGTTTTGAGTAAGGCTCGTGCTTTTACCTATACGTAAGAGGCTTTTTATTGATATTAAGTAGTTTCGGAATCACGTACTAGGTATGATGGTTGAGAAAATACGAGTCCACTACAGATTATAGTAAGCAGAAAATTTGGAATCCTAATTTGCTATTGTGGTGCTGGTTGAGATTTAATTCGATTTATTTTTATTCGGTAATACAATTTAATTCTAAACCGAGGAGCCGATGACCTATGTGTACCACAAAGGGTATGAGATCATAAATTTTGATTAGTACTCCGTGCTTGCTAAGGGTCGTTCTAGAGAAGGTGCATTCAAGAGGTAGTTTAGGGTGATTTTTCAGGAATATAGTGCTGTCAACAATGCCAACTCAATTCAATTTCTATTGTAGAATTCGGCGATGCATGACACTATCAAGTATCACTACTATGGAAGTTTGTCTTAATCTTGTTGGGTATTCTTGGCGTGGTATTTGCTCCATTTTGGTGGTTGTTAGTCTCCATTTAGTGCCTATAAAATCTTTTGATTTTGTTTTCTGTCATGACAATGGCTCTTTGATTTATTTTTCTCATTAAGAGCTCGTGGGGCGGTTTCATGTCATTGTCGTTGTGGCCTTTGCCATCAATATAAAACCTTATCATCATTTAAGAACATAATCCGTAGAATATAGACATCTTGATTCCTTAAAGTGTTGATACCAAATTGATTCAAATACGCATTATTAATTGAACTCGCTTTTGATACAAAAACTTGTACTCTATACAATGGTTAGTTGTATATAATGCTGTGATACTCAATAATGTGATTAACTTGCTTAATGATGCACAAGCTGTTTCAAGAAAAACTCAAATACACTTTCAAATTTAGTTCCATGGGAATATTCGAGATAGAATACCAAAAGTACGCGCGACCAACTTAAACATGGATCATGATATATGGTCCTCCACAAAGTTTGGTGAAGAAATTAGTGGGAGAAAACAAAATGATGAAATTAAACAATGATAGGGATAAGAAGATGCAATGATACACAATATGTCCAAAACATAACCATCTAACCCATAATTTAATGTAATGGCCGGTTATGCTATGACCAAAATTGAAGATGTGATGAACATGATTGAAGAATCTTATTCACAAAAAAACAAAATGCCAAACAACTTTCAAATGCACTAGAAAATGTCACCAAAATACAAATAACCCAAATTAACTTAAAAAAATAAATTAAGAAAAACACATAAGCATTTGACATCATAACACTTGATTACTTGAACCATCAAACAATGCATTTAATTTAAAGCTTATGCGGAGATTCTCTGATAATCAGCTGGGGCAGGTTCAGCAGTGATAAAGATAAACTCGTAGATGAGTCCAGCAATTCCACCACCAATAAGTGGTCCGGCCCAGTACACCCAGTGGTTCTCCCAGCTCCAGCTGACAACGGCTGGGCCAAATGACACGGCCGGGTTCATGGATGCTCCAGAGAAGGCTCCTCCGACCAAGATGTTGGCTCCGACAATGAGACCAATAGCCAAGGGTGCAATAATTCCGATGTCACCCTTCTTAGGGTCTACGGCTGTGGCGTACACTGTGTATACCAATCCGAATGTCATCACAATTTCTAAAACGAGTGCATTCCATACTGACACGTCGGCGGCTAGAGCGAAAGCAGAGGTTTCCTGTATTACCAATCAAAATTAGTCAATGCCTTAATCATGCATTAATCAAACATTATAAACAAAGAGTATGATCGCAAGATAAAAATATGGAATCAATTACTCTCGATCTGTACTTATTTCATTTCAATATGATTATTCTTATTTCGCCAAGGATCCTTACTTTATAGAGATCATTACTATCTTAATTTTTCATGTTATCTTTTCTTTTAACTTTATAAAAGTTCATTATTTCAATTTTTAGGGTCCATAAAAAAAAAAAAAAAAAAAAAAAAAAAAAAAAAAAAAAAAAAAAAAAAAAGAGAAGTGCGTTAATTTTTCAACAACTATTGATTACTACTCCATATAAATTAGATAGTATACTTAATTAGGCTATGTAAATTTGCTGTAATTCTTTGAATTGGAGCCATAAGTGATTGATCACCTTAAACACTCTCGTTAACTAGCTAATATCTTTCCTTTTCTTTAAGATATCTCTCTAATTCATAAAGACTTGCTCATTCAACCTTTTAAGAGATAGTTTTTTTACGAAGTACATAGACACGAATTAAGACTGAAATATAAAATACTCCTTAATTATATAGACTAAAGTTAAGTAAGTGTAGAACCTAAGTAATTCTAATTTGCCTATTACAATTATAAGCTTTAAGACCAGAAAATGTAAACATTTTGAATATAAAGTGACGGTTTAATGATAATATGTAATAACTAAAATTGTTAGTTTTGACACAAAAAAAATATAAGATCTTATTATGAAATATTTACCTTTTAGCATAAAATGGTCACATTTTCTATCTTAATTTTAGATAAAATAATCCTATTAAAATAAAACTTTGTCTATCCGGAATGTAAACACATTTGATAAAATATACTCGGGTTGTTCGGGTAAACAACATCGTTCTTATCTAGGGTAAGGTAAAATTTATTGACACAATTTTTTTCCTAAAAATAGTAATGAAACAATCATTGCTCCTTAGGAGGTGAAAATCCCTTTTCACAATCATTTCTTGAATTTTATAAAAATTCAAGACAGATGTAAGTCAAATCTGTCGGATTTTATTGTAAACAATTCCTACTTCTTTCCACATCGGTGTAATCCATAACCATGTCAGTCAGATATGCATGCATCCAAAGAGGAAATTAAAGTGATTCTCCAAACAAATAGGAAGAGAAAAAAACAATAAATTAAATAATAACATACCAATCCACCGGTGGCGAACTTGAGCAACAAGCAGGCAACAGTTGACCCCAAAAGCTGAGCAATCCAGTACACAATCCCATTAAGAAGAGAAATGTTTCCTCCAATGAAAGCACCAAAGGTGACAGCAGGGTTGACATGTCCACCGGAGATATTAGCTCCGACAGACACAGCAACGAAAAGCGCAAAAGCATGTGCAAGAGAAGCGGCCACAAGTCCAGCAGGGGTTGCGGCAGCGCCAGCTGTCAACTTAGCGAATGCCATACCGGAACCCTCACCAGCGAAAACAAAGATTAAGGTAGAGATAAACTCAGCCAAACCCTGTTTCAAAGTATTTGGGTGGTACGCCTCCTCAGGACGCCCAACTGAAATTCTGCTGATAGGCATATTGGTTCGGGAATTGAAGAAAATGGATTATAAGTTGATGATGTGGGAAATGTAAAGGGTGTATGTGTGTGTCTTTCTCAACTCTCCACTTCACAGAGTTGGGAGCATGTAGGTTTTATACTGGGAAATGGGAGGGGAGTTTGGTAGTGATACCGGGCTTTACCGGTTGCCGGTTTATAATAAGTGACTGCTGACAATTGGAGCAGGTCCTTCCCTTATTGGCCAGCCTGTCATTTTAATTTCATTGGGTCGACAAGATATGAATGGATCGTGTTTTTTTTTTTTTTTTAAAATTATTTGTGGTGAATTATTGGAGATGGGTAAATGAACAATTACAAGTACGACCAAAAAATGCAAAAACTAAAAATAAAAATATCATAAGATTAAAGAAAATTCTACAAGAAAATTACGTATTATTTGACATAGATGAAAAATTATTAAACTTTTTAGTTTACTAAGGTGATTGTTAAATCATGCAAATGAGCCTGGGCCTTACCTGAACGGAGGAGAGACGGACCACTTAACAACACAAGGGAGGTTCCATCCTAAAACCAATTGGCAATAGGAGGAGTAGAGTCTTCTCGCTTATAAAGTGCCAGACAATCTCTTTCTCCTTCAATGTGGGATACTCACATGTGGGATAATATGAGATTCTTCACACTCCCCCACACACGTGAGGCCCACTTTTAAATCGAACCGGAGCCATCAACGGATGGAATTTTCTCCGACTGCAAACAAGCTCAGACTGGGCCAAATAAGAGGTACACAAAGCCTCGGCTCCAGCTGGCACACAATGGCCCAGTTAATCATCATACCCAGGTTTTTAGCCATGGGCTCTGATACCATGTTAAATCATGCAAATGGGCCTGGGCCTTACACAAACGGAGGAGAGACGGACCACTCAACAATTCAAGGGAGGTTCCATCCTAAAACCAATTGGCCAGACTGAGCCAAATAAGAGGTACACAAAGCCTCGGCTCCAGCTGGCACACAATGGCCCAGTTAATCATCATACCCAGGTCTTTAGCCATGGGCTCTGATACCATGTTAACAGAATTATTGAACAGAAGAAAAGTGTTTTGTGTGAAAGTTTTCTGTGTATTGCCTTTCAACGTATGTGCCAAAATAATATATACACCTAGGTTTAGCTAGAGTTTAGGAATTACATAACTAAAAGCCTAAACAGAATCCCCGAAAGAAGGAATACAAAGATGTATACATAACAAAATACCATATCACATATATCCAAAACTAATTGCATAATATTTGGCAAATATTATGCTAACATCCCACCTCAAGTTGGAGCATGGGGGTTAGCAATGCCCAACTTGCCCAACAGTCGGTGAAACTGAGTTCGCCCAAGCGCCTTGGTGAGAATATCCGCAAGCTGAGTGGTAGTACGAACATAAGACGGCACAATAGTCCTTCGTATAATTTCATCACGAGCAAAATGACAGTCAATCTCAATGTGTTTAGTTCGTTCATGAAAAACGGGATTATTAGCAATATGGATAACCGCCTGACTATCATAATGAAGTGGAACAACTACTGACTGGTCAAAGCCCAAACTACGAAGCAAACCTTTTAACCAAAGAATTTCACATGTAGCGGAAGCCATGGCACGATATTCAGATTCAGCAGATGACCGAGACACAGTAGCTTGTTTCTTAGTCTTCCAAGAAATTGGTGATCCACCAAGAAAAATAAAATATGTAGATAGAGAACGGCGGCTAACAGGACAACTATCATAATCCGCATCACAATAGGCCTCAAGCTCCATAGGAGCATTAGCCCGCAATAGAATACCCTGACCTGGATTACCTTTCAAATACCGAACAACACGAATAACAGCATCCCAATGAGCTTGGGAAGGTGCGTGCATAAACTGTGAAAGGATATGGACCGAATAGCTAATCTCAGGACGGGTAAGAGTAAGATAAATATGCTTCCCAACCAAACGGCGGTATTTCATGGGCTCAGAAAATAAAGGCTCTACCTTTAATGCGAGCTCGTGGTTCTCTTCCATGGGAACAAGTGCCGGTTTCGAACCTAGAAGCCTTGTTTCCGTCAATATATCAAGGATGTATTTTCGTTGACAGAGAAAAATGCCATTGGAATCCCGTGCCACTTCGAGGCCCAAAAAATATTTCAATTTACCCAAGTTTTTCATCCGAAAACATTGACTTAGATAATTTTTGAAATCACAAATAGAAACATTATCATTCCCAGCTATCACCAAATCGTCAACGTACACAAGAACATTAAGCACAATATCACCCTTACGATAAACAAATAATGAATGATCACACGGACTATAGGAGAAACCGTACTCACACAAGGCAGTGGCAAGCTTAGCATACCAACAACGCGGAGATTGACGAAGACCATATAAAGATTTATGTAGACGACATACCTTTTCTTGCAGCCCATGACCAAAACCAAGTGGAAGTCTCATGTATACCTCCTCTACTAAATCTCCGTGAAGAAAGGCATTTTGAACATCCATTTGGTGTAACTCCCAATTATTTATAGTCGCAACAGTGAGAAAAGTACGAACGGTAACCATCTTAACGGTAGGAGCAAACGTCTCATCAAAATCAATCCCTTCCTGTTGATGATTACCAAAAACAACCAAGCGTGCTTTGTAACGCTCAACCGTTCCATCTGATTTCCGCTTTATTTTATAGACCCACATACAATCGATAGCAGTTTTATCAGATGGCAAATCCACCACAGACCAAGTGTTGTTCGCCTCTAATGCATCAATTTCCTCTTCCATTGCTTTCTTCCATTTGGGGTCACGTATAGCTTCTTTAAAAGAAGTGGGCTCCGTGTCATTTGTAATAGCTGCAAGAAAGGACTTATGTGTAGACGAAAATTATTACAATTAACATAATTAGCAATGGGATAAGGAGTACCTGACGTTGGTGTGGGTGATGAGCTAGAGGGAACCAAAGTCGTGTTAATGTGTTCACTGATTTTATCCCACTTAACAAAATCTTTGTTACGAACATTATCGAACTTGACCCGTTTACCTCGACCCATTTCCTCATCACCTGTTTCATTACTTGCACCATCATCAGTTACATCAATATTATCAAGGGGAATATTACCATCACCATCTTCCCTGGCTACATTTTGACCAGGGGTTGTCACATTAGTCGGGCTCAAAACATCAGATTGAGAGCTTGTCTCAGCCGAGCTGTCCGAAGGCAACTGATCAGGCGGGTGGAGCTGCTGCTGCTATTGCCCGGACCCCCCCTCGACACCATGGGTAGAAGTATCCATAGGGTAGTCATCATCAGAGAATTGAAAATCACTGTGGTCCTTGACATTGTCGAGTGATTCCGAATTTGGACCAGACATGGCAAAAGGAAATTTATCCTCAATAAAGTGTACATCTCGTGACTGGAAATAAGTACCCGTCTCAAGATCATATGAATGCCATCCTTTCTTTCCGAATGAGTAGCCAAGGAAAATGCAGCGACGACTTTGAGTATCAAATTTATCACGAGATTACATATTTTTAGCATAGCACAAACACCCGAAAACCCGAATGAGACTCATATCTGGGATTCGGCCAAACAACAATTCGAATGGTGTTTTATTTTGCAAAATTCGTGAAGGAGTACGATTAATTAAGTGAGCTGTTGTCAAAACACATTCACCCCAAAAGTCGATAGGTAAAGAACCTTGAAAACGAAGAGCACGCGCAACATTCAAAATATGTTGTTGTTTTTGTTGGAATAAGTGTCCTCCGACAATAATGCGATCACAATTGTCGATCATGATGATCACATGTTTAAATCTCATGTTTAAGAATACAAGAGGGAAAGTAATTTTTTACAGTCAACTGGTCCACACATATCGGTAATGATTGGCTGACTAGAGTTTGACATTACTGTCGTGCGACGGTGGTGATCAGTTGATACCCTGAGGTCATACCTATAGGGTAATACTCTTAATTGATTATTTAATTAATCGTATGCCGATACGAGTTAATTAAATTGCTTAAAATTGACGGATGATTTTGTGAGTAAAATTAACGTGTCTCATTGTAATTCGATTAAATTAGATACGATCTAAGTAATCGAATTGTTTTATTACTTAGATTGAATTATTGTTACGAAACAATTGAAACGGATTGAATAATTTATTATAAATTCAAGTTGTTGAAATTTATAATTCGATAAACCTTTTTGGTACAAGTAATCAAGAATTATTAGTTAAATTTTGTATGTGACATATTTTATTAATATGTTGATTTTTAATATGTTAAAAATACACTATAGTGTAACATGTCATGTAACATGTGACATATGACAAAATTGACAAATGACAAAATAAAATGGACCTTCCATTTTATGTTGTGTGTGCCGAAATGGAGGGAGTATTAGAGTTAAATTGTGTTGATTATTTTAAATAAGGGAAACACAATGATTATACTCTAGTTGTAGCCATGCAACCCTATTACTTTTGAGAAGAGCAATTTTTCCATGCATTGGCCACAATACTTCCCCAAACCGGTTTTTAGCATGAAAAATGGCAAAAGTTTTTCCTATAATTATTCACTACTTCATCATCTATTTTCTAGTGTTAGAAAATATTGATCAACTCTCTACTTTTGTGAAAAACTTTAGAGAAATAAAACCTCACAAAATTCTTCTCTCTTGGCCGAAGTACAAGAGAACAAAACTCCATTTTGTGTCTAAATTTAAGCTTGTTTTAATTGATACTAGTTCTATATTAATTAAAATATTTAAGGGTATTCCTTGGGTATAATTCCTTAGGAGAGATTCTAAACTTGAATCTTGTTCATCCATTTTGGAAAGCTCAAGATCTAGTAAGTAGGTGAACTTACTAGTGCCCATTTATCCGAAATCATCAATGTAAGAATTGATTTTTCTTCTTATACTTTGTAATAGTTTTGCATGCATAAGATCCATTTTAATTTTATGACTAAATTAAACTATCATACTATGAATATGTAAACTAATGAGATTAATGAATCCCAACAGTTTTCTCTCAACCCGAGCATTTTGTTGGGGTGTATGAACCATGGAGGTTTGAAAAATAATTCCATGCTCACGAAAATAAGGAATAATCCCCCGAAATTCCGTCCCATTGTCACTCCGTACAGTTTTCACACTACCATTAAATTGTCTAGCTATTAAAGAAAAGAAATCACGGAGTAATCGTGGGACTTCGTCCTTGGTTTTCATCAAATAAACCCAAACGCAACGAGAAAAATCATCAACTATTGATAAAAAATAACGGGAATCACAAGCTCGATTAGGATAATAAGGTCCCCAAACGTCGCAATGTATTAAATCAAATAAATGTTCGGCTTTATTATCGCTCAAAGGAAAAGGAGTACGGGTTTGTTTGGCTCGAAAACAAATATCACAAGATGAAAATTGAGAATTATTAAAACCAGAAATAGCGGGAATGTGCTTCATAACCCGAGAGAAAGGATGTCCCATTCGTTGATGCCACAACTCAACACTTTCTTGTCCGGTCACAACATTAACACGAAGTAGTTCCTCCATTGTCAGGTAGAAAAGCCCATCCGAAAAATCACCCACACTAATCGTCGTCGAGGCATGGTCCTGTATCACACAATGCGAATTAGTAAATTGTACACTTAATTGTTGTGTGGATAAAAGTTGCGAAACTGAAAGAAGATTGCATTTGAAAGACGGAACGAATAAGACATTATAAAGAGATAATTTGTCGTTTATCTCGACAGTTCCAGCCTTGCTAGCAATCAAACTTGCACCATTAGGCAAACCAATATTGATAGGAGTTATATTAACACATGACTCAAATAAATCTGCATCATAGCAAACATGAGTCGATGCACCCGTATCGACGATCCATTTGTAAAGAGGCTTACCATTCAAGCGCACCATATTTGTAACAGCGGGAGTCTCACCAAAAACTGCATTTGTTTTGGGATTTGATGTTGACGCTGCTGCAGAAGTCTCCCCTGCCCGAGCAGAATGCCGAGGATGACCCACTGGGAAGCCGTGCTTCTCCCAGCAGCGACTAGCCGTGTGCCTATCTTTATTGCAGTGAGTGCACTTAAACCGAGGACGAGTGACATCATTCTTACCCTGCTGCTGTTTCCCATTCCCAGTCACGGCACAGGCCATGGGTGTAGCAGCCTCCACACGGGACTGAACAACGTTACGGACCTCCTCTTCTTGCACAAAGCGCGAGTAAACCAGCTGAATTGGAGGGAAAGGTGTGGTACCCAAAAGCTGTGATCGAACATTCGCATAATAAGACTCGAGGCCCATAAGAAAACCACGCACTTGATCAGCTTCACGTCGCTTGCGCAAAGTACTAGGCAAATCACAGTGACAACCAGAACATTGACACGAGGGTAATGCATCAAAATCATTTATATCGTCCCATAATTTCTTTATGCGACCGTAATAATCCATTATGGTTTCTCCGGGTTTTTGTTTATACTCGGATACATCACATTGAATTTGATAAATTTTGATTTCAGTACCAACAGTAAAACGTAAACGAATATCTTCCTATAATTCACGAGCAGTTTCGCGATAAGAAATAGAAAGTCGTACCTTTTCCCCGATAGTATTAAAAATCGTCGCAACAATCAAATAATTCATGGTCGTCCATTCCTCCAATTCAGTGGGATCAAATGGCTTCTTCAAAGTACCATTAATAAAACCTAATTTCCTTTTAGCTCCCAACGCAACTTGAAAACCTTTCGCCCATTCCTCATAGTTCGGTCCAACGAGGCAAACATGAGTGATTTTCGCCCCCGTACCGTCCTGTTGGGAAAGAGCATAAGTCGGATTTTGCGTTTGAACAAACTGAGAACCATCGCCCTTCTTATCGTCAACCATTTTGATCGAACGAAGAAGACAATGAGAACAAAAGAAGGAAATTAAGGAGATGAAAAGAAAAGAAAAAAAATAAAACGAAAGACAGGATTTGTTAACCTGCTCTCGATACCATGTTAACAGAATTATTGAACAGAAGAAAAGTGTTTTGTGTGAAAGTTTTCTGTGTATTGCCTTACAACGTATGTGCCAAAATAATATATACACCTAGGTTTAGCTAGAGTTTAGGAATTACATAACTAAAAGCCTAAACAGAATCCCCGAAAGAAGGAATACAAAGATGTGTGCATAACAAAATATCATATCACATATATCCCAAAATAATTGCATAATATTTGGCAAATATTATGCTAACAGTGATCTACCTTATAGTCTATTTTCGATATAATCCATTTCTCAACTCTTTTTCCTATTAATGCTCATATTTGAAGTTTTTTTAAACTCTTCAAACAAAACAATTATTATGTTTTTAGCTCGAGACTATGCAAAACTGTGTGTTAATATATAGCGGTGTTTGGGAGTGGTAGTTAGTATTCAATTAGAGACAATATTGGTTTAGTCATCCCCTATATATTAAATGAACTAGTTTGAAAGCCCGTACTTCGTACGGGTTAATGATCTTGATTATTTTAAAACTAAGTTATAGAACATTATCGAATATGTGTTTCGAAGTTCAAATCCGGGTGTCACATAATTCTAAAAAAAATGAAATATCCTAATCCCTTATGGTCTCTTGATACGTACTTGATTCTAAGCATTAAGTAGCGCCTCTAAAGCTTTGTTATCTCGAATTCTAGCAAAATTTATTAAGTACTAATCATATAAGTGTAAGCCAATGGGGGCGCTTTGATAACCCTTATGATTAATACAAAGACTGGTGTGAAATTAATGAATAGTTTACATTTGTTATATTTTGGTAGAGAGAATAAAGCAAATGTAAACTATTATTTTGGTAGGGAGAATAAAGTAAATGTAAACTATTGACTGGGACGGAGGGAGTATATATTTTGTTTGAACCATATACCTACCCTTGAAATATGGACAATTTACTTACACATGTCATTCTTATAAGTTAGTCATTTCAAATTTTTTTGTTCAATTAATAAGACCGTCTTACGTAATAATAATAATAATAATTAATCTTCTAATTACTGATACATAGAGTTCATTTTTATGTTCTTTCTTTCACAAAGCACATGTAATGTATACTCCTATGATCATCTTATTGCTATCACTCCACCGTAAAGGCGTAAAAGATAAATCCGTCTATGTTTTTGGCCACTATAAGCAAACATACAATTTAGTGAAAACAAAATTATAGTTTGTTAAATTTTAATTTTAACCGTTAATAATAGAAACTCTTAAGAGCTCTCTTTCACAATAGTTAAGTGACTCAAAAGATTTTAGGTTGATTCCCAAGTTTCAAGGATGACTTCTATTTATAATCGTAAGATCACCCTACCTTATGCATGCTAATCTTTCAATGTGGGACAAATCTACTATTTATACGTAGTATATTTACAACACCTCAATTATTTTTCAATATGGGATAAATAACATACTAATAAATACACCATCTTTTTCACACCTAGCTCGATATCCAACCCGAATCCTGAAATACGGACAATTGCCACTCATTATACCTAATAGTAGTTATATTTAATATTTAATAATATGAGCAAATACTATATGTTAATATTCGTACATTCAACATCCAATCCGATTAATAATGAGCAAATACTAACAAACTAATATTATCTAGAAACTAAAGTTTTTCGCACGTATATAAGTAACATTTGTAATACCCGCCTTTTTAGAGACCCTTTGACCAGTGTTGACTGACCTTTGGAGCGGGAATAGTCTTAGAAGTGAGTGCCAAAACCATATTGGGTTGCGTGTTAAGAGTGTTACTCGATAGAGTAGAGGCTACTCGATCGAGTAGCTAGGTTACTCGATCGAGTAGGGGGCCACTCGATCGAGTACCGAGTTTTCAGCGAGGGTTTTATATCGCGTTTTGTTAAATCCGCAAATCACTTCCGCCACTTTCCTCCTATCCTTCAGTCGCCTCTTTCCCTTCCCTTCACCTCAAAACCTCCATAAAAGCCTTTTGAAGTTCCTTGTGCCTTAGGAGAGCGTTGCTTGAGTCGGGTAGCGGTCTTTTGCCGGGTTTCTCCTCATAGGTATGTCATAATCATCATCCGTGTCCTTGTTCTTTGTAGTTAGGGTTTGCTTGTTAGTAATAGATAATTGTATTGTGGTTATAGGCTTTGCTTGGTCGCTGGATATGTTGTTTGTCGGCATGGATTGGTTGCAGTTGCTTAAAGGTAGGTTCGCCTACTCAGTTTCTGTAGATGGTCTAGTATGTCGGTCGTTGTGGTTATATTGTGATTGCTTAGTATCGTAATTGTATTGTGACGGCTGTGATTGTGATTGTGGTTGTTGTCTCTGGTTCTCGAGATGCGTCTCGGCTGAGTGGGGTCACTTGCGGGAGTGACTTCACGCCCTAGTTTCGCCCTCCGTGGAACCCGCCACGGGAGGGGATGTGCACATTAATGGACAGGGTTATCGCTCATTATGAGGAGCGGGGATTTGGTGGGAACGGCTGCGGTCCCCCACTGGCAGGGCTGGTCTAGTGGACAGTCAGTGATAGAGTTGGTTGGGTTGTCGTGACTGTGTTTGAGATTGATAGCATTGTATTGTGTTGATAATAGTAGTTGTTGTTGTTGTGTCTTGTCTCAGTACTGACCTTGTGTGGTTGTTTGTTTGTTATGTGTCTGCCGTGATCCCTTATGGTGAGCAGTCGGTCTTAGCAGGTGTTGATATTGTTGATAGCTGGAGTCCGGGCAGGGAGGAGTCTTCACGAGATATGATGGTCATAGCGAGTAGTCTTTGAGTTGTATCTTTTATATCGTTTGTTGGTTTAATCGCTTGTAATACAATATAATAGTTCTTTTATCGACATTTGATTATTACTATCCTCGGGCAACCGAGATGGTAACGCCCTTATATGGTAAGGAAGGCCTAGTTAAGGCTCCTCTGAATATGGGGGTGTTACAAAGTGGTATCAGAGCGACGATTTTTGAACCTGTAACAAATGAATTTAATGAACGTAGCGAGTCTAATAAAATGAACCTGGTGTATGTATAATGGGAGCCCCAGCTGATGCTAGGTTTTGGGTGAGTAGGCGCCCTCATTTCAAAATCTTGGCCCCATGACACTTAAGCCAGTCACATGGTACGGGAATGTGGAGTCCGTGTGTCTATGTGTGATATGTATGTTAATTGTGCAGGAGCTACCTCCGGTTAAGTCCTTGTTAGAGTTAATAGGGGTGTGATAGTGGTATTTGGGCCGCGTATGGTAATCGTTGGTGAAATTAGTGAAGTTTTTGGAATGATTAGTGAGTTTATACGATGGTTATGAGATATGTGACGAAAGTTTACGTAATAGAGATGCGTGAAAATGTGGAATTGAATGTCGTGACGTGAAGAGTGAACATGTGGGTGTTTGCTAGAAGTTGAAGATGACGGTAGTCACATACGAGTTTATAAATCCTACCGTAATTACTATGATGATAGTTATAGTATATTTGAGTTATAATTCGAGACATAGCATATAGTAATGTGTTTATGCCTTATTTATTGGTCGAAAATTTTCCGCTGCGTAATATTTGATTTGTGCAAGATGAGTGGCTTATGATAGAATGTAAGACATGATAAATTAATTTGTTATGAAGAGTATGCATTTATGTGATGTGCGAAAGAAAGAATTGAAGTTAATTATACGCTTCAAATTGAAGTGAATACGAGTTTAGTAGTAACAACATGTAAAGTAAGTTTAAGTGTAATATGATGGCATGATTATGTTTATAAATAATTTGGTAGCAGGTAAACCGAGTTGAGTAACTTGTATAGCGTAATGTGACGTGCATCTTATTCGTTGAGAATTGCATTTTGCGTGATAATGATTGTAATAACGTGATGGAGTGTGATAATTCGTGCCGAATTCCGAACTTAGTTTGGGATCGACACGCAATGTTGTTGTGCAGGAATCTTCAAGTTACTTAGTATTTCTGACCGAGTACTTAACCATACTTGACCGAGTGCAAGTGCTTACTAGACCGAGTAGACCTCACTCAATCTAGTTAGGAAGCTATGACGTCGGGATGTGGGAAAAATTCCTGCGGATACTCGACGAATTAGCTCCTACTCGATCGAGTAGGGTGGTACTCGATCGAGTACCCTAGGCACTCGATCGAGTAGGTTACTGTACAGGGAGACTTACGGGTTTCATAAAACCTCTATTCTTTCTATTTCTTCCCATTCATCCTCTATATTTCGAGCCCTAAAGCTTATTTCCTCTCAAAATCCTCTCAAAATCTCTCTTATTCTTGGGTTAGTGGTGATTCTTGGGGTTGATTTCTTTGTTTAATTTCGTTTCTTTACTTTGCTACCCAATTAAGGTATGCTTTTCTTCCTAATTTATATGATTTATTGTTTTGAATGTGTTAGAATGGTGAAATAATCTGAAATTTTCGATTCACATGAGTAGGTTGTTGCTTTTAATAGTTGAAATATGATTCACATGCCTTCTTTCCATGTTTGTTGGTGATTAATTGTTGTAAATTAGATTAGAAATTGCAAAATTGAAATCGAGATTTCTAGGGTTTACGAAATTGAAATTGATTTTTGATTATTTTTCATTGATTAGATGAGGGAATTAAGTATGATGCATTGTTTATATCATGTTGAAGGATGGATTTTGATGATTTTCACATTAGAAAGTTACCTTAAAACTCCGTCTTAAAAGTGCCTCAAATGGAAATTCGTGATTTATAATTGGAATTTGGTGTTGTGAATGACATTATAAGTGTAAGTTAAACTTCAATATGATTGTAATGATGATAATTGATGAAAATATGCCAAAATTGTTACAGCTGTAAAGACCATCTGAAAAATTTAATTGAGTTGTTGTTCATAATATTGAAGGGTGATAATGATATGTTCTAAGTTATTCTTCTCCATGAACTAGTAAGAATGCCTCACATGTTATTAGAAGTGTATTTGGAACAACCTTTAGAATCATGCTAGGATATTCGAATTTGTTGAGCATGTGTAATCACCATGATAAAATTTTTTTTCACAACCGTGGCTTATGAGTAATGGTAAACTGAGCTTGTATGTCAAATTTGGGAAACTGTTGGTGAATGTGTGTACATAGCTTAATAGTCAAGTGTAATAGCATGAATTATGTGCTTCACATGTCAAATTTGTGGGTGAAATTTGTATGCCTAGCTGAATGTGTAAAGTCCGAATTACATGAAGTAAATGTTTGCATGTTTATACAAGTTTGTTTGAACATATGCCGAAACAGATGCCGAGACTGAACATAGGAACCCGTCAAAGTAAACGGGGGAGGGGTAATCCACCTGAGATGGGGGAAGGGAGTGGACCTGTGGTACCCGCAGTTCCGGAGTACCCTTCTGTTGTTTTTGTTGATTTCAAACAGCGAGAGCGTTTTGTAGTTTTACAAAAACGTAAGATGAGACCAACGAGGTGTATAGATACTACTTTGTTGGAGGAATTGATGCTAGAGACGGATGTCCGTCACATATTTGAGACTTTGGGTCTTCTTGGGTTGTATAGGCTGAGGAAACACTCATATCCTTTTCTTACCCTGGATTTTATGAGCTCCTTTATCTATGACCCCGCTGGCCAGACCGTTGAGTTTCGGTTGATGAACACTAGTTTCTTGCTTTCTATGGACCAATTTGCTTCTCACCTTGGGTTGGCCAAGCCTCCCAAGGACTCCATCACCGACATCCCTGCTGAGTGCGGTGTATGCCGCCTAATGCCTTGTCTGACCGGGAAACCAGCTCCTACCTCGAGTAACATGCTGATTAATGACGTTCAGCATGTCACATTGAGGATCTTTCTCCGTTCTCTCTCGAACCTCCTTTATGATCGACCGGATATCGATGGTCGAACAACCATGAGGTGTTACTTCTGATGTCTTACTTGAACCCGGAGCGGACCAGGAAAGTGGTCTTTAATGCTCCTTCCATGGTTTGTGCCGCCCTTGCCTTGATGGCTACTGCCTCTTCCCGATACTTGAGTTGTGGCGCCATCGCCACTCAGTTAGCTGAAAAGCTAACCTCTTTCGAGGCTTCTTCGGAGTACGTGCCTCTAGCTACCCCAGTGCCCACTATGGATCGTGACTACTACCTCGACCTGAAATGGTTGAGGACTTTGGCTGACGGTAGCCTAGCTTGGAGGGTGTGGGGCGTGAGTTGGATGAAGATTCCAGCTCCTGAGCACCTCCCACCGACGGAGCCCTTAGAGCCGACGGTAGTGACAGTGGACTCTGATGATGAGGAGGAGGAGGAGGAGGATGTTGATAGACCCCGCCAGCTGCAGACCTATCTCATCGACGACACCATTCTCGAGGTGATGCCAGAGCCGAAGAAGGGAGAGAATGCGTCGGTCGTGGCAGTGGAGAGACCTAGGTTGGGGAGAGGACCCCGTCGAGTGAGGGAGAGGACCTCAGAGACTAGACCACGGCCGGTGGCACCACAGCAGCAGCAACCTTTTCCGTGCTACCCTTACCTCGACACCCCGGAGACGCGATCCAGCTACTTGGCGAAGAGAGTGTCATCTACCTTGACACTCCGGAACATGCACGAGATGGCGTACGCTTAGGGGATAGGGACCGAGGGACCGCATCCGGTTTGGTGGAGTGGGGTTGGGGACTACAGTGGGGTTTTTCACTCCTACGGGGTGGATCAGTCGACGTGGGGGACACCTCAGTCCTTTGCCTACGGTGGCTTGACCCTATGGTACGTGAGCCCAGAAGCAGGAGCAGGAGTGGATGCGGGGATTGGGTCATCGGGAGCAGGTGCTTCTGGCGGTGGTGGAGATGATGAGGTGATGGTGGAGCAGCAGCAGCAGCAGGAGGAGGAGTGATACTCCTTGTTTTATCTTTGTTGATGGTAGTTGATTTTAGTGATTAGTAGTGTGGTTAGACTTTAGTAGATGTTTTCGTTGAGACTTCGATTTTGGACTTGTATTGTTGGCCATAAGGCCGGATTTGTCACCTAACTATGTTGCAGGATTGTTTTGGGGGCCGGGAAATCATCCCGACTCAAGTTATATGACAACTATGTTTACGTAGGTGGGGTTACGACAAGTTTTATAAGGCACCTTGGCCTGTAGGTGCTCGACAGAGTACCCCGTACTCTATCGAGTAGCTGCAGGAAAGTGGGGTAAAAAGCATTCTGACCTGTAGGCTACTCGATCGAGTAGCCAAGACACTCGATCGAGTAGCATGGCACTCGATCGAGTACCGCTACATACTCGATCGAGTAGCACTGTTACAGGAGGTTTTCGAAAATAAAAAATGTTCAATTGCTTTATAATTACAAGTTTGATGTTTAAGGTAGTTATTAGTGCGTAGTAACACCTATGAACCGTTAATTTCATATGTTGGAAGTCAAGTTTCGGTTTTATATGCATATCGATAACAATTAGTGAAGTGGTGACGGTTTCTTGTTGTTTTAATATTACATATGCCATTTTACCATTCATTCATTGAAATTACATTTCCTCGTACGTTTGTGCACACGATACTAACGTGCTTTATCGACGGCGGCAAGTTGTTCCGGTGGTTTGTATACGATTTGTAATTTAACAGGTATATGCTTAACGAGTAATGTCCATAATAATACTGTGTTTCTAATACACGTTAGGAATCAAGTAATAAGTAAATGTGTTGTAATTTTGGTGGTGAACTTCGGGGACGAAGTTCCTTTTTAGAGGGGAAGAGTAATGTCGCGAAATAAAAAGGCTGATTTTGAAATTATGTTTTGTTTACCTATAATGTTTTGTTGTTTAATTGCAAAATTTTCTAGTACCTTGGTCACTTTACTTGTAGGAAGTGTAATTGATTACCTTAGTTTGTTGAGTAATTCATGCGTGGAAGTGAAAATGATAGTATGTTTTAAAGGACGGTCTTAAAGAGTTAGTTGTGGTACAATGTGTTGTAATAGAATTGCGTTGTTGAGTAACATGGTGGTGTTATGAAGTTGTTATGAGATATGTTTCGGGTTGGTAGTTGTTACCATATGATGGGAGATCGTTGTTTGTACTGGTTTGTATTGCGAGGTTGATGTTTTATAGAGGATAGTTTGTAAAAAGTGGAAGTATACATATAAAGTGACAGTCGATGATAATAATGTTTGTATGATAATTGCAAGAGTGGATATATATATACGTATGAGTAGAGCGTTAGACGGTGATGATGATGACATGGGGGATGGTAAGTCAGGAGAGTAGTATCAAAAGAAGAGTGAAGTTGTTTTTTTCCGTGTCGAGTGTGTTGGAAAAGTGAGTTGAACTTCGGGGACGAAGTTCTTTTAAGGGGGGGAAGACTGTAATACCCGCCTTTTTAGAGACCCTTTGACCAGTGTTGACTGACCTTGGGAGCGGGAATAGTCTTAGAAGTGAGTGCCAAAACCATCTTGGGTTGCGTGTTAAGAGTGGTACTCGATAGAGTAGAGGCTACTCGATCGAGTAGCTAGGTTACTCGTTCGAGTAGCTAGGTTACTCGATCGAGTAGGGGGCCACTCGATCGAGTATGATGGGTACTCGATCGAGTACCGAGTTTTCAGCGAGGGTTTTATATCGCGTTTTGTTAAATCCGCAAATCACTTCCGCCACTTTCCTCCTATCCTTCAGTCGCCTCTTTCCCTTCCCTTCACCTCAAAACCTCCATAGAAGCCTTTTGAAGTTCCTTGTGCCTTAGGAGAGCGTTGCTTGAGTCGGGTAGCGGTCTTTTGCCGAGTTTCTCCTCATAGGTATGTCATAATCATCATCCGTGTCCTTGTTCTTTGTAGTTAGGGTTTGCTTGTTGTAGATACCCGTATCCGTCGATATTGGAATTTATAGAGAACCCGACAAACACCCGATGATGATAGGACACATGTATCCTTTAGTTGTCATTGTCATTATTTGGAGCTCGTTTTACGATGTAGAATGGGCGTCGTCGATGAAGTATTTTATTAATTTAAATGATATTTAAATTAATGTTTTTTTAAGTGAATTCATTTTACTAATTTAAATGATATTTAAATTAAAGCTTTTTTAGAATTTATTTTCTCAAATTTATTTTATTGAAAATGAAATAAATATTTGATTTGAAAAATCATTTTATGAGTATATTTGATTTGAAAAATCATTTATTTTAATGTGTTAATCGATTTGAAAAATCGATTTTAAAAGCGAAGAAAACTCGTTTTGAACATGTGTTTTGAAGCCCGATTTTAGCTCGGTTTTTGAGCCCGTTTTCTTTACGAATTGGCACGAATCTCGAGTACACTAACCAACCTAGACCACTACCCATCCAACCCCAGTTCGAACCCCATAACCATGGCCCAAGTCGTGCCCCAAACACCCCCCAACAGCCCGCAAAAACACAAAGCAGCCCCCCTGTTTTGCAGCTCAATCCCGAGCCCAAAACCCGCTCCAAATACCACCAAAACCCGTGCCCATTAACCCTAACCCATACCCTAATATCCTACCCATATTACCTTACCTTAACCACCAAGAAAACCCCCCAAACGAACCCTAGAAAACCCCCCAAAAGCTGCTGGACAGCAGCTATGCTCAACAGGCCCGACTGCCTCTCCCTCCCTTTTACCCTACTTTAACTCCCTATAAATACCCACCCTTCACCATACATTCATTCCTCTAAGTTCTCCCCACATCCTACCATCACTCACAAGCTTTAAACCTCAGAAACAAACCCTAATTGCCTCTCAAAATCCCTCCACAAAACCGACATACAAACTGAAACTGTTTGTGTGTCTTCCTCGAAAAACAATTCGTTCCTCCCTCAAACCTCCATCAAAACTCGATTTTCTTGTTCCTAATTAACCACATAAAATCCATCTACACATTAGACAAAGATTTACGAGCCAAATTGCCCTTGAGAGTACACGAAATCCCTCGAAAAACAGTGTTATACACTCTGTTTTTGTGGTTTATTCTTGTCTGTCCAGATTCTGTTTGTGCTCGTTTTTCGTGCCCAATAACCCAAAACGAGCAGGGGTTGCCTTAAGATCCTTGTTCTCCTCTCTTTCTAGTTTTCAAAACATCTTTTAAATCAAATTTTCGTCGTGAAACGAGGGAGATATCATCGTTTGAAAGTTCTGTCAGATTTGTCAAAAAACGCGTGTTGCTTTATTTCTTCGTCGACGACGGCCTCTCGAGATAAAATCTACCATCGATTACGACCCAAGACGGTGTCAACGATACATGTAGGTTGAGGGTGCATCAAATCCTCCTCTTTTCCCTTTTATTTCGTTTGTTTTATGTTTGTTTTTTTATTGTCTCGCTTTATTTCGTTTATCGCTTTGTTTATCGTTTAATTAACTATGAAACTAGTTTAGTCCGAGTATGAGTTAAAGTACCACCATGAACACCCGCGTTGACTTGAGATGGGAAAATAAACCGCTACTTGATCGGTCGTACACCCCCGTCTCATTTACATATCCTCGTGTTCAAGGTAGGGCATAAATAAAACGAATTTCTAACTTCGCTCTTCGCTTGTGACCCCTTTGTTATTTCGGCCAATTCGACATACCCTAGGACCCGTTGTATTTTAGTTTAACCTCTGATTGTTAACATGTAACTCGTTTAGATGACATTAGATCAATTTAATAACCTAATTAGACACATTAGGGTACATCGACATAGCTTTAAAAATCGATTAACAATTCTATAACCTAATTGAATACATCTTTCTTTTCGCCTAATTTCTCGCTAGTATAAGAGTGCGTGATTAGCACCTTCTTATTAACACTCGATGAGTTAAATTAATTAGCGAACTTGACCTAATTTGACCCCTTTTGAGCCGTGTAGAATACACAATTGCAAGACCTCTTTTCAATCGATCAACGTCGTTTATAACTTGTTTTCTAATTCATTTTCTAATCCGTTTCGCAATCATTCGATCTAACTAATGAACCTAACCTAGGACTTAGGGTAGCCTGTTTGGTTTGGGCCGTGATTTGGCCGTGGCCTTTGGCCTTTCCTATTGCGTTTGTTTTTGCATCGTTCGTTCTTTATTTGTCTTGTCACTTGTAATTAATTTATGTTCCTTTGAGTCGCGTTTTGTAATTTGTTTGTAATTAGTTTTCTTTTATCGAGTCAAATGATTTCTTAAAACCTTAGTCTTGTTTGGTTAGACGGTTGTTCCCCAATGCTTGTAGGAGCGTAGTAAACCGCATGTTGTTTAAAGCAACATGGCCCGGTTTATGCTAATGCATGCTTTGGTGCGTGGCCTTATGCCTAATTCGATGAGATTAAGTGAAAGCACGCATTACGAGGAGTGACCCAAGGCCGTGTGTCATGTAGGCCGTGAGTCACCCCTTTGTGCACGGTTTTCTAGGCCGAATGGCCGTGTTTTGCGTCGTGTGTATAGCGTTGTATTTAGATCGAGTTGTATCTTTAATTTATCGTTGTGTATAGCATTGTATTTAGATCGAGTTGTATCTTTAATTTATTGTTGTGTCGGCATGAAATGCCTGGTTTGTAATAGGTAGATCCCAACGGCTCCCCCATTCCCCCTTAAGCCTTGTTTGCTTTGTTTTGTATGTTGTTAGATCAATCAACCCACATGCTAAATTACAACTTTGACAAAGTTAGTTTAGTTGCATCTAAAACGACATAGAAATTGTTGTCACATGATAGGGTTAAAACAACGTTTGCATATCATATATCGTAGTAGCTATGACCTTGTTTGAAAATCGACACTTGACTTAGTAGAGGCCGTTATCGACGGGCGGGGTTAGGTGTCCTTATGGGCTTCCTAACACGTACCCTCACCCCTTACTCAAGATCTATGGTTTGTGGATCCGTCTAAATACCATTGGATTACGAGAGTCATTCAAATCGAGTGATATAGGGTACAAGTCTTTATCTTTAATCACTCGTAGTCGATTGGCTTTATGCTTTTCGATGAAAGGTGTAAAGTTGACTTGAACGGTTCCAAGTTCCCAAAAAACTTGGTGGCGACTCTAATATGTCTTAATTCGATTCGAAAGAACCTCGAGTCGATTATGCCTAGTGTGGATCCCGCGGACGCAGTTCCCGAGGGCCTTGTCCACAGTTTGGCGACTCCACTGGGGAAAAGAGGACTAATTACACTTTGTTTCTAGGGTCTTTTCCTCCGAGGTGAAACTTGAAAAGAAAGTGTTGGAAAGTAAAACATTACTCATAGTGCTACGATTCATGCATAAACCCTTAAGGACTTGCCCGGGCCGTCCCAGCGTTTCTTCGTGATGCGTGGGGGGCGACGTCCCACTATGCTAGGAAGCTGCACATTGCTCGCTTCCACTTCGCCTCGCGTGGTTCTTGATGGTGGGGACGATCTTCTAGGTACTTTACCTTAAGACACCTTGCTCTATAAGACCGCAAAAGGATGGAGGGCATAGACCTTCTTTTAGAAGACTTGCCGAGACTTAGAGATGTCTAGGAGCATACATCCTTATAACATGAGAATGACAATGTGCAATTTGTTTTCCCAAGTCCTTTTTTTCGAAAATTCCTATGTCCTTTTCAAAACCGAACTTTTGAACAACTTATTTTCAAAATAGCATGGTTTTAAAAACGCGGAACGCTGCCCAAATAGGACTAGAAATTTCGGCCCAAAATGAGCTTTTATAGCCGGCATGCTGCCCATTTCAAATCTCATTTTCAAATCAATCCTTCGTTTTTCAAAATCAATCCAAAGTGCCTCTCGAACCTTAACCAAGCATGAAATGCGTCGAGTCGTGTCCGGGTCCTGGCCGTGTTAGGCTAGACGTTTTTTTTTTCATTTCAAGAGTCTAGAACACGACCTTGTTGGGTCACCCAAGCTCACCTCTTGGGCTTTGAGTCATGTTGGTCGACCTTTTGGTCTAGGATAGTCTACAAAAAACGTCCAAGCTAGGCCCTTATGGACGTTTCACACGAACCCATGGGCTATGTTAGCCCAATCACGGGTTTAGTCACACCAAGTCCAGTTTAGAATCGAGTTATGACAGTTTGAGTCATGTCGTCTTGTCGAGTCTAAAGTGAACCGATGTCTAAATCAAACCGTGAGTCGAACCCTTGTTTAATCAATCTCAAGTCGAGTCTTTATTTGGGTCAAGATGGGGTCGAGTCCTTAAGTGTGCAGGGGCTCTTACTTTAAATATTGACTCCGTACGGGGTTTTCTTGTAGAAAGGCCGCCAAAAACCCGACGTCAAGCAATGGAAGATGCTGTTAACAAGCTTACCGAGGCCGAGGCCGTGAACCTCATGATGACCCGAATGGATGCAATCGAATCCAAGCTAGGTGAAGACTCCGCTTCATCTACCCCACCTCTGACTGATCTGGAGAAACGGTTCAAGTTCATTGAGGACCGTTTGAAGCTCTCCCAAGGGAAGAACATCCACTATGAGAATGCTAGGGCCTATGCCCCAGTTCAAGACAAGTTGCCCACGAACATGGTACTCACTGACATCCCAAAGTTCAAGGGCACCGAAGATCCGGTCCACCATGTTAAGGCCTATAAAGGGTACTTAGCATTGAAGGGAGTACCGCTGATATGCTCTCGAAATTTTTGCCCAATCTCGGGAGAACACCCGAAGGCGTGGTTCTACAATCTTGACCTTAAGAACTTCCCCACTTTCGAAGATATTACGGTAGAATTCTGTAAGCACTATGCTGACAATGTTGAGATTCAAACCAACATAAGAACTTTGGAGGTTATGACACAAAAGGAGAAAGAGGGCTTTACTGAATTCCTCGCAAGATGGCGCGCTGAAAGCGTGAAGTTAGCTAAGAAGCCTGACGAAGTTGAAATGGTAGATAAGTTCGTGAAGAATTTACGACACATTTATCGTAATGCTCGAAATACCAAAATTTTGGTTCTTTCAAAGAATTGATAAGGATCGGGATAAAGGTAGAGGACGATGTCCGAATTGTCAAGCCTGAAAAGCCAAAGGGATACCAAGGGGCTTCGTCATCTAAAGCAAAAGCGCCCGCAGCGGCTCACTTTGTTGAAACTGTCAATCTCTTAGATGGACAGTCAAAAAGGCCTCCGCGCCAAGCTCCGAGGGTATTCACTGATATCGGGTGCACTTACGCCTATGCTCTCCAAAGGCTCATGGCCCAAGGAAAGTTGAAGCCCATTGGTCCAACTCCGGATCCACTCCGTCGAACAACAAGGCAAATGGTATAAACCGAATGCCACCGTGCCTTTCACCAAGGGAAGGGACATGATATCGAAAGGTGCTTTAGACTAAAGCACGAAATTCAAGATATGATTGAGAACGGAACGCTCCCAATCCCGGCCATAAAGCCCAACAACGTCACCAATCCGTTTGGCGACCACACTAACTTTGTCTCTACCGAAGATAGTGTCGATTACTCTCACTTGATTCGCCCATGTCGTCTAAAAGGGGTTTTCGTCGGAAGAATATTCGTAGATTGCTCCGAATTCCTACCAAGCTCGAGAAACGAGATTACATTCGGGGATTTTGTTGTCGATTGTACTCCCTACATACTCCGAAGCGGCAATGAAATCAATGGCGTTTGGGCCGATGACGAGGATGATGTTTACCTCGTCAAAGGTGCGACAATTCCTCACACCCAAGAAGAAATCTTAAAGGTGAGGCAAGATGCCCTAGAGTCAAACCATTTGACTAGATCCGGGCGCCCATATTGTGTGGAGAAAGCTAAGGATATCCCGAGTAAGGCACCTCAAAAGGAGAGTGGTGGAAGTTCTTGGTGAAGGGTCGACCTCCGAGGCTTCCCTCATCAAGCAACTCCAAAAGACTAAGGCCGACGTATCTATCTGGCAACTTATCCTGAGCTCTTTCGAGCATCGTCAAGCTTTGTTACAAGCTTTGATGAACATGACCGTGTCGTCAAGTACTACTCCTGCGGACATGGTCACTCACATCGCCCAGAATCGGCCTCTGATTACCAACGGTGTGACATTCTCCGACGAAGATCTGCCACCGTTCGGGCCTCGACATAACCTGGCCCTCTATATTGCTACTGTGTGTCTCAATAAGCATATCCCTATGACTTTGGTTGACGACGGATCGGCTGTCAACGTACTCCCTCTGAAAACGGCGCATATTCGGGCTTGAGAAGAATGATTTCATCCCCACTACGCAGACGATTCGGGCATTCGATGGCACCGTGCGTCGAGTGAGTGGACTTGTCGACTGGTAGTACATGATCGGGCAAGTGGAAAAGAAAATAAGTTGCCAAGTGATTGACATATGCTCATCCTTCAACTTATTGTTGGGAAGGCCCTGGATCCATGCTGCGAAGGCCGTAACATCAACGCTGCATCGAAAAATCAAGGTCCCACTCAATGGCAAGACCGTCACCATTGACGCCACGCCAACCATCGTGGCAGGAGGAGACATTACTTCAAGTAAGGGTCGAAGCTACCAATGACGCATGTGGTTTCGAGATTGTCAACATGATCGAGCTGAACTCCGAAAATATGGATCTATATACGGGAAGTCATGTCTGCGAGGTGATTCTCAAAACTGGGAAGTACTTCGGTTTCTCGTTATATCCTAGAAAGGAGGGGGCTTTCGAGTTGAAACCACCCGTAGCCAAAGGAGTAACTTTCGGGCTTGGATATGAGCCCACTGAGAAAGATCTACGGGAAAAGAGGGGAAGAACGATCGAAGATCGAGATATTAAAATGGGACCATATCACCTAACTCTCAACGGTCACTTCGTGAAAGCTGGGGAAGAACTCCCTTGCATGGACTTCCCCGAACCTATCTTTGACCCAAAGAAGAACCTTATGGTCCCAGGAATCGAAGTATTCCAAGATTGCTACTACATCCCGAAGACATTCTCGACCGTGATGCGGTAGAAACCAAACCGGATCCAATAAATGACGAGAAAGCTATGGGTCTCCTTTTCGGTGAAGAGAAGAAATCACCAATACCAAACGAAGATTTGGTAAGCATGATCCTGAGAAGCGAGCGGTTTGACCCATCTACCCTCATCACCGATGTGGATCCTCTTAGGACCAACACGGGATGGCGGAAAACAATCAAGTGGACTGACAACAAAAGACTTCTTTTCAAGTTGACAATGGGAGAAGGAGAGATGTTCAAGCCGGATGATGTTACCGATTCTGAGTCTGAGTCGGAGTCTGAGTCTGAGTCTGAGTTAGGTCCTAAGATTGAGTCTAAGGAGTCAGGTGTTGAAAATACCCCTCCCCTAGCTTTCCCTTCCTATGCACCTTTTCCTAATGGTGGTATTAGGGCTGTCCCGAATACCCCTATCTCGCCACTGAGCTCTGACCAGTTGGCTCAAATGTTAGCGCATTTCGCGCAATTTCAAATCAATAATAATATGAACCAGTTTGCTTACGACTTGTCTTACTTACATTGCAATTCAAACTTTGAAAATGATTGTTTTAATAATGACATTGAGACGGAGATCGAGGATGAACAGTTGGTCGAAGAAGAAGAAGAAGAAGAAATGGAACCACCTCTACAGTTGATAAAAGGGTTGGAAGAGTACGAACAGAAAACTTCGGTCATCGAAGATACCGAAACTATCAATGTAGGTACAACCTTAGAACCACAGGAGCTTAAAATAGGAACTACTTTAAGTCCCACCGAAAGACAGGGGTTCATTGATTTGTTGCATGAGTTCAAAGATGTTTTCGCATGGTCCTACAAAGACATGCCAGGCATTGATAGGGAAATTGCAGAGCACAGGATCCCAATCAAGCCGGGATATAAGCCGGTCAAGCAGAAACTACGCAAAATGCATACAGATTGGTCTCTGAAGGTCAAAGAAGAAATCGACAAGCAACTCAAAGCTGGGTTCATCAAGGTGTCAGAATACTCGGACTGGGTGGCTAACGTCGTTCCAGTGCCTAAGAAAGATGGTAAAGTTCGGGTTTGTGTGGACTTCCGGGATTTAAACAAGGCAAGTCCGAAGGACGATTTCCCATTACCTCACATCGACATCCTGGTTGACAATACGGCAAAACACGCGTTACTATCCTTTATGGATGGATACGCCGGCTATAATCAGATCAAGATGGCGAAAGAAGATATGCATAAGACTGCGTTCAGAACGCAATGGGGAACCTATTGCTACACAGTAATGCCTTTTGGGTTGATAAACGCAGGGGCCACATATCAGAGGACCGCGACAACATTGTTACATGATTTGATGCACAAGGAGGTCGAGGTTTATGTCGACGACATGATTGTCAAGTCAAAGGAGCGTGACGGCCACCTTGGTACGTTACGCAAATTCTTCGAGCGACTGCGCAAGTATAACATGAGGTTGAATCCACAAAAATGCGCATTCGGAGTCACATCCGGCAAACTGTTGGGTCACATCGTTAGCCACCGTGGCATCGAGGTGGACCCATCAAAAATAAAGGCTATAATGGAAATGCCTCACCCGAAAACCGAGAAGGAAATTCGAGGTTTCCTTGAAAGAATCCAATATATAAGTCGGTTCGTGGCAAGGCTAACTATGATATGCGAGCCAATTTTCAAGAAATTGAAGGTTGGGGAGCACGTCGTATGGGATGATCACTGTCAAGCTGCGTTCGATAAGATCAAAGAAATACTATCTTCCCCTCCCGTGCTTAGCCCACCAACGGCTGGGTTACCACTTTTGTTGTATCTTACAGTTACGGATACTGCAATGGGGGCAATGCTGGCGCAGACGGTCGATAAAGAGGAGAGAGCGATTTACTACATTAGTAAAAAGTTCTTGGAGTATGAAATCAAGTATACTCAGCTCGAAAAGACATGTTTGGCTTTAGTATGGGCAACAAAGAAGTTACGGCACTACATGCTCAGTCATAGTGTCTGCATCCACTCGAAGATGGACCCAATCAAATACTTGTTTGAAAAACCAGTTCTAAACGGCAGGGTGTCAAGATGGACTTTAATGCTTTCCGAGTTCGACCTGAAATATGTACCGCTAAAAGTGATAAAGGGAAGGGCGGTTGCAGACTTCCTGGCGGATAATCCGATAGAAGAAACTGAGGTTGTGGATACATGGTCGTTTCCCGACGAAGATATCGTTCACATAGACAATGATACATGGGACCTCTATTTTTATGGAGCATCGAACTATAGGGGATACGGGATAGGAGTTCTACTCATTTCACCGGAAGGTGAACATGTTCCTATTTCGATCAAGTTGGACTTTAACGTCACTAATAACGCGGCTGAATATGAAGCATGCCTACTCGGTTTGCACAGTGCTCTCGAGTTAGGCATCAAAAAGCTCGTAGTACATGGGGACTCGTCACTAGTGATCAATCGGTGGCGGGACGTGGAAAACCGAAGTGATAGCTTGGCTCCGTACAAGCGAAAATAGAGGAACTAGAAAAGTTGTTCGCCGATGTCAAGTACGTGCACCTCCCCAGAGATGAAAACCGGTTCTTTGATGCACTATCAAAGCTAGCTGCTCTGATCAACATACCTGATCACATGGATACTATGCCGATATGTGTCGAACGAAGATCATCACCTGCTTATGTTAATGCAATCGGAGACACAGAAGAAACCGAGGCCGAACCTTGGTATCATGCTATTCTGAAATTTAAAGAATCAGGAGAGTACCCACCCGACATGGATAACCGCGGAAAGCGCGCTATTCGAATGCTAGACGCTCAGTTCGTTAGAACCAATGACGGACAATTGTACAAGAAGACCGCGCAAAATATCCTTCTGCGATGCATAGACTCACCAACTGCGAAAAGGGTCATGGAAGAAGTCCATGACGGAGAGTGTGGCCCACACATGAATGCCCATATGCTGGTTCGTAAAATCATGAGATTAGGGTATTATTGGACCACGATAGAGACAGATTGTCGCCAATATGTCAAACACTGCCATAATTGCCAAATCTTCGCAAACATACAGCATGTGCCACCATCACTGTTATATACTTTGACATCACCATGGCCTTTCTCAACATGGGGAATCGAAATTATTGGAAAGGTCAACCCATCTGGAACAGGTGGGCATTGCTTCATGTTAGTCGCCATCGATTACTTCACGAAGTGGGTAGAAGTGAAATCATACAAAGTTCTACAAGCAAAGCAAGTAGCAAAGTTCATTCAGAATGAAATCATTTGCAGATACGGGGTGCCACATGAGCTCATTAGCGACCATGGCACTCACTTCAGTGAAATCGCTAGTAATACTTGAAAAGTATAAAATCAAACACCACAAGTCGTCACCGTATCGACCTCAAACAAATGGTGCGGTGGAAGCCGCCAACAAGACAATCTTTGTGATTCTCGGAAAGATGACCGACAATTATCGCGAATGGCGTAAAAGATACCGTTCGCACTATGGGGATACTGAACGTCTATTCGCACAAACCACTCGGAGCAACTCCGTTCTATTTAACATATGGGATGGAAGCGATTCAGCCTATCGAATTAGAGGTACCTTCTTTAAGGATCCTATTGGAAAGTCGGGTTCTGAAGGTCGATCGCTACAAGCCAGTGCACGATTCCTTGGTCATGCTCGACGAGCGACGGTTAAATGCACTACACCATGTTCAACTCTATCGAAAAAGGATACAAAGGGCGTTTAACAAGAAGGTGAAACCTCGAGGAATAAAAGATGGGGATTTAGTCCTAAAGTCCGTTCGCGCTTTACTACCAATTGACCCGAGGGGAAAATTCAAGCCGAATCGGGCGGTCCTTACAGTAAAGAAGATATTATCGGGAGGCGCAATGATCGATGACAGATCTAGATGGAAATGACTTTGCGAATCCAACGAATTTGGATCAATCGAAGAAATACTATCCGTAGAACTCATTCTCAATGTCGCAAAATAAAATTTTGAATTGCAGTGCTCGTGAGCGAGTCTAGGCCGCGGCACTTTTGCTTTGCTTTTTGTGCGTTATAAAGCGATAGTTGTAACGCAATTGTTTTGTGGAACTACGAGCTCGGTTTGATTCGTTAAATAACGAGATACGTAGGCGACTCTTTAAAAGAGTACAACCGACCCTTCTTTGAATAAAATGAAATTTTTGCGTAAACGGGAATTTTAATAGATAGTAAGTCTTATTAAAGATCGGGCGATGCCCATTACACCCTTCAAAAGAAAAAAAAAGGAAAACAGCTAGCAACAAATAATAAGTAGTAGTATTAAATAATATATTTGGAGTCGAAGGCTCCTACATCTTCTTTTTCCCTTTGCCTTTTGGGTCACGTGACCGAGGCTCCTGTGGAGGAGGGGTAGTTGTGTTCTGTCTAGCACGCTTCTTAGGAGGGATCGTCATTTCCTCCCGAGGGCCCAGCCTATCTTTTACACTCAAGCGAGGACCAAGCCTCCCTTCTAAGGCTAAGCCCGAGTGTGCCTTTGAACCCAACCGTTTCCACACACCTGTCGCCTGTGAGTCAGTCTTAGGAGTCTTCTCGGTCTCGCCAGTCCGGATGCAGACGAAAGATCGTTAACAAAGAAGTCGCGATCGCATCGCTTTTGTCATAATATTTGATGTCGACAAGCTCATCCTTCCGACACAAGTCTTTACCTGATTCGGTCTTCTCTTTAAGTCATTTAGTATAAGACGGGGATACCTGGGTAGTCCGAGGGCGCGCAGAGACACGTACCAAAGACGCCTTTGGTGCCACCTCTTGAGCCAATCATCACATATAGAGGAATTCAGCTCTCTTGCTCGTCCCGCAACAGACCTCACACTTGGGAATTATTTGTCTACGGCCCATCCGACGCGGGACGCGGTCGGGGTAAATGTGAATAGACCTCTAAAACCCAGTAGTTGCAAACGCCTGGTCTTATCATCTTAGGAAGGATAGTAAAAGATTTGAGGCGAAGCCAAGGCATGAACCAAAGACAAAGAGGGCGACCTCCCCTTCGTCGGCTTGTTTCGCCAATAGGCAAGGTCATTTTGATGCTCGTCTTCATACCGCTTGGCACGCATAGTCAGCATACGGGCGAGATACGAGCTGGGCTCACGCGGCGGGGCGAAGAGCCAAAATCTCTCGCAAAGCCACACCTGAAAAAAAAAAAAAAAAAAAAAAAAAAAAAAAAAAAAAAAGAAAAAAAAAGGAAAAAGAAAAAAGAAAAAAAACGTGACAAAAAAAAAAAAAAAAAAAAAAAAAAAAAAAACGGAATTGTGGCAGGAATCGTGGCAGAATACAGCAAAATCGTGGCAGAATGCAACAAAATCGTGACAAAATTGTGGCAGAATGCAGCAAAAACGTGGCAACAACACAAGAATTGTGATAAAAGGAAAATCAATCAAGGAGACTAAAACAGGAGAATAGATCTTGTTACCTGCAATAGACGGGAGCATCCCGACCAATCGGCACCAGGGTTCATTTTCTTAGCATCTAAACCCCGGAGGGTTTCAGCGAGAATAATCCAGGAAGGGTTATGTCCCGTCTCCATCTGAGACACAATGGACAAAAGCTTCGCTTGTCCTACACAAGTTGTCTTGTTCATTCTACCTTCGAAGACATAGAGATGAAGCATGATCAATCCAAAGGCCCCGGCAATCTGCCGCGAAGAAATCTTGTTTCGCAAGATACAAAATCTCCGATGAATAGCAAAAAGGTTGACTTCGTCACCAGTAACTATCCCCTCAGACTCCGTCCTGGAAAGGCCAAGGCAGTCTAGATATGTTCCACGCCACCCTGAATGAAATTTAGGTATAGCCGGTATGGCCTCAGCATCCCATCCTCCCGGGCGAGAAAACTCTTCGGGTAGAGAGGCGGATCTCCCCCTCGGGAAAAGCAAAGACATGGTTCGGAGGATCCCAATAGCTAAGGCGGTGCTCCAACAACGCAGTTGAAGGGGGATCTGGCGTAAGGGAAGTAATTGCGCCAGTTGAGCGGTCTTTAATTCTTGTCTCTCTGCGCCAGTGAAGTCTGTCTCCCACGCTCGCATAGCACTCGCTAGATTATTCATAATGATTTATGTTATTTGGAAGAAAGCAAAATAAATTTGGCAATACAGCTCTTCCTTATATTTAGAAAGTATAAGGGAAGGAAACACCTAGGAGGACACCCCTAGGGTACCGTTTTTTTGAGCCGTGTGGGCCTTGGGTCGCGCGCCTCTTAGGCCCGCCCCAGTCCACACCAGTCTTTGGCACGATGCATCGGGTTTTCGCACATCTATCGCGTTTTGGGGAGCGCCGGAACGGCCGATTTACATTTTCTACCCTCGACAAGTCCATATTTGAATTAAAGCCTGTGCACACTTACGGTTTTATTTTCTTTTTTTGTTTTGCGGTAGCGGGCTACGCCCACGTTGTTTACCGGTCGTATAGAATGTCTGAGTCGTATTTCATGCTCACCCATCAAGGTTCGATTTCAAAATGCCAGATATTTCAAAATTTCAAAAACTTTCAAAATTTCAAAAACTTTTTGGGTCGACGACCCAGCATCCAAGTGATTCATTTCAAATTCAAAATTTGGGTCGATGACCCAGTCTTTCAAATTCAATTTTCGGGTCGATGACCCAATCATTCAAAATTTTCAAATTCAATTTTCGGGTCGATGGCCCAATTATTCAAAATTATCAAATTCAACTTTCGGGTCGATGACCCAGTATTTCAAATGATCCAATTTCAAGATCGATGATCCAAATGTGCTTATATGATGATTATTGCTAGTACGTTTTTTGTGTTTCAAATATAGCAGGATATGCTTCAACTGGGGGCTCTAAAGTCTTCGACTTTAGAGCCATCACAAATCGGGGAGCTCGAGCGCCGTTGGCTTCGAGACCATTATCAAGATGTAAAGGATGACATCCACTCATAATTCAATTCAATACAAGAGTATGAAATGGAAGAATTCCGTAGCTGAAAGCAAATGATGAAAGCGGCGGCAACCTCCTTGGAAAGTCCCGTCCCATTCGGACAAGTGCCAGCAGATGATAAATTTTGGGCAAATGTCAGCAGATGACGAATTTCGGACAGGTGCCAGCAGATGATAAACTTTGGGCATGTGTCAGCAGTTGCCGAACTACGACGCGGGTTTGATTCCGTCAGAAACGGATACGTAGGCGCCTAAGGATAAGGCTCAACCCACCATATATGCATTTTATGGGTCGACGACCAACGAGGATAATTTGACACAGCAGAAGCAAGAGTCAACCCCCAACGAAGTTTCAGGTATGATCTCTTCTTATGGCTGGCGAGCTTATATACGCAAGTCTAATGGACTATAAACGACCGAAGAATCCTCGGGTCGAGAGGGACTGGGGTATACTTTGACTTTCGCCTTGTCCAAGCCTCAGTCAAAGTGGGGGCTCTGTAGATACCCGTATCCGTCGATATTGGAATTTATAGAGAACCCGACAAACACCCGATGATGATAGGACACATGTATCCTTTAGTTGTCATTGTCATTATTTGGAGCTCGTTTTACGATGTAGAATGGGCGTCGTCGATGAAGTATTTTATTAATTTAAATGATATTTAAATTAATGTTTTTTTAAGTGAATTCATTTTACTAATTTAAATGATATTTAAATTAAAGCTTTTTTAGAATTTATTTTCTCAAATTTATTTTATTGAAAATGAAATAAATATTTGATTTGAAAAATCATTTTATGAGTATATTTGATTTGAAAAATCATTTATTTTAATGTGTTAATCGATTTGAAAAATCGATTTTAAAAGCGAAGAAAACTCGTTTTGAACATGTGTTTTGAAGCCCGATTTTAGCTCGGTTTTTGAGCCCGTTTTCTTTACGAATTGGCACGAATCTCGAGTACACTAACCAACCTAGACCACTACCCATCCAACCCCAGTTCGAACCCCATAACCATGGCCCAAGTCGTGCCCCAAACACCCCCCAACAGCCCGCAAAAACACAAAGCAGCCCCCCTGTTTTGCAGCTCAATCCCGAGCCCAAAACCCGCTCCAAATACCACCAAAACCCGTGCCCATTAACCCTAACCCATACCCTAATATCCTACCCATATTACCTTACCTTAACCACCAAGAAAACCCCCCAAACGAACCCTAGAAAACCCCCCAAAAGCTGCTGGACAGCAGCTATGCTCAACAGGCCCGACTGCCTCTCCCTCCCTTTTACCCTACTTTAACTCCCTATAAATACCCACCCTTCACCATACATTAATTCCTCTAAGTTCTCCCCACATCCTACCATCACTCACAAGCTTTAAACCTCAGAAACAAACCCTAATTGCCTCTCAAAATCCCTCCACAAAACCGACATACAAACTGAAACTGTTTGTGTGTCTTCCTCGAAAAACAATTCGTTCCTCCCTCAAACCTCCATCAAAACTCGATTTTCTTGTTCCTAATTAACCACATAACATCCATCTACACATTAGACAAAGATTTACGAGCCAAATTGCCCTTGAGAGTACACGAAATCCCTCGAAAAACAGAGTGTTATACACTCTGTTTTCGCGGTTTATTCTTGTCTGTCCAGTTCTGTTTGTGCTCGTTTTTCGTGCCCAATAACCCAAAACGAGCAGGGGTTGCCTTAAGATCCTTGTTCTCCTCTCTTTCTAGTTTTCAAAACATCTTTTAAATCGAATTTTCGTCGTGAAACGAGGGAGATATCATCGTTTGAAAGTTGCTGTCCAGATTTGTCAAAAAACGCGTGTTGCTTTATTTCTTCGTCGACGACGGCCTCTCGAGATAAAATCTACCATCGATTACGACCCAAGACGGTGTCAACGATACATGTAGGTTGAGGGTGCATCAAATCCTCCTCTTTTCCCTTTTATTTCGTTTGTTTTATGTTTGTTTTTTTATTGTCTCGCTTTATTTCGTTTATCGCTTTGTTTATCGTTTAATTAACTATGAAACTAGTTTAGTCCGAGTATGAGTTAAAGTACCACCATGAACACCCGCGTTGACTTGAGATGGGAAAATAAACCGCTACTTCAGTCGGTCGTACACCCCCGTCTCATTTACATATCCTCGTGTTCAAGGTAGGGCATAAATAAAACGAATTTCTAACTTCGCTCTTCGCTTGTGACCCCTTTGTTATTTCGGCCAATTCGACATACCCTAGGACCCGTTGTATTTTAGTTTAACCTCTGATTGTTAACATGTAACTCGTTTAGATGACATTAGATCAATTTAATAACCTAATTAGACACATTAGGGTACATCGACATAGCTTTAAAAATCGATTAACAATTCTATAACCTAATTGAATACATCTTTCTTTTCGCCTAATTTCTCGCTAGTATAAGAGTGCGTGATTAGCACCTTCTTATTAACACTCGATGAGTTAAATTAATTAGCGAACTTGACCTAATTTGACCCCTTTTGAGCCGTGTAGAATACACAATTGCAAGACCTCTTTTCAATCGATCAACGTCGTTTATAACTTGTTTTCTAATTCATTTTCTAATCCGTTTCGCAATCATTCGATCTAACTAATGAACCTAACCTAGGACTTAGGGTAGCCTGTTTGGTTTGGGCCGTGATTTGGCCGTGGCCTTTGGCCTTTCCTATTGCGTTTGTTTTTGCATCGTTCGTTCTTTATTTGTCTTGTCACTTGTAATTAATTTATGTTCCTTTGAGTCGCGTTTTGTAATTTGTTTGTAATTAGTTTTCTTTTATCGAGTCAAATGATTTCTTAAAACCTTAGTCTTGTTTGGTTAGACGGTTGTTCCCCAATGCTTGTAGGAGCGTAGTAAACCGCATGTTGTTTAAAGCAACATGGCCCGGTTTATGCTAATGCATGCTTTGGTGCGTGGCCTTATGCCTAATTCGATGAGATTAAGTGAAAGCACGCATTACGAGGAGTGACCCAAGGCCGTGTGTCATGTAGGCCGTGAGTCACCCCTTTGTGCACGGTTTTCTAGGCCGAATGGCCGTGTTTTGCGTCGTGTGTATAGCGTTGTATTTAGATCGAGTTGTATCTTTAATTTATCGTTGTGTATAGCATTGTATTTAGATCGAGTTGTATCTTTAATTTATTGTTGTGTCGGCATGAAATGCCTGGTTTGTAATAGGTAGATCCCAACGGCTCCCCCATTCCCCCTTAAGCCTTGTTTGCTTTGTTTTGTATGTTGTTAGATCAATCAACCCACATGCTAAATTACAACTTTGACAAAGTTAGTTTAGTTGCATCTAAAACGACATAGAAATTGTTGTCACATGATAGGGTTAAAACAACGTTTGCATATCATATATCGTAGTAGCTATGACCTTGTTTGAAAATCGACACTTGACTTAGTAGAGGCCGTTATCGACGGGCGGGGTTAGGTGTCCTTATGGGCTTCCTAACACGTACCCTCACCCCTTACTCAAGATCTATGGTTTGTGGATCCGTCTAAATACCATTGGATTACGAGAGTCATTCAAATCGAGTGATATAGGGTACAAGTCTTTATCTTTAATCACTCGTAGTCGATTGGCTTTATGCTTTTCGATGAAAGGTGTAAAGTTGACTTGAACGGTTCCAAGTTCCCAAAAAACTTGGTGGCGACTCTAATATGTCTTAATTCGATTCGAAAGAACCTCGAGTCGATTATGCCTAGTGTGGATCCCGCGGACGCAGTTCCCGAGGGCCTTGTCCACACTTGTTAGTAATAGATAATTGTATTGTGGTTATAGGCTTTGCTTGGTCGCTGGATATGTTGTTTGTCGGCATGGATTGGTTGCAGTTGCTTAAGGGTAGGTTCGCCTACTCAGTTTCTGTAGATGGTCTAGTATGTCGGTCGTTGTGGTTATATTGTGATTGCTTAGTATCGTAATTGTATTGTGACGGCTGTGATTGTGATTGTGATTGTGGTTGTTGTCTCTGGTTCTCGAGATGCGTCTCGGCTGAGTGGGGTCACTTGCGGGAGTGACTTCACGCCCTAGTTTCGCCCTCCATGGAACCCGCCACGGGAGGGGATGTGCACATTAATGGACAGGGTTATCGCTCATTATGAGGAGCGGGGATTTGGTGGGAACGGCTGCGGTCCCCCACTGGCAGGGCTGGTCCAGTGGACAGTCAGTGATAGAGTTGGTTGGGTTGTCGTGACTGTGTTTGAGATTGATAGCATTGTATTGTGTTGATAATAGTAGTTGCTGTTGTTGTGTCTTGTCTCAGTACTGACCTTGTGTGGTTGTTTGTTTGTTATGTGTCTGCCGTGATCCCTTATGGTGAGCAGTCGGTCTTAGCAGGTGTTGATATTGTTGATAGCTGGAGTGCGGGCAGGGAGGAGTCTTCACGAGATATGATGGTCATAGCGAGTAGTCTTTGAGTTGTATCTTTTATATCGTTTGTTGGTTTAATCGCTTGAAATACAATATAATAGTTCTTTTATCGACATTTGATTATTACTATCCTCGGGCAACCGAGATGGTAACGCCCTTATATGCTAAGGAAGGCCTAGTTAAGGCTCCTCTGAATATGGGGGTGTTACAACATTTGTGCAATTTTATTTTATTGTTAACAAACTAATCTTATCTAAAGTCCAAAGCTTTTCTTACGTATAAAATTAACATTTTTTTTCTTATAAATATTAAGTAGTTTTTAAGGGTGGGACTCTCTAAATGTAAAAAATGTTAAAACTTGAAAAATTAACATTATGTAACGTTACTTTTAAAGTTTCTTATATAATAAGAATACTACTGATGTATATTCGTTATTTAAAAATTCAGCTTAAAAAAAAAAAAAATAACTTATTGTTAAACTACTAAATTTGAGTAGAAAAGGAGATGATATAACTATATACGGAGTATAATTATATAATTGTGAAACCACCAAAATCAAAAGTATAATACAAATAAATTTCATTCTTGTTATGTGAAGGTAATAATACAAACTCTTATAAGAGCTATTTAAAACAATACTTAATAGACTCAGAAGATTTTGGGTTGATATTTAACCTCTAAGGATGACTCATATTTATTATCATAGGATCCCCACATTAGGTTAATCTTTAGATGTGGGACAATTCTATTATTTATAATAATAGGATCAGCACACCTTATGTTAATCTTTTGATGTGAGACAATTCTACTATTTATAATAGGATGACCCCACATTTTCTACTATTTATATAGTATGTTCACCACATCTACATTATTTTTCAATATGTGACATATAACATACTAAGAAGCACATCATATTTTTCGCACCTAGTTCGACATCCAACTCGATTTAATAACGATTTGTTCTTTGGAGTCAGACATCCTACTCCCTCTTAATTGATGTATGAACTCTGTTTGTAAGTCTTTTAATTTAAGTACCTATTTAAACAAAAAGAGATTGAAGGCGGATAATTCAGTCTCAAATAAAAATTCGTGATAATAAAATATGAAGAGTCTATCGATCCGAAATACTCAAGAGAGGGGGGGGGGGGGTGAATTGAGGATTTAAAACTTTTGAAAGTTTTTTCGATTGTATGAATATAATTGATTATTTAAAGTTTATTGATTAAACTTTAACTAATCAACTAATGAATGTAAAACAAAATAAACAAACGAACGAAAGAGAGGAGACACACGGTTTTTGAAGTGGTTCAGTTTCACAAGTCGAAACCTACGTCCACTATTCTCGATTAATAAATTTAGTACCTTTCTACGGATTACAAATTTACTAACCCAACTCGTACAACTAACTCTAGCTGTAACTCAATGAGTACCGTTAAATACTCGAGTGACTAACTTACGCTAATAAGAAAGCAATAATGATTCTACTAAAAGTTCACGTTAATGAACGAGTAAGAAATCAAATAAGCACTATTATCTTATAACAATAACAATAAGAACGAATGCACAAGTTTATAAATCACACGACCTTTTTCGAAAAATATCAAAACGGTTTTTGCTCTAAAACACGGTTTTTGCTTTTTGAAAATATATGAAAGTTATGCTCAAAGGTCTTAACTTTTAATGATGTAAAGTATGGAGTATTTATAGTAAAAGAGGAGCAAGTGTTTCGGTTTGTTAAAAACCCTAAGTGCCATGGAAGTCTTGTAAAGCAAGAAAAGAATTAGGTTAAATCTTTCCTTAATTCTTTTCCAAGACTTGCCTTAATAAATAATATCTTCCTATCTTAACAACTCACCAATATCTTGGAGATACGGAAAGATAATATAAGGAGATAAAGAAATCTCTAACAAATATTATCTTAATACCTTAACCCTTATTCAAGCAAAGGTTTATTGCACAAGAAAGAAATTACTATTCACGTTTTACTATTCACACGACACTATTTACGCAGCACTATTCACGTAGCACTATTCATCCCTAATATTTTTATAAGATAGAAAGAAATAAATCAAATAATAAAGAGATAACAAATCTCTAATCAAATATTATTTTAAAGATTTACTCAATCTTTTCCTTTTATCTTTGCAAAAATAATATCTTATAAGTTAGGAAAGAATAAATCCAAATAATATAAAAGAGATATTAAATCTCTAATCAAATATTATAAAGATTTACATAAAGCCCTAACTTGTAGAAAGAGTAACCGTGTATGAGAAAAAAACGACTCATAAGCCCAATCCACTTTCACGAAAACTCTAGGTAAGATAAATTAGGTTTAGGGTTTTTAGAGTATGTAGAAACTAGAAACCGTAATTAGCAAGATGCCTCAACTCATAAGTTGATTCAATCATAATTACTAATTATAAGCTAATAGTAAAACCATACTTAATATAAAAATAAGCTCCCTTGTAAAATAAATACTTTTACTAACACATTCAAAACGGTTTTCCAAAAACAATTTAAAAACTATTTTGTCGTGTGTTTTATAAACTTCACATCTCTATGTTATAGTAGAAGAGCTATAACATTGAGCTCTTATATAAGTAATGTTATAGCTGTGAGGCTATAACTTCACCAATGTAAGAAGTCCATTCTTACGTTATCATTATGAGATAATCACCTACGCTATTCTAATCTTCGTTAGGAGATCTTCGAGTGTAGGCTACTTCATTATTCAAGCTTGATCAATCTTTAGATGAGCTTTATCTTTTCATGACGCTTGAATAACTCTTTCATTATCTTGTAATATCTTGATCCGTGATGGAGGGCTTGATCACAATGTTCTTGTATACTTCCATCACAATTCTTTAATGCTTGCGATTAGTAAGTCCAATCTAAAAGACTAAACAAACAGTTACGCGCAACGAGTATATAGAATATAAAGCACTCTTGACATCATCAAAACATAAACATATATATATATATATATATATATATATATATATATATATATATATATATATATATATATATATATATATATATATATATATATATATATATATATATATATAGTTCAACAAATTCCCCCTTTTTGATGATGGCAAGTATCCTAAAATTGTGACTAAGTATATAGTTCCCCCTCAATATAACACAGTCATCTTAATAATAAAGATCAACGTAAGATCAAACAGTTATATACAAAGTATAGCATCTAAGAACCTTAAGAGATTAAAGGTTCTGACAAGGAGCAAGCTTTGGCAAATACTAAATCATGGTCATTTCTTTCCCCTCTTGACATCATCGAAAAGACGAGAACATACATAAAACGACTAGAATGATATCAACCGAGGCAAGAAATATATATTAGTCAAAGCACATATTATAGTATAAGAACGATTTCAACATAAGCAAGCTCTATAAAGTGTGTAATACAAACCAAGATGAGTATAGATTTTCGTAAGAGAGAATGAACATAGTCACTCACCTAACTACGACCTACAGAAGCATGCATGCAATCTAACATGATAGATATCTCTAGCTACCGTACATATACACTCCAACCAATCGAGGTCCAAAACACATGCCGAGGACTTACATATGAATGTGAGGTGAGGTAATTGGGTAAGAAGGGGCAAAATAATTTGGATATGTGGAGGTAAAAGCCAAGCTAGCACCGATCACAACCAAAAGTAACCATATTCCACTTTTCAACCCAACATAACAAATGATGCACCATGCCAAGTATGGCACACACTCACTCACATCAATAAGTACTTCTCCTCAAGTAATATGAAAATGATAAGAATAGGAGTAATAAGAGATTTCTGCTTTTCCATTTTTTATAATAACATTTTCTCCCCTTTTTTTTCGTATATTTTTTTCATTTCAATTTTTTTTTTCTTCCAATATTCATCACAACACCAACCAAATTGATCACAACAAGACTTCCAAATATACCAACAAGACTAACTTGACAAGGGTAAGTCATATGGAATGTAGTTGAATAAATAGGTCAAAACAAGACAAATTTGGCTAATGTGAGGTTAGTAGGTAAAACGTAAAGGAAGGGTCGCCTTTCCACATGTGTCACCACCACAAACCCGAGTGTATACAGGTAATAAAAGACAAATTTCATGCTTATGCAATTTGATGTTACATGCCATGTAAGGAGTACTACTCACATCCTAAATGAAACCAATCATGAATGTCATTGGTTTATGAAGCTCTAAACCTTAGAATATATATGTGAATAACAAGAAATATGGTTTGTATACAACACAAAATATAACAGAGTAGCAAATGGAATATTCTCATAAGATAATAAAATACTATACATGAATACACTTGCAACGGAAAATACGAACACAGTCATACAATCTCGTCAAATCTAGTCAGTCATACGGGAAATAAAATATTTATGATATTTTAGGTGCCACCGATTAAACCAATTTCCAACCGTAAAGTCTCAAAACATCCTCTAGCTAATGATTTTGTCAAAATGTCTGCCCATTGTTTTTCAGTACTACAAAACTCAAGTTTTATATTCCCTTTCTCAACATGGTCTCGAATAAAATGGTGTCTTATTTCAATATGTTTGGTACGTGAATGTTGTGCGAGATTTTTAGAAATTATTATCGCACTAGTATTATCACATAAAATAGGAATACATCCTACGTCAATACCATAATCACGTAATTGTTGCTTAAGCCATAATAATTGAGTACATACCAATCTGCGATGATGTATTCCCAGATTGAGAGGGCAACCGAATTTTGCTTCTTCGAACCCCACGTAATAATACACGGTCCGACGAATGTTGGCAACACCTGACGTGCTTTTTCTGTCCAGAGAACATCCAGCATAGTCGGCATCAGAATAACCGACTAGATCGAAATTACACTCCATTGGATACCATAAATAAAGCTTAGCCGTTCCAATTAAATATCGTAAAATTCTTTTTACGGCCGTCATATGCGATTCTTTGGGAGATGATTGATATCTCGCACAAACGCATACGCTAAACATAATATCGGGTCTACTTGCGGTCAAACATAACAGTGACCCAATCATTCCACGGTAAGTAGTTTCATCAACTGATTTACCGTCTTCATCTAATGTCAATTTCTTGTTCTCGACCATTGGAGTAGGCATAGCAAGGGAATTTTCCATTCCGAATTTTCGAATTAATTCCTTGATATACTTCTGTTGATGAATCTTAATGCCTTCATCGGTTTGTTGTATTTGCAGACCTAGAAAGAATTTCAATTCTCCCATCATACTCATTTCGAACTCGGAAGTCATTAATTCAGAGAAATATTTGCATAGGCTTCGGTTGGTCGACCCAAAGATGATGTCATCAACGTAGATTTGAACAACCAAAAGGTCAGAACCCTCAGATTTTAGAAATATGGTTTTATCAACGGATCCTCTACTAAATCCACTGTCAAGTAGAAACTTAGATAATCTATCGTACCATGCCCTAGGTGCTTGTTTCAATCCATATAAAGCTTTATCTAACTTGAAGACGTGATCTTCAAATTTGTTATTTTTAAATCCGGGGGGTTGTTCAACGAAGACTTCTTCCTGTAAATACCCATTCAGAAAAGCTGTCTTGACGTCCATCTGGAAGAGCTTCATTCCTTTATGTGCTGCGAATGCTATCAGAAGTCTAATAGCTTCAAGACGGGAAACAGGTGCGAAAGTCTCGTCATAATCTATTCCTTCTTGTTGATTCTAACCTTGGACCACCAATCTTGCTTTATTTCTGATAATGACTCCGGCATCATCTAATTTGTTCCTAAAGACCCACCGTGTTCCAATGACAGATCGATCCTTTAGTCTAGGGACTAAATACCAAACCTTGTTTCGTTCGAACTGTTGTAGCTCTTCTTGCATAGCGACAATCCAGTCTGATTCTGCAAGAGCTTCATTGATATTTGTTGGTTCGATCATGTATAGAAAAGAGTAGAAAGAGCAGAAGTTATTCAAGGATCGTCTAGTTTGAACACCCTTCTTAATATTCCCTAGAATATTGTCCATGGGGTGTGAGCTCTTGTATTTCCACTTTGTTGAAGTACTTGGTTCTTCATCGTTATTTGAGCTTGTCCCAACTTCATTTGGATCGGAATTGGAGGAAGTTCCCCCTGAATCCAATCCGGGTGTTGTATTAGAGCCGTTTATAACTTCGGACTCTACACCTTGATTTGGATCCAATGTTATAGTAACATCACCTATAACATTAGTTTGGGAGTCATCATTTTGAGTCAATATTATAGTATCATCAACTATAACTTTGGTTTTCTCATTTTTATCTTTTGAAGAACGATCAAGTTCATCACTTGTTCCTTCAATCTCATTGTCCTCCAATTCCAATTCCGGGGGATCGTCTCTTGAAAGACGAAAGTCGGGTTCATCCAAATCTTCTTCCTCATCCTGTAAAGGCTTATCAAACACGTTATCTTCATCAAAAATAATGTGGACACTTTGTTCAATACAAAGAGTTCTCTTATTGAAAACTTTGTAAGCCTTGCTATGATCTGAGCATCCTATGAAAATCGCCTCATCACTCCTAGGGTCGAATTTACTTAACCGGTTTTTACCGTTATTATGAACAAAACATTTACTCCCAAAGCAACGAAGATAGGAGATATTAGGTTTTCGACCTCTAAGGAGTTCGTAGTGAGTTTTCTTAAGAATAGGTCATATCATAGCACGATTATGGATATAACAAGAAGTACTAATGGCTTCAGCCCAAAAGTTACGAGGTAAACCACTACACAAAAGCATTGTACGTGCCATATCTTCTAAAGTTCTATTCATACGTTCAACGACACCGTTTTGTTGAGGAGTTCTTGGTGCAGAGAAGTTATGCCCTACACCATTAACTCTACAATATTCTATGAAAGCTTGGTTATCAAACTCGGTGCCATGAGCCGTACGAATAGATACAAGATTAGTCTTATATTTGTTTTGAACACGTTTCATAAGACAATCAAATTCATCAAACGTTTTGTCTTTTGAATGAAGAAAGATAGGCCATACATACCCTGAGTAATCGTCTACAAGAACAAAGACGTACCTGGATCCTCCTATACTCCATACCTTCATGGGTCCACATAAATCCATGTGTACTAATTCCAAGGCTTGATTTGTGCTTACTAATATTTTAGGTTTGAACGATGATCTTACTTGTTTGCACCTGGCACACGTATCACACATCTTTTCTTGGTCGAACTTGATTTTAGGTAACCCTTCAACCAAGTCCCACTTCTTGAGTTTGTTCAAGGTTAGTGAGCTAATGTGACCAAACCTTTTATGCCCCAAACAGGGATCATCAAGTGTAACTTTCATGCATGAAAAAGAGTTAGTAGGCACAACATTTAAATCTACCATATATACGTTCTTGTGGCCTTCAAGAATAACATTGCTAGTTCCTTCAATTATAATGCGACAACTATCAGTATGGAAAACAACTTTGTTACCTTTGTCGCATAGTTGAGATATGCTAAGCAAATTATGCTTTAGACCATCCACAAGATAGACTTCGCTGATCGCGTGAGACTTAGAAATTCCGATTTTGCCAACGCCGATTACTTTTCCCTTTTTGTTGTCCCCGAACGTCACTTTTCCTCCGTTGAAGGGCTTGAGTGAAAGAAATAGATTCTTATCTCCAGTCATGTGTCTTGAACATCCACTATCAAGATACCATTGATTGTTTTCTTTCACTACTTCCTGCAGAAGAGATTAGATACAGTTTTTAGGTACCCGAGCTAAGTTGGGTCCCTTATGATTAGTTACTCTATATACTAAATCCTTTCGAACCCAAACTTGTCTAATGACTGTTTTTCTAACTCTTGGGTTATTTTGCTTGGGAGGAGTTCTAGGTTTAGAGTTTTCTTTCGGTCTGGGAATTTCTCTGGGTCTACCTTGACTGTTTCCCTTGTGAACAGGTTTACTAGGTTTAGGTTGACAAGGGTTTTGTGAAGTGCTAGATTTCTTGGTGTAGTCGAAGGCCATGTCATAGAAACAACGAAACTTATTGTTCCTTTCCTCGTTAGGTTCATTTATGGGGGTTTCATCATTCTCGTCAACTGTGTCAATAGTTTTAGCATGGTTGGCATTTTTTCTTATATCATGAGCCTTTTTGACACAGTTGATTTGGATGTGACCCGTATGACCACAGTAATTGCAAATCAGATATTCAGGAAGATCAACATACTTCCTTTTTTTAAAGTCAAAATCCGAAGGTGTTGATTTGCATTTAGAGTGATCCGGCTGTAGCACTCATGTCCTAACCCCATCTTCATATTGTTGTCAGATTGTTCGGTTAGGAAGTTTAGGACTTTTGTGCTACCTTCCCACTTATCATGGACCTTTCTAGCATGTAGAAGTAGGTCTTTTAGGGTTTTAATTTCCTCTTGACATTTCGTGTGATCTACATCATTGTCTTTCTTAAAGTTATCACGAAAGTCTTGGAATCGTTTGTTAAGAAGGAATACAACATCGGAATATTGTTTCTTAACATTGATCATGTCAGTCTTAGATTCCTTTAATTGCTTTGAAAGGGAATCTATCTCTTTCTTTTGGTCTAAGATCACTGCTTCATCAGATGTGACCTTAGTTTTCAAAAGTTCTTTGGCTTTTCTAAGTTCTAAAGTTATAGCTTCATTAGCTATAACTTTGGCTTGAAGGTACTTGATGTTAAGCTTTAGGTCTGAAGTTATAGCTTCATTAGCTATAACTTTGGACTCTAATTCCTTCTTTTCAGCCATAGTAGAATCTAACGTTGTTGCTTTCTTAGCTATAACCTTAGATTTTAACTTCTTAGCTTTGGCCTTCAGAGTATGATTCTCTTCTGCAATTTCGAGAATCTGTTCCTTTAGATCTTTTAGCTCCAAGTCCTGTTCGTGACACTTATCGAGAGATTGTTCAAAAAATTCAATTAAAGCACTTTTAGACAATTTCTTAACGCGTTTTTTAAGCTCAAGATAACTTACCTCGTCATCGTCATCTTCATCTGATTATCCAAGAAAGCAATAATTTGAGTGTGAGTTTGTGCTTTCATCGTCGCTGTCGGAGATTAGATCAAGACTAACGCTGCTGAGACAAAGGTTTGCTACTTCGTCGTCTTCAGATTCCTCGTCATCTTCTGAGTCAAGGTCTCCCTAACACGAAGCCATCATAACCTGTTTGAATTGTCTTTTTGTCTTCTCACGTTTTGTCTTGTCCTTGATCTTCTCCCATGTTGGACAATCCTTGATCATGTGACCAGATTCTCCACACTTGAAGCAACCTCTGTTTGCGAAAGATGACTTTGATTCAGTAACCTTTTTGTTGGATGACTTGTTGTTGTTGTTGTAGGATGATTTTGTTTGTTTGTTTCGAAATATCTTATTTTTGAAACGGCGTGCAAACAAAATAGTTTCATCTTCTAGTTCAGAGTCAACTTCTTCGCTCTTTAAGGCCATACTCTTATTACGGCTTGGTTCAGCGTCATCTTTGTTAAGAGTAATTTCATGGGCCATAAGAGCACCGATGAGTTCTTGATAGGATAGGTTTTCAAGATCTCGTGATTCCTCCATTGCAGTGACTTTAGCACGCCACTTCTTAGTCAGGCTCCTAAGAACCGTTCTAGCAATGTCCTCAGTACTGAATTTCCTACCTAGGTTTTTCAGTTCGTTTATGATGCTTGAAAACCTTGCGGACATATTATCTAAGGACTCATTAGGCTCCATAATGAATAGCTCATATTTTTGCATAAGCAAATCTATTCGGTGCTTCATAACAATGGAAGTACCTTCAAAAGCTAGTTCAAGCCCATCCCATATCTCCTTGGCCGTAGAACACGAAGAAAATCGATCAAACTCTGTAGAAGTCATTCCGTTTTACAAGAGACGTATTGCTTTGGAGTTCTTTTCGGCCTTCTTGTAGTCGGCCTCGACATAGTCCTCTTCTTTCTTTTCATAGGTAGTGCCTTCCTCAGATGCTACAAGGATTTTGTGCGGTCCGTTTTGGATAATCCTCCAGCACTCCCAATCGTGACCTTTCACATAGTGAGTCATCATGTTTTTCCACAATCCATAATTCTTCCCATCAAAGACGAGACACTTGAGATATTTGGAATCCATTTATCACGTGATAGGCAGCGGAATATAAAACAATAAAATAAATAAAGATAGACAGATCAGCCTCTTTGCGGTTAGGCAATCAAGAGCACGAGGCTCTGATACCAATTGAAGAGTCTATCGATCCGAAATACTCAAGAGAGGGGGGGGGGGGGGTGAATTGAGGATTTAAAACTTTTGAAAGCTTTTTCGATTGTATGAATATAATTGATTATTTAAAGTTTATTGATTAAACTTTAACTAATCAACTAATGAATGTAAAACAAAATAAACAAACGAACGAAAGAGAGGAGACACACGGTTTTTGAAGTGGTTCAGTTTCACAAGTCGAAACCTACGTCCACTATTCTCGATTAATAAATTTAGTACCTTTCTACGGATTACAAATTTAATAACCCAACTCGTACAACTAACTCTAGCTGTAACTCAATGAGTACCGTTAAATACTCGAGTGACTAACTTACGCTAATAAGAAAGCACTAATGATTCCACTAAAAGTTCACGTTAATGAACGAATAAGAAATCAAATAAGCACTATTATCTTATAACTATAACAATAAGAACGGATACACAAGTTTATAAATCACACGACCTTTTTCGAAAAATATCAAAACGGTTTTTGCTCTAAAACACGGTTTTTGCTTTTTGAAAATATATGAAAGTTATGCTCAAAGGTCTTAACTTTTAATGATGTAAAGTATGGAGTATTTATAGTAAAAGAGGAGCAAGGGTTTCGGTTTGTTAAAAACCCTAAGTGCCGTGGAAGTCTTGTAAAGCAAGAAAAGAATTAGGTTAAATCTTTCCTTAATTCTTTTCCAAGACTTGCCTTAATAAATAATATCTTCCTATCTTAACAACTCACCAATATCTTGGAGATTAGGAAAGATAATATAAGGAGATAAAGAAATCTCTAACAAATATTATCCTAATACCTTAACCCTTATTCAAGCAAAGGTTTATTGCACAAGAAAGAAATTACTATTCACGTTTTACTATTCACGCGGCACTATTCACGCAGCACTATTCATCCCTAATATTTTTATAAGATAGAAAGGAATAAATCAAATAATAAAGAGATACCAAATCTCTAATCAAATATTATTTTAAAGATTTACTCAATCTTTTCCTTTTATCTTTGCAAAAATAATATCTTATAAGTTAGGAAAGAATAGATCAAAATAATATAAAAGAGATATTAAATCTCTAATCAAATATTTTAAAGATTTACATAAAGCCCTAACTTGTACATAGAGTAACCGTGTATGAGAAATAAACGACTCATAAGCCCAATCCTCTTTCACGAAAACTCTAGGTAAGATAAATTAGGTTTAAGGTTTTTAGAGTATGTAGAAACTAGAAACCCTAATTAGCAAGATGCCTCAACTCATAAGTTGATTCAATCATAATTACTAATTATAAGCTAATAGTAAAACCATACTCAATATAAAAATAAGCTCCCTTGTAAAATAAATACTTTTACTAAGACATTCAAAACGGTTTTCCAAAAACAATTTAAAAACTATTTTGTCGTGTGTTTTATAAACTTCACATCTCAATGTTATAGTAGAAGAGCTATAACATTGAGCTCTTATATAAGTAATGTTATAGTTGTGAGGCTATAACTTCACCAATGTAAGAAGTCCATTCTTACGTTATCATTATGAGATAATCACCTACGCTATTCTAATCTTCGTTAGGAGATCTTCGAGTGTAGGCTACTTCATTATTCAAGCTTGATCAATCTTTAGATGAGCTTTATCTTCTCACGACGCTTGAATAACTCTTTCACTATCTTGTAATATCTTGATCCGTGATGGAGGGCTTGATCACAATATGTTCTTGTATACTTCCAACACAATTCTTTAATGCTTGCGATTAATAAGTCCAATCTAAAAGTCTAAACAAATAATTACGCGCAACGAGTATATAGAATATAAAGCACTCTTGACATCATCAAAACATATATATATATATATATATATATATATATATATATGGTTCAACAAAATACAAATAAATTTGGTATTAAGACTACATAAGAAGTTATGGCCTATGGGTCTTTTAGGTATGAGTGTGTTGACAGTTCCTAGAGCTAATATGGTAGCTGAACCTTGAGCTCTTTGCTATACTTGGATTTCTTCAACTGTTATCCGCTTAATTGTTTGACTAATATTCAATGAGTTGGCCCCATTGTAATGAAATCATACCTAACTCATTTTTATATTCTCATTCTCATTAAATTGAATTAATCAACATTAATCGCTTTTAAGACTTATTAATTATGGAGATCATGTATACTTATTGTTACATTTGTTAGTTAGTCTTATCGGTGTTCGATTGTTAGATTAAAGTATAATATAATTAGATAATTGAATTAAGAAAATCAAGGTCACTTGTATCAATTTAACTGATAGAGCACAACAAATGTAACATATAAGATAACTGTAACATATAAGAGCTCTTTAAGACAATACTTAAGAGACTCAAAAGATTTTGAGTTGATATTTAAGTTCAAAGGTTGACTCATATATATAATCATAGGATCATCACACCTTATGTTAATCTTTCGATGTGAGATAATTCTATTATTTATAATTGGATGACCCCACCTTATGGTAATTTTACGATATGGGACGATTCTACTATTTATACGTAGTATGTTCATCACACTTACATTATTTTTCAATGCGTGACATATAACATACTAAGAAGCACGTCTTCTTTTTCTCACCTAGTTTGACATCCTATACTGTCTATTAATAATCGTACTTTTTTTTTCTTTTTTTGTGCAAATGATATGAAATTCATACTCTAATAATTTTTTTTATCCCAAATCTAATTATATAATTTTTTTATGATAGTTTTTTATCAAATAAAATGTAAAATGTTTTTATATAAAAATTATAAACATGACTTGAATATATAATATAGGAAATATATATTATAATAATTAAAAAATATCCACTTTATTTTTTATATCATATTGTGGAGATATGAGAGTAATTATTAAGGAAGTAATGAGAGCTAAAATAAGAAGAAATGGAAGAAATGGGAGGAGATAGGTGGTTAGTGGTGGTTGTGGAATGTGGAAAGAGGAGGTGAGGGAGGAATTATTACCTCTACAAGGAGGTAATGCATTACTTGAGGTGGGAGGCCAGGGAGTAATAATTACTCCCTTAATGGAGGGACTTTTACACTATATTTCCCCATTTCTATCAATTTATATCTCTAACCCAATCCCTTCCCTCCATTTTTTAGTTCATTTTAGCTTTATTACTCCCTTAATAATTACTCTTATTCCAAGCAAGCCCTTAAGAGACTCAAAAGATTTGGGTTAATACCTAAGTTTCAAGGATGCCTCCTATTTATAATCATAGGATTAACCCACTTTGTTAATCTTTCGATGTGGGACAATTCTATTATTTATACGTAGTATATTCTCCACACCTACATTATTTTTCGACGTGGGACATATAATGTATTAAGAACTAAGAGGTACACTATCTTTAGTATGTGCAAATGATATAAAACTCTAATGATAGCATTTTTTTTATCACGAATCTAATTATATTATTTTCATAATTTTTTTAACAATACTTTGTTGTCAAATGAAATGGAAAAGTTTTTATATAAAAATTGGAAATATCACTTGAATATAATTTAGGAAATATATATATTATAATAATTAAAAGATTCTCCACTTTATTTTTTACATCAAAAATTATTATTTATGATACTTTCCTAAATTGATTTTTGATGATGTGGACGCTCTAGAATCGCTCGAAAAAAGTCTATTTTATAAATATATATAGATATAGATAGGAAAATCTTCACATTTTTCCGAATAAAAACACCTTTCCTATTTTGATATAATTAACTCTTATTTACTTTCCTATTTTGATATAATTTACTATCTACAAAGATTTGTCGTATAGAAGATTTGTTTCTAGGTTTTTGTGATAAAAATTTCGTTCACTTTATAAGATAAGTCATAGCTAAAATATATGTTATTAAAAAAAATCTCCCCTCCATTTTTAGTCTTGCCATTTATTCTCTCTTGATCTCCTATACAATATTTTGACCGTTCTTTTCGACACACATATATAACTTCTTTTTTGTTTGAAAATGATACTTTGTGAAAGAAAAGAGATTTTGATAAATGGGAAGGTATAAAAAAAAATGGAGTATAAAATAATATTACTAATTTCCCGTAAAAAAAATATTTTCATTAAAATACACATTTCATATCACTACATAAATCTCTTGATAAATTTTGTTGTTTTAATTTATTTTCTCAACTCAAATAAAATAATGAGAAACGTTACAAAATTAATGAATTGTCAATTTATAATTTATAAATAATATACTAAAAACTAGAATTCTATAAATACCGTACATCCAATACACGGGGTGTACACTAGTTTAACATACAACATTTAGAAAGAGTACAATTAATTTTGGAAAAAAAAGAGTATAATAAAAGTGGAATGGAGGAAGTATATTTATCTTGTTCTACATTAAAATATTACTGACTATGATATAATTTGAATCCTTTAAACGAAATTTGATGCAAAGTAAATTTTTTTAATCTAATTGATCATGATTAAATTTAAAACTATGTATAAATAATTTTTAATAAAACTATTGTTAAACCTTAAACCTTATATTCTCTCATATGTATCAACATCTATAGGTTTACTTTTTCATAAACAAAACTTCAAAAATTTTAAAAAACCTTTTAACAAGTCAATTATATGAATGAGGTCCTAATTAAGTTTGTTGTAGATGGGATGGGAGGCAATGAAAAAACAAGGAAAAAAATAAATAAATAAAATTGGGATGGCTTAGTGGGACCCAGTGGCCGGTGGCGAGTTATCTAGTAGTGATGCAGTAATGAAGTGACACTTCAGAATCGATAGGGCCACGACAATACTGCGCTTATTTGTCCGTGACGTTGAACAGTTATAAGATTCAAATATTTAAATTTTTGAATCTTGTATCATCCCAGGCTGTACGTACAATCATTTACTCATCTACACTTCCATGTTTATCACTTCTCTCTTTGCGGTTCGTCTCATTATAGACGGCCACTATCCGTCTATAGCTATATACGGATAGTGTCTTTCTCACAAATGAAAGTGGGTAGTGCAATTGGGTGGGAGGGCCCCACTTGCCTCCCCACTTTAATTTTATGAGAGGGTCACTATCCATCTATAGCTATAGAGTATAGACGGATAGTGTCTGTCTATAATGAGAATTTGTGCTTTACTTGCTTGGAGACTTTGGAGTTTGCCTCATGTGTTCCTGGGTAACGAGGTCGACCAGCCTAAACATACCTAGTACATAAACATAAACTTTAAAATAATCAAAGAGTGCTTAATAATCTATATTTGTCTATTATAAATAAAATTAAGTTGTCATTTTTCATGAGAGTGTTTGCTTCGGAAGGTTGAGATGGATTGAAATGTCATTGGAAAATTAATTTAGGACCTCATACATATTAATTCTTATTTAGTTCATGCTAAAATTATATAGAGAGGCGAATGGATTGGAAACTTAATGGAAAAGTCGATTATGAGATTCCTAGGGGTTATGGTGAAATGAGTCAAATTCTTTCTATTTTATACCAGCTCCCCCAACCAGACACTCCATAAGAATAATAATAATAAGTATTTTATTTCTTTTGATTTTGTTTACTAAACCCGAACTTAAAACATGTTTAAACGGCTCAGAAAATTAGGGGCCTAGAACCAAATATATTATTCCCTCTATTTTGCCTTTATTATCATCTTTTCTTCAAAATTTATCCAAATTTGTTATCCCTTTCTTAGTTTGGCAAGTAATTACACTATAAATCACTCAACATTGTCATTTTACTACCTATTCTTAAACCCACCAAAAATAGAAAGTAGAATAATATAAATGGAATGGAGGGAGTAATATATAAGGGGTCGTTGGTTCAAAATATTGGAATGAACTGAATGAAGTGTCATATCATAGAGGCATGAATTTGGAGTCTCGTACCTGCTTGTATTTGTTTGTTTCCATCGTGGAATGATTAAGGTAGTAGTAATTGGGTGTGATGGAGTTATAAACTTGGGGGTATAGGTGAGAACGAGATTCCAAGTGGTTGAAATGAAGTTAAAATTCATCAAGTTTCGAACTCCATTTCAGAAAGTTCCAAGCAAACATTAGAATTGATTGAATCCATTTCAATACATTTCATAAACACTTGTAATTTGCATCCCGTGCAAGAACCTATGAATTATGAACAAGTTGTTGCATATCCTGAGTGGGAAGCTGCCATAACAGCTAAATTTTCAGCTCTTGAGGTCAATGGTACTTGGAAATTAATGTCACTTCTTCCAGGAAAGAAGGCAATTAATTGTAAATGGGTATTCAAAATCAAGCATAAAGCAGATGGCTCTATTGAGAGGTACAATACTAGGTTGGTAGTAAAGGGTTATACTCAGAAAGAGGGGATAAACTACACTGAGACATTCTCTCCAGTTGTCAAAATGACAACTATTAGAAGCCTCATTGCTATCCTTTAAAGAAATACTGGGAAATGAGGCAATTAAATGTAAACAATGCTTTCCTCCATGGGGACTTGCATGAGCAGGTTTACATGAACTTCCTCCTGATTTGCTCACTCCTAACTCCACTTATGTTTGCAAACTCCAGAAGTCCCCCTATGGTCTTAAGTAGGTCTCAAGACAATTATATGCTAAGCTTAGTTCTGCATTGGGATCCAAAACACCCTTTAATTTTGCACTTTTTTAAAATTTAACACCTTTTGAATTTTTTTTTTAAACTTAATACCTTAGTGTGCATTTCATTCACATTTTGGTACCTTAAGTGGATTTAGGCCAAAAAATGGAATGTTTCATCCATTTTTTAAAGACATGACGACGTATTTATGATGCACTCCGTTCACATTTTCAACCTCTTCCCTTCCCTCTTATAACTACAAGTCACGGTTGATTCAATCTCGGTAGTATTTCACATTTTTTTTTGCTGAATTAGGGCTAGCATACATTACTCTTGTACCCATCAAATGTGATAGTCAAGTAGCAATACATATAGCAAGGAATCCAGTTTCCATGAGCGTACCAAACATATTGATCGTGACTGCCTTTTTGTGAGAGAACAACTTCAAGATCACACTGTCCTACGTACCTATTGCCATCCAACCTGTTAACATGTTTACCAAATCTCTCATTGGGGTTCAACATAATTTTATTTTTCACAAGTTGAGTTTGTCTTCCCCACCCTCTAACTTGAGGGAGATGTAAGAATAAGAAAGCCAACATAATCAATTTTACTATTGTTTGTATATAAGATCGACTTTGTATGTAATACCCGCCCTATTTAAGGACCAGTTGACCGACCGTTTGACTAGAGGAGACCCGTAGCAATGGATATGAGAGAGGATAAGAGACCTACCTGACGGTTGCTCGACCTATTAGAGGCTACTCGGCCGAGTAGTGGTAACACTCGACCGAGTATGGTTTACTCGGCCGAGTATGAACATACTCGACCGAGTATCACGACTGTTAACGCGTATTATAAAACGCGAGATTGTAAACCTTATTTCATTTTTGACAGTTCTTTTATCTTTATAACCCTAACCTCTCTCTCTCCTACCTATCAACCGCATTTCTTCTCCTTCACCTAGCCTAGACACTAACCCAAGAAGAGGGAATAGTTCATGGTTGGACTCATCGAGTTGGGATGTCATCGTTACCGACTTCGGTCCGTGTCTCAAGGTAAGTTTGTGTTTCGTTATTATCTTTCAGTAAGTTTTTGGGGTAGTCTAGTAATAGGATATGGTTACTACTTGTAGGATTCGCCTCGGAGTCTTGCCTGGCTAGTTGTTGGATGCACTTTCCTAGATTTGCGATAAGGTAGGGTTTCCCTACTCAGTTGGCTGTATAATTGATTTAATGCATTGTTGTGATTAGTTGATTTGATTGATATTGTGATTAATTATTGTTGGTGTATTGGAGTTTGGGTATTGGAGTTGAGATGGTTGATGATGTTCGCGAGGTGCATCCTCGGCTGAGTGGAGTCACTTGCGGGAGTGGCTTCACGCCCTTGATTCGCCCTTTGTAGAACCCGCCACAAGAGGGGATGTGCACATTAATGAACAAGGTTATCGCTCGTTGATGAGCGGGGCTTAGGCGGGAAAGGCCGCGGTCCCCCACTAGCAGGGCTACACAATTTAGTGTGTAGTCAGTTATGAGATGTGAATGGGAGTTGGAGGTGGATTGTGGAATAGCTGTTTATCTTTATCGTACTTTGTCTTATCTTGATTGTTTAGTGAACTGACCCCGTGCTGTGTTTTAAAAACTGTGGTGATCCATTCGGGGATGGTGAGAAGTTGGTTTAGCAGGTACATCTAGTTTTGATGCTTACGGGACATGGAAGGGAATCGTGTCATCACGCTACCGAAGTAGATATCGCCGACATTCATGTTTAGTAGTTCTTCTAGTTGTTTATGTTGTATCTTCATCACGCTGTTCTACGATGTAAAGTAATAAGCTATTTAATACACATTCTACTATTGTTTATTTGATCTACTACCTCGGGCAACTGAGATGGTAGCACCCTTATACACTGGGGTGGTCCTTGGTAAGGCACCTTGGTGTATGGGGGTGTTACAAAGTAGTATCAGAGCGACGATTTTGGAACCTGAATCAATGAACCAAATGAATATAGGGTGTCAAATTAAAATGAACTTGGTGTATGTATGTTGCGATCCCCTTATGTCGGTTTTGGGTGAGAAGGCACCCTCATCTCAGAATCCCGGCCCCAATCATGCTTAAGCCAGCCACCATGGAAGGGTAGATGTGTAGGAGTGTCTCTGTGCCACTGTGTGTCAAGTATGTATATATGTAGTAGTCTATGTGATAATGTGTCGAGTGTGGAATAGGTGGAGTTTCGTATGCGCGTAAGCGATGTCTTCAATGAAGTGCTAGTAAGATTAGATGTGAATGTCGTATGGATGAATTGACTGATGAGTCTAAAGCCTTATGCATAGTGGTACATGACGGAGGAGATAACAAGCGATGGCAGTGCTGTGACATGATAAGAAGGACGGGAATGTGAACGTGTGCTTAACGATATATGTATGTGTACTTGTAACGATGGTGTGGATGTATGTTCATAAATAGACTTAGAAATATATGTCGTGTTCTACCTGTTATATAATCACGTTGGTTGCGGTACATGTGTCGTGGCATGGATTGTTTTATTCCCGGTGGCGTGCATAATAACATGTGTTGCATAGGAATATCGTAATGAATTTTATGACTTATGACGTGCTTTGTTGTGTTAGAAATAGGATCTAACGGTGATGAGCCCGATTAAGTGGAACTCCGAACGATGTTTATTGTTTTGCAGGAAATACTCTTGGTATCTTATAATTCCGTCACTGCCCTATTGAACTCGGCCGAGTAACGTTGATACTCGACCGAGTAGGCCATACTCGGCCGAGTAAAGAGGCACTCGACCGAGTATTCAGAATGGCATATTACACTCCCTACTGACCTCTGAATACTCGACCGAGTAAACCCGATACTCGACTGAGTACCCATTAATCGCGGCCCAACTCGGTTATTTCCGAAAACCCTATAACCCCTCTTCCTTTCTTATTTCCACCTCCTAACATTCATTCTACTCTAATTCTTCAAACTTCTCTTTCTCTCTCTCTCTCTCTCTCTCTCTCTCTCTCTCTCTCTCTCTCTCTCTCTCTCAAAATACTTGGGTGATTCTTGGTTGTGGTTGCTCTTATATTTCCTCTTGCTTGTTCAAATCTCCAATCAAGGTAAAGTATCTAATTGATTTTCTTAAGTTTTCATTCAATCAATGAAAAAACTTGCCCTAAAATCTGAATTTTTCTCTTGTAATCCAAGGTTTTCACACTTCTATATTGATATTTTGGTCATATTTGCTCTTAAACACCGCCTATGTATGTTCTGAAACGGTTTTATGCTTGAGATCATCCATCTTATGTTAAAAATTTTTCTAGGGTTTACTTACAAGTTTTGATTTTTAGTCACCTAGGTTGCCTTTGGGATGTTCCTTGGGAATTAATTGCTGATAGTAATGCTTTTGTTGGTTAGTATGACATGTCTTTTGTGAGAAAAATCCGTCTTAAAACTTCGTCTTAAAAGTGTATAATTCGAAAAATAGTCCTTATTATGGCAAAATTTCTGGAAAATCCTTGTTGAATTCATCTGTTTGCAGCATGCCGAAAGAAAAAGCCCCAGCAAAGAAGCGGACTCGCGCCAATGTCCACTTATAAACTGGCCAATCTAGCCAGGAACCCACTGTTCCTCCGGTGGACGAACATCCATCGGTAATTTTCTCTGACTTCACGCAGCGGGATGCTTTTGTGGCATTAATGGGTCGGACCATGAGGCCGACTCATTGTGTGGACCCTGACATCTTGGAGACCTTAGGGGTTTAAGGGGATATCATCCATATTTTTGAGATCTTGGGAATGGAGGGACTCTACCATTTTCGAAAGAAGTCCTACCCACATCTAACCTTAGAGTTTCTGAGCTCCTTTAAGTATGATGTAGAGGAGAAAACCGTTTCTTTCCGCCTCATGAACGATGACCATAGATTGACACTTGATGAGTTTTCCAACCACCTTGGGCTAGAGACGGAGAAAGAGGGGTACATTAGTGATGTGGCAAAGAATAGTAGGGCACCTCACTACCTACCTTACCTGACCAGGAGACCCATTCCGAGTGCAAGTGCCATGTTGATTAATGATGTCCAACATGTATCACTCTGTATGTTCCTTTGGATGATGACTTGTCTACTGTTTGGGAGGGAGGATGTGAGCAAGATGAACACTCATGAGGTAATGCTGTTGATGTCCTATCTTAACCTTCGCCGGGGGAAGCCTTTTTACTATAGTGCTCCCGGGGTCGTATGCTCTAGTTTGGACCTTATGGCACGGTCTTTGAGCCGTCACCTTTCTTGTGGGCTATAGTGACCCGCTTGGCTTAGAGGTTGACTGACTTTGAGGCTCCACCTACGTCGGGTACTGGGTTGTTCGAGTCTGTCCCTACGATGGATGAGAGGTACTGGTGCCATAATAGGTGGCTTAAGAAGCTGGAGGATGGGTCATTTGCTTGGAGGGTGAAGGATTCTATGTGGATGGTGCTCCCCGATCCCGAGCATCTTCCCGTGGTGGACCATCTGGCTGAGTATGACCCGGGGAGTGGTGAGCTTAGACCTGAGACTCGGTTTTACTTGATTGATTCCACCATCCTCCTAGACCTACCTGAGCCTATCTCTGTGACGGAGAAGCAGCTGATCGCTCCACCGCCTCGTGAGTGTCGTAGAGGGAGAGCAGTTAGGTGGCCGAGACTGAGACTGAGCCTTCCTTTTCCACCCCGAGGTTTTACCCGTCACTGTACTCGCCCTACCCTACTGTCCACAACCCCAGGATGCAGGTTAGTGACCTGACTGAGCGGATCTCCACTACCTTGGTGCTCCGGAACATGCATGAGATGGCCTATAACCAAGGTATAGGGACACAGTTGGCGCAGCCGGTATGGTGGAGAGGACCTGGGGTTGACACTGGAGTCTTCCATAGTTATAGGGTTGATCCCAGCTTTTGGAGACCATCGGAGGAGACCGAGTTTGGCTGCGTCGCGGGACTGTGGGGAGCCAACTACGGTAGTCAGCTAGATGAGGCAGAGAGATGGACTGGTTGTGATGTTTATTCAGCTACATGAGGCAGAGAGATTGGTTGGGTAAGTATGATGCTAAGATAGATTGTCGACAAAAGAAAGTGTCTTTAAAGGGTCTCAAGGGTGTCAGAGTGTCTTATAAGGGGTTTGTTTTTTGAGACCAAAGTGTAAGTTCGTCGCTGTAATGACCTTAAAGTCATGTTTGAGGAAGAAGTGTCCCTTGATTCTTTGCCTGAGAGATCGGTGCGCGGAGCAGCTAACAACATCTGATATACATGTGGTTGGAGAGTTTAGTGACGTTTTCCAGATGAGATACCGGGGCTACCACCTAAGAGAGATATCGACTTCAATATGGAGCTTAAACCGGGGACAAGTCCTATATCTAAAGCACCATACCGTATGGCACCTAAAGAACTGGAAGAGTTGAAGAAACATCTACATGATCTATTAGACAAGGGGTATATCCGGCCTAGTATGTCACCATGGGGAGCACCAGTGTTGTTTGTGAAAAAGAAGAATGGGAGCATGAGGCTATGCATCGACTACAGGGAGCTGAATCATGTCACAGTGAAGAACAGGTATCCTTTGCCAAGGATTGATGATCTTTTTGACCAGCTGAGTGGCGCAGGGGTGTTCTCTAAGATTGATTTAAGGTCTGGTTATCACCAGTTGAGGATAGCAGATAAGGATATTCCTAAGACAGCTTTTCGGTCTCGTTATGGTCACTATGAATATGTAGTGATGCCTTTTGGTCTGACGAATGCACCATCAGCTTTCATGGATCTTATGAACCGGGTTTTTAGCTTTCATAAATCTTATGAACCGGGTTTTTAGTCCGTTCTTGGACAGGTTTGTGGTCGTCGTCATTGATGACATCTTAGTCTACTCTAAGACTAAGAAGGAGCATGAGGAGAATCTGAGGTTAGTTTTGCAGACTTTGCATGATAATCAGCTATATGCCAAGCTATCCAAGTGCGAGTTTTGGCTAGAGGAAGTTGTTTTTCTGGGTCATGTGATATCCAAAGAGGGTATGTCGGTGGATCCTAGCAAGATTGAGGCAGTGACCAAGTGGGAATCACCGAAGAATGTTGCTGAGATTCGGAGTTTCTTGGGTCTAGCTGGTTACTACATGAGGTTCGTGAAAGACTTTTCTTTGATAGCACGGCCTATGACAACTTTGATGAGGAAGAGTCCAGATTTCGGTGGGATGAGAGTTGTGAGACGGCGTTCCAGACTTTAAAGGAGCGTTTGACCACAGCTCCTATCCTAGCTTTACCTGAGGGGAGTGAGACCTTTGAAGTATACACCGATGCTTCAAAGTATGGTTTGGGATGTGTTTTGATGCAGAATGGGATGGTTATAGCTTATGCGTCGAGGCAGCTGAAGCCATGTGAGGAGAACTACCCTACTCATGATTCGGAACTGGGTGCAGTTATTTTCGCTCTTAAGATTTGGAGGCACTATCTCTTTGGGGCAACCTTTAAGGTGTTTTCAGATTATAAGAGTCTGAAATATATCTACACTCAGAAAGAGCTTAACATGCGATAGAGACGATGGATGTAGCTGATTGGGGACTACGACATTGAGATCATCTATCACGAGGGTAAGGTTAATGTTGTTGCTGATGCTTTGAGTAGGAAGAGTGTTTATTCGTTGTGTACAACTATGTCTTTGCTGAAGCTGAGGGATGAGATGTCCAAGATGGGGATCCATATGATTCAGAAAGGGGATACCATCAGGGATTTGACGATCAAGCCAGATTTGTATGAGGATATCAAGAGGAAACAAGAGCTTGATCCTAAGATCCAATAATGGAATTCAAGAGTGGAGAGTGGCATGGTTTCCAGGTTTTTTATCCACACAGATGGTAGTGTTCGCTTTGATGGGAGATGGTGTGTTTCTGATGATGAAGATTTGAGGAGAGTAATCATGACAGAGGCTCATTGCACTCCTTATTCAGTTTACCCAGGAGGTGACAAGCTTTATAAGGACATCAAGAAAACTTTTTGGTGGCCTAATATGAAAAGGGATGTGGCCGAGTTCGTGGCTAGGTGTCTGACATGCCAGAGGGTAAAGGGTGAGCGGCGAGGACCACAAGGTAAGATTCAGTCACTTGAGGTACCTGAGTGGAAGTGGGAGTCAATCTCTATGGACTTTATCGTGGGGTTACCAAGGACACAGCAAGGTAACAATATGATTTGGGTGATCGTCGATCGGTTAACAAAGTCAGCGCAGTTCATTCCGATGAAGGATACTTGGACTAAGATATATCTAGCTTTGGGTTACAGAAAGCATGTGGTTCGGTTACATGGTGTGCCTAAGGATATAGTGTCGGATCGAGATGCGAGGTTTATATCACGGTTTTGGCAGGAGTTACAGGATTTGATGGGTACGACCTTAAAGATGAGTACAACTTTTCATCCTGCCACAGATGGTCAGACTGAGAGGACCATCAAGACTTTTGAGGACAAGTTGAGGGCTTGTGCCATGGAGTTCGGTGAAAGTTGGGAAGATAGGTTGGATTTGATTGAGTTCTCTTACAACAACAGCTACCACACCAGCATTGGGATGGCACCATTCGAGGCTTTGTATGGCAGGAAGTGTAGGAGTCTAGTTTTTTGGGACGACAATGCTGAGGCTGTGGTTTTAGGACCACAGATGGTGCAGGATATGATTGAGCAAGTTCGACTGATTCGTCAAAAGATGAAAGCAGCTCAGGATCGCCAAAAGAGTTATGCCGATTTGCACCGCAGGGACATCGAGTTCACAGTGGGTGACAAAGTCCTTTTGAATGTGTCACTAATGCGAGGGGTGATGAGGTTGTAAGTTAAGCCAGAAGTTTATAGGCCCATATGAGATTTTGGATCGTATAGGTGAGGTAGCCTACACGTTAGCTTTACCACCAACGTTGGATCGAGTCCACAACGTGTTTCATGTTTCACAGCTCCGGAAGTATGTGAGTGATCCATCATATGTGCTTGAGGTTGAGAACATAGAGCTTGATGAGTCTTTATCTTATGCTGAGGTTCCTAAAGAGATCTTAGACCGCAAAGTACGCAAGACAAGGAATGGTGAGACTGTCTTACTTAAGGTGCTTTGGTCTAATCATAATGTGGAAGAGGACACATGGGAACCAAAGAAGGCCATGAGAGAGCGCTTTCCCAACCTTTTTGATCAGGTATGTTTGGTTACGGGGACATAACCGTTGTCTTTTTAAGAGGGGTAGGAGATGGTCGCATGCTTGTTTTTGAGTTAGTTTAAGTTGGTTTAGTTATGTCTTGAGTTGGTTTAGCTATGTTTGTGTCATCTGCTCGGTTATGTTGGGGTGTTTGTTTTATGTAGTGGGAGTTGTTTGGTTCTTGTTGGTCTTGTTTTGTGTGTATAGTGTGAACTTCGGGGACAGAGTTCGTTTTAAGGAGGGAAGACTTTAATACTACGATTTTCAAAGTTGGTTACTCGGCAGAATATGGCTTACTTAGCCCAGTAAGTGTGTCGTGTGTTTTTGGACAGTTTACTGCCCAGGAATACTCGGCCGAGTATGGGAATACTCGACCGAGTAGAGGATACTCGGCCGAGTACCGGTCTGACGAAGTATTAATTCCGCGGTTTGATTTAGAAAGGATTAGAGTTATTTAAGACGCGTTTAACAGTTTCTAATCACTTTTACAAAACCTAAACAATATAACGTAACTCTAATCCTCTCCAAATCTCTCCCAAGTATGTGGATCTTTAGTGAGTCTTCTTCATCATTCATTGCGTCGTAGTGTTGGTAAGCTTTTGATTTCATTATTCCATTGATTTATCTTTTAGGGTTTGCCCTAATTTGTGATTTGGTGGAAAAGGGTTTTGCAAATGGTAATTGGAATTATGTGATTGTTATTAGGTGAGGACTTCGTAGAGGAGCCATTCAAGCTTGCTTGTGTTTCTCATTGCAGTTGTGTTAAGGTGGGATTTCCCTACTCGGTTTACTGTTAATTGATTTAAGATTGTATTGTGATTGTTGTACAATTTGATATTGTGATTATCTGCTGATTGTTGATTTGGAGTTGGGTGTTGGAGTTCTGATGGTTGATGGTGATGTTCGCGAGGTGCGTCCTCGGCTGAGTGGAGTCACTTGCGGGAGTGGCTTCACGCCCTAGTTTTGCCCTCTATGGAACCCGCCACAGAAGGGGATGTGCATATTAATGAACAGAGTTATCGCTTGTTGATGAGCGGGGGCTTAGGTGGGTATGGCTGCAGTCCCCCACTGGCAGGGCTACACACTTTAGTGTGTAGTCATTTACATGTTGTGATAGGGAGTTGGAGGTGGATGATGATCAACTGTTTGTCTTTTCGTACTTGTCTTATTTTAATTATGCAGTAAACTAACCCCGTTGTTGTTTTATAAAATCTGTGGTGATCTATTCGGGGATGGTGAGCAGATTGTGACAGGTGATGATGTTTACTAGCTATGGGGACGAGATGGGGAGTCATAACACGAGTCTAGTTGATGCTGTAATGAGTTTATCATTCTGTTTTTAGTTGTTGAACATTAGTAGCTTTTACTTTGGTTTTGGATTTGGAACATGTAAAACATTTACCACTTATACTTTAATAATTGTGTTTTGGATTGATAACTTTGATATACTAACCTCGGGCAACCGAGATGGTGACGGTCTCTCATGCTAGGGTGGTCTTAGTAAGGCACCTTAGTATGTGGGGGTGTCACATTACGTCGATCCGTATTCTACGTCAGCACTGCCATGTCATCATTTCAGGCGACATGCCATGTCATCACCTTGAAGTGTGTGCCACGCCATTACTTTCTTTGTGTTACATCGAACCGCATTCCATGTCGGCACTACCACGTCATCACCTCGATCACATGCCACGTCATCACTTCGAAGTGTGTACCACACCGTAGTCCTCCAACGTGACTCCCACCTCACCAAAAGGCATGTGAAAAGTGGAAGTCGTATCCCAGAATCGGTCCAAGAAAGCGCGGACCAGGCTAAGGTTAGCCCGCAGCTTCCTCTTCGCGATATCCCTCCAAGCCTGCACCAGGGCACCGAATGCTCCCCGCTCGATCATGGCTCGCTCCTCCGCCGATAGCCTCTCGTAGCACTCCATCGCCGTCGTGTAGCCCGAGAACGATCTGATGTTCCCGGCCTCCTATTGTGATTTGAAACAAAAGCTATCTTTAGTTTGAATGAAATTGGAAAAGATATGAGCAAATGAAACGAAAGAATATGAGTGATGAGTAATGAATTCAAGGTTACCATGCTCTTCGCCGTCCTGTAGGACAGGTGACCCTCCGCAGCCCAAAGCAAGTGTCTGCTGTCCCAGATCTCAGCGCACGCAGGTGCTCCCCTCAGCTGACGACCTCCTCGCCCAACGTTGGCCCGTCTCGGGGTCTCCTCCTCCTCCTCCTCAGCAACCTCCTCCTCCTGGACCTCGTCCTCAGCAGCCATCACCGCAGCAAAAGCCTCCTCGAGAGCACGAGAAGGGTCAACAGCAGTGTCTATCTCCATGGAAGCTCTCCCAGACGTAGAAGCCTCGTCACCTGCAAAATTAAAGTAATTTTAGGCCGCGTCAAGTGACGACAAGCCTTGATTAGGGGATTTTCGAGTTTTTTAAGCCCCGAAGTCGCTCTTTTCTCACCATCTTTGGCCATATTCCCACAAACTCGATCACTCATGTGGTAATTTGGGTTAAGTCAAGCCTAAGTTGAAGCCTAGTCATGGGTTCGAGTCGAAATTTCGACAGCATTTCGTTATAACGACGATTATGCCCAAACCAAAATTCCGAGATGGTAGGAAGTTTACCCATCATCCAGGGATTCCAAATATCAAGTTTCATCGCAAATGGGCAAGCCTAAGGCCATTTTCGAAGCAATTTACAATTTAGCTGTGAAACCGTCTCAATTTCACTCAAATGCCCAAAACTCAACAAAAATTCGAAACAAATACATGGTTATGATCCTTATACTACCAATTAGCCATTTACATGGTCAATTTTACAAGGCAAAATCATTTGGGGAAAAAGCCCCAAATTTTCGACATTTTAGGGTTGAAAACCCTAAATTTTGTCGATCCAATTCGTCCGTTATAGAAGATTAATGCAAGAATGATATACATACCTCGATTAGTCATGGCGAATGCAAGATTTTGGATCAAATTTTGGCGGAAATGGTTGAAGTTTGAGAGAGAAATTGAGGAATTGTGTTTCGAAACAAATGAAATAAACCCTCTGTTTCATCGCGTTTTTTTTACGCGAAAAAGACACCTCCGAGAAGACGCGGCGGCAGTGTCTGCGCCTCTTCCAAGAGACGCAGCTCTTGCTGCGCCTCTTCCTTAGCTTCCCTTCATACGAATTTTAAAAAATTCGTTATGAGTTCGTTATTTGTGGGCCCATCTTTGGTGCGCCTCTTCCCCGATGCCATTTTATCTTTTTTGGTCCGTTTGACGATTATTCTTCGTTCAGACCCACATTTCTAAGCCAACTGCAGGCTATCATGCATTATTTATCGTTTCCAAGACCTTGCTTGTCGCAACGAGCAGGTATTCTCACAGGTGTTGCGACACGCCTTCATTGTATTCCCCCAGCGAGAGTAAGCGGATAGACAATCCCTCTCGAGACATGGAGATAAGTTCCTGATAAGGTTTCCCCAACGAGAGTTCGCGACATACAATCGTCCCTCTCAAGATCTTCCGAAGTTTGTTTGAAGACGACCCAAGCAGATTTCTCCCAGCAATTCCCACCTGTGTCCTGCTACTCACGATATTTCCTGTTTCCCCACGGAGTGCGATAAAGGTGTCGTTCTCCAGAGGTTCCCAGACCGGCAGAGTTCTTACACTCAAACCTTGATTACCCCTTAGCGAAATTATATTTTGGGCCTCCTTCCCATTGATGCTTTCCTTTGGGATCCCACACCCTAGCACAACCCTTACTTATCTTTTAGGTCTTACCCTTAGCTCCTACGCTTATCCTTTAGCTCCTACGCTTACCCCTTAGCTCCTATGCACCTCCGGAAACGTCTCTCAAGAAGTCTCAGGTATGGTCTCTTCTTATGGCTGGCGAGCTTCCTTACGTAGTCTAATGGACTTTAAACGACCCTTCCCGATAGTCGACAGACTCTAAAATGTTCCCGACGACAGGTCCTTGGTTCAGACCCCTTGAGCCGCCTCGCGTCGCCATAGTCGTCAGGTTGTAATCTTTGATTGACCTAATGGCTATACTTTGACTTTCGCCTTGTCCAAGCCTCAGTCAAAGTGGGGGCTCTGTAGATACCTTATTTCTTCACCTCCCGCAAACCACCCGGTGATGATTCGGCCGCATGTTTGGTACGCGGAACGATTTGTGACAGTTCGTAAGTTTATCGTCAAGTGATTGCTCAAACATTGATTTCTACCTCTTAGTTGTCATCTACGCGCCGATACGGTCGTTTTGACAGTAATTAGAGTACATTTGGAGTCCGGGCCTAAAACCGTCTTCATTTTCTGATAACCGCTAAATCCCGAGTCAGAATGTTCTGGAATGTTCCGGATATTTCTATTCCATATTTTATAAATCTTTCACAATCTTTTATTCTTTGGTAAAGAATTTCCCGTAATATTCATACAAAATATTAAGGAAAATAAGATTATCCCGTTATTCCATAAATTAAACACGGAAATCTTTCTTCTGCAGGAGGAAACCACCTGGGAACAGACGCAGCAGGTGCTGCGCCTCTTCCAAGAGACGCAGTGACTGCTGCGCCTCTTCCCAGGTCCTTTTCTCCGTATTTTTCGTATCTTTTCATATCTTTTCGAGATTCACTTCCAAAGTTTCTCCGAAACCCTAATGCCTTCACGTGATTAGTATAAATAGGAGCCTTCGCTCCTCATATTTCTCACGCGAGTGTCCGCGCTTCTCTTCTCCCTTTGCATTCTAGACCACGTTCTTACTTTTTGGCGTCTACGTGCTTGAACATTCGACCACGTAAGCTCGGATCCTTCTGAGTACTAGCCTCGTTTGTATGACCGACCAATTCGACCAACTCCACAATTAATCAACTTAATTAATCTTAATCGTTTTCCTCTTACGAGGGCACTTTCGTTACATTCGAGTCGAGCATCACTAATCATAAACTTAGTTCATCTCGTTTCGTCAAACATGTAAGTCTGAGGGTGTAAATCCTTCTTTATTTATTGTTATTTACCTTTTGTATCATTAATGTAAGATTTATGTCGAAAATACTTTTTAAAACCGATTTATAAAACCATGCTTTAAAACCCTTTTTACGGATTACCAGAAGATGACCGTCGAGAAAGGACGCAGCAACTGCTGCGCCTCTTCTTCCTTCGTCCTCTGTCAATTCGTTGTTTTTGTTTGTTTTCGTTTGTTCTCCAATTTCTTGGCATAATAGCATAATAATTTCACATGTATATTATTTATCGTCATTAACACATTTAATTCATCATTAAATCCCGACTTAAATCCCAAGTAATCCAATATTTGCGGGTTTTCGTCATTAAAATCAATCCGGGTTGTAGAGATTCGATTCTTTCATGTTGAGTCTCTGGAATTCGATCTTTGATAAATTTCCATCGGTCTATTATCGTATTCGTCATTAATTCGTCATATTTAGCGTATTTAGTTCACCCATGTCACTAATCAATCTTTCGTTCATGTAAATAATTCGTTTGCATTCGTTTCATTCATGTTTTGTTGCTTTTATGACTCATTCGTATTTAATTAATCTGCTAAATCACTTTCATACGAGTCGAATATCATAATTAATCCATAAATTCACCCAATGAATATTAACGATTTGCAGTTCCGGCTTTACAGCCAGAACTCACCCTTGGAACAGACGCAGCAACTGCTGCGCCTCTTCCAGAGGGCGCAGCTCTGCTGCGCCTGTTCCAGGTTGACTTCTGTCTCTGAACTTCCGTTCTTCTTTGACCTAGTTTAATTAGTTCGCGTATTAATTAACTATTAATCGTATTATTGCCTAATTCCTGTTCGTTAATTTATTTGTTTGTTCTTTCTCAAATTATCCGTTTTGAAAGTATTTTCGACATAAATCAATTGAATCCATTGTAATCATTGTAATTTTCATTATTGTATTTATTGTATTTCTTTTTATTGTACCATTTGTATGCCTTCGCATGTAATTGAACTTAAATTCCTACTTTGACATTAATTGTATGCTAAATTACTTGTTCACCAACTTAGCCTAATTTTCACATGCTAGGATTAAAACTTGGATGTTGCATTGCATGCATATAATCGATGATATATCAAGTACGAATAAATTCCCTAATCATTAGTAGAGGCCGCTATCGAGGCGGGCGGGATTAGGTGTTCGATCAAAAGAGCTTCCTAATACGTACCCTCACCCCTTACTCCAGATCTCTGTGAACATCCGTGTTCATTGGCATCCACGAGAGTCATTCTAGACATAGAATGCTAAGGGTAACGAGTTCTTGGTGTTCATGTCACTACTTTGTGTCTTGACATGGCACGAGGTATTCGAACGGTTTCCAATTTTCCACAATAAATTGGTGGCGACTCCACAAATGCAAACGCTTGTTCTCCTCCCAAGCGCCCCCGTGGGCCCGCGTCCACAGTTTGGCGACTCCACTGGGGAAAATACACTTACGTGTAGCCAAGGAAGAAACTTGAACAAGGTTAGGGAATAGTTTGTACAAGACAATTGTCGGTTTTCATAACTCGGTCTTCCTAGATCGTTTATTCGGCCTTCCTAGGCCCAACCCAACCCATTTGACCAATCGTCCCGTCTAAACGGTCCTAATTCTTATTTGGGCCTAAGGATGGATAGCGATTGACGTCATCCATACCATGGTACTTAGTCTTGTTTGTATCAAGGACCTTCACTACTTGAGGAAATGGACTAGGAATCGACCTTACTCCTGTTTGGTACGAGCCTCTCCATAGACTTCGGGTTTGATTGTTCGGTATGGCAACCCACCCTTTAAACCAAAACCTTTTTTAAAAGCACTCAGCATCCCGTTATAATGCTTGTATAAATGTTTGTACCTTACGTGATCACCATTTCTAAACGAAACCATGACGATTTTTGTAAAATCAAAGTCCTTTTAAAATGTAAATTTCGAAAAAAGCCAATGATTAGCGCAAAACCGAGTCAAAACTCTGTCCATTTGTCGAGTCAAATTTCGGGCCCAAGCCCATTTCAAAACCTCACTTCGAGTCCACTCCTACAACTACACTAAAGTTGACTAGGACCAACATTTTTCAAATCTCGTCATTTCTTCAAAAGCTCACTGACACAAGTGGCACACACCCACTTCACGAGTCTAAACATTTCTTTCTTAGTAAGTGTGCTAGAATGGTCGATCGTGTTTTGATTCGTCGTCGATCTCTTATCCAGTTTCCAAGATGCCTAAAACAAGCGACGTGAACTTCAATCAACTCCAAGATGGTAATGATCGAATCTTAACCGCGCTAGCTCAACTCCAAGTTACCCAAGACCAAGTGTATGATCGCCTTGACACCATCGAGGGCCGGATCTATGCCGTTGAAGCGAGGTTGCCTCCTCGAGAAAGTGAAATCATTGATGACTTCGTGAATGACTTCAGGGACGAAAACCCTCCCATGGGTATGACTGCAGCTGAGAAACGACTTCAATACTTAGAGGAGCAATTGATGTATCTTAAAGGGGATGACATTTATAGGGAGAATAATCGCAAGTATGAGGCCGTGAGTTCCAAGTTGCCAACCAACTTCAACATGACGGATATCCCTAAATTCAAGGGGCATGAAAACCCTTTGAACCACATCCGTGCTTTCAAGGACTAAATGTCTATCAAAGGCATCAAACCCGAGATGTTCTTAAGGATCTTTCCTTCATCTCTTGACACCATCCCAAAGCAATGGTTCTACTCTCTAGAACATAAGAAGATCGCTACTTAGGAAGACGCCGCGGTCGAGTTTGCTAAGCAATATGCGGATAATGCTGAGATCCAAGTTAACATGCGCACTTTAGAGGTTCTTACCCAAAATGACAAAGAAGGTTTCACCGACTTCCTAAGTAGGTGGAGGAAGACTAGTACCCAACTAGTTGAACGCCCAGATGAGGCTACCCTTGTGGAGAAATTCGTGGACAACTTAAAGCCCATCTATGAAAATCATTTGAGATACCAAAACATTAAAACTTTCAAAGACTTAACCGTACTGGGAACAAGGATCGAAGATGACATCCGTAAAGGGCTCTTGTCCAAAACGGTAGATCGAGGATATCAAGGCTCAACAAGTCGTTCTTACGGCTCCACTAGCAAGACCTTTGAAGTTAACCTCCTCGAGCCATCCAAGAAGAGTGCCCCACCAAGGAAATTTACAAATCTTGGGGACACTTACTCCAATGCTCTAAAAAGGCTAATGAAACAAGGCAAACTCCATCCCATAGGACCTACGCCCGAACCAGAAAAGAAATCCAAGTTCTGGGACGAGAACTCATACTGCGAATATCATAGGGGTAAGGGGCATGACACAGAAAAATGCTATAAATTGAAAAATGTGCTTCAAGACATGATTGAGGAAGGTCGACTAGCAATATCGCCGGGAGGTAAGCCCAACAACACTCAGAATCCTCTTGGAATTCTAGTGATCACAAGTGAAGAATCTACCTTAGATCGTTCACACCTCATTTCTCAAGTCGAAGACGAGATCCACACGATCGAGAATAAAGGGTTCTACTCTACCATTTCCCCTACCATCGCCGACTTCATTGCATGGGCAAAGAGCGTGGATAGGCAGGTTTCGGAATTGGAAAATGTGGTGACAACCTTACATGACCCCAACGCGACACCTAAAGAACATGCGCCACTAATTTTCTCTCAAAATGCTACTATGCAAGAAATAGTCGCCGTGGTTGATAAACTAGTCGACCAAATCACATAATTAGAGGACGAAATCATGAGAATGAGGGAACTAGTTACAGTCAATAGAGTATGGGCCGATGACGATGTATACGAGTATCTCATTGAACACTCCCTAGTCAAGGAAATAGTCCAAAATGGTGAAGACCAAGATGTGGGCCACCTAACTCGTTCGGGGCGTCCATATCAAAGCACTACTCAAAGTGGTCCAACCAACGTTATCACACCAAATGATAGCGAAGATGACTCTACTGATTATTTTCTCAAGCAATTACAGAAGACAAAGGCTGATCTTTCAGTCTGGCAACTAGTAGCAAGCTCATTCCCACATCGCCAAGCTTTACTGCAAGCTTTGGCCAAACTAAATGTAGCACATAACTCCACACCCGACGATGTAGTCAACTTGGTCTTCCAAGAATCACCAAAGCTAAGTAATCCTATTACTTTCTCAGACGAAGATTTGCCACCCTTTGGCGCTAGTCACAACTTGGCTCTTTACATCACTGTCATTTGCTTAAAGAAGAATGTACCAATGACCTTGGTAGATGATGGCTCCGCGGTCAACGTCATACCCCTGAAAATGGCATACAAACTAGGCATGAAAGAGTCGGATTGGACCCCTACCAATCAAGTTGTTCGCGCATATGATGGTACAAGACGAAAGGTAGTAGGACTCGTTAACCTAACCATAGCCACAGGGCCAATTGAGCGAAAGGTTAACTTCCAAATAGTGGACATTGAAGCTTCCTTCAACATACTTCTGGGAAGACCTTGGATTCATGCTTCCAAAGCGGTAACATCCACCCTTCACCAAAAGATCAAAATTCCACTAAATGGCAAAGTGGTGACGATCACTTCGTCGCCCATCAAGGCAATAATCGAAAAGAAGTCAAATAATCAAGTCCTTGGGGATCCAGTACATGAACTTGGGGGCTTTCAAAGCATAAGTGTCATAGAAAGCGAATTGGCACCCCTAAACTATGATTCCTACTCCAACTTGGTGGTCAACCACATACTCAAATCCCAGGGATACTTCCCTGGAATGCCTTTGAACCCTGTCCGAAGAAACACCTTCACAGCCTACAAGGAAGGCAACTAAAAAAGAATACCACTTGGCCTAGGATACAAACCCACTAAAGAGGAAGTTCTCGAGATGCTCGCTCAAGTTCAAAACCGTAAGCACATAGGAGTACAAATGCGACCATATTTCCCTACCCCAAATGGATACTTTGTTAGGGAAGGAAGTCAAGAACTCTTTCACGGATTTCCCGAACCTTGGCACTACCTCGGAAGGAAGCTAGCCGGAATCGAGATCTTTCACGATTGCTACTTCATTCCTCCAGAAACGGTTCCTACCGTCAAAACCCGTCAAGCACCTTGCTTAGACGAACAAGCTGTTAGTCTACTATTTGGAGAAGATCGATTTGTTAGAGCCGCGCAGGATGAGATCATTACCATGATACTTCAAGACAACCACTTCAACCCTACCGCGTTAATCACAGAAACAAACGCGAACCAGCAGAAAGGATGGAGAAAATCAATCAAGTGGACCAACAATCAAGGAAGACTCTTCAAGCTCACCACTGGAGAAGGAGAGATGTTCAAAGGAGAACCAGAAGACGATGAATTCGAGTCGAAGTCGGAGTCAGAGTCGGAGTCTAGAGAAGTCACTAAGGAGTCTCCTCCTGTCGTCACCCCCATTTCCTTTGTTTCTCCTAGCTTAGCCTCAAATAGTAACAGTAGTTCGGGAAATGTCCCAACAACTGTCCCTTTACCGCCACTGACCACAGATCAGATGGCTTCTTTGTTTCAACTTTTCTCAAACTTTAATATGAATAAATCGGGTTCGCTTACTCTTTCGTTATCTTGAATGCATTACATTTACGATGATACTGAGGATGACCCAGACCCAGAATCAATTGAGATACCTCCCTACATAGCCAAGGAAATACTACAAGAGGGGGAAGGGGGACCAGTAATAGAGAACACTGAACCCATCAATGTAGGAACCGAACTAGAACCCCAAGAACTTAGGATATGGACAACCCTGAGCCCCACCGAAAGGGCCAGTTTCATAGACCTCCTACTCGAGTTCAAAGACGTTTTCGCTTGGTCCTACAAAGACATGCCAGGGATCGACAGGGATATCGCCGAACATAGAATCCCAATTAAGCCAGGTTTCAAGCCCGTGAAACAAAAGCTTCGTCGAATGAGAACAGAATGGGCTCTCAAGATTAAGGAAGAAGTCTATAAGCAATTCAAAGCCGGGTTCATCAAAGTTTCCGAGTACTCTGACTGGGTAGCCAACATAGTACCCGTACCCAAAAAGGATGGGAGAATCCGTGTTTGTGTTGATTTTAGAGACTTAAACAAAGCAAGTTCTAAAGATGACTTTCCTCTACCACATATCGACATATTGGTGGACAATACCGCAGATCACGCGTTACTATCCTTCATGCATGGGTACGCGGGTTACAACCAAATTAAGATGGCCATAGAAGACATGCATAAGACCGCCTTTGTCACTCAATGGGGAACCTATTGTTATACGGTCATGCCGTTTGGGTTAATCAACGCCGGAGCTATATATCAACGCACCACAACTACACTCCTACATGACATGATGCATAAAGAAGTTGAGGTATACGTCGATGACATGATTGTCAAATCCAAGGATAGAGAGGGGCATATTGCGAACCTTCGCAAATTCTTCTTAAGGCTACGAAAATACAACATGAGGCTCAACCCTCAGAAGTGCGCATTCGGAGTAACATCTGGCAAACTCCTGGGATACGTCGTTAGCCAACGAGGTATAGAAATAGACCCTTCTAAAATAAAAGCTCTAATCGAAATGCCGCAACCTCAAACGGAGAAAGAAGTCAGAGGATTCCTGGGAAAAGTGCAATATATAAGTCGATTCATATCGAAACTCACCATGATCTGTGAACCTATCTTCAAGAAGCTAAAGAAAACAGATCACACCATGTGGGATGATGACTGTCAGAAGGCATTTGACCGATTCAAGGAGATATTACCTAAACCACCCGTGCTCATGCCACCTCAACGAGATCAACCTCTTGGTTTATATCTCACAGTAACCGAAACGGCCATGGGCGCCATGCTGGCTCAAACCGTAGGAAAGGCGGAAAGGGCTATCTACTACCTTAGTAAGAAGTTCTTGGAGTACGAGTGCAAATATTCACAACTCGAAAAGACATGCCTTGCTCTTGTGTGGGCAACGAAGAAGCTACGTCATTACATGCTTAGCTATTCCGTCAAAATATACTCCAAAATGGATCCAGTTAAATACCTATTCGAGAAACCCATCCTCAATGGACGACTAGCAAGATGGACTTTGATGCTCTCCGAGTTCGATCTCAAATACGTGCCCCTGAAAGTTATAAAAGGGCGCGCCGTTGCCGAATTCTTTGCAGAAAATCCCATTAATGATGCACAAACAATAGATACTTGGTCATTTCCAGACGAGGATATACTCCAAACCGATGTAGACTCCTGGGACCTTTACTTTGATGGAGCATCAAACTTAAGAGGATTTGGAATAGGAGTGTTGCTCATTTCTCCTGAAGGTGAGCATACACCGATCTCTGTCAAACTCGACTTCGAGGTGACAAACAATGCTGCAGAATACGAAGCCTGTCTCATTGGACTACATGCGGCAGTGAGCTTAGGCATTAAAAACCTCTGAGTGCATGGGGATTCGTCTATGATCATCAATCAAGTTACGGGATCTTGGAAAATCCGAAGCGAAAGCCTAGCACCTTATCAAGCCAGAATAGACCAAGTTGCCCAATTCTTTGATCACGTAACCTATCTACACCTACCTCAGGAGGAAAATCAATTTGCGGATGCTCTTGCAAAACTCGCATCTTTGATTAATATGCCAGATGAGATGGTGGAAATGCCTTTATGTATCGAACGACGATCAGAGCCAGCTTATGTCCACCAAATCACCGATGAAGAGGAAGTCACAGAGGAACCTTGGTTCCAAGCAATCCTAAATTTCAAGCTCAACGGTACCTATCCACCGGATATGGACAAAAGGGGACAACGTGCTATACGCCTACTAGCTTCCCAATACGTTCTCATGCAAGGAGAGTTATACAAAAGAAAACCTCTTGGTGTAATCCTACGTTGCCTTGATCATTCACAGGCGCGTAAAGTGATGGAAGAAGTTCATGACGGAGAATGCGGTCCTCACATGAGTGGGCCCATGATGGCAAAGAAGATCGCACGTTTGGGGTATTATTAGACCACAATGGAATCCGATTGCATCAAATATGTAAGACATTGCCACAACTGCCAAATCTTCGGGAACGTACAGCATGTCCCTCCTTCATTGCTCTATATGATGACATCTCCTTGCCCATTTTCTGCCTGGGGAATTGATATAATCGGGAAGATAACTCCAGCCGGAACAGGAGGTCACTGTTTCATCCTCGTGGCAATTGACTATTTCACCAAATGGGTAGAAGCGGCTTCCTACATTAGTCTCACAGCTAAAAATGTAGCAAAGTTCATACAAAACAACATCATCTGTCGATACGGTTGCCCACATGAGATCATTAGTGATAATGGATCACATTTCCAAGCCGAGACTGAGCAATTGCTAGCCAAGTACAAAATTAGGCATCACTACTCTTCGCCATATAGACCACAGACTAATGGCGCGGTAGAGGCGGCAAACAAGAACGTTGTCACAATTCTCAAGAAAATGATTGACAATTATCGAGATTGGCCAAGCAAAATACCCTTTGCTTTGTGGGGATATCGCACATCTGTAAGGACGCCCACTGGGGCCACCCCTTTCTATTTGACCTACGACATGGAAGCTGTACAGCCAGTCGAGTTAGAAATTCCATCATTGCGTATCTCACTCGAAAGTCAAATCCCGGAAGCCGATTGGAAGAGAGATAAATATGAAGAACTCATCCTCCTGGATGAACGTAGGCTACGCGCATTACATAATGTCCAAACATATCTAGCATGTATCAAATGAGCCTTCAACAAAAGGGTCAAGCCAAGGAACATTAAGGAAGGATACTTAGTACTCAAGTCGGTTAGAGCTCTTTTACCTGTCGATCCACGGGGAAAATTCAAACCTAATTGGGCTGGGCCATTTCTAGTCAAGTCCATACTTCCAGGGAGTGCGGTTAGAATCACAGACCTAGATGGGAATGAATTTGCCAACCCGACAAACCTTGACCAACTAAAGCGATATTATGCCTAGAATAGGAACAAAAACGCGCCTCGCGTAACCTCACGTGCCGCTCTTGTGGCACTAAATAAACGGCCCCTGGCTAAGCTGAAATAAGCTAATGTCACTCTGCTCTTGCATTTTGACAATTTGTCATCCTCATATCATCAAATAAACTAAATTGCACCTTAAGAGTAAGTAAAAGCTCATGCTTATATTCTAAGTTCATTACATGCTCTTGCTTAGAACAATTATTCTTTTACATTTACTCGAACTACGCGCAAGGGTTTGATTTCATTTTTTTAATGAATACGTAGGCAATCCTTCACAGGATACAACCTATTAATTTTAAAATGTAAATAGAAGGACATTTGCAGTTGCATTTGGAATTCGACAAGAATAATAAATAGAAAATCACAACGGTTTCATAACCAATTAACCTCTTTTATTTCATTCATTTCTAATAATAATAATACGTTACATAATAATAATAATAATAATAATAATAATAATAATGAAGAATAGGCTAGGATTCTAAAAACCCCACCTTCTTATTACATTAATAATAATATTAAATAATAATAAAGACTTGGGCTATTCCTCCATCTTCCCTTTGCCCTTGTCATTTTTGTCATACTTCTTGTCACGACCTCGAGCCGGACGCTCCTGCGCCACTTCGGACCTAATCACCAACGGTCTTTCTCGAGGCCTAGCCTTCCCATTCTTGTCAATCACTTTGTCCACGGCAGGAGAGGTCTTCGGTTTCTTCGAAGGATGAACTACTCGAAACCCGGCTTGCTCCTCTCCCTCAGTCAGATGCTTCTCTTTCTCCTTTTCCACCTCGCGCACCTTGTAGTCAACGGGCTCACGCTTCCTCAATCTCTCACGCTCCTCCGGAGTAGTAGCTTTCCTTCACCACAGATAGGAATCTGACACCCATAAGGCACTAACAGAAGAGTTCAAGAACCATACGTTTCTTTGAGCCCATTTAATGGCCCACTCCCTTCGACTCTCAGTAGTAAGCGCCACGGCAGTCTGCGGGACAGTGTCAAGCTTCGGGATCATCTGATTCAGTCCAACCTGTCTCATCAGCCTCTCCGGGAAGATGCATACCATGAATTCCAAGCCAGGAATGCACACAGATCGGGTAGGATCCAAGGAAGATACTCCAGTGACAGATTTGAGTTGCCACCACGGTACAACCCATCTAATCAAGGGGCCATCATCACTCTTCAGTTTGTTTTCCCAGTAATTGCACACTCGAGAGAAGTCCACCATGTAAAGCCTGGTCCTCATTGCAATTGAGTGAGCATGATAAGAAGGAACATGAACTGGGGGCTCGATCAATCGAAGATGATCCATAAGCCAGACCTACCAAAAGCGGGTATAAGAAAAAAAAACAAAAAAAAAAACAAAAAAAAAGAAACGAAAAAAAAATGAAAAAAAAAGAAGAAAAAAAAAAAAAGAAAAAAAAAGAAGAAAAAGAAAAGCGTTCTTTTACCTGGAAAATAATGGGACTTCCCAAATAAGGTAGGTCGCGATTGGCTTTCCTGTTATCCAAACCCAATAGGATCTCTCTTAAACATAAACAGGCTGGGCTCCTGCGCAGTTCCATTTGCTCAACTAGGCCCAGGAGACGGGGATCACCTCTCAAATCCTCATCAACATGCCCTTGAAGGACATATACATGTAACAAGCAAAATCCGAAAGCCCTTCGCCTGGCAACATAAGAGATGGTGGGGTCGACCTTGTTGATGAATCGGTCAATAAAGTCCAACATTCGCACTCCTTTCGAGGTCACTAGACGGTCCACCTCAATTCTTGTCAATCCAAGCAAGTCTCTAAATTTGTTCTTATACCCTTGTGAAGTAGAAGGAATAGCAGACAAGTGTTCTGGGTCCCACCCACCGATCGCAGCAATTTCTTCAGGAAATGGGCAAATGTCACCTCCGGGGAAAGCAAAAACATGATAATTCGGGTCCCAATAATCAAGACAAGCATCTAGGAATGGTTTGACCACCTTGATAAGCTTTAAACTCAACAATGACCCAAGATTATAAGCACCCATGTCGTGTTTCTCCACGTTGGAAAACTCGTTGGTCCACTCTTTTAGACGAATCTCTAAAGTATTCATGATGAATGTTTATTTTGAGAATTTTTATGTAATAAGACGAGGAAGAGACGGAAGAATTGTGTGCATAAAACCTCTATCGACGTCTCTATTTATACTAAAATCTGTTGCCTAAAATCCGCCAGGACGGAAACACCGGGGAACAGGCGTAGCACCTGCTGCGCCTCTTCAAAGGGACGCAGCTCCTGCTGCGCCTCTTCCTCAGCAGTGTTTCTGTGAATTTCCGCGTTGGATCTTTCCTAAATGCCTTAACGAATACTTTCCTATTCATACGGGTTATTATTTTGGTAAAGGCGTCAGGTTGCCATATTTCGTGTTTCCTAATTCTGCGGGCACGCATTTCGAGGCAATATCAGCATTTTCGTCATTCTAACACACTTACATATTTCTCTCTATTTTCTTCCTTTTTAGAAAATCATTTATACAATTTATTTCAAACTTATATATTTCTTGGGAATCATTTCGCTCCCGTCCTATATTACATTTCTAACTTATAGATTTCTATTTTTTTTCATTTTCTTGGGGGTAACCCTCCCTACCGTCCGGTCATTTCCAGCAATTTTTTTTGCATTTTTTGCACTTGTGGGTCATTCGTTTTGCGCTAATTTAGGCCATACATCATCAAATGTGTGTTTTACGTGACTTCTATGTAAATTTCGGCAGCATGACGGCATAAACCGTCATCTACCAAACCTGTTCAAAGCTAACCTGCAGGTACAAGCAACACAACCCAGCAGCAAAGGCACTCAGGCCATCATATACAACTAAAAGAGGGATATGTACAACAAACTGGGGGCTCGAGCCCCAAGCAAAATCCAAACGTCCAAAATGTAGATCCTAAATGTACAAATGTGCAAGATACAGCCAACAACAAACAAACAACAACAAAATTACTGCCGGTCGCCGCCTAACTCCGCAACTCTTGCCTCGAGAGCAGCAACCTCGGCGTCGCGAACCTCGAGCTCCCTCAGCAAACGAGCTGTCTCCTCCCGAGACTGGGCAAGCTCTCGCTCCAGCTCACGCTCCCTCTGCAAGCAACAAAATTGGCTCATGTCAATCATTTCAAGCAATCATAAGAAAAATAAGAAAATTCAAAAATGAAGAAAGGTTCATACTTGATGGCCCCGACCGCCGACCGCCGACAAGTGCCTCGACGACAGTAGCTCGCAGCCGGTTGACCACCCTCCATAACGCCACAAACCGAGACGGCGCAACCTGCATTTTCAAAAGAAGTTCTTCATAATCGGATAAGTTCAATCAAATGTGTTCTTACACAAAAAAATCATACAAATTAGAGGCTCACCCTCCGAATCAGATGCTGCCAATCGTCCAGGCCAGCATCTGTCACAGCCACGTCAAAGTCACGCAGCTCGGAGATCGTCGTCCTCCCGGTCGCGTCAGTGTACTCGAGGGTCTCAGGGTACTCTGGGGGCTCGATGCCCGCCGCCTCGACCTCCTGCAAAGCCAAATGATTCTCATTAATCGGTGATCTTTCATCGTATTCTGAAAAATCAAAAATAAAGAAGGATAAAGCACTTACCACAACCGGCCAGTACGCCAACCTCCCGTAGAGGAACGCCGAGTAGTCCTCACCAGAAAGCAGGAGGGCGTCACCACCGACGTCGCCCAAGTCGCCTCCTCTCGGCCTCGAAGGCTCCCCGAACATCGTCCTAGGAGGATCGATGGGAACCGTCAAGACATCCCGAGAGCACCGACGAGCCAAACGCTCGCCCAAGTACCACACAGGACCCATCGACGTCCTCCTCGCAAAGAACCGGCTCGAGCTCCTAGGTCGAAGGACCTCAGCCACAAAAGGAGGAGCGCCAGCGTACTCCGCCCAAGGCCTGGGCACCCACTGGGAAAAGACAAACAAGGGATCATTCTTATGATCAGTAATAAAAAAGCAAAACGAATATAAGTGAGATACTCACGCTGTCAAGCTGAAGAGCATTCACGTCCCGCCGGTAGACACTGTGAGAGGAACACTTGCTCCTCGTGCGACACATCACCCAATCCTTCACAACGGGATAGGCCTTCTCCAGCGGCTCCGTCCTCTTGGGCGAGAGGCTCGGAAAGTAGGAGTACACCCACGCCTGTGAAGCAAGATAGTCAATACACGATCTATTGTAATTCGATAAGGAAAAGAAGTGATTATTAGTCCAAATGAAGGTTCATACCTCCAACAGTAGTCCAGGGCCGACAGCACCAGGAGAAGTCCCCTTCTCCATCAACTTCGGACGAACCATGGCCCTCATGAAGCGGATGAGGACCGCAAAACCAGCAGTGACCCAGTCCCAACGTCCTAGGGAGCTCAGGTCAGAAAGAAAGGGAAGAAGCTTCGTCGACAGCCTCTCTCCCTTGTCTCCGAGGTAGATCGAAGACAGAAACCACCAAAGCCACAAACGGGCCCTCTGCTCAGCTGTACAGGGAGGAGGAGCCGTCTCTCTCCCGTCAATCACCACCCGCGCCGGGGTCTTCCCCGCAAAGTAGTCTCGGATATAAGAACTAGGCACCAAACCAGGCACTGTAACAGCCTTCGGCGCCAAGTTCCAGCCGATCAACCTCCTAGCCTCGCCCGAGTCCACCCTCATGGCGGTCTCCGGCCACTCCACCACCTCAGTCCCGCACGGCAGACCAGAGATCATGCCGTAGTCCTCCAACGTGACTCCCACCTCACCAAAAGGCATGTGAAAAGTGGAAGTCGTATCCCAGAATCGGTCCAAGAAAGCGCGGACCAGGCTAAGGTTAGCCCGCAGCTTCCTCTTCGCGATATCCCTCCAAGCCTGCACCAGGGCGCCGAATGCTCCCCGCTCAATCATGGCTCGCTCCTCTGCCGACAACCTCTCGTAGCACTCCATCGCCGTCGTGTAACCCGAGAACGATCTGATGTTCCCGGCCTCCTATTGTGATTTGAAACAAAAGCTATCTTTAGTTTGAATGAAATTGGAAAAGATATGAGCAAATGAAACGAAAGAATATGAGTGATGAGTAATGAATTCAAGGTTACAAAGCTCTTCACCATCCTGTAGGACAGGTGACCCTCCGCAGCCCAAACCAAGTGCCTGCTATCCCAGGTCTCAGCCCACGCAGGTGCTCCCCTCAGCTGACGACCTCCTCGCCCAACGTTGGCCCGTCTCGGGGCCTCCTCCTCCTCCGCAGCCTCCTCCTCCTGGACCTCGTCCTCAGCAGCCATCACCGCAGCAAAAGCCTCTTTGAGAGCACGAGAAGGGTTAACAGCAGTGTCTATCTCCATGAGAGCTCTCCCAGACGTAGAAGCCTCGTCACCTGCAAAATTAAAGTAATTTTAGGCCGCGTCAAGTGACGACAAGCCTTGATTAGGGGATTTTCGAGTTTTTTATGCCCCGAAGTCGCTCTTTTCTCGCCATCTTTGGCCATATTCCCACAAACCCGATCACTCATGTGGTAATTTGGGTTAAGTCAAGCCTAAGTTGAAGCCTAGTCATGGGTTCGAGTCGAAATTTCGACAGCATTTCGTTATAACGGCGATTATGCCCAAACCAAAATTCCGAGATGGTAGGAATTTTACCCATCATCCAGGGATTCCAAATATCAAGTTTCATCGCAAATGGGCAAGCCTAAGGCCATTTTCGAAGCAATTTACGGTTTAGCTGTGAAACCGTCTCAATTTCACTCAAATGCCCAAAACTCAACAAAAATTCGAAATAAATACATGGTTATGATCCTTATACTACCAATTAGCCATTTACATGGTCAATTTTACAAGGCAAAATCATTTGGGGGGAAAAGCCCCAAATTTTCGACATTTTAGGGTTGAAAACCCTAAATTTTGTCGATCCAATTCGTCCGTTATAAAAGATTAATGCAAGAATGATATACATACGTTGATTAGTCATGGCGAATGCAAGCTTTTGGATCAAATTTTGGCGGAAATGGTTGAAGTTTGAGAGAGAAATTGAGGAATTGTGTTTCGAAACAAATGAAATAAACCCTCTGTTTCATCGCGTTTTTACGCAGAAAAGACACCTCCAGAAACAAATGAAATAAACCCTTCATACGAATTTTCAAAAATTCGTTATGAGTTCGTTATTTGTGGGCCCATCTTTGGTGCGCCTCTTCCCCGATGCCATTTTATCTTTTTTGGTCCGTTTGACGATTATTCTTCGTTCAGACCCACATTTCTAAGCCAACTGCAGGCTATCATGCATTATTTATCGCTTCCAAGACCTTGCTTGTCACAACGAGCAGGTATTCTCACAGGTGTTGCGACACGCCTTCATTGTATTCCCCCGGCGAGAGTAAGCGGATAGACAATCCCTCTCGAGACATGGAGATAAGTTCCTGATAAGGTTTCCCCAACGAGAGTTCGCAACATACAATCGTCCCTCTCAAGATCTTCCGAAGTTTATTTGAAGACGACCCAAGCAGATTTCTCCCAGCAGTTCCCACCTGTGTCCTGCTACTCACGATATTTCCTGTTTCCCCACGGAGTGCGATAAAGGTGTCGTTCTCCAGAGGTTCCCAGACCGGCAGAGTTCTTACACTCAAACCTTGATTACCCCTTAGCGAAATTATATTTTGAGCCTCCTTCCCATTGATGCTTTCCTTTGGATCCCCCACCCTAGCACAATCCTTACTTATCTTTTAGGTCTTACCCTTAGCTCCTACGCTTATCCTTTAGCTCCTACGCTTACCCCTTAGCTCCTATGCACCTCCGGAAACGTCTCTCAAGAAGTCTCAGGTATGGTCTCTTCTTATGGCTGGCGAGCTTCCTTACGTAGTCTAATGGACTTTAAACGACCCTCCCCGATAGTCGATAAACTCTAAAATGTTCTCGATGACAGGTCCTTGGTTCAGACCCCTTGAGCCGCCTCGCGTCGTCATAGTCGTCAGGTTGTAATCTTCGATTGACCTAATGGCTATACTTTGACTTTCGACTTGTCCAAACCTCAGTCAAAGTGGGGGCTCTGTAGATACCTCATTTCTGCACCTCCCGCAAACCACCTGGTGATGATTGGGCCGCATGTTTGGTACGCGGAACGATTTGTGACAGTTCGTAAGTTTATCGTCAAGTGATTGCTCAAACATTTATTTCTACCTCTTAGTTGTCATCTACGCGCCGATACGGTCGTTTTGACAGTAATTAGAGTACATTTGGAGTCCGGGCCTAAAACCGTCTTCATTTTCTGATAACCGCTAAATCCCGAGTCAGAATGTTCTGGAATGTTCCGGATATTTCTATTCCATATTTTATAAATCTTTCACAATCTTTTATTCTTTGGTAAATAATTTCCCGTAATATTCATACAAAATATTAAGGAAAATAAGATTATCCCGTTATTCCATAAATGAAACACGGAAATCTTTCTTCCGCAGGAGGAAACCACCTAGGAACAGACGCAGCAGGTGCTACGCCTCTTCCAAGAGACGCAGTGACTGCTGCGCCTCTTCCCATGTCCTTTTCTGCGTATTTTTCGTATCTTTTCATATCTTTTCGAGATTCACTTCCAAAGTTTCTCCGAAACCCTAATGCCTTCCCGTGATTAGTATAAATAGGAGCCTTCGCTCCTCATATTTCTCACGCGAGTGTCCGCCCTTCTCTTCTCCCTTTGCATTCTAGACCACGTTCTTACTTTTTGGCGTCTACGTGCTTGAACATTCGACCACGTAAGCTCGGATCCTTCTGAGTACCAGCCTCGTTTGCATGACCGACCAATTTGACCAACTCCACAATTAATCAACTTAATTAATCTTAATCGTTTTCCTCTTACGAGGGCACTTTCGTTAAATTCAAGTCGAGCATCACTAATCATAAACTTAGTTCATCTCGTTTCGTTAAACATGTAAGTCTGAGGGAGTAAATTCTTCTTTATTTATTGTTATTTACCTTTTGTATCATTAATGTAAGATTTATGTCGAAAATACTTTTTAAAACCGATTTATAAAACCATGCTTTAAAACCGTTTTTACTGATTACCAGAAGATGACCGTCGAGAAAGGACGCAGCAACTGCTGCGCCTCTTCTTGAGGCTGCCGCAGTTCCTGCTTCCTTTCTTCTTCCTTCGTCCTCTGTCAATTCGTTGTTTTTGTTTGTTCTTAAATTTCTTGGCATAATAGCATAATAATTTCACATGTATATTATTTATCGTCATTAACACATTTAATTCATCATTAAATCCCGACTTAAATCCCAAGTAATCCAATATTTGCGGGTTTTCGTCATTAAAATCAATCCGGGTTGTAGAGATTCGATTCTTTCATGTTGAGTCTCTGGAATTCTATCTTTGATAAATTTCCATCTGTCTATTATCGTATTCGTCATTAATTCGTCATATTTAGCCTATTTAGTTCACCCATGTCACTAATCAATCTTTCGTTCATGTAAATAATTCGTTTGCATTCGTTTCATTCATGTTTTGTTGCTTTTATGACCCATTCGTATGTAATTAATCTGTTAAATCACTTTTATCCGAGTCGAATATCATAATTAATCCTTAAATTCACCCAACGAATATTAACGATTTGCAGTTCCGGCTTCACAGCCAGAACTCACCCTTGGAACAGACGCAAAGAATCGCGCGCCTCTTCAGGGCGCGCTCGACTGCTGCTGTTCGGTTGACTTCTGTCTCTGAACTTCCGTTCTGCTTTGACCTAGTTTAATTAGTTCGCGTATTAATTAACTATTAATCGTATTATCGCCTAATTCCTGTTTGTTAATTTATTTGTTTGTTCTTTCTCAAATTATTCGTTTTGAAAGTATTTTCGACATAAATCAATTGAATCCATTGTAATCATTGTAATTTTCATTATTGTATTTATTGTATTTCTTTTTATTGTACCATTTGTATGCCTTCGCATGTAATTGAACTTAAATTCCTACTTTGACATTAATTGTATGCTAAATTACTTGTTCACCAACTTAGCCTAATTTTCACATGCTAGGATTAAAACTTGGATGTTGCATTGCATGCATATAATCGACGATATATCAAGTACGAATAACTTCCCTAATCATTAGTAGAGGCCGCTATCGAGGCGGGCAGGATTAGGTGTTCGATCAAAAGAGCTTCCTAATACGTACCCTCACCCCTTACTCCAGATCTCTGTGAACATCCGTGTTCATTGTCATCCACGAGAGTCATTCTAGACATAGAATGCTAAGGGTAACGAGTTCTTGGTGTTCATGTCACTACTTTGTGTCTTGACATGGCACGAGGTATTCGAACGGTTTCCAATTTTCCACAATAAATTGGTGGTGACTCCACAAATGCAAACGCTTGTTCTCCTCCCAAGCGCCCCCGTGGGCCCGCGTCCACATTACGTGGAACCGTATTCAACGTCAGCATTGCCACCTCATCACCTCTGATCAAATGCCACGTCATCATTGTCATCTTATTTGAGTCTCAGTGTCGTACTTAGCGAGTTAGTGAGGGTTAGGATGATGATGACGAGGTGGTGATGGTGAAAATGGTGACAATTAAGTTGACTAAGACGAGCAAGATGAGAAAAAACGTATAAATGGTAGGAATTACGATATAAAAGAAGTTTTAAAAAATGACAGAAAAAGATGTTGATTGACCCGTTTTTTTTACCCGACCCCGACCCGAAACCCGTATCGAACCATTCGTATAACGGTGTGATATAGAAAATATTAAGAAAAAAATGTTTAATCTTACTAATATCATATATTAAACTGGATAATAATAAAAATTTAAGAATAATTATGCGTTTATAAGTTGATATAAGGAAAATAAACTTTTTTAAGAAGGCGTTAATCTGACCCGTTCTGAGCCTAAACTCGACCCGAAACCCGTATAAACCCGACCCGTATAAACCCGTATTTTTCAAACCCAAAATAGACCCGACCCGTATTTTACCCGAACCCGAAATGACAGAACCTGTAACCCGCCCGTTTGACCCGTTTGACAGGTCTAGGAGCAGGTACATCTGGCACCGTAGGTTGTGAGGAGATGGAGGAGGGTGCGGACATTTGAGTTCCGCTTTGTTTCTAGACTTGTTTCTATGGATTTATTGTTGGATATTTGCTAGACTTTTATCTCACTCTTTTATTTTGGATGTTGTAATTGGCCATAAGGCCACTACTTGTTTTTCCGTACTGCTTTTGAGTCATCTGGCTCAGGAACTTTGAGTTGATGTTAGCCATTTTAGCCGTTTGCAGGACTAAACTTTGGTGTTGTGTGTATAAGATGCCGAAAATCACATTCTGCCCTGGAAGATTCGGCCGAGCATGCCGATACTCGGCCGAGTATCACGTACTCGACTGAGTACTTCTTGATACTCAACTGAGTATCCGGATAATGCACCCCCGTGATTTGAAATCGTTAGAGCATCAAATGAGTAACTATTTTTCTGTATATGCATGCTCCAATGTCTTAGTGTCGTGTAAACTTCATGATATTCACTTTGTTTATATGATAAAGATATACGATCGAAATCTGTGATGAGACGGTAATAGTAATATAAGACCTGGAATGCGAGTGTTGGTGGTAACAATGTTGACTGAATGGCAATGGTATCATCATGGTTCATATACGTTCAATTGGCATCTTTTTATCTATGTTGCATGTCTTGTTTTCCTTAAATTGCATGAATAGGGTGGTTGTTTACATACATTATGGGCGTGTCGTAATCGTCACGTGACATTATATATGTTCTATGGTTGTTGTTTGCTTGCGCACTTATAATTTTGGTTTGATGGGTAGAATGAACTTCGGGGACGAAGTTCCTTTTTAGAGGGGTAGAAAACATCGCGCGGTAAAAGTTCTAACAAGTTGACAAAGTTCTTCTACGCTTCACCTTTATTTCAACTTTGAAGTTCTAAGTTGTCACAAACTTATGTAATACGTACTTTTGAAGTTCAACTTTGTTACGTAATTAAATTGTTAGTTGTATACAGTAACCGTATAGTTAGTCGATAGTTGACAAAACTATGTCAAAAGAGGTTGAAAACCTAATGTCACATGCTGGTGCCTTAAACTTATTTGGTGTTCGTTGTCGTGAGGCAATAGGTCTTTCCTGAGGCGTTTTGTCCGTCGTGTTGGGAGGTATGGGACGAACTTCGGGGACGAAGTTCCTTTTAAGGGAGAAGGACTGTAATACCCGCCCTGTTTAAGGACCAGTTGACCGACTGTTTGACCAGAGGAGACTCATAACAATGGATATGAGAGAGGATATGAGACCTACCTGATGGTTTGCTCGACCAAGTAGAGGCTACTCGGCCGAGTAGTGGTAACACTCGACCGAGTATCACGGCTGTTAACGCGTATAATAAAACGCGAGATCGTAAACCTTATTTCATTTTCGACGGTTCTTTTATCTTTCTAACCTTAACTTCTCTCTCTCTCCTACCTATCAACTACCTTTCTTCTCCTTCACCTAGCCTAGACACTAACCCAAGAAGGGGGAATGGTTCATGCTTGGAGTCATCGAGTCGGGATGTCATCGTTACCGACTTCGGTCCGTGTGTCAAGGTAAGTTTGTGTTTCGTTATTATATTTCAGTAGGTTTTTGGTGTAGTCTAGTAGTAGGATATGGTTACTACTTGTAGGATTCGTCTCAGAGTCTTGCCTGGCTAGTTGTTGGATGCACTTGCATGGATTAGCGATAAGGTAGGGTTTCCCTACTCAGTTTGATGTATAATTGATTTAATGCATTGTTGTGATTAAATGATTTGATTGATATTGTGATTGATTGTTGTTGGTGTATTTGAGTTTGGGTGTTGAGTTGAGATGGTTGATGATGTTCGCGAGGTGCGTCCTCGGCTGAGTGGAGTCAGTTGTGGGAGTGGCTTCACGCCCTTGATTCGCGCTTTGTGGAACCCGCCACAAGAGGGGATGTGCACATTAATAAACAGGGTTATCGCTCGTTGATGAGCAGGGATTAGGTGGGCAAGGTTGCGGTCCCCTGCTGGCAGGGCTACACACTTTAGTGTGTAGTCAGTTATGAGATGTGATTAGGAGGTGGAGGTGGATTGTGGAACAATTGTTTATCTTTATCGTATTTTGTCTTATGTTGATTGTTCATTGAACTGACCCCGTGTTGTGTTTTCAAAACTGTGGTGATCCATTCGGGGATGGTGAGCAGTTGGTTTAGCAGGTACAACTAGGTTTGATGCTTGTGGGACATGGAAAGGAATCTAGTCATCACGCAACCGAAGTAGATATTGCCGACATTCATGTTTAGTAGTTCTTCTAGTTGTTTATGTTGTATCTTCATCACGCTGTTCTACGATGTAAAGTAATAAGCTATTTAATACATGTTCTACTATTGTTTATTTGATCTACTACCTCGGGCAACCGAGATGGTAGCACCCTTATACACTGGGGTGGTCCTTCGTAAGGCACCTTGGTGTTTGGGGGTGTTACATTGTATAACTGTAATTATTCACTCACTCATTCAATAAAATTCCAAACTTTATTAATGTATTTCTCTAGAATATTTTCTCTCTCTAATCAATTAGAATCTTTTTCTTCTTCAAGCTTTACTATTATTCATCCATGGAGGATTTCATCACCATGAAATCTTTGATTTATAGTATTACAAAGTGTTAATTAATTTGACGTAAAAAAAAAGAACAATATACACAAAGGGAGCACATGCTTAAGAGACCGACCAAATACAAATTCTTGGTTAAAACGGACATATTCGTCTTAAACAAAAAAAAAAAGAGGTCAAATAAATATATGAGACAAAAAAAAGCTCAAGGAATTCTTGCCCTATCTAACTTTATTAGGTAGTATATTTAGCCCGTTTTACACTTAAAGCGGGAGTTAAGTATAAGACAAGGGATTAAACTTTAGATATTTTTTGTAACACTACCTTCTTACCCGGCCAAGGTAATGGGGAGATGTTACCTTCTCGGTTTCTCGAGGTAGTAAAATCGGAGTCGCAATTGAGAAACAATTAATATAAATAAGTATTTAGTGGACTACATAGACATGAATGAATAAATGAAATAAATAATACAACTCATGACTACTAAACTAATCTAGTTAACTATGCTTGACTCGAATGTCATCACGGATCGTCCCGTCTCTCGCAAGCAACCAAAGCTAACTTGTAAACAACTGCTCCCCATATGATCAGAAATATCATATGGATCAACACAGGCCACCCCGGAAATATGTGACATTTACACGGACACAACAAACGTCAGTTTCAATATATAAATATAAGACATGACTCGATAAGCGTAGACGCGACATAATTATGTGAATGAGACTCAACTATGCAATCACCATACCGGTACTGGGACACGCCCAGACGTACTCACAACCACCGATGCCAGGGACACGCACATGACACCACACCTCACACAAAGGTACCGGGACACGCCAAGACGTACCGGGTCCAGAAGCCAACCGGATCCCCTGCCAGACGTCGTGCCTTAACCACACGAGTCCCTCAGTGACTCAAGCCATTAATGTGCACATCCCCCTTGGAGTGGGAAGCTCCAAGGGGCGACCCGAGTGCAAGACGGTTTTCCAACCGTCTTACGTCTCCTCAACAATCAAGTACCACCACCAAAGACCTCCAACATAATACAACCACAACCATGTATGACCAATGGAAGAACAACATTAAACATATGACCAAATTCATGAATTCAATCCCACATGCATACTAACCGACTCATGAATGCACTAGTAAGAAAAGACACCCATATATGCATACACAATATTGAAACCGAGTAGGATAACCTACCTTTTAGCATAATCCATAAGCTAATCGAAATCACCAAGTATCCATCTCATAAAACCGTCTCAACCTACATAAGTCATGTAATAACTATCACAAACCACTCTATACTATATTATAACATAAAATCCCTTGTTATTAGTCACTAATTACTCATTTTACATAACTAAATACTAATTAACCTCTCTTAGTAAATCCTAACTCGAAATTACTCATAAGACAAAGAGGAAAAGGTGAGATTTATACTTACAAAGGTAGATCGGGAAAAAGGAGAGGTGTTCCCCCATTGATATGAGATGTGATGTCGTCGGGTCACATCCAATCAAACACATTTATAATACTCAACATACAAATAGTTAGTGGTAAGTCGAGGTCGATCCATGGGACGGTGGTTACTCAAATTATTCAATCTAATTATGGTTGTGCTTGGGGTTGTCACAATTATAATGGGTTGATGATTCTAATCTAATAAAAGCAATAAACAAGCAACAAAAGGAAAGATGTAAACTGTTGGGCCCAAAATTATTCTGCCTGACCTGACGAAGGCCAGGCGACATCCAAAGACAAGTTCCAAGCAAAAGACATATGAAACCAGGCATTTATTCAAACACGGATATGCACCAAGCAGGAGTTGATGAAAGACAGGCGAAAGATAACCAGCAGCCTGAAAAGGAAAAGCACCAGGCCACTGCAGGCGACAAACAGGCAGTTGATATATGTTCCCTACAAAAAAGGAAGACCAATTCCAGAAAGCTATGATATAGGAAGCAGTCAAAGCAACGGCTAATCAAAAGGCAACCACCTCCGGGTAAATAGGGCACATTCCCTATTTACCAGGAAACCCTAAACGGCATAAGAAGGAAGGAGAGATCAGCTATAAATAGAAAAGAAGAGAAGATCAGAAGGACCATGAGATATAACCTTACTTTTACTTATATTTTTATATTCTTAAGCAATCTATTCGCCTGTCACGCCTGATATAACAATACTCTGTCAGGCTATCTAAAACCATAGTAACAATCACTCCTAGCTTGGTGCCCGTGGTTTTTTCCCTTATTCCCAGGGTTTTTCCACCGGGGATGTAGCAAATTACCCCCATTACTTTCATACTATGTGCAAATCAACCCCTTAAGTTTCACTTGTAGCAAATTAGCCCCATAAGTTTCCAAAAATGTGTAATTAAGCACAAATCAAATTTTCTATCATTTTTTTAATTAAAACTAATATATTCTATTATAAAAATGATTTTAAATATATCTATTAAAAATTAAATACATTATATTTCTACATATTCAACGAAAAATGCAAACCAAATTTAATTTAAACAAAAAAATTGGTCATGTAACTTTGTAACTTCACTTAAATTCTCATACTATGAACATTTTTTCACCAAAATAAATTAATAAATATTATAAAAATATATTTGAACATGTTTTTTTTGATAATCAGGAATTTTAGAATTTATATTTTATTAAATATTTGGACTTTCAATAATAGTATAATAATTAATTTAGTAAATTTTATTCTTAAAAATAAGATTTGTGCTTAATTACACATTGGGAGAAACTTATGGGGGTGATTTGCTATATTAATAAGTTAGGGGGCTTAATTGCACCTAGTATCAAACTTGTGGGGGTTATTTGCTATATTTCTCGTTTTTCCACGTATAAAAATCTTTGTGTCATTATTTATTTGTTCATTTTGCACTTAACTATATCAATCAGGCGAGTTGTTTGAGTTAGATCACCCTACATATAAATCCTTGGCAGGACAATCTAGATCAGTAAAAACCCTGCCAAAACAATTGGCGCCCACCGTGGGGCATCTAGCTCAAAAATAATCAAAGCCCATAACTAAACACCACAAAAAACTAAGAAAAGATGGCAGGAGATAACGTTGAGCAACAATTAGCTGCTGCCAAACAACAGTTGTTGGAGATGGAACAACTGAAACAAAAAATGGTCCAGCCAAGCGAAGTGGCAAAATTGAAAGAATCGAATCCACCTAAAAATACGGTGGGAGAAAAAGCTTCAGGATCAAAGTTGAAGTCCACTGCACAAAGATTCTCCTCAATCATAAGGAACATTGATTTCTCCAATATTGGTACTCCTACTCCATCAAAGTCCAAAGCAGGAGAAGAGACAGACTCAGGAGAACTCCAAAATGAAGAGACCTCATCAGATCAGACTAACACGGCCATTATGATGGCTATGCTCCAAGAAATCCAAAAACTTCATGAGAGATTTGAAAAGATTCCAGGAGTTCCTACCCCAATTGAAGAAGGAAATCCAGAGAGCTATGCTGATTCACCCTTTGTGGATGAAATAGCAAAAATAGACCTGCCAAATAAATTTGTGATTCCCTCAATGAGAATCTATGATGGATACTGCGGAAATCATAAAGGTGAAAGAAGCCTGGCAAGCAAAATTCTCAGGACAGGCTACTTCTGGCCAACCCTGAGAGCTGACTGCATAGCATATAGCTCAAAATGTGAAGCCTGCCAAATCCACTCCCCTTATATCCATCAACCATCAGAGCTACTATATTCCATCTCAGCCCCCTGGCCATTCATGAAATGGGGCATGGACATAGTAGGCAAGCTACCTCAGGCACCTGGACAAAAAGTCTTCATGCTAGCAATGACTGACTACTTTTCCAAATGGATAGAGGCAGACTCTTACAGGCAAGTCAAAGAAAAGCATGTCATATCATTTATCAAAAGGAATATCATATGCAGATATGGAATACCTTGAGAAATAGTCTGTGACAACGGTACACAATTTGTGGGAAAAAGAACAAAGCAAACTTCGTGCACAATGGAATATCAACCTAGTCACATCTACACCAGGCTACCCTAAAGCCAACGGCCAAGCAGAATCAAGTAACAAAATAGTAATCATTTTGCTGAAGAAAAAGTGAAAAAAGAAGAAAAGGAAGATGGGCGGAAGAGCTCCTCCTAGTCCTATGGGGTGACAGGACCACACCCAAAACGACCACGGGCCGGACACCATATTCCCTGGTTTATGGGCTGCGATAGCGATAATACCAATGAGAAATTCATGTGCCAACTACGGAAACTGAACACAATAGAAGAGAACATGCCCCTATTGCGGGATAAACTACTCTTAACGAGAAGAGGCGAGGGATGCGGCCAAAGTCGGGATAGCCGCCTACCAACAAAGAGCGAAGTTACAACAAAAATGTCAACATCAGAGTATTCAAAGAAGGAGACCTGGTCCTAAGGAAAGTTTTCCCCAACACCAGAGAAAAGAACGCAGGCAAACTAGCCCCTACATGGGAAGGCCCGTACTTAATTGATTCAATAGTGGGACAAGGAGCTTACAGGCTACAAACTTTGGAAGGAGAAATGATCCCCAGATCTTGGAACATTTCCCACTTAAAACTATTTCATATCTGAGAAGCAGGTAAAACTACCCACCCTATATACATGTCAATAGAACTTCCTGCTATGTGCTAAATTGCTTGGCTGTTATTCTTAGCTTCATCTAAAACTTTATTTCAAATCCTGAAAACTTGTTTTACGCCTTCTTTTCACTTATTATATGTTACACTTTAGGCTTAAACAAATGTTCAGGATTAAGAGCCACTCCACCCAACCTGAATAGCATTTCTAAAAATGCTCTAATTTGGCACCTGCCTGCCTGACCTGAAAATTAAAACTGAGCTCAGTACATAAAAAGACAAGTACAAAGGTGGAATAGACCAGAGTACTTGTCAAAGAAGCCATCCTGACAGGCTGAGGGCCATAAGCCCTCCTGACCGGCAACCACCCTCATTCTTAAAAGCCCTCATGACAGGCAAATAGAGCCACCATTCCCCATAAACACAGGAACGAGGGCCATAAGCCCTCCTGACAGGCATCACTCTAACAGAAAAATATCACATGAATGTACAGGTACAAATTCCAATCAAACACAGCAAGAAAATCAAGAGAAGAAAGGCCAGGCGACATCCAAAGACAAGTTCTAAGCAAAAGACATATGAAACCAGGCATTTATTCAAACACGGATAGGCACCAAGTAGGAGTTGATGAAAGACAGGCGAAAGATAACCAGCAGTCTGAATAGGGAAAGCACCAGGCCACTGCAGGCAACAAACAGGCAGTTGATATATGTTCCCTACAAAAAAGGAAGACCAATTCCAGAAAGCTATGATATAGGAAGCAGTCAAAGCAACGGGTAATCAAAAGGCAACCACCTCCGGGTAAATAGGGCACATTCCCTATTTACCAGGAAACCCTAAACGGCATAAGAAGGAAGGAGAGATCAGCTATAAATAGAAAAGAAGAGAAGATCAGAAGGACAATGAGATATACCCTTACTTTTACTTATATTTTTATATTCTTAAGCAATCTATTCGCCTGTCACGCCTGATATAACAATACTCTATCAGGCTATCTAAAACCATAGTAACAATCACTCCTGGCTTGGTGCCCGTGGTTTTTTCCCTTATTCCCAGGGTTTTTCCACGTATAAAAATCTTTGTGTCATTATTTATTTGTTCATTTTGCACTTAACTATATCAATCAGGCGAGTTGTTTGAGTTAGATCACCCTACATATAAATCCATGGCAGGACAATCTAGATCAGTAAAAACCCTGCCAAAACATAAACAATTGATTAAAGATGCTAGGATATCATGGGTTCATAAGGGATTCATGGGAGTTGATCATACAAACATGTTTCCTACTAGATCCAAGCAATTATTGTTGTGGTGGATCGAGTTGGCTTATATCTTACAATCCTAGGAAGGTTTGGGTCCCGGAGCCGAATCGATTAGATTGTACAACACCTACAAGTCGACTTAATCCTCCCTATCCAACTATATGCATGGTCTAATGAGACTCGAGTTGGTTTATGTCTTACAAGTCTCATTGAAAAGATAAGTGATGGTTGTAAATGCAAGGATTCATAGGCTTAGCATTTCATCAAACATAACATGTGCATAAGTTGAAATCACAACAAGCAAGCAAATTAATTATGGAAGCATATTAGATTAAGCATGAATCATTCCTCATGTTTATTTCCCCTAATTACCCATTAATCCTAGCTAAGTAACTACTCACTCATGATCAAGTTTAACATGTTAATAAGGTTGTCAATCATACTAACAAAGCCAAACATGATGAACAAGTAAGAAAGATTAACAATAAGTAAAACAAGGATTAAGAGAATTATACCTATGGAGATTCCAAAATAATAATGCAAAGAATAATAGAAGTACTTGATGATTGATGGAAGGTTGTCAATCTCCCAATAAACCCAAATGATCTTCTAATTACCCAATAATAAACTTGAATTACTCAATAATAAACTTGAACAATAATTAAGGAAAGATTAATGTGTAATTTGTGGAAAGATTAAATGATAATCTATTCTAATCTACTCCTAATGTAATCTAAGGAAGGATTGAATTAACCTAATGAAAACTTGTTTGTTTGATTATTACAAATGGGGTATATATAGTAGAGCATCATTAGGTTAAGCAAGGGTAAAATAGTAATTTAACAATGCTAATTGTTGGGTAGGGAATCGCTAGGCTTTTGGAGAGATGCCGGTCTCTTTTTGCTAGTCTCTCAAGAAATATGCGCGGATCATGGTTCACGTAGAAAGGAAGAACTTCCTGTCCAGGAATACGCTCGTCCCGAGCTGAAAACGAGCATCCAGAGCTTCAACCCGAGCGGGTTGAAATTGACCCGAGCGGGTTCATCAGTATCCTGCTCCAGATAGGTTTGACCCGCGCGGGTTGAGCTGATATTCCCTTTCTTTTTGCTTTTAAGCCTAAGATACCTCTATATACTCTTTATTTCTTCTTCCTTGGTCATCATTCTTGCCTCCTCTTCATACTTAGTCAATCAAATATCGTCAACAAGCTTTCAAATATGAACGAAAGACGGGAATTTCCGCCTTATTATCTCTTTTCCTACAAAACATATAAAATGCACTAGGAAAGCAAATAGGAAGGATTTGAAGGATAAAATGGTCATGAAATGTTATAAAAGTATACAAAATAGGTTCAATTAGGGGACTAAATGTGCGCAAATAATGTTCACATCAAATATCCCCAAACCGAACCTTTACTCGTCCCGAGTAAAGAGGTGACAAAAACTAGACCTTTATTTAAACTAACCTACTAATATAGCCGATATGAGACAATTAGCGGGTCTCACTCTGCCCCTTCAACTCACAACAAGACAACCATGAGGTAGGATGCCTTCTTGCAAGGCAAGGTGGGTCTTGCCAAAATGGCGACACATCCAATCATTAAGCACGCAAAATCAAGTAATGGATGCATCAACAAAAGAAAAGCCACTTTCCTCATCTAAGTGGCGGAAATTATCTACAAGGGAAGCAATTCAAGGGTACACACTCTTTCATAGATGCAATTTCTTCAAACTACTAAGCCTAGAAGGATACCAATAAATCACCTCCAAGTTGTGTCAAGCTGGGGTACCTTTGTCCTCAATCGTTAAATGCTTTTGTCAAGAGTAGACTCCCTATGGTGTTAGAAACACTGGAGGATCGCGGAATTCCCCCTCTTACCTAGACAAGAAGAAGGGCCGTCCCCTCTATACCATGCACAAAAATGGATACGATGGATAAAGGGATCAATAGATATTTGAGTTTCATTTGGAAGTTTGCTTTGTTGATGTTTTTCCCCCCAATTTCTTGTGGCATATAACCTTTGAGAACAATTTCTTGCCATTTCTTTTGATTTTTGGCATTTCAATACTTGACAACTTTCAACTTTTTGCATTTCTTTTTGAACATTTTCAAAGTCACCCCATATGTAGTGAGGGTGCCTTATATTTTAAGCTTTAGGAGTTCTATTTTTGCTCCTCTTTTCATTTGATGCATTTTTGCAAACTTTCTTTCACTTTTCATTTCATTGAACTCAAATCGATTTCTTTTTGTGCCCATTCCCTTCGATGACAAAAATGTGGTAGAACATGGATGATGGATGCATGGTTTCAAGGGTCACCTTGGAATAAACGGTAGCCAAGGAGTTATCACACCACAAGGTACTCTTGACTAGGCCTTAATCCATGGGTCAAAGGATACTAGCATGACACATCCTAGGGTGTTTTACAAGTATTCTAACAAGCAAAGTCTTAAGAAGAAAAAGCATCTACTAGGGCCTATATACACTTGTCAAGCTTCCCTTCGCAAAATTTTTCTAACATGCAAACTACATGCCATGATGCAACTAGCATATAAACATTCTAATGCAAATGATTCTACCAACTAATATGCCATATAATCTAAATGCAAGTCCTAAATTCACATTGTTTTACCGCATCAATCAAAATAAAGCCACATAGTCATTAACATAAAGAGGAAAAAGGAGATTGGAAAGATCATACCATGCGGTCTTCAATATCCTCATGTCTCGGATGTGGCGTAATCGATCAATGTGAACAAGGATAGACAAACATAATATATACAAACAATATATACAAGACTACACTAAAAAGGAAATGAACTTGTTTTTTGTTTTTTCAATTTTTCAAATTTTTATGGTTTTTTCGAAATTTTTCAATTTTTTTAGATTTTTGAATAAAAGTTAAGTTAGAATTCCCCATCCCCACACTAATATGGGCATTGTCCTCAATGGCCAAAATGATGGGAAATCATGCAAGCATGATGCATGAATTCTACTCTAAATGCAAGCTACACTAATCTACACTAAATGATGCATGGGTTTTTATTTATGACGGAGAGCGTAATTTATATTACCTCCCATTGCGTATGCATGTACTTCCCCAAACCGAGTTAGACATTATTTCTAATGTCTCAAATTATGGGGTAGTTCATGCACACAAGATGCAATGCATGAAACTAAATTTGTCATTTTGGATTTTCAATAGTGGGAACTATGAAATAAGAACACCTCAATGGGGCTGAGGTGTTAGTCCTATATGTTGCTAGGACTACTCCAACCATGATCAAGATAAATAAGTAAAGCAAAGAAAGAAGTAGACAAACCTCAAGAGGGTAGGAGCCTCCAAAGCTTGCTAGTCTTCCACCATATCATCGTTATCATCATCTTCCTCAATAGAAGTGGACTCATCACCACTTCCCTCTTCACTTCCTTCATCATCCTCTTCTTCTTCTTCATCACTAGCCTCTTCCTCAATGTTATCATCAACAACCTCATCACCGACAACCTCATCGTCACCCGGAATCTCACCCCTAGATACACTCGGAAAGAAGACTTCCCTATCCGCCCAACTAGGCAAAGGACATGAAGGATAAAGTAGTCCTTGCCTAGCTAAATGAAGGATGGGTGGATATTGGGCTAAGTATGCATCTTACCGATCCTTAAAAGCTTGTTTGTGCATCTCTTGCATAAGTAGAGACATATAATCTTTGCTTGCTTCAACACCTTCGGGTCTGAACTCTTGATACTTGAATGGATAGGGTGGTGTGACAATGGAAGAGGAGGGCATTTCAATTTCACCCCTTTGTTGACGGATGATGTATTCGGCTTCTTTTGAGAGGGGAAGGAGGTAGTTGGTCCGATGGACACTCAAACGACATATCTTGGAAGGCAAAGTAAAAGATCTAGCCTCATTGGTGAGCCACCCATACTTGGTGTCAAGAGGGTTATGAGTGATCCACTTGTACTTGTTAATCGTAGCATCCATGTCAATGAGATGACCCCCCTTTTTCGCTACATACTTGCTATTCTTGTTGAAATTCGGATCAAAGTACTTAGCCAAAAGAGTGACTAGACTTCCATTTACAATAACGGTGGTGCCTTGCTTTCCACAATCAATATTTAGCCATCTTTCCACCAAAAGCCTTAGAGAATTGTAAGGCTTGGTGAATTCCCTTCCAATATTTAAGGCCGACTCAAGAAGAACACAATCGAGCTTGGTAAAGTGGTTGGTGTCTTTTCTTGCAATGATAGTATTCCCGATGACCTTGTGCCACACTCTAATGCCCGGATGGTGGACTAATAGAGCGCGACTAGCATGATAGTTCTCAAATTTCCTCCCGGAAATCGCCTCCCAAAGAGGAGCGGGGTCATACTTTCCGGGATTCTTGAAATAACTAGGTGAATCACTAAGACCCAATGCTTTACCCAATTCATCAAAGGTGATGCCCTATTCACATTTGCAAGGCGGAACTCGATGTTTTCTCTAGTCTCTACCTTAGTAACTTTCAAAGAACTCAAGAATTCTAAGGTAAGGGAGGGGTATGTCAATTCTTTTGTAGCAAACAATTTTCCCAACCCCATGGCTTCAAAGAAGGCTTTAGTTTGTTCAAGGACACCCAACTTGTTCAAGGCATCTTCACAAATAAACTTGGTGGATAGAAAGGATTTTCTAGCATACTTGGCAAATGTATCCCTATGGGAGTTAGAAATGAAAATTACCTCCGGATAGTTCGATAGTTGAGCAATTTCCGGAGTTGTTGATGTTGTTGCTTCCAAGGGAGGTTGTTGTTGTTGCACTTCCAAGTTTGAACTAGCTACCACCATAGCCATTGAGGCTTTCTTTGCTTGAAGACTCTTTTGTCTTGTTGAGAGTGCCTTTGCCTTAGGTGCCTTTGTTGCTCCTTTTGTCCTTGCCATTGATGATTGAACCAAGAAAAGAGTGAAAATCTTCAATTTCCAAGTATACCCAAATCGATTTTAAGATGAAAGGCTTTGCCTTTATAATTTCAAAAATCGACTCAAAGGTTGAAGATTTTGGTGCTTGGTTTGATTTTTGTTGGAAGAGGAGTGATTAATTGTTGTTAAAAGGAAGTTTGGATTTGGTTTTGTTGAATTTGGTTGAGGAAATCTTGTTTTGGTGATGGAGAGGATGAGGGTTTTGAGTTTTGGGGTTTATGGGTAGTGTTTTGAATGAAGGAATGAAGAAATGAATGGGGTATGGGGTATTTAAAATACCCGAAAAATTTGAAATAGCAGGGGAAGACGGGCGTCTTTCCGTCGGGACGCTCGGATTCTTCCTCTTTTTGCTTCAGGACTCTCGCCTAAAGACGGGCGTCTTTCAGCAAACACGCTCGGATTTATCAACTGCGGGACGGGCGTCTTCTGCTGAAGACGGGCGGATTCTCTTCCAGTGAGTTTTCTTGTTTTTCTCAGCCAAAAAGACGGGCGTCTTTCCTTCCAGGACGGGAGTCTTTCTGGAGACGGGCGGATTATCTTGCAGGACGCTCGGATTTATCAACAGTCCCAAAATTTCAAATTCTCAGCTCAGATGGACGGGCGGATTTTGACAAAGACGTCCGGATTGCCTGAAGACGGGCGGATTCCCTAGAAAACGCTCGGATTCTCCCTGCTCTACCCGGATTCAGTTCCATCCGTGCACTTGCATATCCCGTGTCATTTTTTATTCTTCGAAATCCCGTGTTCTTCATTGTAGGGGCAATACTAAGGCATGAATAGCCTAGGCAATTGCTATCCCCACACTAAGCTAAAGCACTACACATCAATTGAAATCATTAGTCCCTCCCTCACTTCTCTCAAAAATGATAATTATCTTGATCAAACTATAAAAATCCAAAAATGACAAAAAATGCAATGTAAAAATTAAAATACGAGTTAGGGAGTTAGAAGTATTTACAAATGGTGGTTTAGGGAGGACTCCACCAAACTCTCATCCTTAGTGAGATGTCATGGGGGCATGTCCAAGGTGTTGTTGATGTTGCTCAACACCTTGAAGAAGTAATCAAAAGCTTGTTCATTATCATGATAAAGATCTTCAATAGATCTTTGCCCTTGTTGTCGCTCTGGATCGATAGCATTACCAATATAGGGATTGAAAATCCCTTCAAACTCATCGTCCCAAAGACCACAAACTTCATCTACTTGATCACTAAAGATCTCTTGAGTTGACAGAGACAACTCTCCCACTTTCTTGTCTTGGCCAATGAGGCCATCCTCTTCATTGCTTGACTTTGGTGAGCTTTTCAAGCTCTCTTTGTTACTATTCACTTGCTCTTTGAATGGAGCATCTTCAATTTTCTTCTTCCATTGGAATTCCGACTTCTTCCTATCATCCTTCCGGCTATAATGATCAATCATAAAACATGGTTCATGCAAACGGGGAGCTCTCATGGTCTTGTCAAGATTGAAAGTTATGCTCTCATCTCCCACTTCTAGAGTGAGCTCTCCATGCTTCACATCAATCACCGCACCCGCGGTGTGTAAGAAAGGTCTTCCTAGAATGATTGGAATGTTGGAGTCTTCTTCCATATCAACAATGACAAAGTCCACCGGGATGAAAAATTTCCCAATTCTTATGGGAACATCTTCCCATATCCCTAATGGTGTCTTCGTCGATCTATCGGCCATTTGAAGTGTGATATTGGTGCATTTAAGCTCTCCCATCCCCAACCTTTTACTCACCGAGTACGGCATAACACTCATACTAGCCCCTAGATCACATAAGGCTTTGTTGATCGTGGTGTCGCCAATGGTACACGGTATTGAGAAGCTTCCCGGATCTTTGAGTTTTAGAGGTGAACTCCCTTGAAGTATTGCACTACTCACCTTAGTGAAGGCGATAGTCTCAAGCTTCCGGATCGACTTCTTCTTTGTGAGGATGTCTTTCATGTATTTTGCATAGGCCGGCACGTGATTGATTAATTCCGTGAAAGGAATTGAGACTTCCAAATTCTTCACAATTTCCATAAATTTTCCAAGTTGGTCATCAAATTTGGGCTTGGCTTGACGACTCGGAAAAGGAAGTCTAATCACAATGGGCTCCTTCTCCTTGACCTTGTCTTCATTTTTCATTGAAATTTCTTCTTTTGATGGTTCCCCATCCTTGGAGTTTTGCACAATTTCTTCTTTGTCACTAGCTTCCACAACTTCATCCTCAACTTGCTTCTTCGGTGCTTCATACCTTGTACCACTCCTCAAGTAAATGGCACTAACCGTTTCATGTCTTGGGGGATTACTTTGAGGTGGTAATTGCCCCTTTTGTCTTTGTGAGCTTGAAGATGCTAGTTGAGTCAATTGGGTTTCCAACATTTTGGTGTGAGCTAGGATGTTGTTGATGGTGATTTCCTTTGCTTGACTATCCTTTTGCATTTGAGTGAAAAATTCTTGTTGATTCTTTTGCATTTGGAGGACCGCTTTTTGAACATCAAAACCTTGGTCATTTTGTTGATTGTATGGAGTTTGATTTTGGTAACCTTGGTTTTGGTTGTAAAAGGGTTTTTGATTTTGGTTTCTCATGGGAGGTGGGGTGTATGTTGGTTGAGGGTTTTGAACATTTTGGCTTTTGTATGAGAGATTTGGATGGAATTTGGTGTTTTCATTGTAATAGTTGGAATAGGGGGTACCACTCTTGTATGCTTGGAAAGCATTCACTTGTTCATTTGTTCCTCTACATTCACTTTGGTCATGTCCCAAAGTTCCACAATTCTCACATATCCCACTTGGGATTGATGAAGATGCCGTCATGGCATTAACATGATGCTTTGGTGATTTTGAGGCTTCTTCAAGCCTAGCCATAGCTTTTTCAAATTTCAAATTGATGGTATCAATGTGAGCACTAAGTTGAGCACCCAATTGAGTAATGGAGTCCACTTCATGCTTTCCTCCTCTAGTAGCCTTGCGGGGTCTACTATATTGTGAGTTATGGACCTCCATTTCCACAATTATATTATAAGTTTGATTGTCATCAACTTCGGTGAACATTCCATTTGATCCCATGTTGAGAATGTTCCTTGAATCATCATAAAGACCGTTCCAAAATTGTTGTACCAAGAACCACTCGCTAAGTCCATGGTGAGGACATGAGCGACAAATTCCTTTGAATCGCGCCCAAGCTTCATACAAAGATTCTTCATCCCTTTGCTTAAAGCCCGTAATTTGAGCTCTTAGCATGTTAGTCTTTTCCGGTGGATAGAACTTTTTGTAGAAAGCTAGAGCCAACTTATTCCAAGAATCAATTCCGAGAGTAGCCTTATCAAGGCCTTTCAACCAATGTTTTGCGGTGCCAATGAGAAAAAGGAAATAAGACCCATCGAATTTGGTCTTGAGTTACACCGGTTTGAGAAATCGCATCACAATAGTCACAAAAGGTCTCCATATGAGAGTGAGGGTCTTCACTAGGCATCCCCCCAAATTGGCTTCTTTCGACTAATTGGATAAATGCGGATTTGGCAATAAAATTTCAGGTTAGATGTTGTGGTGTGGGAGTACCATTGGGTAGGTTCTCCTCGGTGGGTACGGAATGTGATGAAAACTTAGGCATTGTGGGTTGATTTTGTGTTGGATTTTGTGTTGGGTTCTCCTCACCTTCTCTTGCAAAAAGGGTTGATGAACTCAATAGTATTTGGTTTAATATCTACAACCTCACCAATACCTCTCAAAGTTCTCCTAGCAAGTCTTCTATTGGTTATCAAAGTTCTTTCAATTTTGTGATCAAAGGGTAACAAGTCACCTTGTGACCTTCTAGACATGCAAAATATCAAACAACTCGAAAACAATTAGAACAAACCTTGAGGAGTTTTACTTCCCAAAGGCAAAGAAAGACACAACTAATAACAATGTAAGAAAATATAAATCAAGTTAACACCGTCCCCGGCAACGGCGCCATTTTTGGTCGAGATGTGATGTCGTCGGGTCACATCCAATCAAACACATTTATAATACTCAACATACAACTAGTTAGTGGTAAGTCGAGGTCGATCCATGGGACGGTGGTTATTCAAATTATTCAATATAATTATGGTTGTGCTTGGGGTTGTGATACCCGTCGTTGTGAGTACCAAAGATAAAATTTATAATCTCCTATTAAGACTAACCTAGGCTAGTGGTAACAGGGTCGAACCACAAGGAGGCAGTTGTAAATTCTAGTTGCTCTATGTTTAGTCTAAGGTAACAAATGTGGGGGTTGGTTTGAATTGGTCTACAGCTAATAGTAAATAAAAACAGTAAACTAAATAAATGATTTAAACAGATAAAAGAAGGGTACTAGGATGGTCGGGTCATTATAGCTTCGGCGGCAGCAAACTAAGTCGGTCTGAATCAAACTCAGGTAAGGCGGGAAACAAAGAGGTCCTCTCGGTCCACTCTTAACAAATAACATCTCTCGATCTCGCTATAGGTCCCTAATGTCACTAATACTAACTTTCGTCCTGAAAAGCGACTAACGGTCTAAAATATACCTATCTTTCGATCTCAGCACAGTTTAGTCGATTTAATTGATGGTCAAATAACTTTCCCTATCTTTCGATCTAATGGGTCAGTCACGAAATAGGTATCTAACTGGTCGCATGCATTCGATTCGTTAAATACAAGATTAAATTCAATTAAAACGAATATGAACCCTACGAGGCCAGTCGATCGACTGAAAAGGTCAGTCGATCGACCAACACGCGAGACAGTTCTCCCTAATCTAATGCCGCCTATGCCATAAATCGCCTACATCCTAGCACTAAAAAATTAGCTACTCATGATGAAAGTAATAACAATAATAATACTAATAACAATTAATGAATTCATGCTTAGAGTAAATAACAACAATGATGATATGATAATTGGCTTTTGGGACACTAGCTATCAATTCTATACTAATAATGAAAGTAAAGCAATAAGTTGAAACTAGGGCAGAAAGAATACCGAGATTCAAGAGGAAAGATTAAGAACAATGGTAGAATTCCAATGCTAAAATCGATAACCCAAACCCTAGTTACTCGAAATAAACTAAAACTCAAGGCACTGTATTGTGGTGAAAACTTGGATAAAAACTTGATCAAAACTTGAATGCTAAACTGATGGTTTTATGTTACGTTATATAGCAATCAACGCAACATCTTATTTCCTAAACCTAAACTTCACGGGCTTCAAGATTCACGGTCTTTCAATTCACGTCTGGAATAGAAATCTGGTCGATCGATTGATAGTGCTGGTCGATCGACTGCTTCTCAGCAAACAGTGGCTTCTGGAACCCGAGCATTGGTCGATCGACTGGCTGAGCTGCTATTTGACTTCTCAAAACACGTGGACTTGTCTTTTGGGCCTTGAATTGCGCACCAAGCTCGTTCCTTAAGTGATTCCTTTACGTCATTTGCAATGCAGATTACTCGGGGACGGATTTGGCTTGATTTCCCGTTGAATTCTTCACATTTCTGCAATAATGTACAAAATACGAAAGTAGACGGAAATAGGGAGAAATGTAGCATAAACTACAAGAATGAGCTCTGAAATGCGTGTAAAATGGGATGTAAAACATCATATAAAAGACACGCATCAAACTTCCCCAAACCAAACCCTTGCTTGTCCCCAAGCAAGAACTAGACTCGATCTAATGACCTAATGGAACGAGTTCAATCTCAGAGCGAAATGCAACAAGTAAAGCCTAAGCCAATTTAATGCACAACCAACAATCAATTAGTAATGTGAATCATGCAAACGAATTATAAAGTCGTCAAAAACTGCTGCACCTTTGACTATAGAGACTTATCAAATTGGACTCTCGCGGGTCGCTCAAATCACTCAATAGGTATAGGTGAAAATATATGTAAGATAGAAAGAAGTAATTTTGTAGTGACTCTCACCTAACTACGACCTATGAAAACATGCCAGCAATAAAATATGAAAGTGACCTCTACGACCGTACATACGCATTCCAACCGAACAGATGACCAATGACACATGCCGAGGTATATATGGGTTATGTGAGGTATGGGTAAGAAGAGGCAAAATATTTATGGAAAAGTGGAGGTACAGGTGATCAAGCTAGTACCAAAACGGAACCATATGGCAACATCCTTCTTCTTGCTCAAAGACAAATGAAAAGGTGTTATAGCAAGCACGAAACTCACAATCTCCAAACTATCAAATCAATAAAACTCCCCATAAGATGTAAATGAAACGTGGGAGCAAAAATCGCCAAAAGATAAGGATTAAATTATGCGAATTGATCTCTTTTCTCGAATCTCAGTCGATCGACCATGTGTGGCTGTCGATCGACCCATTTGAACAGTACAGAACCTCTTTTGTTTTTTCTTTTTCGTTTCTTTTTCAATTTTTTTCTTTTTCTTTTGTTTCTATTTCTTTCTTTCCTCCTTTATTTCATTTCCCAACCGTCATCTCAACAGAGCAAACGCCACCAAAAATGAGTAACAATCCCGAAAACACAGACTACTAGCTTGACAAGGGACAGGCTAAATGTAGGATGTAGTAATGGGACAAAAAGGGGTATTTTTGGCAGTGTGAAGCTTATGGGTAAAATGAGAAAAGGAAACCTCTTCCACATGTGTCAACAAACCACAGACCGAATGCATACAGGTATTAAGTAGATCAAATTCATATTCATGCAAATTAAGGAAACATGTCTCATAAGGAGTACTACTCACATTCCTAAATGAACCGGTCATGAATGTCACCAGTTACAGGCTCTACTTCTCAGAAAGTATAAGTAGTTTACCAATTTTCTAAGTCAAGTCTCAAATCCAGCAGGTAATTCAACGAAAACTCGTAGGTATGCACTTATACGATTCTACTAATAACATGTCAATCTAGCAAGGCTCAGGCGAAACAGGTGCAAATGCAAAATTATCATAGAAATACTACCGTTCCGACTCGACCTATATGCTAAAATAAACGTGCATTTTATGGAATTTTTTGAAATTTTATCAATTGTTTTTTTTTTGAATTTTTCTGTATATATATAAAAGAAATGAAGAAAACAATGCAAAACAAAATTAAACGTGAATGCAAGCAAATGTGAAGCGACGCAAAACCCTTCCCCAAACCAAATCGCACAATGTCCCCATTGTGCAAAATCATGTAATGAAGAAAAGAGAAATGGGAATTTGCGAGAAAATAAATAAGAAAGACACAAAGGAAAGATATGGAACTCACAAGACTTTAAGCGCAGCAAAGGAAACCTCCCCAAACCAGCGTGAGCTAGGAGGTTTCGGAGAGCAGCAGTGCTACCAATAAGGACCTAAAAAGACAATTAAAAACCACGCATAAGACTGAGAAAACAATTTTGAAACGTAAAAATTGTGCACAAATGAGACAATAGAAGAAATAGATAATTCGACGGAAAATAAAGTAGAGTAGAAGACTCCCTTAGGTCCGCATATCGACCAAACACAGCAGGGGAGAGGTCGTGAACGAATGTAGCAGCAGCAGTGGTCGATCGACTAAGGAGATCAGTCGATCGACCAGGTGGGCGTGAACAGTAGCTCTGCAAAACGCAATTCAGTCGATCGACTAATGGTGCGATCGATCGGTGAAAACACTCTTCTTTGCGGCGTCCTATTTCTTCGTAATTGCTCAATGATTTGAGCTAACAAGCTCTAAATACCTGCAAATGCACAATAGTACGCGCCCAAAATTGCGCAAAACCCAGAACGAAGTCTAAAGTACTTAAAAATCCTAAACGAAATAAAAGCGAAGTTTTCACGCACACAAAAGAGCAATAAAATTGTCTTAAAAAAGCAAATAAAGAGAAGTTTATAACGAGCTTGATCAACTAATAGTTGATCAAGAAGGACCACGGTATGGCCCACTTCGGCTTCCGCCGGTCGCTAGAGGTAGCCTCAATGGTGCTCATCTTATTGGTTGCACCCTTCTTAGCGTCGACGGTCGGAGAGCTCAATGAATCAACTTCGTCATCTCCCCAATCAAGGACTCCCTCGGAATCGTCGGAATCCAGATCAGCCCATCTCACCTTGGCTGGCTCATCTTCCACTTCCTCATCAGTCCCATAGCTTAGGCATCCAAGACCTCCTCTTTGAATGATAGGCTTTGTCGCAGCTGGAGCATCCAACGGCTCTTCCTTCCCCAAACCAGCTCCTGCATTATCTAAAATAACAGATTCTTCCTCCTTCTTGCTCTCAACCTGGGGCGGAGGGGTTAACACAGCAGTAGTAATAGGGACAGTCGATTCGGGAAGCACAAAGTACGATCTCTTTTCAGAGACCGTATTACAAGTAACAGGCCACATGGCGTCCTTCTTTTTGGCAGGTTGGGCAAAAATGATAGAATGTTTCCCAACCTTGAAGGTCAAGGTTCCTAAACCGACGTCAATAACTGCACCAGCAGTGTGCAGAAATGGCCTACCTAAGATGATTGGTATATGGGCATCCTCAGGCATGTCAAGGACAACAAAGTCAACAGGAAAGAAAAACTTCCCTATTTGGACGGGTATGTCCTCTAGGACTCCTATAGGCTCAACCGCAGATCGGTCAGCCATCTGAACTGTCATGTCAGTGATAGCAAACCGGGTCAACTTGAGTTTCCTAGCTAAACTCAAGGGCATGACGCTTATACTGGCCCCTAAGTCACACAATGCCTTCTCAATTGAGAAGGTACCTATTTTGCAAGGAACGGAAAAGCTGCCCGGGTCCTCTAACTTATGGGGCGCAGTGTGAGACAGATAAGAACAAGACTCCTTGGTGAGTGCGACAGTGTGCACTGTTTCAAGTTACCGCTTTTTGGACAACAGTTGTTTCATAAATTTAGTGTAAGCGGGTACTTGGTTAACTAACTCAAGGAAGGGGACTTGCACATTTAGACTACGGATAACTTTCTCAAACTTATTGAAAGATACCTGTTCTTTGGTCGGCACAAGCCTCTCCGGATATGGGGCTGTAAGGAGTACCTTAGCCCTCTCTTCTAATTCACGCGCACCGGCATCCTTGGACTTAGGCTGAAAGTCCGTCACCTTCTCCTTGTTGAAGCTAGACCCCTCCTCAGACCGTCTCAAATGAGAACCATTGACCGTCATTGGATCGAACTTCGGAGTCGGGACTGACCCATCAGCACTCGGGTCTGCCCCTAAAATCTTCGGGACCGTGGTACCCCGAAACAAGTGGTCTCGGAGGTTATTTGGCATTAAAGGACGAAATTCTTCAGCATCAGCAGCGATCTCAGTCGATCGACCACTCTCCTCAGTCGATCGACTAAGATGTACAGTTCCAGAAGCTCTTGTAACCCGTGCTTCAGTCGATCGACTGGGTATATCAGTCGATCGACTGAAATACCTGGCAGACGCTTTTTTCTTTGATTTGTTCGTTGAAGCTTTCTTTTGACTCGTTTCTGGCTCATCTTTTCCAACAGCATCCTCAACCATGGCAGGACCATCAAGGGTGGACCCGCTCCTCAAAGTGATGGCATTTAGGGTCTCCTTTTGTTCCGGTTGAGTGGGCAAGTGTCCGGGAGCTCGAGTGTTACTTTTACTAGCCAGTTGAGCAATTTGGCTCTCTAGTAAGTTCATCCCGGCCTCTCTTGCTTGGGACTCCTTTAGCAACAGATTCTTGAGCTCGGAAAATTCCGAATTCTGTGATTGTTGTTGTTGCGGCACATAAGGAGGCTTTTGATATTGCTGTTGCTTTTGATGAGGAGGCACATATGGTTGTTGCTGTGGCGGAGGTTGAGTTGGATTCAAAACATTCTGGCTTCTCCAACTCAAGTTTGGATGTGGTGGCTCGTAGTAGGTGTTTGTCTGCCTATAGTGTTGAAAGGCAGCACAAGATTCAAAGGGACTAGGACAGTTTTTCGAGACATGGCCCTCAACTCCACACCTTTCACAGACGAAAGGACCGTCTGACACAGCATTGACTTGGTATATCCCACCTTTAGAAGCTCCTCCTAGCTCATACTTGTCAAACCTCGCAGTAAGAGCCTCAAGTGCAAATGAGAAGAGGATTCAGCGGCTCTTCTCGGTTTCCTCTCGAATTCCCATACTCGGCCTTGTGGGTAGCTAGATCGTCAATGATCTTCCACCCCTTGGTTGCTCCCAAATTTTCAGCAAATCTCCCGTTGGCTGCAGCATCCAAAATGGCCCTCTGATCGTCGTACAACCCATTGTAGAAATGATTGCACAAACTCCACTTTTCGAACCCATGATGCGGTATGGTTCGCACTAACTTCTTGAATCGGACCCATGCCTCGTGGAAATTCTCATCTGGCCCTTGTTTAAAGCCCGTGATTTGAGCTCTAATAGCGATCGTCCTTGAAGCAGAAAAGTACTTCTTGTAGAACGCCAATGCCAATGTATTCCAATCGTGATCTCTCGAGCGGTCCGGTCCAAATCTCTATACCACTCCCTTGCAACATCACGAAGGGAGAAGATGAACATGGTCTCTTTGATTTGATCCTGGGTCACGCCCGCTGGTGGGGGAATGGAGCAGCGAGAGTCAATAAAGGTCTCCATATGCCTTCCGCATCTTCATTTGCAGCTCCCCAAATGGTTTCTCTCAACCATAGTGATATAGGCGGGCTTTGGTTCGAATTTCTGGCATCTCCGTGTAACTCGAACCCCTTGTATAAATTGTCACTGTCGGCTCGGAATAACTAGCTATACTTGCTTCCTCGGCCATGACTGGAATTTTGGGAGAAGTAATGTCTCGGTGAAGAAGAAGTGGAAACGGGTGAAGATCGGGTCTTCTTGAACAGATCGTTCTCGTGATAGCTTGACAGAGTACTCGGCTCTTCCTCGTCCGTAATACTCTTTGTGTTCGCCTCAACTCGCGCAAGGATCTCTCAAGCTCAGGGTTCAACGGTACTAATTCTCCACCCTGTGACCTGCGCATAAGAAGAAACTACAAAAGAATATAAGACAAGTTTAAGGAACGGATGTCCCTTAAACTAAGAAAGACTAAAAACAAAAACAACTAAAATTAGGACTATTGCCTCCCAAGAACGGCGCCAAAATTTGATACCCGTCGTTGTGAGTACCAAAGATAAAATTTATAATCTCCTATTAAGACTAACCTAGGCTAGTGGTAATGTGGTCGAACCACAAGGAGGCAGTTGTAAATTCTAGTTGCTCTATGTTTAGTCTAAGGTAACAAATGTGGGGGTTGGTTTGAATTGGTCTACAGCTAATAGTAAATAAAAACAGTAAACTAAATAAATGATTTAAACAGATAAAAGAAGGGTACTAGGATGGTCGGGTCATTATAGCTTCGGCGGCAGCAAACTAAGTCGGTCTGAATCAAACTCAGGTAAGGCGGGAAACAAAGAGGTCCTCTCGGTCCACTCTTAATAAATAGCATCTCTCGATCTCGCTATAGGTCCCTAATGTCACTAATACTAACTTTCGTCCTGAAAAGCGACTAACGGTCTAAACTATACCTATCTTTCGATCTCAGCACAATTTAGTCGATTTAATTGATGGTCAAATAACTTTCCCTATCTTTCGATCTAATGGGTCAGTCACGAAATAGGTATCTAACTGGTCGCATGCATTCGATTCGTTAAATACAAGATTAAATTCAATTAAAACGAATATGAACCCTACGAGGCCAGTCGATCGACTGAAAAGGTCAGTCGATCGACCAACACGCGAGACAGTTCTCCCTAATCTAATGCCGCCTATGCCATAAATCGCCTACATCCTAGCACTAAAAAATTAGCTACTCATGATGAAAGTAATAACAATAATAATACTAATAACAATTAATGAATTCATGCTTAGAGTAAATAACAACAATGATGATATGATAATTGGCTTTTGGGACACTAGCTATCAATTCTATACTAATAATGAAAGTAAAGCAATAAGTTGAAACTAGGGCAGAAAGAATACCGAGATTCAAGAGGAAAGATTAAGAACAATGGTAGAATTCCAATGCTAAAATCGATAACCCAAACCCTAGTTACTCGAAATAAACTAAAACTCAAGGCACTGTATTGTGGTGAAAACTTGGATAAAAACTTGATCAAAACTTGAATGCTAAACTGATGGTTTTATGTTACGTTATATAGCAATCAACGCAACATCTTATTTCCTAAACCTAAACTTCACGGGCTTCAAGATTCACGGTCTTTCAATTCACGTCTGGAATAGAAATCTGGTCGATCGACTGATAGTGCTGGTCGATCGACTGCTCCTCAGCAAACAGTGGCTTCTGGAACCCGAGCATTGGTCGATCGACTGGCTGAGCTGCTATTTGACTTCTCAAAACACGTGGACTTGTCTTTTGGGCCTTGAATTGCGCACCAAGCTCGTTCCTTAAGTGATTCCTTTACGTCATTTGCAATGCAGATTACTCGGGGACGGATTTGGCTTGATTTCCCGTTGAATTCTTCACATTTCTGCAATAATGTACAAAATACGAAAGTAGACGGAAATAGGGAGAAATGTAGCATAAACTACAAGAATGAGCTCTGAAATGCGTGTAAAATGGGATGTAAAACATCATATAAAAGACACGCATCAGGTTGTCACAATTATAATGGGTTGATGATTCTAATCTAATAAAAGCAATAAACAAGCAACAAAAGGAAAGATGTAAACAATTGATTAAAGATGCTAGGATATCATGGGTTCATAAGGGATTCATGGGAGTTGATCATACAAACATGTTTCCTACTAGATGCAAGCAATTATTGTTGTGGTGGATCGAGTTGGTTTATATCTTACAATCCTAGGAAGGTTTGGGTCCCGGAGCCGAATCGATTAGATTGTACAACACCTACAAGTCGACTTAATCCTCCCTATCCAACTATATGCATGGTCTAATGAGACTCGAGTTGGTTTATGTCTTACAAGTCTCATTGAAAAGATAAGTGATGGTTGTAAATGCAAGGATTCATAGGCTTAGCATTTCATCAAACATAACATGTGCATAAGTTGAAATCACAACAAGCAAGCAAATTAATTATGGAAGCATATTAGATTAAGCATGAATCATTCCTCATGTTTATTTCCCCTAATTACCCATTAATCCTAGCCAAGTAACTACTCACTCATGATCAAGTTTAACATGTTAATAAGGTTGTCAATCATACTAACAAAGCCAAACATGATGAACAAGTAAGAAAGATTAACAATAAGTAAAACAAGGATTAAGAGAATTATACCTATGGAGATTCCAAAATAATAATGCAAAGAATAATAGAAGTACTTGATGATTGATGGAAGGTTGTCAATCTCCCAATAAACCCAAATGATCTTCTAATTACCCAATAATAAACTTGAATTACTCAATAATAAACTTGAACAATAATTAAGGAAAGATTAATGTGTAATTTGTGGAAAGATTAAATGATAATCTATTTTAATCTACTCCTAATCTAATCTAAGGAAGGATTGAATTAACCTAAAGAAAACTTGATTGTTTGATTATTACAAATGGGGTATATATAGTAGAGCATCATTAGGTTAAGCAAGGGTAAAATAGTAATTTAACAATGCTAATTGTTGGGTAGGGAATCGCTAGTCTTTCGGAGAGATGCCGGTCTCTTTTTGCTAGTCTCTCAAGAAATATGCGCGGATCATGGTTCACGTAGCAAGGAAGAACTTCCTGTCCAGGAATACGCTCGTCCCGAGCTGAAAACGAGCATCCAGAGCTTCAACCCGAGCGGGTTGAAATTGACCCGAGCGGGTTGAAATTGACCCGAGCGAGTTCATCAGTATCCTGCTCCAGATAGGCTTGACCCCCGCGGGTTGAGCTGATATTCCCTTTCTTTTTGCTTTTAAGCCTAAGATACCTCTATATACTCTTTATTTCTTCTTCCTTGGTCATTATTCTTGCCTCCTCTTCATACTTAGTCCATCAAATATCGTCAACAAGCTTTCAAATATGCACGAAAGACGGGAATTTCCGCCTTATTATCTCCTTTCCTACAAAACATATAAAATGCACTAGGAAAGCAAATAGGAAGGATTTGACGGATAAAATGGTCATGAAATGTTATAAAAGTATGCAAAATAGGTTCAATTAGGGACTAAATGTGCGCAAATAATGTTCACATCACCCATTAAACCAAGGTTGAAGGCCAAGGGAAGGGCATTGGGAGCATTGTAGAGAGAGGGGAGAGTGTTTTTGAGTAAGAAAGGAGAAGAAGAAGAAGAAGAATGAATGAAGGAGATAAGGTTGGGATAGGATGAAATCCCGAGATATCCTTTCTCGGGTACAACTCAGCACCACTCGACCAAGTGACCGGTTCACTCGACCGAGTGGCACTCACTCGGTCGAGTATACCCTTACTCGACCGAGTGCCAGCTCACTTGGTCCACCTAGAGTTCTACTCGGTCTACTGGAAGTCTACTAGGTCTAATGTAGGTCTTACTTGGTCTCGTAGGAAGGGTCATCCTTTACTTCCGAATACATGTGGGTTCCCTCACGTGTCCCTAGGTCTTTCGTGGGTCCCAAATTATCCGAGTATTACAATCTTACCTCCTTAAAAATGAACTTCGCCCCCGAAGTTCGCCACTCACTCTCTTTCCCAATTATTCCTCGGTCTTCTCTCAAGCTTCCATTCTCATTTCATGTTCGCTCTCTTGCCATCATCACTCTTATTGTTACACACGTATATCCCATCTATCCTAAGTTTCTTGTTCACTCTCAATACTTTCCCACGTATCGTACTCTTTCTTTTTCTAAATTTCCGAGTTCTTACATTCATTACCCCTAAAAGAGAACTTCGTCCCGAAGTTCGCTATAAGTCTCATATGACACTCTCCCGGTAATCTGGCATTATTGTCCAATGTTGTGTTCTCCAAAGGGTCTCGGGTTGTTTCACTATATCACTTGTCATATTGCGCCGCTACTACACATACTAGTGTTACAAACTCGTCATGTGGCATGTACTAGCCACTATTGTTTACTTATCCACTACCATTACGGAATGCATACACCTTTCATGTACTTTATGCCATCATATAATCATTCGTAGCTTGACTATTTTCGTATACCGCCCAGACAAGTGACAAGATCAAATGTAAACAACTCATAAAGGTCTATAATATGGGTTTTCTATGGTCATTTGACTCTTAGTAGGTCGGTATAGTCCAAAATCAGGTTCAAATGCGTCATAGGTGGTTTAAAATTCCTAGAAAGGGTCAAATTCCAACGCACTCGGTTGAATTCAGCAGTTACTCGGCCTAGTCAATGTCACTCGGTCGAGTGGGGTTTTTTTACAGGAGGTTTCCATGTCTGTCTTTTGGCCTACTCGATCGAGTGAAGGCGTCACTCGATTGAGTGGGCCGTCACTCGGTCGAGTAGAGAGGGTACTTGGCTGAGTGTTACTGGGTAGTTTAGGTTTTCGGCCACTAATGGCCTCCAAGTTCCCCTATGGTCGAGCATACATGCAATGGAGTCCAAACGGTGATTACCGCACCATCCTAGCATACAAGGTCCACTAGTATTGGCCTTATGGCCGGCTTACATCACGTGAATTGAATTGTTCAAAGTTTTAAATGATAAAGAAAAGTCCTAAAAAGTCCGAATCATAAAACCGCCACTACGGGGAGGGATTCCTCTTCTTACCAATGTTTGACACCCATCTTGCCCACCGGGAACGACTCTTCACCGTCTTGATTCCTCCATGAGCTTGCTCCTCTTCATTGTCCCCTTCCTCCTCTTCATTCTCCTCCTCATCCTCCGGTTCCCTACGAGTCCCCTCCTCCCATACTTCATCAAGGTCCATGGCCTCTGCCGCCAAAGATGTTCCCGCCTCACTTCCACTCCCTTAGTAGACATTGCTAGGATAGATCCCGGTATCACCCATATATGGGTCACGCAAGTGTCCCACGCTAAAAGGAAAGTTGATCTCCCAATCCAATGGTTGGATACCATAAGTCTTGAAGACTCTGGAGGTGTCTCCGGGTCCGGACCAAAAGCTAGGGCGGTGGGCGGGTCGTACTCCTTGATTATAGGCCGCCTCGTGCATGTCTCTCAACACAAGGTCGATGTTCACTCGTTTTATGAGGTACGACATAGGATATTTGGAGTCAAAGGTGGGTGAGGCTTGGCCAAAGTTCCCGGCATATGGTAGGGCATCATAGTTGTAGGAATGGAGTGAGGGAAAAGATGTGGGAGCTTGCTCGACGGGAGCACGATGTGATGGAGGTAACGGAGGTGCCTCCCGCCTCTCAGTAGCATCATCTAGGTCAAAAGTAAGGCTACTAGGGATAGTATACCTTTGGGCCTCGAGGCGGGGTGATCCCTCTCTCTCTAAAGGGGAAGTCAGGGGTAGTTCCTCACCGGCGGGGAGCTTCATATACCACTCATCATCAACCCTCCAAGAGTAGGTGTCGTCGTCCTCCTCCCCATCCACAACCCAAGACTGAGCCCTCAACCAATCAAGATCGAAATAAACAATTTTCTTGGACATGGGTGCATCCACCGCCCCCGGTTCGTAAGCTAGAAAGTTCTTGGCCAACCGAGTCACCAAGGCCCCACAATCTAAGGAGCATTGGTCCGACTCGGCCATCCTCCCAAGGGCAAGACACACCAAAGACATGGGATTAAAGTGGAAACGACTTTCATGGCGGGGGTTAAGGTAGGAGCTCAAGATCAACACCTCCGTGGAGTTGAGTTTGCTCGGGTCCTTCCTCCCATAGAGGAGGTTGGTCAAGGAGCACAAGCAAATCTTTAGGAGGGGGAATCAATGTCACTAGTCTTCATGTTACTCACACTAACCTTTTCCTTGCTCGTGTAAAGATGGTAATACTTTGAAGCTTTCATGTCTTTATCAACCTTATCATGGTGACCCATAACTCGCTTACCCACCCCTAGATAGTTGTCAAAAGCATCACTACCTAGGTTGAAATGGGTATTCTTGAGCCTAAAACTCACATTATGGGTCTCCTTGTCATAGGTGAAGGAGCTCAAAAACTCAAGGGTGAGGTTGTGATAACTTATCTCCTCCAAATTGTACAAACCCTCCAGTCCGAGAACCGTGCAGATGTTATGCACCTCCTTCTCTATCCCTAGGGTCTCCAAGGTACTTACCGACATGCACTTGGTTGGGGCCATCCTCCTAGTGGCTAGGACCTCGAACTTATCCCGGTTCTCCTCACTCCCAAAAGCTATAGACGGGTAATCCGGGAGGGTGATAGCGGGCAGTGCTTCTTGTTGAGGTTGGGGAGCATTCCTTCCACGACCGCTTCTAGCGTTCCTTGCCATGCTACAAGAGAATCACACACAAGATATGGAATGGGAAAGGTAAGAATTGGAAGAAAATGTAGGACGTGAATGAATATTTTCTCAACTTCCCAAATTGATGAATATCAAATGAAGGGGATTTCCAAGATAGTTTCTTTACATTTTAACCAACTTTTCAAAAATTTTCTCATGTTACAAATCCTTTTCCAGAAATTAAAGGCTCTTGTGATATAATACGGTTTTAAAACATGACTTTTATTACGTGTATTATTCTTATTCATCATTCAACTTGATAAATATTGACTCAACCATGACACCCTACACCAGTTTCTTATCATATTAGCCATTTAACAACACTTTAAAGTCTTACATAAGAGGTTACATGTTGATGTCATCAATTGAACTTGTTAAGCTTGATAAAAATGAGAATTAGTTGGGCAAAATTTTAAAAGAGGTCTGGGCAAGTGAAATGCTTTCTTGTCATTTTAAAGTTTTTTAGTCGAGCAAATTTTAAGTGTAAGGCTACTTCAAGCATCATGGTTTGGAGTTTGGAGAAATCATGAGAAAGTGACTCAAGTAGTAAACAAAAAAATTTAAAAATTGGCATGGCTAATGTCGGATTTTTCAAGAATTTGAGGCAAAATTTTCCTTTAATCCCTCTTATATATTAGTAATAACCATAAAATTCTCAATCCCTCAACATGGAAAAATTATCTTTAAGACATGAAAATGCATTGTTCATGGAAAAATTTCACCCGAATTTTAAGACAAAATTGGTTTCATTTTGGGACCACATACCACATTATCAACCAAGATAATGGTCTCATAAGGCAATTAAACCAAGTTTTTACTCATGAAAAATCGAAAATTGGGCATGACTTGTCTAGAATTCGAAAATTTAAGACGAAATTTATACATAGTAAACAAGATCCATTCATGATAACAAAGATTAAGCCGTTGTTGTCCAATTAAACACAACAACAATAAACAAAATCCCATTATTGACTCAAGAACACCATTTTCGAGTTCAACAATGGTGGACAAAATTTAATCACAAAAGTTTGATTTTTATCAACAACAATAGTGTAAAAAGCTTACTAGTATCATGAATTAAGCAAAATGAACAACTAATTAACAAAACTCAAAGGATTTAAGAGTAGATATAAGAAAACTCAAATTGGAGAAAAAGATGGAAGAAGATGAATAAGCTTATCTTGACTAATTAGTGGGATTAGATGACAAAAGTGGAGTAATAGGATGAATTCCAAGTAAAATAGAACAACAATGGAGGTTTTTGGGGAATTTTGGAGAAGAAAGAGATGAAGATATGGATATATGAAGGTAAGAATGAAAAATTGGGGGAAATAAGAGCTCTTAGCCGAGCGGTCCAACCCGTGTGAACCCACTCGGCCGAGTGCCGAGTGTACTCGGTCGAGTACGATTCCACTCGGTCGAGTGGATGATCCACTCGGTCGAGTGACGGGTTTTTCCAGAATGTATTACCTCCTAGAACTGGGTCCACTCGGTCGAGTAAAGGGTCCACTCGGTCGAGTGCTTGCTTCCTCGGCCGAGTTGGTACTCGCACTCGGTCAAGTGATTCCGTTGGGTTTAAATTTTCAATAGAATTTTATCGATGAATTTCCTGCAAGAGAATACAAGGTTCGGGAGTCCACCGTCTATTGGTGACTCGTCCCGAGTTAGTTCATACGTTGTTCTGCTTACCATCTATGGTGCACCACCGTAACACTAGTGGCTACTCCACTAGTATCCATTACTACTCATACATGATCAAGGACACTAATAGGCATTCAATTAACACACAATGTAATGAAAAAAAAATTAAACTATTACCCATACACCAACATATGTTAAATCATTTCCAAAACACGCTATTCACATTAATTTAAACATTCAACTTCCATACACATGCGAAATTCATAGAATGCAAGAGTCTAACCACAACCATGTCATTCATGCAATCACAAAACATTGTCTATATCATTCACCCTTACTTGTAACCACCCACGTAGTGACCGACCGAAGCAACATGTAGTAGTTTTTATATAAGGGCGCCCACTCATCCAAAACCGATCTCCTATTGTACTCGTGTCGGATTTATTTTATTAGACATACCTAGGTTCATCTTGGTTCATTGGTTTGGGTTCCAAAATCGAAGCTCTGATACCACTTTGTAACACCCCCTTCTTACCCGGCCAAGGTAATGGGGAGATGTTACCTTCTCGGTTTCCCGAGGTAGTGAAATCGGAGTCGCAATTGAGAAACAATTAAATTAAATAAGTATTTAGTGGATTACAATAGACATGAATGAATTAACGAAATGAATAATACAACTCATGACTACTAAACTAATCTAGTTAACTATGCTTGACTCGAATGTCATCACGGCTCGTCTCGTCTCTCGCAAGCAACCAAAGCTAACCTGTAAACAACTGCTCCCCATATGATCGAAAATATCATATGGATCAAGACAGGCCACCTCGAAAATAGGTGACATTTACACGGACACAACAAACGTCAGTTTCAATACATAAACATAAGACATGACTCGATAAGCATAGACGCGACATAATTATGTGAATGAGACTCAACTATGCAATCACCATACCGGTACCAGGACACGCCCAAATGTACTCACAACCACCTGTGTCAGGGACACGCCGACGACACCACACCTCACACAAAGGTATCGGGACACGCCCAGACGTACCGGGTCCGGAAGCCAACCGGATCCTCTGCCAGATGTCGTGCCTCAACCACACGAGTCCCTCCGTGACTCAAGCCATTAATGTGCACATCCCCCTTAGAGTGGGAAGCTCCAATGGGTGACCCGAGCGCAAGACGGTTTCCCAACCATCTTACGTCTCCTCAACAATCAAGTACCACCACCAAAGACTTCCAACATAATACAACCACAACCATGTATGACCAATGGAAGAACAACATTTAACATATGACCAAATTCATGAATTCAATCCCACATGCATACTAACCGACTCATGAATGCACTAGTAAGGAACGACACCCAAATATGCATACACAATATTGAAACCGAGTAGGATAACCTACCTTTTAGCATAATCCACAAGCTAATCGAAATCACCAAGTATCCATCTAAAACCGTCTCATCCTACATAAGTCATGTAATAACTATCACAAACCACTCTATACTATATTGTAACATAAAATCCCTTGTTATTAGTCACTAATTACTCATTTTACATAACTAAATACTAATTAACCTCTCTTAGTAAACTCTAACTCAAAATTACTCATAAGACAAAGAGGAAAAGGTGAGATTTCTACTTACAGAGGTAGATCGGGAAAAAGGAGAGGTGTTCCACCATTAATCCAAGTTTGATGGTCAAGGGAACGGCATTGGGAGCATTTTAGAGAGAGGGGAGAGTGTTTTAGGGTAAGAAAGGAGAAGAAGAAGAAGAATGAAGGGATAGGGTTGGGATAGGATGAAATCCCGAGATATCCTTTCTCGGGTACAACTCAGCACCACTCGACCGAATGACCGGTTTACTCGACCGACTCACTCGGTCGAGTATACCCTTACTCGGCCGAGTGCCAGCTCACTTAGTCCGCCTAGAGTTCTACTCGGTCCACTGGAAGTCTACTAGGTCTAGTTTAGGTCTTACTTGGTCTCGTAGAAGGGGTCATCCTTTACTTCCGAGTACATGTGGGTTCCCTCAAGTGTCCCTAGGTCCTTTGTGGGTCCCAAATTATCCGAGTATTACATTTTTACAGTTAAGGATCTCAACGTTCATACTTTCCAGTGAAGGACCTCTTATCTATTTTCCATCAACTTAACGTTAACTATCATGGCTGCTGGAGTTTTGTAAAGAATAAAGTGGGCAGAATTCAATGTGACGGTAGAGCTAATGTTCTCTTAATAAATAATGTAAATACTTAAATAGCTGGATCCAAAAATACGTAAACAAATGTGATCCATAAATTTGATTTGACATAATTCACTTTTATGAGTTTTTTTTTTTTTTTTTTTTTTTGTGGTAAAAGTTAAGTATATTGATATCAAAAAATAATTACATCATAATGTTCAAGTGAATGTACAAAAACACCCAAAAGAATTAGCTAAATTTGTCGAATCCACCTAGTATCCCTAGTAGGTAGAACTGATGTATTTTTTGCCCAAAATCTCACAATAACATCCTTGATAACTTTCCTAGCAATGACATCAGGCCTCAGGACATAAGACTCCAATCTGGCTTTGTTCCTTGTATTCCAAATGGAGTAAGTAACTCTTACATGACACGCTGTTGAACCATATAATATATGTTTATGTTTTGATGATATCAAGGTGCTTTATAATTTATATATACTCGTTGCGCGTAATCGTTTGTTTAAGTCTTTTAGATTTGACTTATTTATTACAAGCAACAAAGAGAATTGTGGTGGAAGTATATGGTGGTCAAGCCTCAACTGAAGATCAAATTATCTGAAGATTCATTCAAGTATTATGAGAAGACGAAGTCCGTCTTAAGATTAATCAAGCATGGATGATGAAGTAGCCTATACTCGAAGATCTCCTATGAAGATTAGAATAGTATAGGTGATTATCTCGTAATGGTAACTAAGAGTGAATTTCTTTTATTGGTAAAGTTATAGCTTTGCAGCTATAACATTACTAGTAAAAGAGCTCAATGTTATAGCTCTACTACTATAACATTGAGATGCTGAGTTTATTTCACACGACATACATTGTTTCAAGATTGTTTTTGAAAATTGTTTTAAGTTTATTTTAAATGTTTTAGTAAAAGTATTTATTAAATAAAGCCCGGTTTAATGCGGAGTTTGGTTTTATGTTAAACATTGGTTAGTAGTTGTTTTGGGTCAACTTATGAGTTGGACCATGCTACTAATTAGAGTTTTCATATAGCTACTCCTAAAACCTAAATTCTAACCCAATATTAAGCTAGGGTTTACACGAGTCACGAGGCATATGAGCCGTGATATCTCGTGTGACCTAAGGTATATTTTGTAAATATTTTATTCTGTAAGGAATATGTTTACATATCTTTTATATCTTACTTGATATGGTTGTTTATGATAAAAGATATTCTTGTTATAGAAAATCTTATCATATCTTAGAATTTATGGAAAAGATAATAATAGAATAAATTGTATTCTATCTTTTGGAATATTCCTTATTATCTTTTAGGCTTTAAGGAAAGAAATAATAGAAGATATGATTTGTTTACATATCTCTTATTTTCGGCCATTAGGGTTTCATGAAACCGAGTAGCCTTGCTCTTTCCTTCCTATAAATACTTTGCTTTTGCAACATTTAAATTAGTGACCTTAAGCATAAAATGTAATACCCGCCCTTTTAGGGATCCCTTTGACCAGCGTTGACTGTCCTTGGGGGGCGGGAGTAACCTTAGGGAAGTAAGCCAAACCATCTTGGGGTGCGTTTTAAGAGTGGTACTCGATAGAGTAGAGGCTACTCGATCGAGTAGCTAGGGCACTCGATCGAGTAGGGGGTTACTCGATCGAGTATGTTGGGTACTCGATCGAGTGCCTGGTTTTCAGCGAGGGTTTTATATCGCGTTTTGTTAAATCCGCAAATCACTTTCGCCACTTTCCTCCTATCCTTCAGCCGCCTCCTTCCCTTCCCTTCACCTCAAAACCTCCATGGAAGCCTTTGTGAAGATCCTTGTGCCTTAGAAGAGCGTCCTTTGAGTCGGGTAGCGGTCTTTTGCCTTGTCTCTCCCTAGTAGGTATGTCATAATCATCATCCGTGCCTTTGTTCCATAGTTAGGGTTTTGCTTGTAGTAATAGATATTTGCATGATGGTAATAGGCTTTGCTTGTGCGCTGGATGCTGTGTTTGTCGGCATGGATTGGTTGCGGATGCGTAAAGGTAGGTTCGCCTACTCGATTCTTTGTAGATCGTCTAGTGTGTCGGTCGTTGTGATATCTTGTGGTTGCTTGACATAGTAATTGTATTGTGTTGTGGTTGTGGTTGTGATCGTTGTGATGATTCTCGAGATGCGTTCTCGGCTGAGTGGGGTCACTTGCGGGAGTGATCTCACGCCCTAGTTTCGCCCTTCGTGGAACCCGCCACGGAAGGGGATGTGCACATTAATGAGCAGGGTTATCGCTCGTACGATGAGCGGGGCTTAGGTGGGAACGGCTGCGGTCCCCCACTGGCGTGGTGGTCCGGTGGACGATCGTGTGAGTTTGATTGGATTGTTGTGGTTGCAGTTGGGACTAGTGTCACTGTTTGTATTGTTGTTTGTAATTGTCTTGTCTTATCTCAGTACTGACCTTGTGTGGTTGTTTGTTTGTTATGTGTCCGCCGTGATCCCTTATGGTGAGCAAATCGGTCTTAGCAGTGTTGATGTCGTGGATAGGCTGGAGTCCGGGCGGGGATGAGTCTTCACGAGATATGATGGTCATAGCGAGTAGTCTTTGAGTTGTACCTTGTATTGTATTTTGGTTTGAATCACTTGTAATATAACTTAATAGTTCTTTTATTGACGTTTGGTAACTGCTTTCCTCGGGCAACCGAGATGGTAACGTCCTTATATGCTAAGGAAGGCCTAGTTAAGGCTCCTCTGGATATGGGGGTGTTACAAAGTGGTATCGAGCGACGATTTTGGAACTCGTAACAAATGAACATAATGAATGTAGAGAGTCTAATAAAATGAACCTGGTGTATGTGTGATGGGAGCCCCGGCTGATGCTAGATTTTGGGTGAGTAGGCGCCCTCATTTCAAAATTTTGGCCCCATGACACTTAAGCCAGTCACATGGGATGGGAATGTGGAGTCCGTGTGTCTATGTGTGCTATGTATGTTAATTGTGCCGGAGCTACCTCCGGTTAAGTTTTGTTAGAATTAATAGAGGTGTGATAGTAATGTTTGGGCCGAGTATGGTAATTAGTGACGGGATTATTGAAGCTCGTTGGATGATTAGTGAGCTTATAGGATAGCTAGGAGTTATGTGACGAGATTATACGTCATGGAGATGCGTGAAAGTGTGCATTTGAACGTGTAATATGAGTAGCGAACATGTAGGGGTTTGTCATAAAATTAATGATAATTATAGTATGGATGAGTAATAATTCGAATCACGGTATATGGTAATGTGTATATGCTTTATTAGCTAGTTGGAATGTTTCCGCTGCGAAATATTTGTATTATGCAAAATAGATTGCTTAGAATAACATGTAAGGCATAATTGATTAAGTGATTGGCAAAGTATATAATTATGTGATAAGTGAATATGGAGATTAATGTGAACTATACGTTTCAAGTTGATGTAAACACGAGTTTAGTAATGGCATGAAAAGTAAGTTTAAATGTAATAAAATGACACGGCTAGATTTATACATAACTCGGTGACAGGTAGACCGAGTTGGGTAATTTGTATAACGTAACGTGATATGTCTTTTAGTTGTTGGAGAGTTGTATTTTGTGTGACAGCGGTTATAAAACGTGATTGAATGCGATAATTAGTGTCGAATTCCGAATTTAGTTGGACTCGACACGTGGTGTTGTTTTGCAGGTATTCTCGACTTACTTCGTACTTATGATCGGGCACTTAACTATACTTGACCGAGTGCGAGTGCGTATTAGACCGAGTAGACCTCACTCGATCTAGTTAGGAGACTATAACGTCGGAATGTGGGAAAATTCCTGCAGACACTCGACGATTTAGCTCCTACTCGATCGAGTAGGGTGGTACTCGAACGAGTACCCAAGGCACTCGATCGAGTATGTTACTGTGCAGTAATTCCTACGGGTTTTCTTAAAACCCTTCATCTTTGTATTTCTTCTTCTATTTCCTCTATATCTCGACACTTTTACACCTAAACCACTCTCAATTCCTTATTTCCTCTCAAATCCTCTCTTTCTCTTGGGTTAATAGTGATTCTTGGGGTTGATTTTCTTGTTTAATTCGTTTCTTTATCTTACTAATCAATCAAGGTATGTGATTCTTCTTAATTTATGTGATATGTTACTTTGAATGTGTTAGAATGAGGAGGTAATCTGAAATTTTCGATTCACATGATGTAATAGTTGCTTTAGATAGTTGAAATATGATTCACATGCCTCTTTTCCATGTTTGTTGGTGATTAATTGCTGTAGATTAGATTAGAAAAGTTGCAAAGATGAAATCGAAATTTCTAGGGTTACAAATTTGAAATTGATTTTTGATTATTCTACATTGATTAGATGATGGAATTAAGTACTATACATTGTTTATATCATGTGGAAGAATGAATTTTGATGATTATCACCTTAGAAAGTTGCCTTAAAACTCCGTCTTAAAAGTGCCTTATGGGAAATTCGTGACTTAGAATTGGAAAATTGATGTGGTAATTGACAATATAAGTATAAGTTGAACCTCAGTATGATAGTAGGAACGATTGATGATGAAAATTATGCCAAAATTGTCTCAGCTGTAAAGACCGTCTGAAAAATTTGTTTGGGTTATTAAACATAATATGGAAGTGATGATGATATGCTATGAAATTTCTTACTATTTCTCTTAATTCAGTAATATGTGATTGGAAATGTGTTTGGAGTAACTTTAGAATCATGCTAGGATACTCAATTTGTCGAACATATGTGACCGCCATGATAACTTCCTTCACCACCGTGGCTTGTGAAGTAGTAGTAATTTGACCTGGTATGTTAAAATTTTAGAAACTGTTGATAAACATGAGTACTTATCGTAATATTCAAGGTTAATAGCATGAGTTGTGCGCTTCACATATCAAAATTTGTTGGAAAATTGTATGCTTAGCTGGGTAGGTAAATTCAATTTACATGAAACAAGTGTTTGGATGTTTATACAAGTTGTTGGACTTATGTTTAAAACAGATGCCGAGACTAAACCTTGGGACCCGTCAGAGTAAACGGGGAAGGGTTGATCCACTCGAGAGGGGGGAGGCTAGTGGACCGGTAGTACCCGCAGTCTCTGAGTACCCTTCTGTTGTTTTTGTTGACTTTAAGCAAAGGGAGCGTTTTGTAGCTTTACAAAAACGCAAGATGAGACCCACAAAGTGTATTGACACCGCTGTGTTGGAAGAGCTGGAAATAGAGACGGATGTCCGTCATATATTCGAGACCTTGGGGTTTACGGGTTTGTACCGGCTGAGGAAGCACACTTACCCTTTTCTTACCCTAGAATTCATGAGTTCCTTTAACTATGACCCGGCGGGTCAGACTGTCGAGTTTAGATTGATGAATACCAGCTTCTTGTTGACCATGGATTTGTTTGCCTCTCACCTTGGGTTGGCTAAGCCTCCCAAGGACTCCATCATCGACATCCCAGCTGAGTGCGGCGTCTGCCGCTTAATGCCTTGCTTGACTGGGAAGCAAGCTCCCACCGCGAGCAATATCTTTGATTAATGACGTTCAAAGACATCACCTTGAGAATCTTTCTCCGTTCTCTTTCAAACCTCCTCTATGACCGAAAAGATATCAGTAAGTTGAATAACCATGAGGTTTTACTTTTGATGTCGTACCTCAATCCGGAGCGGGCCAAGAAAGTGGTCTTTAATGCTCCTTCCATAGTTTGTGCTGCTCTTGCCTTGATGGCTTCCTCTACTTCTCGGCACTGAGTTTGTGGTGCCATTGCCACTCGGTTAGGTGAAAAGCTAACCTCCTTTGAGGCTTCTTCGGCGTACGTGCCTCTAGCTACCCCCGTGCCTACCATGGATCGTGAGTACTATCTCGACTGAAATGGTTGAGAACCTTGGGCGACGGTAGCCTAGCGTGGAGAGTCTTGGGCATGAGTTGGATGAAGATTCCGCTCTCGAGCACCTCCCACCCACGAGCCCTTGGAGCCGGCAGTGGTGACTGTGGATGTGGACGATGAGGAGGAGGAGGAGGAGGAGGATGAGGATACACCCCGCCAGCTGCAGACCTACCTCATTGATGGCACCATCCTCCAGGAGATGCCGGAGCCGACGAAGGGCGAGAATACGGAAGTCCAGAGGGTGGAGAGACCCAGAGTGGTGAGGGGACCCCGTCGAGTGAGGGAGAGGGCCTCGGGGACTAGGCCACAGCCGGAGGCACCGCAGCAGCCTTTCCCGTACTACCCTTACCTTGACACCCCGGAGACGCGATCCAGTTACCTGGCGGAGAGAGTGTCATCTACCTTGACACTCCGGAACATGCACGAGATGGCGTACGCTCAGGGGATAGGTACAGAGGGACCGCATCCAGTTTGGTGGAGTGGGGTTGGGGACTACTCGGGGGTATTCCATTCCTACGGGGTGGAGCAGTCGACGTGGGGGACACCTCAGTCCTTCCCTTACGGCGGCTTGACACCATGGTACGCAGGCCCTGGAGCAGGAGGAGCAGGAGCAGGAGTGGACGCGGGGATTGGGACATCAGGAGCTGGTACTTCGGGTGGTGGTGATGATGAGGTGATGTTGGAGCAGCAGCAGCAGGAGGAGTGATACTCCTCGTTCTTATATTTGTTGATAGTCGTCGATGTTAGATGGTAATGTTGTTGTTAGACTCTGGTAGTTATTTCCTTTTGTTTTTCAGACTTAGTCGGATTTGTATGATTGGCCATAAGGCCGGAATTGCTACTCTAACTTTTTGCAGGATTATTGAGAGTCGGGGCATCACCCCGACTCAATTTATGTGACAATCGCGTGTTATATGTGGGCTTACGACGGGTATGAAAAATACTTTACCTGCAGGTACTCGACAGAGTACCCCACACTCTATCGAGTAGCTGCAGGAAAGGAGGAAAGGAAACATTTTGATCTAGGGCTACTCGATCGAGCAGCCAACACACTCGATCGAGTAGCATGTTACTCGATCGAGTAGCGATACTTACTCGATCGAGTGTCACTGTTACAGGGGGTTTTTGAAAATTGAAAATGTTCAATCGTTTTATAACGGCAAGTTTAATGTTTAATGTGGTTATTAGTGCGTAGTAACACATTTGAACGGGTACATTCATATGTTGGAAGTCGTGCTTAAAGTTTATAAGCGTATTGGTCACAATTAGTGAGGCGTTAATAATTTCTTGTTACGATTAGTGAAGCGGTAGTCATTTTCTTGTTACTTTAATATCGCATACGCCTCCTTCATTCTATTTGTCAGCATTGTAACTTCACCTAGGTTTGCGCATACCATTTTAACATGTGTCGACAATAGTAACGAGTTATTTCGGTAACTTGCGTATGGTTTCTAACTTAACAAGTAAGTAATTAGCGAGTAATGTCCACAACAAGTAATATGGTCTCCTTTAACATTAAGATACATGTATTAGGTTTTACGCGTTGATATTTGGGTGGTGAACTTCGGGGACGAAGTTCCTTTTTAGAGGGGAAGAGTAATGTCGCGAAATAAAAAGATTGTTTTCGAATAACGTTTTGCTTGTTTATAATTGTTTTCGAATAGTGTTTTGCTGGTTTATAATATTGTTGGTAGTTGTTTATAAAGGGGTTGGTGTCATGTGTAAAAAAAAAAAAAAAAAAAAAAAAAAAAAAAAATTTGTTGTTGAAGTATAACGACTTATTTTCTTTAGTTCTTTAAAGTGAGTGTGATTGTATCTGAATCATGTTGCCAAGTAACAGTGTGGCATTAGTTGTACCACATGAAAGTTGATATGAGATATGTTCTAGGTGGATGGTTGGACAGTAATTAGTGTATGTTGGAAGTTCGTGAGCGGCGATTCGCACTGCGCGTCGGATGTTTTATGTGTATATAAAATAACGGTTGACTGTGATAAAACTTGCATGATAGTGACAAAGTCGATAGATTTATATGTGGTCGGTGATGATGATGACATGGGGGGGGATGGTATTTTCAAGAGGTAATGGTTTGACCGGGAAGTTTGGTAAGGTTGTGTTGGTTCCGTGTCGTGAGCGGGAGAGGCGAGTCGAACTTCGGGGACGAAGTTCTTTTTAAGGGGGGAAGACTGTAATACCCACCCTTTTAGGGATCCCTTTGACCAGCGTTGACTGTCCTTGGGGGGCGGGAGTAACCTTAGGGAAGTAAGCCAAACCATCTTGGGGTGCGTTTTAAGAGTGGTACTCGATAGAGTAGAGGCTACTCGATCGAGTAGCTAGGGCACTCGATCGAGTAGGGGGTTACTCGATCGAGTATGTTGGGTACTCGATCGAGTGCCTGGTTTTCAGCGAGGGTTTTATATCGCGTTTTGTTAAATCCGCAAATCACTTTCGCCACTTTCCTCCTATCCTTCAGCCGCCTCCTTCCCTTCCCTTCACCTCAAAACCTCCATGGAAGCCTTTGTGAAGATCCTTGTGCCTTAGAAGAGCGTCCTTTGAGTCGGGTAGCGGTCTTTTGCCTTGTCTCTCCCTAGTAGGTATGTCATAATCATCATCCGTGCCTTTGTTCCATAGTTAGGGTTTTGCTTGTAGTAATAGATATTTGCATGATGGTAATAGGCTTTGCTTGTGCGCTGGATGCTGTGTTTGTCGGCATGGATTGGTTGCGGATGCGTAAAGGTAGGTTCGCCTACTCAGTTGCTGTAGATCGTCTAGTGTGTCGGTCGTTGTGATAGTACTGTGGTTGCTTGACATAGTAATTGTATTGTGTTGTGGTTGTGGTTGTGATCGTTGTGATGATTCTCGAGATGCGTTCTCGGCTGAGTGGGGTCACTTGCGGGAGTGATCTCACGCCCTAGTTTCGCCCTTCGTGGAACCCGCCACGGAAGGGGATGTGCACATTAATGAGCAGGGTTATCGCTCGTACGATGAGCGGGGCTTAGGTGGGAACGGCTGCGGTCCCCCACTGGCAGGGCTGGTCCAGTGGACAGTCAGTGACAGGTTTGGTTGGATTGTTGTGGTTGCAGTTGGGACTAGTGTCACTGTTTGTATTGTTGTTTGTAATTGTCTTGTCTTATCTCAGTACTGACCTTGTGTGGTTGTTTGTTTGTTATGTGTCTGCCGTGATCCCTTATGGTGAGCAGTCGGTCTTAGCAGGTGTTGATGTCGTGGATAGCTGGAGTCCGGGCGGGGATGAGTCTTCACGAGATATGATGGTCATAGCGAGTAGTCTTTGAGTTGTACCTTGTATTGTATTTTGGTTTGAATCACTTGTAATATAACTTAATAGTTCTTTTATTGACGTTTGGTAACTGCTTTCCTCGGGCAACCGAGATGGTAACGTCCTTATATGCTAAGGAAGGCCTAGTTAAGGCTCCTCTGGATATGGGGGTGTTACATAAAATTGATTTTATTTTCAAAGAGCAAAACCGTGTATTTCAAGCAGAAAACCGATTTGTTATTTTCAAAAGGTCGTGTATTTTAAAACTCGTATATTCATTTGTTAAGTTATCGTTATAAGATAATAGTGCTCAATAGATTTCTTACTTGTTCATTAACGTGAACCTTTGCAAGAATCATTAGTGCTTTCTTATTAGCGTAAGTTAGTTACTCTAATATTTAACGGTACTCATTGAGTTACAGCTAGAGTTAGTTGTACAAGGGGTTAGTAAATTTGTAATCCGTAGAAAGGTACTAAATTTATTAATCGAGAATAGTGGACGTAGGTTTCGATTTGTGAAACTGAACCACTTCAAAAACCGTGTGTGTCTCTTTCTTTCGTTCGTTTGTTTACTTTGTTCCTACTTGATCATTAGTTAATTAGTTAAAGTTTAATCAATAAACTTTAAGTAATTAGTTACATTCATACAATCGAAAAAGTTTAAAAAGTTTTAAATCCTCAATTCACCCCCCCTCTTGAGTATTTTGGATCGATAGACTCTTCACACGCACTGATGAACTTCCTCTGAATTTTACTTCTTGTACGTCCATTTGAATCACACTGATACAAATTACTTACTTGAAAGTTCACTCCTAACTTCACCTGCAAATTACTGATATAGAGAGCACTGAATGGACATTGGTAAAAGAGATGATCATGGCTTTCATCTGCAGCAGAACATAGATAACAAGCAGGATCATGCCCAAATCCCATCTGAATCATACGATCTTTAGTGAGCAGTCTCTTTAATTGGACAGCCCAAAAGATAAAGGACCATTTAGGCACATTCATGGAGTTCTAGCAGACATGTCTCCATAAAACTTTAGGTCTAGCCTGTCTCAACCAGTTATACCCTTCAGACACAGTATATTCCTCATCAGTGGCTAACCAACAATCATCACTTTTATGAGGTTATGAAGTCGTAAATCCGAACTCTTATTCGAAACAACATAAATCTAAATAGGCCGCGATGGGTTATTATGAATCTCTTTAATATGGTCGTAAATGAGTTGAGCTCGCTCGACAAGCTTTAAGAATCGATTAAAGCTCGTTTTGAGCTCTATTTGACCGTGCTCAAGTCTAAGCTCGTGTCAAGTTTAACCAAACAATAGCTGTATGTTCGGATTGCTCAGAGCTCTTATAGAAAGCTTGTTTGAGTTTGAGTTTGTTTTTATTTTTAGCATTAACAATTTGTCTAATTATATTTTCATTAAATATAACTGGAGCTGACATCGTCTTGGTTTATATGTACTCCCTAATCATGTATTCATGCATGCCGGAAGAAAAAAGTAATCAAGAAAAATCTCGAGCGGAGAAATTTTGATAAACATTTTAATTCGCTAAAATTATGAGAAATGTTAGTAGAAAACATTAAAAGAATATATAAAAAAATTCGATTGCTTCCATTATAATCTTAGCGCCGGACTCCAGCACGATAAATGTCGGTTGCTTCCATTATAATGGAAATCATATACAAAGTAATGAAAAAAAGAGTTGGATGTAATATATTCAAATTCTATTATAAGACGGTTTCACACTATAAGACGGTCTTATTTAAGTTTAAATTATTCATATATTGCTACTAAAAAAGGTGGTTTTATATAGATGTACCGTCTTTGCCCTAAGACTGCCTTACACGGTAATTACCGCTTGAAATAAGTATTAATACCGCTGCCGAATTGTAAATTCCATTGAGATTATAATAGTGAAACTTCACTACTGCTAAGTGCTAACCTGATGTTTGAAATAATCTCCAAAGTTAGAAATCAAGGGTTGGAGAATTAAAACTTTTAGAAGGAAAATTAGATTTGTCAAACTAGAAAAATGAAAAAGGGTTAAATTAAAGATGACTTTCATAGAAAACGAAGAGGTTGAACAAAATAGATGCCAGTATTGATGGAAAAGTTTTCAAGTTCTTAACTGAAAAATTTGAAAGTTCAGGTCCTTACCTGTAAAATATACCAAAGTTGAGTCCCTTGTCTTGCACTTAACTCCTTAAAACGGATTTAGTCCTTTAAACGGAGACTAGCTACCGCTTAAAAGGTCATGCGTTATGCATGTCAATGAATTTTTAAACTCAATGATGTGACTTGTTAAGTAAGTATGGCATTTAATTTGGAATTGTGGTTCTTGTTTACACTTTAGTCACCTCGTATGGATTCCTTTTTGCTTGAAATCAAATGTGGAAAACATAATGATAATTGATACTGTAACTAATAATAATATTGCTCGAATTAAGGTGGATTGAACATCGGAGGCCCCAAAACACCACAAATACAATTAGAGAGCATGAGAACACAAATAACCGGAGCTGTTTTGGGCTGTCCAGTAGCTGTATGGTCGGCGCCTAACCCAAAGTGGTCCCTTTCGCAAATCGACGGCACCAATCACCATTCATTTGCAATTATTGTCTTCCTTTGACATTTCTCGACGTTTCTTCTTCTTTGATGCCTAATTTTTTTTTTTTAATAAGATAAGAAAACTAGGTTGATCCTCTAAGGTAGGACCAATCTATCTCATCCTTTTATATGAGTGAGGTAAGTAGAAGCCACCTACTTTCAAACCACCTCGAAAGAGTTGAACATGAATGTCCAATAGAGGCCATGAAGTCAGCAACCTTGTTGGCTTCACGAAAGCAATGTTTAATTATCACTTCATCGAACAAATGAAGGTCTAATTTCAATACTTGAAAATAGTAGAAATTTCCCAAGGAATTTGCCAAGTATTACGAAGTGAGTTAATGACACATAAATTATCACCCTCCACAATTAACTTTGAGATTCCTAATTGTTTAGCGGCTAAAACACCTTCTTTTAAAGCGAGAGCTTCCGCAACAAGAATACTATTAGATCCGCACTTTTTTGCTCCTGACAGAAGGACTTTACCATTATGATCTCTTATACAATATCCTAAAGCAGCTTTATTGCCTTCTATTCTCGAACCGTCAAAATTTAGCTTTAGGAAATCGTTTCTAGGTTTCTCCCACCAGATTTCTTCCCTATTAGAATTGATTCTAGTTGACTTGTCTTTTTCGGGATGGGTTAGATCCTTATGTGTAGTCTCATTCCAGATCTTAATGTTATTATTACATAAAATAATAATTTTGCTGATATTGAAATGAACATTGTTAAAGATAATGTCATTTCTATAAAACCATGCATTCCATCAAATAAAGATAATTTTAATGAAATCATCTTTTAGAATTAAATCTTTGAGATAATTGAGTTTCATAAGAAAACTTTGACTTGTAATATTATCATAATTTGACAAGAATTTGTTAAAGCTAATAATACCCATGTCTTGGATAACCGAACCAATCAAGGCACATTCGTAAAAGAAATGCTCTTTGTTTTCAATATGATGGTTGCACAAAACGCAATTAGGTGGGACATTAATATGATTTTTAAGAAGTCTGCCTTTCGTTGGGAGTCCATCAACATAGGCTTTCCAAAGGAAAAATTTTAACTTTAGATGATTATTCAATTTCCAAATCTAGTGAAATTCACATTTTTCAAGACTTTGATCGAACAAACCTTGTGCAAACCATGTTGCTGTTTTGGTAGAAAAATGTCCATCTACAGACAACCCCCAAAGGAGGGCATCCGGAATATCATTATGAGGCAGTGGAATGTTAGTAATCTGACTAACAATATCGTTGTTTACTAAATTGGATAATTTACAAACATCCCATTGTTTATCAGAGGTTATGAAATCTTAACCAAAAGATTAAGATCACGGTTACTATCATCATCAACCATACTGCTTGTAAGTGGGTGTGAAAAAAAACTCAATTATCAGACCAAAACTTATTGTTTCTACCATTACCTACCTGCCATCTCAACCCTTTTCTAAATAGAGTCCGAAGACTCATAAGTTTACGCCATTGCCAAGAAGAGACTGAATTAGGCTTATGATCAAAGAGTGAACAATTTCTCATTTCAACGTCATTAAGTAGCAATACTTCTACTATCCATGACATTTAGGCCCTTTTTTATTTCAATTAATCTCACTATAGACGGATATATCCGTTTAAAGTGAAAGGCGGGTCAAATATGCTTAAAGTGGGAACATTTTTGGGCTCCCACTATGCAACTTGTTACTTGTCTTATACTTAAAGTGGGTGAAAATTTACCCTTCTATAACTATAGACAGATATCTCCCGTCTATAATGAGAATTTGTGTTTTTGTTTCCTTTTTTAATAACCTAAACGTATTTGAATTGAGGAGCTAAGACAATCTCAATCATAATTAACTAAAATTGAAAAGAAAAAAAATTGGTAAATTTTATACTGTATTCCTAAATTTTTGGGTTTTCCAATATTGTACATTTGTACCAACTACCTTTTTTTATATTTGACTGTGTATCCCAAAACTCCTTACTTTTGTCTTAAGGTTAAAACGAGTTAAATAATGTCCACTTTGATAGATAAGACGAATGTCTTGTGTTTCTTAGGCATTTAATTTTTGTCTTATTTAAGATACTAGTGTGACACCCGTGCGTTACAATTGGGTAACTAACTTAGTTAGAATCTTACATCATATGTCTAATTATTTGTTTACATATGATTAAAATATATTTTTCAAATAAAATAAAATATAAAACACTTTGTTAATGAAAAAAAGGTTGTAAGACTTCATATTTGTATGTTATTGTTGTAATTGATGCGTGCCGTTAATAAAAACTCTTATAATAGCTCTTTACGACAGTACTTGGGAGACTCAAAAGATTTTGGATTGATACTAAGTTCAATGATACTCTTATTTATAGTCATGAGATCACCTCACCTATGATAATCTTTTGATGTGGGACATTTCAACTATTTATATGTAGTATATATTCATCACACCAACATTATTTTTCAATGTGGGACAAATAATATACTTAGATGTACACCATATTTTTCGCACCTAATTCGACATTAAACTCGGTTTAATGATGAGCAAATACTATACTATCTATTAATATTCGTATGTTTTTTTTTTAAATTTTTTTTATCATAATTAAAATATGCGCAAATATATGAAATCTATACTCTAATGATATCATTGTTTTTACCACGAATCTAATTTTATTATTTTCATAGTTTATTTAAATAAAGATATTATAATATATATCACCAATATATAATCCCCTTTATAAATATTTACGTGTTTAATATTTGTATGTTATTGATTGTATTATGACAATACTTTAAAGACTCAAAAGTTTTTGTGTTGATACCTTTGTTTCAATGATGACTCTTATTTATAATCATAGAATCAACTCACCTTATGATAATCTTTTGATGTGGGACAATTAACCTTATGACAATCATTGATACCTTTGTTTCAATGATGACTCTTATTTATAATCATATAATCAACTCACCTTATGATAATCTTTTGATGTGGGACAATATACCTTATGCCAATCTTTTGACGTGGGACAATTCAGCTATTTATTCGTAATATATTCATCATACCCACATTATTTTTCAACGTGGGACAAATAATATAATTAGAAGTACGCCATATTTATCACACCTAATTCGACATTCAACCCGATTTGATAATCAACAAATACTATATACTATCTATTAATATTCGTAAGTTTTTTTGTATCATAATTAAAATATGTGCAAATGATATAAAACCTATACTCTAATAATAACGTTTTTTTTACCGCAAATTTAATTATATAATTTTCATAATTTTTTTTTATATACTTTTTTGCTAAATGGAAAACATAAGTTTTTATATAAATAAAAACTATAAACATCGTCACTTGAATATAATATAGAAAATTATATCATATTGTTGAGAGAATGATATAAACTCTTAGGAGTTCTTTAAGACAATACATAAGATACTCAAAAAAATTTGGGTTGATACCTAAGTTCCAATGATGTCTCCTATTTATAATCATAGAATCACCGCATCTTATAATAATCTTTCGATGTGGGGATAATTCTATTATTTATATGTAATATATTTACCACACCTGCATTATTTTTCAATGTAGGACAAATAACATACAAAGAAATCAGGGGCGTCTCGAATAATTCGGAGGCCCCATGCAAAATGAAAACGGAGGCCCTCAAAATTTGAGAAAATAAATAAAATAAATAATAATGGTTATGGCAAGGCTCGAACTCGAGTGGCTTGGGCAATTGAAACATGTTTTCACCAATGTGCTATCACACTTCTATTAATATACATGGAGATTATTATGTATATAAGACTAATGTTTTCATAATTTATACGAACACGAGACCCAAAACTTTGGAGGCCCAGTTCGCGCGCTCAGCCTGCACCTGGTCATAGCCGCCCCTGAAAGAAATACACAATTTTTTTCGCACTAGTTCGACATCCAGCCCAAATTCCAAATACGGGCAATTGCTACTTCAATATATGTAATAGTTATATACCATCTATTAATATTCGTACGTTTTATTTCTATTTTTTATCATAATTAAAATATGTGCAAATAATATAAAATTTTTACTCTAATGATAACATCTTACCGCCAATCTAATTATATTATTTTCGTAATTTTTTTTACGAAACTTTTTTTGTTATATGATATGTAAAATGTTTTATATAAAAATTATAAATATTGAATATAATATAGGAAATATATATTATATTATAATAATAATATTTTCCATTATATTTTTATATCAAAAATATTATTTAGGATACTTTCCTAAATTAATTAATTAATTTTTAATAATACAAACTCTTAAGAGTACTCTAAGACAATAGACTCAAAAGATTCTTTTGTTTGATACCTAAATTTCAAAGATGACTCCTATTTATAATCATAGGATCACCCAACTAATGGTAATCTTCCAATGTGAGACAATTCTACTATTTATATGTAATATATTCACCACACCTACATAATTGTTCAATGTAAGACAAATAACATATTAAGAAATACACCATATTTTATCATAATTAAAATATGAGAAAATAATAATACTTCGTTCATACCATTGAATTGTTTACGTTTTCTATTTTACCCCGTTCCACTTGACTGTCTACGTTTCTATATATGGATATTTTTTTATCAATTAAATGACCCACATACCCTTGTCTACTTTTATACCTTAAAGCTTTCGGTGGGTGGGTGCCAAAATACGAGGGGCTTACATGACAGTAGTTGTGTAAGTAAACATATGAAAAGTAAAGATGCCCCATTTTTTAAAATTTGTGCAAAAAGTAAATGTAAACAATTCAGTGGAAGGGAGAAAATAGTAAATAATACGAAATTTATACTCAAATGAAAGCATTTTTCCCTACGAATCCAAATATCTAAGTTTATAAATGTTTTACATTATACTTTTTGGTTAGATTGATAATCAAACAATTATTTTATGTAAAGTATAGCATTGATATTAAAAATATTACATAGTCTCTTTAACAGAATTTTGGAATATCTTAAATTATACTTTCTTAAAATTAAAAAAGATGACGTGGACGCTCTAATATCGCTTGAAAAAGCTTCTTTATATATATATATATATATATATATATATATATATATATATATATATATATATATATATATATATATATATATATATATATATATATATACATAGAGTAAAGTTCATATAAGTCCCTCATATATTTTGAGTCCATAAGTCCTCACTACATCTCTTGGATGTTCCAATATTGATGATTGAGATTAAAAGCAAAAAACACACTTAACACTAATTAGTTTCTTATACACTAATTAATTCTACTTTCTCTCTCTATCTTTAATTATACATTCACTAATTGATTATTCTACCCAATTAACACCATCTTTTACCTTCTTATATTTTCAAATTTTTACAAATTTTTTTTTGAGAGAGTTTATAAAAATTTTATGACACTTTTACTGTTTTAAAAGTGTAATTCTAACAAAAAAGTGTAATTTTAACAAAAAGAAAGCGGTTTTGACGGATATTATTTTGAAATTTCAAATTTTGAAGCAAGTTTACGACAAATTTGAAATTTTGAAGCAATTTTACGTCAATTTTTGAGAAATATTTTTTTTTCAAATTTTAACACATCTCATTGTAAATTGACTGATTTATAAGTGTAACTTTAGTCTTTTAGAAGTGTAACTTTAGTCCATTAAAGTGTAATTTTAGTCCATTAAATTGTAATTTTAGTCCAAAAGTGTAACTTTAGTCCATTAAATTGTAATTTTAGTCCAGAAGTGTAATTTTAGTCAACTAAAGTGTAATTTTAGTCCATTAAATTGTAATTTTAGTCCATTGAAAGTATATCTCTAGTCCATATTCAATGTGTAACTTTAATCCATTCAGAGTGTAACTTTAGTCCTTTGAGAGTGTAACTTTAGTCCTTTGAGAGTATAACTTTAGTCCTTGAGAGGGTACTCTTAATAGAGATAAGTGTAACTTTAATGGAGAAAAGTGTAATTTTAATGGAGAAAAGTGTAACTTTAATAGAAAAAAGTGTAATTTTAATGGATAAAAATGTAATTTTAATGGAAAAAAGTGTAATTTTAATAATAGAGAAAAATGTAACTTTAACAGAAAAAATATAACTTTAATAGAAAAAGTATAACTTTGATAGAAAAAAATGTAATTTTAACTGATAAAAGTGTAATTTTAATGGAAAAAAGTGTAACTTTAATAATAGAGAAAAATGTAACTTTTAACAGAAAAAATGTAATTTTAATAGAAAAAAGTGTAACTTTAATAGAAAAAAGTGTAATTTTAATGGAGAAAAGTGTAACTTTAATAACCTGGTATCCATGGGTGCTAAATCAGTGGATCATCCCTAAACAAAACTTCTTATGTTGGTTGATTGCTCATCAGAGATTAACAACTCAGGATAGGCTGATTAGGATGCACATCATTCAGAGTAATAGGTGTTTCCTGTGTGGATTACAGGAAGAGTCCCATGAACATCTCTTCTTTTCCTGTATTTTCAGTCAAAGATGAGAGATTTGGTTGCGGTTGGTGTTTGATTGAGCTTCCATGTTTGGGAGTGATTCGGTGGTGGGTTCATTTACGTGAGCATAGTGCTTGCAGGAAGAAAATCATTGCTGTAATCTTAGCAAGTTTAATGTACAACATTTGGAATGCACGGAATATCAGCAGGGTGGATGGATATGTCAGTAGGCCTGGTTGCATTCTGCAACGGGTCAAGAATGAGGTGAAAATGAGAATAGGGCAGGTACAGATCAAAAGTAGAAATGTTAGGGCTCTAAGTTGGATTGAGTACATTAGACAGCATTAATTTTTATGAGGTTGTATGAAATGAATACTTTGTAATTGTATGGGAAACCATTGATTCTAATGAGAAGCTTACCTTTACCCCAAAAAAAAAGTGTAACTTTAATAAGTGTAACTTTAATAGAGAAAAATGTAATTTTAATAGAGAAAACTGTAATTTTAATAAATGTAACTTTAATAGACAAAAATGTAACTTTAATAGTGAAAAGTGTAACTTTAATAACTCAAAAGAGGAAGGTAAAAAAAACCACCTACCCCCACCACCACCCTACACATGCAACAAACTCAAGAAAATAAATAAAAAAAATACCAGATCTGAAACATCAAACCGCGAGACCAAATCTGACAAGAAAAAAACCGAAACTGAAGAAAAAAAAGCAAAGGCAAAGGCAAAACGAAATATGAAATAAATAAAATATGGAAATAAATAAACACCACCAAACAATAACAATGGGTGATTCAGGACGAAATTTGGGAAAAAAAACAAAAAAACAAGATGTAAATTTGAGATCTGGTTTTCGAAAAAACAAAAAACAACACTAACCCGTAAAAAGTTAGATCTAGCGAAAAAGAAGCTATGTAATAGATCTGACAAAATGGACGAAAATAGAAACTACACAAAACATTAAAAACCGATAGAGGGTGGCTTAGATCTTGAAAAGGGGAGGGAGGTGGTGGGCTGGTGGGGGCGGCGTGGAGGAGGTGGCGGCAGTGGGGGGCGTATGAGGGCGGCAGATTTGGTGGGCTGGTGGAGGCGGCGTCGTAGGGGTGGCGTGAGGGAGGTGTGGTGGTGGTGTCGGGTTGTGGGAGGGCTGGTGGTAGCAGTGGTGTCGGGGAGGTGGCGAGAAGGGTGGCGTTGTGGTCGACGGTAGAGCGGCTGATGGAAGGAGTTGTTGTAGTGGTGGTGAGATTGGTGACACCATTGTGGGGGTGTCGTTATGCCGTGGTGGGGTTGTGGTGATGGTGTGGGGGTGGGTGGTGGTGGTCGTGGGGGTAGGTGAAGGTGGGCTGGTGGCCGGTGGGGTTGGGGTTGGGGAAGGGAGGGGTATTGTTTTTATTTTTTTGGGTTTTGAATTTTAGGTTTTTGAGGGTGAGAGGTTTTGAGAGAGAGTGTGTGAAGGAAATTGTGTGGATGAGAGATAAGTAGGTGGGAGGAAAAATTATATATATTGAATTAGTGGTTAATTAAGATTAATTAGTGTGGTAGTGAGAGAGTGAGTTTAATTAGCTTTAATCTCCTTTTTTCTTGTGTAAATCTCAGCCTTTTATTTCCCTCATCCAAGGGCTATAAGGAGGACTTATGGACTCAAGGAAAGGAGGAGGACTTACATGTGTGGACGCGGGCCCACGGGGGTCGCTCGGGTAGAAAACGAGCAAGCTTTGCATTTGTGGAGTCGCCACCAATTTATTGTGGAAAATTGGAAACCGTTCGAATACCTCGTGTCATGTCAAGACACAAAGTAGTGACATGGACACCAAGAACGCGTTACCCTTAGCATTCTACTAGAATGACTCTCGTGGATGCCAATAAACACGGAAGTTCACAGAGATCTGGAGTAAGGGGTGAAGATACGTATTAGGAAGCTCTTTTGATCGAACACCTAATCCCGCCCGCCTCGATAGTGGCCTCTACTAATGATTAGGGAAAATCGTCTATACTCGATATGTTGAAGGTTATATGCATGCTATGCAACATCCATTAGATTAATCCTAGCATGTGAAAATTAACTATGTCGGTAAACACGTAATTTAGCATACATTGGGTCGAAGTAGAGATTTAGGATAATTGCATGTGAGAGCATACAAACAATAAATAATAAAGGATAGAATAGAAATACAATAAAAATACAATAAAGAAAATTACAAGAATTAAAACGGGCTAATTGATCTACGTCGAAAATACATTTAAAACGGATAATTTGAGAAAAGAAAGGGAAAACAAATTAACGAACAGATTATTAGGTGATAATACAATTAATAGTAAATTAATACGTCAGCTAAGAACTAAGTCAAAGCAACAACGGAAGTTCAGGGGCCGAATTCAACCCGGAACAGGCGCAGCACTGTTGCGTCCTTTGGAAGAGGCGCAGTGCTCACTGCGTCTGTTCCTGAGGTGAACTCTGGCTGTGTTGCCGGAATTGCATATCGTTAATGTTCATTGATGATTTAAATGATCGATAATAATATTTGACTCGGATAGAAGTGGTTTAACATATTATTTACATGTGAATTAGTCGTGAAAACAATAAAAGACGAGATAAAACTAATTGGAACGAATTAATTACAAGATTAATTACAAGGATTAATAATGAATTAAATTGAATAGGTTAATTAGGTTATCAATGCTAAACTAAATTACTGATTATGACGATAATTAACAGATGAAAATATACAAAAGATGAATTTCAAAGACTTGATATTGATGAATCGAATCTCTAAAACCCGGATTTGATTTTAATGACGAAAACCCGCAAATATTAATTATAAGGTATTTAAGTCGGGAATTTAAAAGGTGATAAATTATTAATGATTTAAATGTTAAAATTATTATGTTAAAATTATCGTGTTAATGAAACAAGAACAACAAAGACAAAGAAAAATAAACAAACGAATTAAACAGAAGACGAAGGAAGAAGAAGGAAAGCAGGAACTGTGGCAGCCTCAGGAAGAGGCGCAGCAGTTGCTGCGTCCCTTCGAAGAGGCGCAACAGTTGCTGCGTTCCTTCGCGACATCTGTCTACCATTAATCCGTTAAAAAGGGTTTGAATAAAGGTTTTATAAATCGGTTTTGAATATATTTTCGACGTAAATCTTACAATAATGATTACAAAAATAAAGTACAATAATAAAAGATGGGATATACACCCTCAGACTTACATGTTTGACGAAACGAGATTAACTAAGTTAACGTTTAGTGATGCTCAACTCGAATGTACGACAAAAGTGCCCTCTAAGAGGAAAACGAACAAAATTGATTAAGTTGATTGATGTGGAGTTGGTCAAATTGGTCGGTCATGCAAAACGAGACTGGTACTCAGAAGGATCCGAGCTTACGTGGTCAAAAGTTCAAGCACGTAGACGCCAAAAAGTAAGAGCGTGGTCTTAGAATGCAAAGGGAGAAGAGAAGGGCGGCCACTCGCGTGAGAAATATGAGGAACGAAGGTCCCTATTTATACTAATCACACGGAGGAATTAGGGTTTCGGTGAAACTTTGGAAGTAAATCTCGAAAAGATCTTAAAATACACAGAAAGGAGTTGGGGAAGAGGCGCAGCAGCCACTGCGTCTCTTGGAAGAGGCGCAGCAACTGCTGCGTCCTTTCCCCAAGGGTTTCCACCTGCGGAAGAAAGATTTCCGCATTTCTATTATGGAATTGCGGTTTGATCTTGATTTCCTTATTATTTATAAAATAATTTCGGGATATAATTTACCAAAGCTAAAAGATCGAAAATACGGAATAGAAATATCCGGAAAATTCCAGAATATTCTGACTCGGCATTTTAAACGGTTATCAGAAATGAAAACGGTTTTTGACCCGGACTCAAAACGTACTCTAATTACTGTCAAAACGACCGTAATGGTGCATAGATGACGACCAAGGGGTTGACACAAGTGTTTGAGCTATCACTTGACGATAAACTTATGAGCTGTTATAAATCGTTCTGTGTACCAAACATGCGGCCCAATCATCACCGGGTGGCTTGCGAGAGGTGCAGAAATGAGATATCTACAGAGCCCCCACTTTGACTGAAGCTTGGACAAGGCGAAAGTCAAAGTATAGCCATCAGGTCAATCAAAGATTACAATCTGACGACTATGCCGACGCGAGGCGGCTCAAGGGGTCTGAGCTAAGGACTTGTCGTCGGGAACATTGTAGAGTCTGTCGACTATCAGGGAGGGTCGTTTAAAGTCCATTAGACTACATAAGGAGGCTCGCCAGCCATAAGAAGAGACCATACCTGAAATTCCTTGAAACTCCTTACTCTGTCGGCCTCCAAGGGGAAACGAAACGTAAGATTGAAGGATTGCAGGACGTTGGCAGGAACTGCTGGGAGAAATCTGCTTGGGTCAGTCTTCAAACAAACTTCGGCAAAACTCGAGATTGATGTTGAACTCCACGTGTTGAGAGGGACGATTGGCTGTCCGGAACTCTCGCTGGGGGAACATAATTAAGGCTGATCTCCACGTGTTGAGAGGGACAATTGGTTGTCCGGAACTCTCGCTGGGGGAACATAACCGAGGCGTGTCAAAACACCCGTCAGAGGGTGTTCGCTCATTGTGGCAAGAGAGGTCTCGATAAAGTACCGCGACAGTTCGCAGTTTTCTCGAAAATACGGGTCCGGGCGAAGAATAAACATCAAATGGACCAAATATATGATATATGGTGTTGAGGAAGAGGCGCACCAAAGATGGGCCCACAAATAACGAACTTATAACGAATTTTCAAAAATTGACTTGGAGGGGAACGGAGGAAGAGGCGTAGCAGGGGCTGCGTCTCTTGGAAGAGGCGCAGCACCTGCTGCGTCCTTTCCTGGATGTGTCCTAGTCTGAGTAAAAACTCGATAAAAATCGTGTTTTATTCATAATTTTCGAAACATAAATCATCAAATACTCTCTCAAATTCCAACCATTTCTCGCCAAAATTTGATCAAAATCCTGCATTTATCATGACTAATCGAGGTATGTGTATTATTTTTGCATTAATCTTCCGCATTTGAACAATTTGGACCAACAAATTAGGGTTTCCAACCCTAAAAATGTCGAAAATTTGGGGCTTTTCCCCCAAACGATTTTGCCTTGTAAAATTGACTTTATAAATGGATAATTGGCAGTATAAGGATCATAACCATGTGTTCATTTCGAATTTTCATTGAGTTTTGAGCGTTTGATTGAAATTGTGACGGTCTCACAGCTGAACCGTAAATTGCTTCGAAAATAGCCTTAGGATTGCCTATTTGTGATGAAACTTGATATTTGGAATCCTTGTATGATGGGTAAACTTTCTACCATTTCGGATTTTTGATTTGTGACGGCTTTTTCAGGACACTTTTCTAGGGCATAATCGTCGTTATAACGAAATGCTGTCGAAATTCCGACTCGAACCCATGACTAGGCTTCAATTCAGGCTTGACTTGGCCCATACTAACACATGAATGGTTGGGTTTTTGGGAAAATGGCCAAAGATGGCGAGAAAAGAGCGATTTCGGAGCTTTGAAGGCTCGAAAATCTCCCTAACTAAGGCTCGTCGTCTATTGACGCGGCCTAAATTACCCTACTCTTGCAGGTGACGAGGCTTCTACGTCAGGGAGAGATCCCATGGACGTGGACACTGTTCTTGACCCTTCTCGTACGCTCGAGGAGGCGTTAGAGCAGGCTTTTGCTGCTGTAGTGGCAGCTGCTGAGGACGAGGTCGTCGAGGAGGAGGCTGTTGAGGAGGAGGCCCCGAGGCGGGCCAACGTCGGACGAGGCGGTCATCGGCTGAGGGGAGCACCCGAGTGGGCTAAGAGATGGGATAGCCGACATCTCATCTGGGCAGCGGAGAGTCACCTGTCCTACATGACGGTGAAGAGCTTGGTAAATTGAATTCATCATTCTTTCATTCACCTTCTTTTATTTTCATTTGCTATCCCTTTCCTCTTTCATTCGAGCTAAAGATAGCTCTTACTTTGAATCAAAATAGGAGGCCAGAAACATCAGGTCCTTTTCGGGCTATACTACGATGATGGATGCTTACGGGAGACTGTCGGCGGAGGCGCAGACCATCATTGAGGGAGGAGCGTTTGGTGCTTTGGTACGAGGGTGGAGGGACATCAAGGGAAGGAAGATTCGGGCTAACCTTTGCTTGATTCGAGCTTTCCTTGATCGGTTCTGGGACACGACCTCGACCTTTGTCATGCCTTTCGGCGAGGTTAGGGTCACGTTGGAGGACTACGGCATGATTTTTGGCTTGCCGTGCGGGACTGAGGTTGTGGTGTGGCCAGAGACGGCCATGAGAGTGGACTTAGCTGAGGCTAGGAGCTTGATCGGTTGGAACCTGGCGACGAAAGCTGCTGTGGTTCCCTGGTTGGTGCCGAGTTCCTATGTCCGGGATTACTTTGCTGGGAAGACCCCGACGATGGTGGTGATCGATGGGAGGGAGACGACTCCTCCTCCCTGCACTGCGGAGCATATAGCTCGTTTGTGGCTCTGGTGGTTCTTGTCTTCGATCTACCTCGGAGACAAGGGAGAGAGGCTGTCGACGAAGCTTCTTCCCTTCCTTTCTGACCTGAGTGGCCTAGGTCGTTGGGACTGGGTCACTGTAACACCCCCATACTCCAAGTGCCTTACCAGGACCACCCAGGTATAAGGGTGCTACCATCTCGGTTACCCGAGGCAATGATAATCAAATAAACAATAACGAAACAACATTTAAATAGAAATACTTTAGGGAGAGGTTACAATCTCAAAACCAAAACCAAAATACGAATACATGTTCTCAAACCAACTGTCTAATCAGCTAACTAAAATGTTTATTAAACTACTAGCTACAGCGGAAGACTTCTATCATCAGACCATGGCACATCCCAGCTATCCCAGTAACTCGACTCATACCTGCTCAATAACTGCTCACCATCCCCGAATGGATCACCACAGTTTTTAAAACATTAAACGGGGTCAGTACTAATCACACAATTTATATAACCAACAATACAGTAAAACAAACAGCTCAATCATCACAGATATTCTCCGAACTCCAAACCCAACTCCACAATCCTGACTACACACTAAAGTGTGTAGCCCTACCAGAGTGCCCATCGCAACAGGTCACTCCTCGCCGCCAGTGGGGGACCGCATCCGTTCCCACCTAAGCCCCGCTCATCTCCATCGAGCGATAAACTCAAATCCATTAATGTGCACATCCCTTATGTGACGGGTTCCAGAGAAGGCGAATCATGGGCGTGAAGCCACTCCCGCAATTGACTCCACTCAGCCAGGGACGCACCCCGAAGAACACAGACAGATACAATCAATCACAACTACTATCAGCAACCAAGTCCAGCAATCGTCACAATACGAGTATGATAATATTCAACAACCACAAACACCAATCAACACATCATGGGACTAATAATGAGTAGGGAAACCCTACCTGGAAAGCACAACACAATCAGACGATCTCACAGCTGATATCAAAACGCTTCCTCTACGAATCCTCCTCCTAACATACAAACATATAATCACTACCAATCATAAAATACAACAAAACCCCCAATTCCCAACATTAGGGTTTAACCAACTTTAATGAAATACTATAAAAACGGTATATAGGTCTTCCCCTCGATGCAAAGATCACAACGGTATAAAGAAAGGTAAAATCCGACCTTCCAAGCTCCGGGATTTGCCAACAATGTGATTGATGCGAAGAACGTACTTTGATTTCTCTTTTTGAAAGTGATTAGGTATTAAAAGTGTTTAAAGAACAATGAAGGAAGTTATTATATACTTAATCGCATTATTAACAAAACCCGAGAAATCGTCCCCCGTAAACCGGCTACTCGATCGAGTAGCTAAGGTACTCGATCGAGTGCCCCCTTACTCGATCGAGTGTCTATGTTACTCGATCGAGTACCCAACAGGTCAGAAACTATTTTAAACTGCAACTCGCCCTTACTCGACAGAGTAAGGCCTACTCGATAGAGTACCCAGAGACTGGTAAATCCGTAGTATTACAGTCTTCCCTCCTTAAAAAGAACTTCGTCCCCGAATTTCGAACCACAACAAAACAAAAACTCACACTACAACATTCCCGACTCAACAATCAAAACAAACTAAACATAAAACATGTTACTAACTCAAACTCAACCCGACTCAACGACAGCAACCATACCGACACAACATAAAAAGGGTATAAAAACTCTTAAAAACTCTTTGCGATCATCTCCTACCCCCCTAAAAGAAGCAAGGTTACGTCCCCGTAACCATACATACCTGATCAAAAAGGAAAGGGTAACGCTCTCTCATGGCATCCTCTGCCTCCCATGTAGCTTCCTCAGTCTCGTGGTTAGACCAAAGGATCTTAAGCAAAACTGTCTCACCACTCCTAGTCTTCCTAACCTTCCGGTCAAGAATCTGCTTAGGTACCTCAAGATATGACAAGGACTCATCTAGCTCTAAGCTCTCTGCCTCTAACACATGTGATGGGTCACTCACATACTTCCGCAGCTGCGATACATGAAACACATTATGCACTCTCTCTAACGCAGCTGGTAAAGCCAGACGATATGCAACCTCCCCAACTCGCTCTAAGATCTCATAAGGCCCGATGAACTTCTGACTCAGCTTGCCTTTCTTCCCAAATCTCATAACCCCACGCATAGGAGACACTTTCAGAAGAACCTTGTCCCCAACCTGAAACTCTATATCCCGGCGATGTAAATCTGCATATTTCTTTTGCCTATCTTGAGCTGCTCTCATCCGTTCCCTGATCATCTTAATCTGTTCAACCATCTCATGTACCATCACTGGTCCTAGAACCACTGCCTCAGCACTGTCGTCCCAACAAATCGGACTCCTGCATCTCCTCCCATATAGGGCCTCAAACGGTGCCATGCCAATACTAGTGTGATAGCTATTGTTGTAAGAAAACTCTATCAAATCCAACCTCTGTTCCCAGCTACCACCAAAGTCCATCACACAAGCTCGTAACATATCCTCAAGAGTTTTGATTGTTCTCTCAGTCTGACCGTCTGTCGCAGGATGAAATGTTGTACTCATCTTCAAAGTTGTTCCCAAAGATTCCTGCAACTCTTTCCAAAACCTTGAGATAAATCTCGCATCTCTGTCAGATACTATGTCCTTAGGGACTCCATGTAACTTTAGCACATTCTTCCGATAAGCCATAGCTAATTGTGCTTTAGTCCATGTATCTTTCATTGGCACAAAGTGAGCTGACTTGGTCAGTCGATCCACTATCACCCATATCATGTTGTTACCCTGTTGACTCTTTGGCAAACCCACGATAAAATCCATAGAAATGGATTCCCACTTCCACTCAGGTACCTCTAAAGGCTGAATCTTACCTTGTGGTCGTCGATGTTCCCCTTTAACTCTCTGGCATGTCAAACAACGGGCCACAAACTCAGCTGTTTCTTTCTTCATCCCAGGCCACCAAAACGTGTTCTTCAAATCCTTGTATAGCTTGTCACCACCCGGATGTACTGAATAAGGTGTACAATGTGCCTCTGTCATGATAGTCTTTTTCAGCTCCTCATCATTAGGGACACACCACCTACCATCGAACCTCAAACTACCATCTGTATGAATAGAGAATCGAGACACTGTCCCTTTCTCTACTCCAGCTTTCCACTCAACCATTTTAGGATCTAAAGCCTGTTTACCTCGAATATCGTTATAAAGATCAGGCTGTACTGTCAAATCTCCCACAGCATCCCCTCTCTGCATCATATGTATCCCAAACTTCCCCACCTCATCTCTCAACCTCATCAAAGATAGAGCTGTACACAGGGAATGTACACTCTTCCTACTCAAAGCATCTGCAACAACATTGGCTTTCCCTTCATAGTAGATAATATCCATGTCATAATCGCCAATCAGCTCCATCCACCTCCTCTGTCTCATGTTCAACTCCTTTTGAGTGAAGATGTACTTGAGACTCTTGTGATCCGAAAATACATTAAAGGTCGCCCCATAAAGGTAATGTCTCCAAATCTTGAGAGCAAACACCACTGCACCCAACTCTAGATCATGTGTAGGGTAGTTCTCCTCATACGGCTTTAATTGCCTAGAAGCATAGGCAATCACCTTACCGTTCTGCATCAACACACATCCCAACCCATTCTTTGAGGCATCTGTATAAACCTCAAAGTTCTCGATCCGTTTAGGCAATGCGAAGATAGGAGCTGTGGTCAAACGCTCCTTTAATGTTTGGAACGCCTTCTCACAACTCTCATCCCAACGAAACATGTTCTCTTTCCTCATCAAAGCTGTCATAGGTCTAGCTATCTTGGAGAAATCTTTCACGAACCGTCTGTAGTATCCAGCTAAACCCAAGAAACTCCTGATCTCAGCAACATTCTTTGGTGCTTCCCACTTTGTCACTGCCTCAATCTTTGCCGGATCCACAGCTACTCCCTCCTTAGAGATCACATGCCCCAGAAAAGCAACTTTCTCTAACCAGAACTCACACTTAGACAGCTTGGCATATAACTCATGCTCCCTCAAAGTCTGCAACACAATCCTCAGATGCTCCTCATGCTCCTCCTTAGTCTTAGAGTAGACTAAGATGTCATCGATAAACACCACCACAAACTTGTCCAAAAACTGTCTGAAGATTCTGTTCATCAAATCCATAAACACAGCCGGTGCATTTGATAACCCAAACGGCATCACCACATACTCATAATGGCCATACCTCGACGTGAAGGCTGTCTTTGGTATGTCCACCTCTCTAATCTTCACCTGATGGTACCCCGACCTCAAATCAATCTTAGAAAAGACTGATGCACCACTCAACTGATCAAACAGGTCGTCTATCCTTGGAAAAGGATACTTGTTCTTCACCATCACTCGGTTCAGATCCCTGTAGTCTATGCACAACCTCAAACTCCCATCTTTCTTCTTCACGAAAAGAACTGGTGCTCCCCACGGTGATACACTAGGTCTAATGTATCCCTTCTCTATCAGATCATCTAACTGTTTCCTGAGCTCCTCCATCTCTTTAGGACTCATCCGGTACGGTATCTTAGAGATTGGCCCCGTCCCCGGTTTCAACTCAACTGTGAAATCTATCTCCCTCTTCGGTGGCAACCCCGGAATCTCCTCTGGAAAAACATCTGCAAACTCTCCCACCACTGGTATCCGATCAATCGTCGGACTCTCTATCCGGTCATCTCTCACATGGCACAAGATCAAAGGGCATCCCTTCCTCAGATAAGACTTCAAGGTGACAGCTGCAATCAACTTAACTTTGGGTTTGACTAGAAACCCACGATAAGACACACTAACACCCGTAGGCCCTCTCAAAGACACTTTCTTTTGATGACAGTCTATCTTAGCTTTATACTTTCCCAACCAATCCATCCCGACTATCATCTCAAAACCGTCAAAAGGAAACTCTAGCAAGTCTACAGGTAGATCAACTTGCCCAACTATCATAGGTACATCTCCATACAACTTCCCACATGATACAGACTCACCCGAAGGTATAAAAACTTTCTCGCTTACAGACTCATATACCCTCAAACCCAACCGTTTAACATGACTCGAAGATATAAACGACTGAGACGCCCCCGAATCAAACAAAACAAAGGTATGAATACCGTTAACAAGAAAAGTACCAGTGATAACATGTGCATCCTCCTCAGCTGCTTTCTTGTCCATCATGAACAGCTTTCCACTGGTCTTCTGTCCACCTCCCTGGACAGTATTGGCTGATGTGGTCGGCTTAGCACCCGACCCCTGATTGTTGTTGTTGTTGTTGTTCGTAGCTGGTTTCTGATAAGAATTACCGCCATTGCGGTTACCTCCACCCTGATAGCTCTGACTTCCCCGGTTAGACCATGACCCAGACGGTCTATTGCTCGCATAACTCTGTGCAGGTCCCTGAGAATAGCTCCCCCGAGCCGATCCCTGTAAAGCTCCCGGTGCACTCGTGCACTCATGTCTCTTGTGGCCTACACCGCCACAGCCAAAACAAGTCATTCCCCAACTACCGCTACTACTCACACGGCCACGCCCAAAGGAAGCCCCAGCACTGAACCCTGACCCAGAAGAAAACCCTCTAGCTTCATTGTGGTTGCCTTTCTTGTGACTAGATTGGCCACCACCCTCACTCTCACCCTTTCTTTTCTCAACACCCACTCTCTCCTGAGCCATCTCCACCAACCTCTCAGCTCTCCCAGCCCTCTCATAAGCTTCCTTAACATCAGTAAGGACTCCCACAGGTAGCTTATCCATGATCTTAGGGGTCAACCCCCTCTCAAACCTCAGCGCCAGGTTCTCCTCACTCAAACCCATATCCTCAACATACCTAGACTTCTCATTAAACTGCTTGTAGTACTCAAAGAATCGACATATCGGATGTCATCTTAAACCCATCAAACTCCTCCCTCGCCTTACTCCTCACATGCTCCGGTACAAACTCTTTCCTCACGACCCTCCGAAACTCTTCCCAAGGTATAGCGGGTAAGCCCTGGTTCGCATACATCTCCCTAGCACTCACCTTCACCTTATCCCACCACTCGCTTGTTTGCTTCCCTCGGGTAGAACGCAGCTTGCTCTACTCTCATCTCATCGGGAAAGTGAACAGGTCTAGTATATTCTCCATCTCACGATGCCAGTTGTCAAGAAGGTTTGGTTCCCCGGTCCCCTTGTACTCTTTTGGGTTAAACCTCGCTATATAAAGGCTGATCTTAGAGTGATCAACCTCCTTATCCTTATCTTTTCCCATTTTCTTTAAGGCCTCCGTAAGAGCTTCTTGATGCTCCAACATCTTAACGATATCATCTATGTTCATGGTCTCAGCTCTCGCATAATAAGCGTTTCTCTTGGGCGGCATCTTGAAACTATATAAGAAAGGGTAGACACAAACATACGCACTAAAACCTCAAAACACGAAAGCGGACTGCCCAGAACACACTCGATCGAGTGCCTAAACCTACTCGATCGAGTAAGAGGCTACTCGATCGAGTGCCCACCATACTCGATCGAGTGCCTCGACATCATACCCCAAACAGACTTTCTGATCTCTAACATACTCGAGCGAGTAGCCAGGCTACTCGATCGAGTGACCCCCTACTCGATCGAGTGCCCGAGGTACTCGATCGAGTGCCCAAAACACACGATTCGAGTTTGCAAAATCGTCAAATACCCACTCGATCGAGTCAGACCCACTCGATCGAGTCATGCTAACTCGAATATGCTACCCGCACGCTATATCATATCCCAACATATTCTATGCAACTTTATAACTCGACATATAAAATAGCTAAGCATGCATTTCTATCAAGCTTTTCATATGATCAACAAATCAACGATATCATATTATCAAACGCCACATAGTAAACAACCAACATGCTTCTTGTTCAAACAACAGTTCTATATACTTCACCAACCTTTCATGCACAAACTCAACCTTCTACTCCAAACATCCAACAATTACAGCATACATCTCCACATTCACATACAAACTAACAAGCATCACATACGACCTTGACATATACCCCCCCCCCCCATGTGACCGGTTCAAAATTGTAGGGCGAGTTCGCGACTTTAGGACGTCTCCCAAGCCTTTGCATTAGCTCCTACAACCTTTACCCCGGGTTCATTTTAATTGACTTCCTATATTCATTAGATTCATTGGTTACAGGTTTCAGGATCGTCGCTCTGATACCATTTTGTAACACCCCCATACTCCAAGTGCCTTACAAGGACCACCCAGGTATAAGGGTGCTACCATCTCGGTTACCCGAGGCAATGATAATCAAATAAACAATAACGAAACAACATTTAAATAGAAATACTTTAGCGAAAGGTTACAATCTCAAAACCAAAACCAAAATACGAATACATGTTCTCAAACCAACTGTCTAATCGCCTAATCGAAATGTTTATTAAACTACTAGCTACAAAGCGGAAGACTTCTATCATCGACCATGGCACATCCCGGCTATCCCAAAGAACTCGACTCATACCTGCTCAATAACTGCTCACCATCCCCGAATGGATCATCACAGTTTTTAAAACATTAAACGGGGTCAGTACTAATCACACAATTTATATAACCAACAATACAGTAAAACAAACAGCTCAATCATCACAGATATTCTCCGAACTACAAACCCAACTCCACAATCCTGACTACACACTAAAGTGTGTAGTCCGCTGAGTGCCCATCGCAACAGTCACTCCTCGCGCGCCGATGCGGGACCGCACCGTTCCCACCTAAGCCCCGCTCATCTCCATCGAGCGATAAACCCAAATCCATTAATGTGCACATCCCTTCTGTGGCGGGTTCCACAGAAGGCGAATCATGGGCGTGAAGCCACTCCCGCAAGTGACTCCACTCAGCCAGGGACGCACCCCGAAGAACACAGACAGATACAATCAATCACAACTACTATCAGCAACCAAGTCCAGCAATCGTCACAATACGAGTATGATAATATTCAACAACCACAAACACCAATAAACACATCATAAGACTAATACTGAGTAGGGAAACCTTACCTGGAAAGTACAACACAATCAGACGATCTCACAGCTGATATCAAAACGCTTCCTCTACGAATCCTCCTCCAAACATACAAACATATAATCACTACCAATCAAAAAATACAACAAAACCCCCAATTCCCAACATTACGGTTTAACCAACTTTAATGAAATACTATAAAAACGGTATATAGGTCTTACCCTCGACGCAAGGATCACAACGGTATAAAGAAAGGTAAAATCCGACCTTCCAAGCTCCGGGATTTGCCAACAATGCGATTGATGCGAAGAATGTACTTTGATTTCTCTTTTTGAAAGTGATTAGGTTTTAAAAGTGTTTTAAGAATAATGACGGAAGTTATTATATACTTAATCGCATTATTAACAAAACCCGAGAAATCATCCCCCGTAAACCGGCTACTCGATCGAGTAGCTAAGGTACTCGATCGAGTGCCCCCTTACTCGATCGAGTGTCTACGTTACTCGATCGAGTACCCAACAGGTCAGAAACTATTTTAAACTGCAACTCGCCCTTACTCGACAGAGTAAGGCCTACTCGATAGAGTACCCAGAGACTGGTAAATCCGTAGTATTACAGTCACTGCTGCCTTTGCGGTCCTCATTCGCTACATGAGGGCCATGGTTTGTCCGGAGCTGGTTGAGAAGGGGACTTCTCCTGCCACTATTGGTCCTGGACTACTGCTGGAGGTATGGACCTTCACTTCGTATTTTGAAAGATCATTTCCTTTTCTTATTGAATCACGAAAGATCGTTATTGATTATCTTGTTTGCAGGCGTGGGTGTACTCCTACTTTCCGAGCTTCGCGCCCAAGAGGACGGAGCTGGGGGAGAGAGCCTATCCCGTCATGAGGGATTGGGTGATGTGCCGTACGAAGAGCCAGCGTTCTTCTCACGACGTCTGTCGACGGGATGTGAACGCTCTACAGTTGGAGGGTGTGAGTATCCTCGACTCACCTTTCTTTGTTTGCTTTCTCATTGCTTTCTTTTAGAATTGATCATAACCTCTCGTTTGGTTATCTTAGTGGGTGCCCAGACCTTGGGCGGACTACACTGGCGTCCCTTCTTTTTTGGCTGAGGTCCTTCGACCCAGGAGCTCAAGCCGGTTGCTGTTGAGGACGTCGATGGGTCCCGTATGGTACTTGGGTGAGCGTTTGACTCGCCAGTGCTCTCGTGATGCCTTCACGGTCCCCATCGACCCTCCTCCAACGATGTTCAGGGAGCCTTCTGATACCGAGAGGGAGGCTGACTTGGCAGACGTCGGTGGTGACGCTTTCCTTCTTCCTGGCGAGGATTACTCGGCGTTCCTCTACCGGAGGTTGGCGTACTGGCCGGTCGTGGTAAGTACTTCACTTTTCTTTCGATTGGCTTGAAAACGAGATGAATGATCATCGATTAATGGAAACCATTTGAATTTTGTAGGAGGTTGAGGCGGCGGGCGTCGAGCCCCCAGCGTACCCCGAGACCCTCGAGTACACTGACGCGGCGGGGATGACGATGGTCTCTGAGCTTCGCGACTTGGGCAAGACGGTGACTGATGCTGGCTTGGACGAGTGGCAGCATCTGATTCGGAGGGTAGGTTCCCCAACTTAATTAGTCTTTTGTATAAGAATACATTTGTTTAACTTTGTCCAATCATTGAGAATCCTTGTTTATTGAAATGCAGGTAGCGCCATGTCGGTTCGTGGCTTTGTGGAGGGCAGCCAACCGGCTACGGGCTACAGCCGTCGAGGCACTTGCTGGCGGTCGAGGACGTCAGGTATGAACCTTCCGTTTACTTCATTTTCTAACTTTATTTATGTTTGAAATGATTGACATGATCCCATTCTTGTCATTTGCAGAGGGAGCGTGACTTGGAGCGAGAGCTAGCACAGTCCCGAGAGGAGACAGCTCGCCTGCTGAGGGAGCTAGAGGTCCGCGACATCGAGATCGCTGCTCTCGAGGCGAGAGTTACCGAGCTGGGCGGCGACCAGCAGTAGTTCGTTTGTTTTCCTGTTGTTTTTGTTGTTGGCTGTACTGCATACACATTTGTACATTTTTTGGACCTTTATTTTTGACTTTCGGACTTTGTTTCGGGCATGAGCCTCCAGTTTGGTGTACATATTTCTTTTCGATTGTATATATGACGGCCTGAGTGCCTTTGCTGCTAGGCTGTCTTGTTTGTACCTGCAAGTTAGCTTTGAACATGTTTGGTAGATGACGGTTTATGCCGTCATACTGCCGAAATTTACATAGAAATTGCACATAAAACACATATTTGTACACATGGCCTAAATTAGCGCAAGACAAAGACTCGAAAAAATGCAAAAAATTTGTCGAACAGGACCGGACGGTAGGGAGGGTTACCCCCTAAAAAACTGAAAATGAAAACATATAGGTTTGAAATGTGATATGAAACGGGAGTGAAATGATTACCCAAAAAGAAAACTTAAAAAGAAATGGATAAGTTTGAAAAATAAATAATTAAATTGGTGAAATAATTCCGCAAAAAAAGAAAATTAAAAAATAAATGGATAAGTGTGCTGAATTGACGAAAATGCCGATCTCGCCTCGAAATACGTGCCCGTGGAATTAGTAAACTCGAAATACGGTAATTGGATGGAATTACCAAAAATAATAACCCATACGAATAGGAAAATATGTTTTAAGGAATTAGGAAAGATCCAACGCGGAAAATCACAGAAATACAGTTGAGGAAGAGGCGCAGCATGAGCTGCGTCCCTTTGAAGAGGCGCAGCATGTGTTGCGCCCTTTCCCCAGTGTGTCCGTCCTGACAGATTTTAGGAAGCAACTTTTAGTATAAATATAGACGTCGATGGAGGTTTTATTCACATAATTCTTCCGTCTTTCTTCCGTCTATTACATAAAAACTCTCTAATTAATCATACATCATGAATAATTTAGAAATCCGTCTCAATGAATGGACCAACGAATTTTCAAATGTGGAGAAACACGATATGGGTGCCTACAACTTTGGATCGATTTTGAGCTTGAAGCTAATTAAGGTCGTCAAACCGTTCTTGGATGCTTGTCTTGAGTATTGGGACCCGAACTTCCACGTGTTTGCCTTCCCTGGAGGTGATATCTGTCCGTTTCTTGAAAAAATTGCTGCAATTGGTGGTTGGAACCCAGAACATATGCCTGCTATACCCTCTAGGTCTCAAGGATATAAGAATAAATTTAGGGATTTGCTTGGATTGACAAGAGCTGAGGTTGATCGTCTTGTGACCTCAAAAGGAGTCCGAATGCTTGATTTTATCGATCGATTCATAAATAGGGCAGACCCTTCTATCTCCTATGTGGCGAGGCGTAGGGCATTTGGGTTTTGCTTATTGCATGGTTATGTCCTTCAAGGGCATGTGGATGAGGATATGAGAGGTGATCCTCGCTATTTGAGCCTAGTTGAGCAGATGGAGCTGCGCAGGAGCCCATCTTGCCTATGTTTAGGAGAGATCCTATTGGGGTTAGATAACAGGAAAGCCAACCGCGACCTTCCGTATTTAGGAAGTCCCATCATCTTGAAGGTAAAAGAATACAATTTTTTTCTTTCTTTTTTGTTTTTTTCTTCTTTTTTTTTTCGTTTTTGTTTTCTTTTTTGTTTGTTTGTTTTTTTTTTTTCGTGTTGGATACTAATACCTGCTTTGGTAGGTTTGGCTTATGGAGCATCTGCGACTGATCGAGCCCCCAGTTAATGTTCCTGCTTATCATGCTCGCTCAATTGCAATGAGGACCAGGCTTTACATGGTGGATTTTACTAGGGTTTGCAACTACTGGGAGAATAAGTTGAAGAACGAGGATGGTCCCCTGATTAGATGGATTGTACCATGGTGGCATCTCATGTCTGTTACTGGAGTGTCGTCTTTGGATCCTACCCGATCGGTGCGCATTCCTGGCGTGGAATTCATGATATGCATCTTCCTAGAGAGGCTGATGAGGCAGGTTGGATTGAAGCAGACGATTCCGAGGCTTGACACTATTCCTCAGACTTCCATCGCGCTTACTACCGTGAGCCGAAGAGAGTGGGCCATCAAATGGGCTCAAAGAAACATGTGGTTCCTAAACTCTGCTATTAGTGCATTATGGGTATCAGATTCCTACTTGCAGTGGAGGAAGGATACTACTCCTGAGGAGCGCGAGAGACTAAGGAAGCGCGAGCCTGTTGACTACAAGGTTCGTGATGTAGAGAAGGAGAAAGAGAAGCACTTGACCGAGGGAGAGGAAGAAGCCGGATTTCGAGTTGTTCATCCGTCGAAGAAACCGAAGACTTCTCCCGTCGTCGAGAAGGTGGTTGATAAGAATGGCAAAGTTAGACCACGAGAGAGACCATTATAGCGCAGGAGCGCTCAGCTCGTGGTCGAGATAGGAAATATGACAAGAATGACAAAGGCAAAGGGAAAATGGAAAAATAGCCTAAGTCTTAGTATTATTTATTACTATTATTATTGTTTGTAATAAAAATGGTGGGTTTTTTAGAATCCTAGCCTATTTATTTTAGCATTATTTTTATTATGTGGCATACTATCGGAAGGAAATAAATAAAAGGTTAATTGGTTATGCAACCGTTGTGGTTTTCTTTTATTATTCATGTCGAATTCCAAATGCATATGCAAATGTCCTTCTATTTACAATTAAAATAATAGTGGGTTGTATCATGTGAAGGATTGCCTACGTATTCATTTTAAAAAATGAAATCAAACCCTTGCACGTAGTTCAAGTAAATGTAAAAGAATAGTTGTTCTAAGCAAGAGCTTGTAATGAACTAGAAAATAAGCATGAGCTTTACTTACTCCTAAAGCTCAATTCAGTTTATTTGATGATATGAGGATGACGATTTGTCAAAATGCAAGAGCAAGGTGATATAAACTTTATTTCAGCTGGCCAGGGGTCGTTTTTTATTCCGTGCCATAGGGGCGACACGTGGTGTTACGCGAGGCGCGTTTGTGTTCCTATTCTAGGCATAGTAACGTTTCAGTTGGTCGAGGTTAGTTGGGTTGGCAAATTCATTCCCATCTAGGTCTGTGATTCTAACCGCACCCCCCGGGAGTATGGACTTGACTAGAAATGGTCCGGTCCAGTTGGGTTTAAACTTTCCTCGTGGATCGACAGGTAAAAGAGCTCTAATTTATTTGAGAACTAAGTCTCCTTCTTTGATGTTTCTTGGCTTAACCCTTTTGTTGAAGGCTCGTTTGATACGTGCCTGATACAGTTGCACATTATGTAATGCGCGCAATCTTCGTTCATCCATGAGGATGAGTTCTTCGTATCTATCCCTCTTCCAATCGGCTTCTGGGATTTGTCTTTCGAGTAGAATACGCAAGGATGGTATTTCGAGCTCGACTGGTTGCACGGCTTCCATACCGTAGATAAAATAGAAAGGAGTGGCCCCAGTGGGTGTCCTAACGGATGTGCGATATCCCCATAAGGCAAATGGTATCTTACTTGGCCAATCTCGATAATTGTCAATCATTTTTTTGAGGATTGTGACAACATTTTTGTTTGCTGCGTCTACTGCACCATTAGTTTGTGGTCTATACGACGAGCAATGGTGATGTTTGATTTTGTACTTGGCTAGCAATTGTTAAGTCTCAGCCTGGAAATGTGACCCATTGTCACTGATGATCTCATGTGGGCAACCGTATCGACAGATGATATTGGTTTGTATAAATTTTGCCACGTTCTTGGCTGTGAGACTAGTTTAAGAAGCCGCTTCTACCCATTTGGTAAAATAGTCGATAGCCACCAAAATAAAACAGTGACCTCCCGTTCCGGCTGGGGTGATCTTTCCGATGATGTCGATACCCCAAGCAGAAAGCGGCCAAGGAGATGTCATGGTGTAGAGTAGTGAAGGAGGGACGTGTTGCACATTCCCGAAGATTTGGCAGTTGTGGCAATGTCTGACATATTTGATGCAATTGGATTCCATTGTGGTCTAATAATACCCCAAACGCGTGATTTTCTTTGCCATTATTGGTCCACTAATGTGAGGGCCACATTCTCCATCATGGACTTCTTCCATCACAATTCTCCTTGCATGAGGACGTATTGGGAGACTAGTAAGCGTATAACACGTTGTCCCCTTTTGTCCATGTCTGGTGGATAGGTGCCGTTGAGTTTGAAGTTCAGAATTGCTTGGAACCAAGGTTCCTCTGGGTTTTCTTCTTCATCTGTAATTTGGTGCACATAAGCTGGTTCTGACCGTCGTTCGATGCATAAAGACATTTCTACCATATCATCCGGCATATTAATCAAAGATGTGAGTTTTGCAAGAGCATCTGCAAATTGATTCTCTTCTCGAGATAGGTGTAGGTACGTTACTTGATCGAAGAATTTGGCAACTTGGCCTATCCTGGCTTGATAGGGTGCTAGGCTTTCACTCCGAATTTTCCAAGATCCCGTAATTTGGTTGATGATCAAAGATGAATTGTAACACCCCGTATTTTATTAAGTTGGATAAAATTCTTTTAATTGCTATTTTGAATTTAATTACATCATTTAACGATTTATATATATATATATATATACATACTCTCAGCTAATTAATTAATTCATTATAATTCGAGTTGTTAATTTTAATAATCGTTAATAATTTCCGTTTCTTTACGAGTCCTTATGAAAGTTGTTTTAAGTGAACCCGAGATGGATTTTGGGAACAAAACCGTCCAATTAGCTATTTTGAGCTTATTTCACTAAATTAGCAATTTTTATTAATATCTGTTAGTTTCGTAAAAATCGCTAATAATTCCGATTCAAGCTGATATTGTATTATTTACGTTAACTAGCTGAGTTTATTTTATTTTCACTCATTAAATTTATTTATTATTGATTCCGTTTTATTACTGAAACTTTTACTAAAACCGATTTTATTAACTCGAGACGGTTTTAAAAACGAGTGAAATTACTTAACGATGAAGAAACGTACGTATAATATATAGCAGGCAAGCAAGCTCGTCACTCATTATTTTATTATTATTATTATTATTATTATTATTATTATTATTATTATTATTATTATTATTATTATTATTATTATTATTATTATTATTATTACACCCGTCCCTACCCCATTCTTTTCCCCTTCCTTTCGTGTTTCACCAGCAACAACGAAACAATAGCAACAACAACAGCCAACAACCAGTGAACCACAACACCCACCATTTTCGTCACCTCCAACCCCAGATCCCGCCTCCATTCTCAACCAAATTTGATAAATTTTACACCAATAGCTTCCTCATCTCGTTCTCCTTCTTTATATGTAAAAAAGGGCCAAGCTTTCGTCCTATTTCAATTCGGCCGCCTTACAAAGGATTCGGATTTTGGGTAAATTTCTTCTGTTTTGGGTTTCGTGTCATCCTTGGGCGACTCCTGTGGCGTTTAGGAGAGCAAAAAAGGTAATGGTGATAGGTTACTCGACATTTTGTCAATTATATTTGTTTACTGTTTATATGTTGTAGTTTACTCTTGTGATTGTTAAAGTTGATCCGTGTTTTGGAGTATAATCGATTGGAGACTAGAGAGTAATGATAATTTGATGCATTTGTGTCGTATTTGAGCTGTACTGTCACGTTTCTTTTGATTTCTGGAGTATTGATATTGGTAAATCGGGTGCGGGTTATCCATATTTTTAAACGTGTTCATTCTCGTCTCAAACCCGGATTTATGTTCATCTTAGAATGAAACTAAATTGGCTGCTGGAAATTCTGTTTTTGAGCCGTGTCTGGACTGTTTTCGTTCTCTGTTTTGGGACGGACGAATCAGTCCCTCGTATTGGTTTTCTTGCTTGTTTCCCTCACTTTAATGTCGTCTTAAGTATCCTAAATTTTCCCGCTCTGAAAACCCAGTTTTGGACCGCGTATACCTCCGTTTAGTACCCGTGACTGAGCTGTAGTGCTCCCTGTTTTGGGGCAGTTTCATGGACATTTTGGTGCTGTTATGGGACTATTTTAAGACCGAAAATGCAGTGTTCTTAGATGTTATCCATGGCTGTCCTTGGGCAGCCGTGAGGGGTGCTTGGGGCTGTGATTGGCTCGATATTCGGGTGGTTATGGCTCTTTTGTGAGCTCTGTTTTGGGATGGGTAGAATGCTTTTTGGGATTGTTTATAACTTGCACGAGTGAGAAATTATAGTGCTAGAAATATTGGTCGAATACGTAAACTATTGAACTTCCGTCTTAAGTATATGTTTGAATTTTCTTGCTTTTACATGTTCACTTTTCAATGGGTATGGCTGTTCTGGAGGGTGATATTTATGTCTTACTCATGCTTAGAATTTCCGTCTTAATTTGTTTCCAAAAGGGGTATTTGTGACGAGTGTGTGAGGACCAAAGTTTGGGTTGTTTGGAGTCGTGATGATGGCTGGTTGGCTCAGGTTTTTGGGCATAAATGCGGACTGTTTTGGGATGGTGAAAGGGTGGTCGTATAAGGGGCTGTTCAAATAACTCCTTTGAGTCGTGGGTCGAGTTTATTTTGGCGCAAAGGTGATTCTTTTGAATGATTTAAATTTTGTCTCGTGTTTTTTTTATAAAACGCAATTCGTCAATTTCGTTATTTAATTATATCTCCGACTCATGATTTATATAACGGGTTTCGTTAAACCTCATTCATTTATATACTTTCTCACATGAAGTATAATTAGGGAATTCCGCTATTTAATTACTTCCCCATCTCGAGCATGGTCTCGTCTCATTAGTTGCCCATGTTTAGATAAGTGGGCTTGTCATGTTTATAATAATTGGGCTCACTTGAATTTAATAATTGGACTTCACATAATTATTTTGTTGGGCTCATTTGTTTTTAGTAAATGGGCTAGCTAAATTTACTAATTTGGGCTAGTCATGGTTATAAATCTCTTGGCGCAAGTTTGGTTTATTTGAAATAATTAATTTCCGTCTCTTATTTTATATAACGATAATTCGTTAATATCGTCCCTTCACATAATTATTTTAGGTGACTCATATGTGGTTGAAGATGAAGAGTAATTTTGGGTTTTAGAAGCTTTCTCAAGTTTATTGCTTGTCTCTTTGCTAGCTTAAGGTAACTATTCCGAGTTACTCGACGAATTAATGTCACATTAGTAGTTGATGTTGTGTTTGTTGTTTGATAAGTGTTTAGGTGATTGATAATGTTTTACTTTCGTTTTTCACATGATAGAAATTAGAAATAGCATGAGAATAATATTGCGATAAAATTTGTGATTTGGGCCAAAGTAGGCCAAGACTCTGAGCTGGGCCAGATTGACCGAACGAGTTTGGTCAAACTAGGTTTAAACCAGTCAGCCTCGATTTGACCGATGACCCGTCGCGGGACTCGGGTCGAGGGTTTGTCTTTGAGGTGAGATTGGATGTTTTATGTTATGCATTGATATTTGTAATTATCGTTTCACATTTATATAGCCTTTCACATGATAGAATGTTAGCATTTATGTTGGTAAGTTGGACTCTTTGCCCTCTTATGGTTAAGTGGGTGTCCTATTTGTCTTGTGTGGTGTGGGCTAAAGTATTCAAGCTGGGACCTAGATTGGTTTTATTTAGGTCCTAGGTGAGTATTTCGGCCTTCATCATAGATAGGTCTTTATAGTCTTTGACGAGTATATGTTCACTGCTTAATAGCCTTTGTGTTCCTGACTTGGTGGGTTTATATCCAAGTTGAGGCATGACCTCGTTACTTATTTTGAGGGTAAGTGGTCAGCTTAAGTACTAGCCAACCCTTTGGTGGACTCCTTAGGGTACTCACTTTGTTTTTAAAAAAATTGTGGGTCTTGGGTGCGGTGGTGTGTATCCGCATGTCTAGGTCTGTGGCATTTAGGACTAGGGTTGTGTTGTGTCTTGGCCATGTTTTGATAGAACCTCTGAGCCAAGATACCGGTTCGATTACCTTCCCTACCTCGTGGTATAGACTCGAGTTACAGAGTGACTATTGACCGTGCTAAGAACTTATGCCTGTCTCTAGATATATTGCCCTTTCTTGTTTGATGATTCTATGAATCATAGAAGGTGAGATGCAAGCCGGCTATGGTTGATAGAGTTTGGATTCCTGGATGTTATGTGATTAACATGATAGTGTAGTATGAGTCGGTCTAGTATTCGCATGCTAGGACTATGTGTTGTTATATTGTTGTTCTCATGATAAGCACGATTGTCTAGCATCTATATGCTAAGGCATTGTGTGATTCGTATTCATATTCTTATGTTTACATGTTATATTAATTATGACATTTCGTGGTTGGGAGAACTCGGAGTTACTCCCCCCGACCGTGGCTTTCGTATTTGTATAAAATGCGATTGACAGGTAGGTGATGCATATATGGGGTACATGGACGAGCTAGCGAGCAAAGTAACCTTGGAACCTAGACTGGTTTTATTTTATTGTGACCCTTAAACCCTTTTTATGTCACATACATTTTAGGGACATATGTCTCCCTTTCTCATATTTGGTTTGTATAACTTTGTTTCGCGACTTTAGCGATATTTCATTCATGAGATTTATTTTGGACCTTGCATGTTTGACACCTTCCCTTTTGGATATCTTTATAACGAGTTCAGGTTTTAAAAATTACGGGTTTTTAATATAATGAACCTATTACAAACATATCCATGCGGTTTTATTCTAGAATTACGTGTTTACTTTTCCGCAATAAATGAGGGTGTCACGGTTGGTATCGAGCATATTTGCTCCGACGCACGTTTGTGCACCCCAATATAAATAACTTGACCTTGAAATAATAAACTTGAGAGATGGGTAAGATGGGTAGACTTAGGACCTTATGTTGTAGTCTCTTTGTGTTTGCTCTTTGTTAGGTACTAACCTGTTTGTTGATTGTCATTTAATAATTGTTGCGTTCTTGGATCAATGACCGTGAGCTTATCTATAGCTAATGGAGTTATTACCCTTATTATAAAAAAAAAATTGAACTAAAGGTTTTGAAAATATTTTAATGTTTTTCACTGGTTTTAACGTCAATTAGTGTTAAAGCTTGTTATTGGAGACGTCTGATAATTAGTTTTATCATTTGTTGGTGTAAAAATGTATTTTTATGTCTTTGAAATTGGAATATTGATGTTCTTGAGTGATCGCCAAGAGTATCTCCGTTCCATTGAAAGGACACTTATATTTTACAAAGATCAAGATTTAGTGCCTATTGCTGAGAATTGAAGATTTGTTCAACCTTTGAAGAATGCTTCTACTTCCTTGAAGATGTTTCTCGTTCTTTTTGTATCTCGCCTTATTCTTAATCTCTTGGTGCCTATCCTTCTTCTAAACTCTCTTTTCTTCTTCCTTGGAAGTTACATTTGTATCCTCCCAACTTGTCCTTTCATCCTTGCTAATACTCCCTTAACGCCTTTTAGATAGTTCTCTTTCTTTTGTGGGGTGTTAACCTTGGTTGGATAATTTAGCTTGTGGAGTTGTTTCTAGTTGACCTATAACCCCGGTTTTGAGAAGTTGTGATATTGGAAGGACTTAGGTAGTGTGGTGAGACGTACTTGGGGATTCTTATACCTAACCCCTTGGTAATGTGAGTATAAGTGATAGGTGGAATTATGTGTGTTAAGAGTGAGTTGCCTATGTTACTAAAGTTATAGAACTTGGCTTTGTTGTTTATGTTTGGGATATGAGTATCTGGCGTTTCCTTGTTGTCTCATTTCCCTTCTTCTTTCACCATAAGCGTTGTCGTTCATATCTCTCTCCCTCGCTTCATCATGCTCCTCCTTTAAATTCGATGCTGATAACCTAAATAATTCTACCTTTGACATCCTTGCTGACCTTACTTCAATTCTTACCCTATGAAATTCATCGTGGCTCTTTTGATTAGTTAAGTTTGAATCCTCTTAGCATACTTGTATCTATGATGTCTAACTTACTTTTCATTTCGCACAATTTCTAATATTTCAAGCTACCATTTTTGGTTCGTTGTTAAAAATTTATGTTACTATTACAAAATTTTACATACTTGTAAAGATTTGGAAAAAATGAAAATTCGATTTAATTCTCTAATTGTTCTTTGAGTATAGACTTCTTTATCATGGTTTTGAGTTGCTAAACCGAGATTTCTTTAAATTTTATCCAATTTCTGTTAACTTTGATCTATTTATGACTTCTTTGTCAAAGTTTAATGTTACATTTTCAGGGATTTGACCCCCATTTTAGTTTAAAAGTGAAACCTTTATTTCTATTTTGGCTTTTTGCAAAAGAAAATTTGAGTAGATTACCTTTCTCTTATTTTGATTTTAACGTTGATCGGATGTTAGAACTAGTTATTGGAAACGTTTGATAACTTGTTCTACGCTTGTCAGCGAATAGTATTTGTTTTAAATTTGTCTCTGACTTGGAAAGTTAGCGTTCTTGTGTGCACGACAAGAGCAATTCCGTTCCATGAATGAGACTTATATTTTTGAAAACTCTTCGTTAATGTTTTTGAAGGTATTTTGATTTTTGATTTATACAAATGATTTGCCTTTTGACCTTATCTTTGATTTGGAATGTGATGTTCTTGAATACGTAACGAGAACACTTTCGTTCCCTTGATGAGAATCTGGTTCTGTCGGAAAATTTTATTTGAAACTTTTGAAAGAATTTTGATTCTTACGATAAATAACCTTTAAAATGTTTTGGTTACCGATTCCAATTCCAGTTTTGTTTTTATAACCTTTCATTTATACTTTCAAGTTTCGAGGACGAAACTTTTTAAAAGATGGGGTGATTGTAACACCCCGTATTTTATTAAGTTGGATAAAATTCTTTTAATTGCTATTTTGAATTTAATTACATCATTTAACGATTTATATATATATATATACATACTCTCAGCTAATTAATTAATTCATTATAATTCGAGTTGTTAATTTTAATAATCGTTAATAATTTCCGTTTCTTTACGAGTCCTTATGAAAGTTGTTTTAAGTGAACCCGAGATGGATTTTGGGAACAAAACCGTCCAATTAGCTATTTTGAGCTTATTTCACTAAATTAGCAATTTTTATTAATATCTGTTAGTTTCGTAAAAATCGCTAATAATTCCGATTCAAGCTGATATTGTATTATTTACGTTAACTAGCTGAGTTTATTTTATTTTCACTCATTAAATTTATTTATTATTGATTCCGTTTTATTACTGAAACTTTTACTAAAACCGATTTTATTAACTCGAGACGGTTTTAAAAACGAGTGAAATTACTTAACGATGAAGAAACGTACGTATAATATATAGCAGGCAAGCAAGCTCGTCACTCATTCTTTTATTATTATTATTACACCTGTCCCTACCCCATTCTTTTCCCCTTCCTTTCGTGTTTCACCAGCAACAACGAAACAATAGCAACAACAACAACCAACAACCAGTGAACCACAACACCCACCATTTTCGTCACCTCCAACCCCAGATCCCGCCTCCATTCTCAACCAAATTTGATAAATTTTACACCAATAGCTTCCTCATCTCGTTCTCCTTCTTTATATGTAAAAAAGGGCCAAGCTTTCGTCCTATTTCAATTCGGCCGCCTTACAAAGGATTCGGATTTTGGGTAAATTTCTTCTGTTTTGGGTTTCGTGTCATCCTTGGGCGACTCCTGTGGCGTTTAGGAGAGCAAAAAAGGTAACGGTGATAGGTTACTCGACATTTTGTCAATTATATTTGTTTACTGTTTATATGTTGTAGTTTACTCTTGTGATTGTTAAAGTTGATCCGTGTTTTGGAGTATAATCGATTGGAGACTAGAGAGTAATGATAATTTGATGCATTTGTGTCGTATTTGAGTACATCTTTCTTGTCACGTTTCTTTTGATTTCGGAGTATTGATATTGGTAAATCGGGTGCGGGTTATCCATATTTTTAAACGTGTTCATTCTCGTCTCAAACCCGGATTTATGTTCATCTTAGAATGAAACTAAATTGGTCTTTGTAAATTCTGTTTTTGAGCCGTGTCTGGACTGTTTTCGTTCTGTTTTGGGACGGACGAATCAGTCCCTCGTATTGGTTTTCTTGCTTGTTTCCCTCACTTTAATGTCGTCTTAAGTATCCTAAATTTTCCCGCTCTGAAAACCCAGTTTTGGACCGCGTATACCTCCGTTTAGTACCCGTGACTGAGCTGTTGTGCTCCCTGTTTTGGGGTAGTTTCATGGACATTTTGGTGTTGTTATGGGACTATTTTAAGACCGAAAATGCAGTGTTCTTAGATGTTATCCATGGCCTGTCCTTGGGCAGCCGTGAGGGGTGCTTGGGGGCCTGTGATTGGCTCGATATTCGGGTGGTTATGGCTCTTTTGTGAGCTCTGTTTTGGGACGGGTAGAATGCTTTTTGGGATTGTTTATAACTTGCCTGAGCTGAGAAATTATAGTGCTAGAAATATTGGTCGAATACGTAAACTATTGAACTTCCGTCTTAAGTATATGTTTGAATTTTCTTGCTTTTACATGTTCACTTTTCAATGGGTATGGCTGTTCTGGAGGGTGATATTTATGTCTTACTCATGCTTAGAATTTCCGTCTTAATTTGTTTCCAAAAGGGGTATTTGTGACGAGTGTGTGAGGACCAAAGTTTGGGTTGTTTGGAGTCGTGATGATGGTGGTGGCTCGGGTTTTGGCGAAATGCGGATTTGTTTTGGGATGGTGAAAGGGTGGTCGTATAAGGGTCTGTCCAAATAACTCCTTTGAGTCGTGGGTCGAGTTTATTTTGGCGCAAAGGTGATTCTTTTGAATGATTTAAATTTTGTCTCGTGTTTTTTTTTATAAAACGCAATTCGTCAATTTCGTTATTTAATTATATCTCCGACTCATGATTTATATAACGGGTTTCGTTAAACCTCATTCATTTATATACTTTCTCACATGAAGTATAATTAGGGAATTCCGCTATTTAATTACTTCCCCGTCTCGAGCATGGTCTCGTCTCATTAGTTGCCCATATTTAGATAAGTGGGCTTGTCATGTTTATAATAATTGGGCTCACTTGAATTTAATAATTGGACTTCACATAATTATTTTGTTGGGCTCATTTGTTTTTAGTAAATGGGCTAACTAAATTTAGTAATTTGGGCTAGTCATGGTTATAAATCTCTTGGCGCAAGTTTGGTTTATTTGAAATAATTAATTTCCGTCTCTTATTTTATATAACGATAATTCGTTAATATCGTCCCTTCACATAATTATTTTAGGTGACTCATATGTGGTTGAAGATGAAGAGTAATTTTGGGTTTTAGAAGCTTTCTCAAGTTTATTGCTTGTCTCTTTGCTAGCTTAAGGTAACTATTCCGAGTTACTCGACGAATTAATGTCACATTAGTAGTTGATGTTGTGTTTGTTGTTTGATAAGTGTTTAGGTGATTGATAATGTTTTACTTTCGTTTTTCACATGATAGAAATTGGAAATAGCATGAGAATAATATTGCGATAAAATTTGTGATTTGGGCCAAAGTAGGCCAAGACTCGAAAGTGGGCAGATTGACCGAACGAGTTTGGTCAAACTAGGTTTAAACCAGTCAGCCTCGATTTGACCGATGACCCGTCGCGGGACTCGGGTCGAGGGTTTGTCTTTGAGGTGAGATTGGATGTTTTATGTTATGCATTGATATTTGTAATTATCGTTTCACATGTTGGTTGTTGGATGAATTGGTTGCCTTATACTTGAGTCTTCTTGCCTTGTTGCCATTTTAGCTTGTTCTCATGAATTATAAGATTAACGGTTAGCTGGAGTTTGGATTATTATTGATATTGAGGATATTGTTGGATTGTCTGTTGAATAGACATTTATATAGCCTTTCACATGATAGAATGTTAGCATTTATGTTGGTAAGTTGGACTCTTTGCCCTCTTATGGTTAAGTGGGTGTCCTATTTGTCTTGTGTGGTGTGGGCTAAAGTATTCAAGCTGGGACCTAGATTGGTTTTATTTAGGTCCAAGGTGAGTATTTCGGCCTTCATCATAGATAGGTCTTTATAGTCTTTGACGAGTATATGTTCACTGCTTAATAGCCTTTGTGTTCCTGACTTGGTGGGTTTATATCCAAGTTGAGGCATGACCTCGTTACTTATTTTGAGGGTAAGTGGTCAGCTTAAGTACTAGCCAACCCTTTGGTGGACTCCTTAGGGTACTCACTTTGTTTTTAAAAAAATTGTGGGTCTTGGGTGCGGTGGTGTGTATCCGCATGTCTAGGTCTGCGCAGATTTAGGACTAGGGTTGTGTTGTGTCTTGGCCATGTTTTGATAGAACCTCTGAGCCAAGATACCGGTTCGATTACCTTCCCTACCTCGTGGTATAGACTCGAGTTACAGAGTGACTATTGACCGTGCTAAGAACTTATGCCTGTCTCTAGATATATTGCCCTTTCTTGTTTGATGATTATATGAATCATAGAAAGTGAGATGCAAGCCGGCTATGGTTGATAGAGTTTGGATTCCTGGATGTTATGTGATTCACATGATAGTGTAGTATGAGTCGGTCTAGTATTCGCATGCTAGGACTATGTGTTGTTATATTGTTGTTCTCATGATAAGCACGATTGTCTAGCATCTATATGCTAAGGCATTGTGTGATTCGTATTCATATTTTTATGTTTACATGTTATATTAATTATCACATTTCGTGGCTGGGAGGACTCGGAGTTACTCCCCACTGACTGTGGCTTTCGTATTTGTATAAAATGCGATTGACAGGTAGGTGATGCATATATGGGGTACATGGACGAGCTAGCGAGCAAAGTAACCTTGGAACCTAGACTGGTTTTATTTTATTGTGACCCTTAAACCCTTTTTATGTCACATACATTTTAGGGACATATGTCTCCCTTTCTCATATTTGGTTTGTATAACTTTGTTTCGCGACTTTAGCGATATTTCATTCATGAGATTTATTTTGGACCTTGCATGTTTGACACCTTCTCTTTTGGATATCTTTATAACAGGTTCAGGTTTTAAAAATTACAGGTTTTTACTATAATGAACCTATTACAAACATATCCATGCAGTTTTATTCTAGAATTACGTGTTTACTTTTCCGCAATAAATGAGGGTGTCACATGAATCTCCATGTACCCAAAGATTCTTGATGCCTAAACCTACTGCTGCTTGTAGTCCAATGAGGCAAGCCTCATATTCTGTCGCATTATTTGTCACCTCGAAGTCGAGTTTGACAGAGAGTGGTGTATGCTCGCCTTCAGGAGAAATGAGCAACACTCCTATTCCAAATCCTCTTAAGTTCGACGCTCCATCAAAATAAAGGTCCCAGGAGTCTACATCGGTTTGGAGTATGTCCTCATCCGGAAACGACCAGGTGTCTATTGCTTGCGCATCATTGATGGGATTTTCCGTGAAGAACTCGGTAACAGCGCGTCTTTTTATAACTTTCAGAGGTATATACTTGAGATCAAACTCTGAGAGCATCAAAGTCCATCTCGCTAGGCGTCCATTGAGAACAGGTTTTTCGAAGAGGTATTTGACAGGATCCATTTTGGAGTATATTTTGACGGAGTAGCTAAGCATGTAATGGCGTAGCTTCTTCGTTGCCCACACAAGAGCGAGGCATGTCTTTTCGAGTGGTGTGTACTTGCACTCATACTCCAAGGACTTCTTACTAAGGTAGTAGATAACTCTTTCTTCTTTTCCCACAGTTTGGGCCAGCATGGCACCCATGGCTGTTTCAGTTACTGTGAGATATAAACCAAGAGGTTGATCTCGTTGGGTGGCATGAGCACTGGTGGTTTAGCTAGTATTTCCTTGATTCGGTCGAATGCCTTTTGACAGTCATCATCCCACATGGTGTGATCTGTTTTCTTTAGCTTTTTGAAGATAGGTTCACAAATCATGGTGATTTTCGATATGAATCGACTTATGTACTGCACCTTGCCCAAGAATCCTCTAACTTCCTTCTCTGTTTGAGGTTGCGGCATTTAGATTAGAGCTTTGATCTTGGAAGGGTCTATTTCTATCCCTCGTTGGCTAACGACATATCCCAGGAGTTTGCCGGAAGTTACCCCAAATGCACATTTCTGTGGATTGAGTCTCATGTTGTACTTTCGTAGTCTTGAGAAGAATTTGTGAAGGTTCGCAATGTGCCCCTCTCTATCTTTGGACTTGACAATCATATCATCTACGTATACCTCAACTTCTTTATGCATCATGTCATGTAGTAGTGTAGTTGCGGTGCGTTGATATGTAGCTCCGGTATTGATTAACCCAAACGGCATAACCGTGTAGCAATAGGTGCCCCATTGAGTGACGAAGGCGGTTTTGTGCATGTCTTCTATGGCCATATTGGTCTGATTATACCCTGTATATCCATCAATGAAGGATAGCAACGCGTGATCCGCTGTATTATCTACCAATATGTCGATATGCGGTAGAGGAAAGTTATCCTTAGGACTCGCTTTATTTAAGTCTCTGAAATCAACACAAACACGGATTCTCCCATCCTTCTTGGGTACGGGTACTATGTTGGCTACCCAGTCTGAGTATTCGGACACTGAACTCGGCTTTGAATTGCTTATCGACTTCTTCTTTGATCTTAAGAGCCCATTCTGTCCTCATTCGACGAAGCTTCTGTTTTACGGGTAAACCTGGTTTGGTTGGGATTCTGTGCTCTGCGATATCCCTGTCGATCCCTGGCATGTCTTTATAGGACCAAGCAAAAACGTCCTTGAACTCGTGTAGGAGGTCTATAAAACTGGCCCTTTCGGCGGGGCTCAAGGTCGTCTCTATCCTAAGTTCTTGGGGTTCTAGTTCGGTTCCTACGTTGATGGGTTCGTTGTCTTCTATAACTGGTCCCCCTTCCCCCTCTTGTAGTATTTCTTTGGCTATGTAAGCAGGTATTTCGATTGAGTCTGGGTCTGGGTCATCCTCATTATCATCGTAAACAGAATTGCATTCAGAATAACACAAAGAGTAAGCAGAACCTGATTTATTCATATTAAAATTTGAAAAGAGTTTAAACAAAGAGGCCATCTGTTCAGTAATCAGTGACGGTAAAGGGACAGCTGTTGGGACATTTCCCAAACTGCTGTTACTACTTAATGCTAATCTAGGAGGAACAAGGGGAGTGGGAGTGACGATAGGAGAAGACTCCCTAGGGACTTCTCTAGACTTCGACTCGGATTCCGACTCTGACTCTGACTCGAATTCATCGTCTTTTGGTTCTCCTTTGAACATCTCTCCTTCTCCAGTGGTGAGCTTGAAGAGTCTTCCTTGGTTGTTCGTCCACTTGATTGATTTTCTCCATCCCTTCTGTTGATTCGAACTAGTTTCTGTGATCAATGCGGTAGGGTTAAAGTGATCGTCTTGAAGTATCATGGTAATGATCTCGTCCTGCACGGCTCTAACAAACCGATATTCTCCAAATAGTAAGCTAACAGCTTATTCGTCTAAGCAAGGTGCTTGACGACTCTTGACGATAGGAACCGTTTCTGTGGGAATAAAGTAGCAATCGTGAAAGATCTCGATTCCAGCTAGTTGCTTTCCTATGTAGTGCCAAGGCTCGGGAAACCCGTGAAAGAGTTCTTGACTCCCTTCTCTAACGAAGTATCCATTTAGGGTAGGGAGGTAGGGCCGCATTTGGATTCCCACATTCTTGCGGTTTTGGAATTGACTGAGCATTTCTAGGGCTTCCTCCTTGGTGGGTTTGTATCCTAGTCCTAGTGGTATCCTTTGCGAGTTGCCTTCTTTGTAAGGTGCAAAGGTATTTCTTTGGACAGGATTCAATGGCATTCCTGGGAAGTATCCCTGAGATTTGAGTATGTGGTTGACCACTAAATTAGAGTAGGGATCGAAATACAAAGGTGCCAACTGTGACACCCCGCGATAAAGCGAAAAAAATAACTAATAAATTAAAGCGGAAATTTGTGATATTTTGAAACCTTTTAAAAATTACTAGTTAAAGAATAGCACGCGGGTGCCACTAACGAAAAGAAACAAATACAACAATAGACAAATTTAGATTATTACAACCCAAGTCTAGAAAACGGGGAAAAGATATCCCACGAATAAACATATAAGGGGTTTCTAAACTAGCAACTAAGGCCCAAGGGTTTAGTTCTCGCTAACCCACACGTCTTCCCCACGTAAGCATCTTCACCACCTGTCATTCATGTAAACATGAACGCCACAGTCAGTGGGGAGTAACTCAAGGTTCTCCCAGCCACAATATAACGAAACGAACATAACAAAGAACATAAACAAACAATCATATTAGATAAGACATGAGTGAATCGAATCATAACTAAACATGGGATCATACGTGTTTAAACCAACAAGAGTAAAGGAAATGATGGAATAAACAAGTAAGGCTTAAGCAACAATAAATAAATGGGAAAGAGGGACAAGGAAACCGACACGGCCAGTTAGCCACGAGTACATATTTCAAGGAGATATGACCAAAGTAACCATCCAAATAATGCAAGACATTTACTAATCTTAGACTATAATTTCCCCGAGTAGGACTACGATAATGATACGGTCCTAGTCTAAATCTGCAGATTCTCGGGTGTACATCCCAATTCGACGTGCGCCAGCACAGCACATCACGCACCCAAGACTCGACTACTAAGGGGCCTGAGTACCCCAATCGCCAGAACAGCACAAAAGTGGCGGAAAGACTAAGATAAGACTCACTTGCCAGAACAGCACAAGTGGCCAAAAGCCGTACTTGCCAGAATAGCACAAGTAGGCCAAAACCGTACTTTGCCGTAACAAAGACCAGTAAAGAGGTCAAACCCGTGCTTGCGTAACAAAGCACAAGCAGGGCAAAAATATATGTCAAGCACATACGATGGTAATATGACATTTCTACAAGAATACGACTCTTACAAGTAATTATTTATAATAACCTTTTCATGCTTGTAACATGTAAATAAACATTTCATTTCATAATTATACATGCCGGTTAAATAGAATAAACAAGTACAACAAACAAGTACATGGGACGGGATTATTAATGTCACACTCATACTTATGGCTTGCATCTCACCATAAGTATGGATGAGAACATCAGTCCCGACGATCATATCGCAATTAGAGGGCCTATGGCTCACCCCTAGTGTCCGATAGGACCAAGGCCCAGGGATGGGATTATTAAGAATATGACTCTTCACAAATAACTATTTAATAATAATGGCTCACCCCTAGTGTCCGATAGGACCAAGGCCCAGGGACGGGATTATTAAGAATACTTGTGTTATATTACTAAACATTCCATTTTATAATTTAACATGCCGGTTAAATAAAATATAACAAGCGATAATGAATAATTTACGTCATGTGAGAATTTATAGAAAACACACAAAACCAATACAGGTGACAAGGTGAGCCCAAACAAACCAAGAAATTGAGCCCAAAGCAACCAAGGATTTGAGTCCAACCTTTGTCAGATTTTAAGTCCAAAATTGTAACCATCTTGAGCCCAACATATAACTTATAGTGAGCCCAACAAACAATACTATAAGAGCCCAATACAAAAAAAATCAAATGAGCCCAATTGAAATAATATGTGAACGGGATATTAACGAATTACGTTATATATATAGCATGTGTCGGAAATTTGAATGATTGAAACAAACGCATATAACGCCAAACAACTACCAAAACACAACTCAAAGAAGGGACTTTGGACAGCCATATTCACGTCCCAACCACCCACCGTGACAAAGCTAGGCTGCTGCCCAGGCTAGCCGTGATGAAACCAGCCACGCAGGCCCCTGCCCAGTCCACAAACAACCACCATCTCACTCTTAAGATAACCCAAACAGCCACCGAAACCAACCAACTCGGTCATGCAACCACAAGTCCATAAGACGGGATTACAAACTCCAAACATGACACAACCGTGTCCATAAAAAGAGCACCAATAAATAGCGAGGGAAAATTCAAACATATGCTCGAGACGGAAGTAAAAGAGTAATCTACCCACAACCTCAACACTCGACATGGACCACAATGACACTCGAAATCGTGTCAGGACAGCCGTCCCAGGTTACTTATAAGGCGGATTCCTAAGCAAGATTGAGACAAAAATTAAAGACACTATTTCATGAATAACCACAACCGGTCTTTACCCAATTACTACTCAGTACTACTCTGTAAAACATCCCGCCTAGCTCTTAATTCGAATGCTAACACAGAGCACGAAACCATCCAAGGGGACTCATTCTAAGACGACAATTGAAGCAAGGTTACGACAGAAATTATCATACACATGAGAAACACCATAAAGGATCGAACTTGTCAAGCAAGGGCACATTAAACAATACATAGGACGGAAATTTCGACTCATTGTCGAGTAACCTATCACCGTTACCTTAGCCTCTCAATTTTTTTTGAGTGAGTCGTCCAGAATTCCCGTCTGGGTCCTCGAGTCCATCACCTAGCACAAGAATGATTCGGTTTTTCAGCTGAACTGCGGTTTCTACAAGACGGGTCAAAAACGAAACTTGACAAGAACTCGACTTTCTTACCTAGAATGAAGGAGGAAAGAGGGGGGGGGGGGGGGAAGCTATAGGTACAAGAATTATGGAGTTTAGTTGAGAAACAGAGACGGAATATTGGTTTGTAGGTGACGGAAATAGAGGTTGGGGTAGCTCTGTGTCTTGTTGTTGTTGTTGTTGTTGTTGCTCTTTCGAAAAGAGGAAGGAGAAGAAATAAGAGGGGTGGGGACGGGTTGATTGATGTGACCATAATTTGAGCATATTTAGTCCCCGAATTAGCCTTGTTCCCATGCTTTTTAGTGCATATTTGGGTCATTTATTGTCTTTAGTCCTTTGTTTTGCATATTCTTTGAGGTTTTGTTTCCTTGGTAAGAAAGGAGTGCAAACCTTGCATTTTCATGGCAAAATGAAGCTAAATTGATTGAATTCAATTAACAAGCATCAAAGACAAGACAAGACTTGAAGGCCTTTGTACATCCTATAGTAGATGGGCAATGATGAGAAAAGATCCTTGCATCCCCGAGGAAATCCTCAAGGATTTTATGAAGAGAAAAGAAGAAAAGAAGAAAGGAAGAAGCTGTAAGACAATCCGAGCGGATTGCCCACAATCCGCCCGTCCAAGAGGAGCAATCCGAGCGTCTTCCCCAGCTGGACGCCCGTCCAGAACCGCCACAATCCGCCCGTCCACCCCATGAATCCGCTCGTCCAACAAGAAGACAATCCTCTCGTCCCGTGCCCTGGACGCTCGGATTGTATGACAACCATTTCGTCTTCTCCATGTTTTAAGAAGGATTCGCATATTTTTCTAAGACCGGCGAAAAGGAGACCGGAGTCTCCCTAGAGACCGGCGATTCCTCAAGGACTTAATCGTCATTTAAGCCCTTAGTAAACCCTAATTTATGTAACTAATCCCCACTATAAATACCCCATTAGTCTAATTAGATTAGCATGTTCTTCTTAGCAATCTCTAGTGTAGTTTATATCAATCAAATATCTCTTTAATATTGTAATCAACATTTAATCAAGTTTTAATACAAATCTCATTTCCTTAATCTCTCTTTTGTTCATCTTTCATTTTGGGTAATTGAAGATTATTTGGGTTATTATTGGGAGATTGACAACCTTCCAATCAATCATCAAGTACTTCTATTATTCTTTGATTTATTATTGGAATCATTAGTAGGTATAATTCTCTTAATCCCTTTTTAATTATTGTTAATTATTTTCATTTATTCATCATGTTTTACTTTGTTGGTATGATTGACAACCTTGCTAGCATGCTCAACATGATAATGAGTGAGTAGTTTCCTTAGCTAGGGTTAATGGGTAATTAGGGGAAACCAACATGGGGGATGATTCTTGCTTAAATTAATATGTTTTCATAGTTTATTTGCTTGCTTGTTATGATCTCAACTTATGCACATGTTATGTTTGATGAAATGCGAGCCTATGAATCCTTGCATTTTTTACCCATCACCTATCTTTTCAATGAGACTTGTAAGACATAAACCAACTCGAGTCTCATTAGACCATGCATATAGTTGAGTAGGGAAGATTAAGTCGACTTGTAGGTATTGTACAATCTAATCGATTCGGCTCCGGGACCCAAACTTTCCTAGGATTGTAAGATATAAACCAACTCGATCCATCACAACAATAATTGCTTGCTTATAATTTGAGAATATGTTTGTATGATCAATTTCCATGAATCCCCTATGACCCCATGACACCCTAGTGCCTTTTATCAATTGTTTACACCCCGTTTTAATCATCTTGCTTATTTTCATTGCTATTTTAGTTTAGTGATCTTCTACTTCAAACCCCAAATTGTGACACCCCTAGACACCGCTAGTTGCAATTGAAAATCTCATCTCAATTCCCGTCCCTTGGGATCCGACCTTTACTTGCCTCTTTACTAATTGTAGAGTTGTTTGTGAAGTTATAAATTGTGTTTTGGTCTAGGTGCTCCTAACGACAAGTACCGAAAACTAAACCCTCACAAGAGGCCATGACCATTGATCAACAACCACAAAACATATAATAAACATAATAATAATAATAATAATAATAATAATAATAATAATAATAATAATAATAATAATAATAATAATAATATATAAATATATGTAAAAGTATAGTGTGGGTGAGTAGGTGTATGTGTTGTTGGTTTTTGGTTGGCCCGGATTAAAATAGGTACAAAGTGAAATGTGACGGTCTAATGTTAGACGGAATTTATTATTATTACTGTCACTATCATTATTATCCGACCAAAATTATGTATACATTTATTCTTACATAAATTATGCCTCAAGAATATAATTTAATAATACGTATTTTTTTTTTATATAAATGAGCTTTAAAATATTACTTTTATAAAAATCGTATTTGAAATAAAATTATTTAAATTGAATAATTCAAAAATATAAAAATAAAGCAATCAAACGGTTTAATAAATTTTAAATGTCAAAATGGGAAATTCGCGGGTGTTACAATCACCCCATCTTTTAAAAAGTTTCGTCCTCGAAACTTGAAAGTAGAAATGAAAGGTTATAAAAATAAAACTGGAATTAGAATCGGTAACCAAAACATTTTAAAGGTTACTTATCGTAAGAGTCAAAATTCTTTCAAAAGTTTCAAATAAAGTTTTCAAATGTGTAAGTCTCACTCATGGAACGAAATTGCTCTTGTCGTCCACACAAGGACGCTAACTTTCCAAATCAAAGACAAATTTAAAACAAAATCAATCCGCCGACAAGCGTAGAACAAGTTATCAAACGTCTCCAATAACGAGTTCTAACATCCGATCAACGTTAAAATCAAAAGAGAAAGGTAATCTACTCAAATCTTCTTTTGCAAAAGCCAAAATAAAAATGAAGGTTTCACCTTTGAACTCAAAAGGGAGTCAAATTTCTTAAAATGTAATATCAAACTTTGACAAAGAAATCATAAATGGGACTACTAACATCACATAATAAGCAAAGCATCCGGCTCAGAGGCTACATTTAAAGCATGTCCAAGACACAAGTCCTTAAGTACCTTGGCTCAGCGGTTACCTTTAAAACATGTCCAAGGCACGACCTCTAAAGTATCTGGCTCAGCGGTTACCTTTAAAACATGTCCAAATACTACAAACAAATGCCCGACTCAGAGGTTACCTTTAAAACATGTCCGAGGCACAACACATAAAGTATCTGGCTCAGCGGTTACCTTTAAAACATGTCCAAATACTATAAACAAGTACCCGACTCAGAGGTTACCTTTAAAACATGTCCGAGGTACAACAAACAAGTATCTGGCTCAGCGGTTACCTTTAAAACATGGCCAAATACAACAAACAAGTGCCCGACTCAGAGGTTACCTTTAAAACATGTCCGAGGCACAACAAACAAGTATTTGGCTCGTGATTTACCTTTAAAACATGGCCAAATACAACAAACAAGTGCCCGACTCAGAGGTTACCTTTAAAACATGTCCGAGGCACAACAAACAAGTATCTGGCTCAGCGGTTACCTTTAAAACATGGCCAAATACAACAAATAAGTGCAACAAACAAGCACAACACATATTACATGGCAATCAACAAACATGTTAGAACCTAACAAGGAGCAAACACACTACAGACTACCACCTTAGGTCCTTAAGTCTACCCATCTCTCATTCATTATTCAAGGTCAAGTTCACATTTAAATTTGGGGTACACGTGTGTGCGTCGGGAGCAACATATGCTCTGATACCAACTGTGACACCCCGCGATAAAGCGAAAAAAATAACTAATAAATTAAAGCGGAAATTTGTGCTATTTTGAAACCTTTTAAAAATTACTAGTTAAAGAATAGCACGCAGATGCCACTAACGAAAAGAAACAAATACAACAATAGATAAATTTAGGTTATTACAAACCAAGTCTAGAAAACGGGGAAAAGATATCCCACGAATAAACATATAAGGGGTTTCTAAACTAGCAACTAAGGCCCAAGGGTTTAGTTCTCGCTAGCCCACACGTCTTCCCCAAGTAAGCATCTTCACCACCTATCATTCATGTAAACATGAACGCCACAGTCAGTGGGGAGTAACTCAAGGTTCTCCCAGCCACAATATGACGAAACGAACATAACAAAGAACATAAACAAACAATCATATTAGATAAGACATGAGTGAATCGAATCATAACTAAACATGGGATCATACGTGTATAAACCAACAAGAGTAAAGGAAATGATGGAATAAACAAGTAAGGCATAAGCAACAATAAATAAATGGGAAAGAAGGACAAGGAAACCGACACGGCCACTTAGCCACGAGCACGTATTTCAAGGACATATGACCAAAGTAACCATCCAAATAATGCAAGACATTTACTACTCTTAGACTATAATTTCCCCGGGTAGGACTACGATAATGATACGGTCCTAGTCTAAATCTGCAGATTCTCGGGTGTACATCCCGATTCGACGTGCGCCAAAGACAAAGACGCACCCAAGACTCGACTACTAAGGAGCCCGAGTACCCCAATCGCCAGAACAGCACGAAAGTGGCGGAAAGACCAAGATAAGACTCACTTGCCAGAACAGCACAAGTGGCCAAAAACCGTACTTGCGTAACAAAGACAAGTAGGCAAAAACCGTACTTGCGTAACAAAGACAAGTAGGTCAAACCCGTGCTTGCGTAACAAAGACAAGCGGGTGGCAAAAATGTATGTCAAGCACATACGATGGTAATATGGCATTTCTACAAGAATACGACTCTTACAAGTAATTATTTATAATAACATTTTCATGCTTGTAACATATAAATAAACATTTCATTTCATAATTATACATGCCGGTTAAATAGAATAAATAAGTACAACAAACAAGTACATGGGACGGGATTATTAATGTCACACTCATACTTATGGCTTGCATCTCACCATAAGTACGAATGAGAACATCAGTCCCGACGATCATATCGCAACTAGAGGGCCTATGGCTCACCCCTAGTGTCCGATAGGACCAAGGCCCAGGGACGGGAATATTAAGAATATGACTCTTCACAAATAACTATTTAATAATAATGACTCATACTTGTGTTATATTACTAACCATTCCATTTTATAATTTAACATGCCGGTTAAATAAAATATAACAAGCGATAATGAATAATTTACGTCATGTGAGAATTTATAGAAAACACACAAAACCAATACAGGTGACAAGGTGAGCCCAAACAAACCAAGAAATTGAGCCCAAAGCAACCAAGGATTTGAGTCCAACCTTTGTAATATTTTAAGTCCAAAATTGTAACCATCTTGAGCCCAACATATAACTTATAGTGAGCCCAACAAACAATACTATAAGAGCCTAATACAAAAAAAATCAAATGAGCCTAATTGAAATAATATGTGAACGGGATATTAACGAATTACGTTACATATAGCATGTGTCGAAAATTTGAATGATTGAAACAAACGCATATAACGCCAAATAACTACCAAAACACAACTCAAAGAAGGGACTTTGGACAGCCATATTCACGTCCCAACCACCCACCGTGACAAAGCTAGGCTGCTGCCCAGGCTAGCCGTGATGAAACCAGCCACGCAGGCCCCTGCCCAGTCCACAAACAGCCACCATCTCACTCTTAAGATAGCCCAAACAGCCACCAAAACCAACCAACTCGGTCGTGCAACCACCAGTCCATAAGACGGGATTACAAACTCCAAACATGACATAACCGTGTCCATAAAAAGAGCACCAATAAATAGCGGGGGAAAATTCAAACATATGCTCGAGACGGAAGTAAAAGAGTAATCTACCCACAACCTCAACACTCGACATGGACCACAATGACACTCGAAATCGTGTCACGACAGCCGTCCCAGGTTACTTATAAGGCGGATTCCTAAGCAAGATTGAGACGGAAATTAAAGACACTATTTCATGAATAACCACAACCGGTCTTTACCCAATTACTACTCAGTACTACTCTGTAAAACAACCCGCCTAGCTCTTAATTCGAATGCTAACACAGAGGACGAAACCATCCAAGGGGACTCATTCTAAGACAACAATTGAAGCAAGGTTAAGACAGAAATTATCATACACATGAGAAACAGCATAAAGGATCGAACTTGTCAAGCAAGGGCACATTAAACGATACATAGGACGGAAATTTTGACTCATTGTCGAGTAACCTATCACCGTTACCTTAGCCTCTCAATTTTTTTGAGTGAGTCGTCCAAAATTCCTGTCTGGGTCCTCGAGTCCATCACCTAGCACAAGAATGATTCGGTTTTTCAGCTGAACCGCGGTTTCTACAAGACGGGTCAAAAACAAAACTTGACAAGAACTCGACTTTCTTACCTAGAATGAAGGAGGAAGGAGAGGGGAAGCTATAGGTACAAGAATTATGGAGTTTAGTTGAGAAACGGAGACGGGATCTTGGTTTGTAGGTGACGGAAATGGAGGTTGGGGTAGCTCTGTGTCTTGTTGTTGTTGTTGCTGCTCTTTCGAAAAGAGGAAGGGGAAGAAATAAGAGGGGTGGGGACGGGTTGATCAACAACCACAAAACATATAATAATAATAATAATAATAATAATAATAATAATAATAATAATAATAATAATAATAATAATAATAATAATAATAATAATAATAATAATAATAATAATAATAATAATAATAATAATAATAATATATAAATATATGTAAAAGTAGAGTTTGGGTGAGTAGGTGTATGTGTTGTTGGTTTTTGGTTGGCCCGGATTAAAGTAGGTACAAAGTGAAATGTGACGGTTTAATGTTAGACGGAAATTAAGACGGAATTTATTATTATTACTGTCACTATTATTATTATCCGACCAAAATTATGTATACATTTATTCTTACATAAATTATGCCTCAAGAATATAATTTAATAATACGTATTTTTTTTATATAAATGAGCTTTAAAATATTACTTTTATAAAAATCGTATTTGAAATAAAATTATTTAAATTGAATAATTCAAAAATATAAAAATAAAGCAATCAAACGGTTTAATAAATTTTAAATGTCAAAATGAGAAATTCGCGGGTGTTACACCAACTCACTCTCTATAAGGTTTATGTTATGGAAGCCCCCAAGCTCATATACTGGATCTGCAAGTACTTAGTTGCTTGACTTCTTTTCTATTACCGCCTTGATGGGTAACGAAGTGATCGTCACCACTTTACCATCTAGTGGGATCTTGATTTTCTGGTGGAGGGTGGATGTTACCGTTTTGGAAGCGTGAATCCAAGGTCTTCCCAGAAGTATGTTGAAGGATGCTTCAATGTCCACTATTTGGAAGTTAACCTTTCGTTCAATTGGCCTTGTGGCTATGGTAAGGTTAACTAGTCCTACCACTTTTCGTCGTGTACCATCATATGCGCGAACACCTAGGTTGGTAGGGGTCCAATCTGACTCTTTCATGCCTAATTTGTACGCTGTTTTCAATGGTATGGCGTTGACTGACGAGCCATCATCTACCAAAATCATTGGCACATTCTTCTTTAAGCAAATGACAGTAATGTATAGAGCCAAGTTGTGACTAGCGCCGAAAGGTGGCAAATCTTCATCCGAGAAACTAACAGGGTTACTTAGCTTAGGCGAATCTTGGAAGACCAAGTTGACTATGTCATCGGGTGTGGAGTTATGCGCCACGTTTAATTTAGCCAAAGCTTGCAGTAAAGCTTGGCGATGTGGGAACGAGCTTGCAACTAGTTGCCAGACTGAAAGGTCAGCCTTTGTCTTCTGTAGTTGCTTTAGTAAATGGTCAGTAGAGGTATCGTCGTTATCATTTGGCGTGACAACGTTGGTATTGGTGATTGGACCATTTGCTATAGGACCATTTTGAGAAATGTTTTGATATGGACGCCCCGAACGAGTAAGGTGGTCTATATCTTAGTCCTCACTACTTTGGACTATCTCCTCACCACTACTACAAATACAGGCAACCACAACGGCCCTTTAACAACGCTTATTCACGAAAATCATCAAAACACGTTGTAGAATTTATTCCGCGAATTTTACCAAACTTAATTACAACGGTTATGTGTTGTTAACCGTTGTTATTGGTTTTAACAACGGGTCATACTTAAACAACCGTTGTTAATGAAAAAACTAATAACAACGGTTAAATTTTAACCGTTGTTAATGGTTTGGCGCCAAATTAGTGAAAAGTAATCACAACGGTTATATTAGAACCCGTTTTTAATACGTTTTAACAACGGTTGTAGACTTAATAACCGTTGTTATTAATATTATGAAAATCTTAAGAACAACATATTGCTTTATTCTGCTATATGCTACAAACACAAACACAAGCTAATACTGCTACTATATCATCCTCCATTCCTCCCTGATCGTCTCTCTGTCTTCATCTCCGTCCTTTGTTGTCACGTCTTCTCTCCCTCATCGTGTTTATCAATCAGGTATATATATGTTTCTTAGCAACGCTTATAACTAGATATAGGATTTTTTGGGTTATTATCTAATTTGTTGATAATTTAGCTTAATTGCTTTCCGAATTTCGTTTATTTGTTTGCCTATTATTGTATTTTCCGAATTAGTTGCCTATTATTACGAATGTAGAATAATGACTCGAATCGTCTTTGATTGATGCAAATATGAGTGACCGCACCTACAAGGATGGTTTAGCTGAATTTTATGAATTCGTTTAGAACAATTTGAAAGGTTCTTCTAGTATTACATGTCCTTGTGAAAGATGTGGTAATATTAGCTATATGGCTTTTCCGGACGTTAAAATACACCTAGAAAAGTGGAGATTTAGTCGATCCTATACACTTTGGATTTTTCATGGGGAATCATTAGAGGAAGAGAATAACTCTGAAGAAGATGATGTTGAGGTACACGAAAGGCTAACTGATGATCCTGAGTTTGCCGAGTTTTTTGAGTTGGAAGAGTTGGAAGTAGAGAAGTTGAATGTTGGGTCTATAGATAATGAAGAGAATGATGATGAGTCCATTGCTTTTGAAGATGTAGGTGATGACACTAGTAATTGGGATGACCTTAACAACATGTATGAGAAGTTGTGTGAGTCTGAAGCACCTCTGTATCCTGGTTGTAAGTACACAAAAATGTCGGCTGTGGTGAAGTTGTATAATATCAAGGGGGCAAATGGGGTGAGTGACACGTGTTTCACTAGTTTTTTAGCCTTGATAAAGGAGTTGCTTCGTGATGGTAATGTTCTGCCTGTTAAGACATATGAGGCGAAAAAACTAATAAGAGGAGTGGGTATGAAATATGAGAAAATACATGCATGTCCAAATGATTGCATATTGTATCGGAAATTATATCAAAACTTAACCAATTGCCCTAAATGTTTGGAGTGGCGTTATAAGGATAAGGAAGGGATCCCGGCTAAGGTGTTGTGATATTTTCCATTGATACCAAGAGTCATAAGGATTTATGCGAATCCCGATGATGCAAAAATGTTAACTTGGCATGAAACAGGAAGAATAAATGATGGAAAGCTAAGACACCCGGCAGATGGTAAGCAATGGAAATCGTTCGACGCTAAGTATCCCGAGTTCGGCAATGAACCTAGAAACTTACGTCTAGCGCTGTTCATCGATGGAATGAACCCACACGGAAACATGAGTAGCCAACATAGTACTTGGCCGTAGTGTTGGCTATTTATAACTTACCTCCATATGTGTGCATGAAAAGAAAGTATTTGATGTTGTCGTTGTTAATTTATGGCCCTAAACAACCTGGAAATGATATAGATGTATATTTGGAACCTCTTCTAGATGATTTGCGATTGTTGTGGGATAGTGGGATAGAAGTATTTGATGCATATAAGAACAAAACTTTCAATTTGAGAGCGATGTTATTGTGTACAATAACTGACTATCCGGCTTATGGCGACCTTTCTGGGCACACAGTTCATGGGAAAGAGGCTTGTCCATTGTGTGGGGAGGATATCGAGTCTGAATACTTGAAGTCTTCTCGTAAGTATGTGTATATGGGAAATAGGAGGTTCTTGTATCATGACCATTGTTATCGCAAGATGCGGAAAGCATTCAATGGAAGACAAGAACTTCGTCAACCTCCTAGAATTTTGAGTAGGCATGAAGTTTATCGAAAGTAAAGCATATTGAGATAGATTATGGGAAGAAGAGCGGCTCTAAATTGTCTACTCGTGGGTATAAGAAAAGATCCATATTTTTTGATAAACTTCCATATTGGCCTGACGACTGGAGGTCGCATTGCCTCGATTTCATGCACTTTGAGAAAAATGTCGTGATAATATTATCAATACCCTTCGAATGTTCCTGGTAAAACAAAGGATAACGCCGCAGCTAGGGAAGATATGAAAATGATGGGTATTAGGCTAGAGTTGGCACCACGGAAGAGAGGTAATCGTACATTTTTACCGCCGACTTTTACCCTTTCACGGAATGAGAGAAAAGAGTTCTCGTGCATGCTTGAATGGAATTAAAGTGCCACATGGTTATTCGTCGAACATCAAAAGCCTAGTGTCGATGCAAGACCTAAAACTCAGCGGGTTAAAGTCACATGATTGTCACACTTTGATGCAACAATTACTACACGTGGCTATTCGTTCCATTTTACCCGAAAAGGTAAGATATGCTATAACTAGATTCTGTCTCTTCTTCCAGTCCATATGCGAGAAAGTCATCGATCCCGATGACGCGGATTCATTGCAGGACCTCGTTGTAACCTCTCTTTGTCAGTTGGAAATGTATTTTCCACCCTCTTTCTTCACTATCATGATTCATCTGACCATTCACTTGGTTAGGGAGATTTTGTACCTTGGGCCCATGTACTTGAGATACCAGTATCCTTTCGAAAGATTGATGAAAGTCTACAAGGACTATACATCTAATCGGTATCGTCCAGGAAGGTTGTATTCTGAACGCGCTATTTTAGACGAAGCTCTTTCATATTGTTACGCTCATCTCTCCCCGAAGGAGTTGATTGGCGTTCCTAAGAATCGTCATAGTGATTGGATGACCGGAAAAGGTATTAGGGGCCGGGTTGAAAAAATTGTGACACGTGAAATGTTGCATATAGCACACATGTATGTGCTAAACAACGAAGATGAGGTGCAACCTTATATTCAACGACACAAAGATGAGCTCAAATACGATCACCAAAACAAGACCGAGAAGTGGATTGCGAACGAGCATACGAAGACGTTTCCAGTGTGGTTTAGGAATATTGTCTTACGATTATCGATCAAACCGGTGATGACATCTCTCCTAGGTTACTACGTCTTGGTTTAGGTCCAAATGCCAGGGTCACCTTTTACAACAGTTTTGCCATTAATGGATATACTTTTTACACCCGCGAGCAAGATGAGGTGAGCACAATGCAAAATAGTGGTGTGAGTTCTGAATTTGAGGCAATGCACTTTGCTACTTCAAAAGATAAAAAGCCTATTTGGGGAAAATGCCTTTATTATGGTGTTATTCAAGAAATATTGGTACTAGATTACATTGATTTCACAATGCCTTTGTTTCGATGTAACTGGGTTGATAACAACATCTATTGTGTCCGAAAGGATAAGATGGGATTTACGTTGGTCAATCTGGGTAAGGTTGGCAATAATAAGGATGATCCTTTCATAATGGCATCCCAAGCTAAACAAGTGTTCTATGTCACCGATCCTATGGATAAGAAGTGGTCTGTTGTACTGTCTATAAGGAGTAGAAGGAGTAGTCCATCCGATAATGGTGATGATGATCAGGATGTCGTTTTTGAGGGAATGGATCAGTCTACCACTGTATCTTATTTCGACGATGTTGACACTGATCATGAGGACACTGAAAGCATCTATATGCGTGATGACCATGGTGAAGGTATTTGGGTTAACGAAGAAACTATGACATCCAAGAAACTGTTAGGTTCATATACCTATTATTAGACTCCTCTAATAGTGAACTAATTAACTTATTAATTATTTGTTCTTTAGATCTAGTGCATGCATAACAAAATGAAAGATTTATAAGAAAAACAATGTTCCTTACATTGTTGTATGGTTCGAAATTATGGGCACAAGTAAGGTCACCTTCCTTCACTTGTTCTTGAGCTTATAATGATGGATGATCCTCCTAAGACTCCAAGTTTAGAAGCCACTCCAATAAATTGCACCCAAGATTAATCCCAAAAATTTCTACTAATATTAACTAGATATGTAGTAGAAATATTACCTTAATAATACTAATAATCTTGTATTACTATCTTAAGTAATGTATGATATCTATTAGTATTTTGGAGAGCTTTTATTTGCATTTGCATGTGAGGAATTTAGAGAAAAAACAAGTGAAGTAGCAACATCAAAAATGAGCAACAAAAAGCCCCTTTTGTAAAGGCCAAAACCGGTTGGCTTTAGGGTTCCAAGGGTATCTCTTTTCTCTTGTTTTTATTCACTTGTATTGTTTAAGTAGAGTGTGTAAGAGTTGGAATGATTAAAGCTAGCATGCAAGGTCACTATCAAGCTTTAATCATAAAACAATAAAGACAAATGAGCATCTTTTGCTCATCTTATTTGGCCGAAATATTGGCCCTTATATGGACCATTTTTGCCTTTTGTCATTTGTCCCACAAATGCTATAAGTCTTATGTTCAACTATCTTACATATTTAATTATTAATGTAATCATTTAACACTTAAATATTACAAATAATAATATAATGTACACTCCACTTTTGAGTAGTATACTACCATTATATCATCATATAATGGGTCCCATAATTACTAGTTAGTTAAAATTACAACTTCTTGTAACTTTAAATAACTAATCACCTCTACCTCAAAACTTATATTAATACCTCAACTAATTTAGTAATTTAACGCTAAATTACTAAATTTAATCTTTATTTAATCACATTAAAATAAGACGCAAAATTGCACTCCCACAATTAAGGAATTAATTAATTCGTATCGCATACAATTAATTAAATATCTATTTGGGCCTCATCCTATAGGTGTGACCTAAAGGGATCAATCGACCACCACCGTCCCCACGACAAGAATGTCAAACTCTAGTCACCAATCATTACCGATTAATGACGGTCAGTCGACTGTATAAAGAATCATCCCTCATGTATTCTTAATATGAGATTTAATAATGATATTTAAATCATGTGATCGCACTATTGTTGAGGACACATTTCCCAACAATCTCCCACTTGTCCTCGACAAGTGTGCGTCACCAATTCTCTTGTCCTATTACAATCTCCCACTCAATGCAAGGTGTCTTGCAGGTCGTACTTACATTTTGATCATATCTTGAGTGGTTTTCTCGATCTGGAGATTAACTGTCTGACCGGAATTATCTATCACAGATACCTTCCGAGCGTGGCCACGCATTTTCAGTTAACTACTCCTCGAGTGGCCTTGAGATTTCAAACAACCCTGACAAGGGGTGGACAATTCCTATCGCCCTATTCCCTTCGTTCAGCCACAGTCCATCATAACCCAAAATATACCCAGTTTGACCTCATTTACGAAATCGTAGAGCATAAATCAAAGCTAATCAGAAGTTGTGCCAACTTGGGCGAATAGTCTCTAGTCAAAAGAATTGACTCATAAGAATACTATAGTAGCTCTTGCCACGACCAGGCTTTAAGAATTACCAGAACTCTATAAGCGGTCACTGCCCGACAGATTGTCCCATACAGTCTGCCTATGTGATCGACTAGTCATCCCATATGACTCTATGGCACTTGAACTTGCCATCAATCGCATCACACTCTAGTCACTTCGAGACGTCACCTCATATAAGTAACTAGGGGCGGATACCATGTTAATCCAGTTCACTTTAATGGGGTTCAATTTGTCTCCACAACCCATTTGGATAGAACAAGGTTATAAATAAACGAGTTTGTATAAATAAACTCAAACGACAAATGCGATTATCATATATGAACCAAATACTCAGATTTTTCATTTCATATCTTATAATCTAATACAAATTTGGCATACGCCTTAGACCCATGGATACAACATGATGGTCATGCTTTGTTAGCGATAAAGGTTTGGTTAATGGATCAGCTATGTTGTCATCAGTTCCAACCTTACAAATCGCTATTTCCTTTCTTTCAATGAAATCCCTGATTACATGGAATTTTCTAAGTACGTGTCAAGATTTATTGCTAGACTTGGGTTCTTTAGCTTGAAAGATCGCCCCACTATTGTCACAGAAGATCGTGATGGGATCTTTGGCGGTGGGTACTACCTTTAGCCCTTCCAAGAATTGCCTAATCCACACGGCTTCCTTAGCAGCTTCTGATGCTGCAACGTACTCAGCCTCCGTAGTAGAATCCGCAATCACAGCTTCTTTGAAGCTTCTCCAGCTTATGGCACCACCATTGAGCATGTATATAAATCCAGCTTGGGATTTCATATCATCTCTATCTATTTGAAAACTCGAGTCTGTGTAACCCTTAACACACAACTCAGAGTCACCTCCAAACACTAAGATAGAATCCTTAGTCCTTCGCAAGTACTTAAGGATATTTTTCACAGCTATCCAGTGACTCTCACCTGGATTCTCTTGATATCTACTAGTCATGCTTAAAGCATATGAGACATCTGGACGAGTGCATATCATGGCATACATGATTGATCCAATAGCGGAAGCATAAGGAATCAACTTCATGCGTTCAACATCTTCGGGTTTGGAAGGAGATTGAGACTTGCTCAAAATGATTCCACTCCCCATAGGAATGAAGCCTCTCTTGGACTTTTCCATGCTGAAACGTCGAAGAATCTTTTCAACATAAGATTCTTGACTTAATGCCAATATCCTTTTGGTTCTATCTCTATAGATCCGGATACCTAGTATGCGTTGTGCTTCCCCTAAATCCTTCATTTGAAAGTGATTTCCCAAGTACTCCTTGACGGAGGATAACATTGGAATATCATTTCCAATAAGTAGTATGTCATCCACATACAATATTAGGAACACAACATTGCTCCCACTAAACTTCATGTATAAACATGGTTCCTCAACACTTCGAGTAAAACAATTCTCTCTTATAACATGATTGAATCGATGATTCCAGCTTCTAGATGCTTGCTTAAGACCATAAATGGATCTCTTAAGCTTGCATATTTTGTTAGGATTTTTCGGATCTACAAAACCTTCAGGTTGTAACATGTACACCTCCTCTTCTAAATGCCCATTTAGAAAAGCGGTCTTTACATCCATTTGCCAAATTTCATAGTCATGAAATGCAGCAATCGCTAAAAATATCCGAATGGATCTTAGCATGGCTACAGGAGCAAAGGTTTCATCATAGTGAAGACCCTAAACTTGGGTAAAACCCTTTGCAACAAGCCTAGCCTTGTAGACATCATCATGTCCTTCTATGCCATTCTTTATTTTGAATATCCATTTGCATTGAAGAGGTCTCACTCCTTCAGGCAAATCCACCAAGTTCCAGACTTGATTTTCGTGCATAGAATTAATTTCGGATTCCATGGCTTGAAGCCATAAAGCTGAATTAGGACTAGAGATTGCAGCTTTGTAGGTAGCAGGTTCGTCGCTTTCTAGAAGCAACAAATCAAGACTCCCATCCTCTTCGATAAGTCCCACGTATCTATCAGGATGGCGAATTTCTCGACCCGACCTCCTCAATTCAGGAATGACTACCGAATTAGAAGATGAAGGAACGTCTTCACGTGCTTCTTCATTTGACTCTACTTCGGTTTGTGTCTCTTGAACTTCATTAAGTTCAAAATTTCTCCCACTCTGTCTCTTAGAAATAAACTCATTTTCTAAGAAGATGACCTCGTTAGACACAAACACTTTGTTCTCTTGAGGTTTGTAGAAGTAGTAACCTCGGGTGGTGGTTGGGTAACCCACAAAGATGCATTTTTCGGATCGTGGGGCTAGCTTGTTGTCAGTCTTCACTTTGACGTAAGCATCAGAACCCCAAATCCTCATATAGGATATATTAGGAACTCTTCCTTTCCATATCTCATATGGTGTCTTTTCGGTTGCTTTTGATGGACTAATGTTTAATGATTTAATTGCGGTTTGGATTGCAAATCCCCAAAACGAGTCAGGTAACTCGGTTAGACTCATCATAGATCGAACCATATCTAGTAGGGTTCGATTTCTCCTTTCGGCTACACCATTTAGTTGTGGTGTGCCAGGTGGAGTGAGTTGTGACACAATGCCACAATCCTTCAAGTGTGAATCAAATTCATTATCGAGATATTCTCCACCACGATCGGATCGTAGTGTCTTTATCCTTTTGTTCAATTGGTTCTCAACTTCATTTTGAAATTGTTTAAATTTCTCAAAAGCTTCACTCTTATATTTCATTAAGTAGATATACCCATATCTACTCAAATCGTCGGTGAAGGTAATGAAGTAATCATAATTACCCCTAGCGGTGATACTCATTGGTCCACAAACATCGGTATGAATAAGGCCCAAAAGTTCACTAGCTCGTGTCCCTTTACCACTAAAAGGACTACGAGTCATTTTACCTAGGAGGCAAGATTCGCATATACCATATGATTGGAAATCAAATGGTTTGATCACGTTAGTAGAAACTAACCTCTTAATGCGATTCTCATTGATATGACCCAATCGACAATGCCAAATGTACGACTCATTTGGATCACTTGATTTGAGTTTCTTAGTTTGAATGTTATAGATGTCATTCTTTGGATTTGATGTTTCTAGAACATAAATACCATTAATAGATGAACCTCGGCCTATGACCAAGTCATTTCTAGAAATAGTACAACAATTGTTCTCGATAGCAAAATTAAAGCCATCTATGTCTAGCATAGCAACTGAAATAATGTTCTTAGATAGAGTAGGTACATAAAAACAATTATGCAAATACAATTCAAATCCATTCGCTAGAACAAGTACATAAGTACCCTTGGATGCGGCCGCTACCCTAGCTCCATTCCCAAGTCGGAGATCAACATCGCCTTTGTTCAGCTTTTCCACGTTTCTTAGCCCCTGTAAATGATTACAAAGGTGAGAACCACAACCAGTATCTAGTACCCATGTTGTCATGGAAGTGAAATTTACATCAATAACATAAATCTCAGTAGGAATTTTACCAAGTGGAATGACAAGTCCATCCCTTATATTTCCCAAATATATGGGGCAATTTCTCATCCAATGTCCCATTTCTTGACAATAATGGCATTTATCATCAACTTTGGCTCCTCGACCATTGTTGGGTTTTCTGCCTTTTCTTCCCTTCCTCTTAAACCTTTTCCCATTAGTAGCAAGAACTTGCTTGCTAGAACTCCCACTTACTTCGGCATCCTTCTCTTTCAAAGATAGGGACCTCATAGACTTAGTGACATGGTCTACCTGAGACACATTCACATAAGGCCTAGTAATAGTAGGAGGTATGGAGGAAGTGATGAAATTTAGATTTCCATCGGAACCGATCCCAAAATGAAGCTCTCTAGTAGTATCGAGTTGGTGGTTGGAGCAAATTTCGTCGAATAAGTTGTGACATGACTCAACAGTAATTGGTGTTGTTGCTTGTGATGGATCCATTGTGATATATAAATCAACTACAATTTTGGAGGTAAAGGAAATATTAACATTTGTCATTTTTAATTTAAACTTGTAAACATTCTTAAACAAGTTTTAACATTTATATAGTGACCTCCACCCAACTACATAAATGATTCCGAGATCCAAATTCATATCAACTCGGGCACGGTGAGCCGATTCATCCCTTATTAATATAACTCGGTGGATTAACTCTTTAATCGATTCTACTTTTAGAACTCTCGGTTGATAAAAATTACTCTTATTTTCATCTTTAGCCCGGAACACATGCGACTACGGTCAACAATGCTTCCGTTGAGCTCAATCCAAATTTCGATGTAATAACCTTTTACTACCCCACTTCGCCAACGTAACAAGGTTTGTATTACGGTGAAGCCGGATTAACTCCCTTGTGAAATTGGTACTTCATGGGTTTCTACTTTTTGGTAAGGCTTTTTCTCAATTTTTAATATGTGAGAGGTCTTGTCAATTTATTATCTATCACGTTTTAAGTGAACTGAAGCGGTGAACTACGATAATTATAATTGACACGGTCGAAGACTCGATATGATATGCATGTGTTGATATGGCGATTTGGCAATGCATGTAACATATTAAAAGAAATGCAAAGCAAAAAATAAAATTCCTAGTATGGCCTTTCTAAAATAGAAAATCAAATAATCTATTACATATTCGGAAACCAACTCCTTTGGTCCCTTGAATCTTCAATTGGCACGCCTTCCAAGACACCGTCTTTGTCGGATCACCTTTCCGAATGGCATCGTCTTTGAAGAAGCTCCATAATTACAAATAATAATAAAAATACAAAGCTATTCCTATTATACATTTGTAAAATGGAAAAACTACTGAAAATAAAATAAAATAAAAGTGATTCGAGATCACATTAAATTACAACCGAATCAATATTCCCTTTCATTACGGGTAATATCGATTAAAACTAAGGCCATACTAAGATAAAATTACATAATTCAAAATTATATAAATAAAAGACATTCAACAATTGAAATATGCAGCATTATAATATGTACCTATCATGCAAAATCGTGTGCCAAATCGCCCTATTTAACTTATGTTGTACATATAATCCGGTTTCATGGAAATGCGTGATAATAACCTTTTAAAATTACTAATTAACACTTAAATCACATCTAAGCTCAAGTTAATTATCCTAACACATTTTAGGACTCAAAAATCAGTCATCACTAAATTTTTGACAATAATTCAACTTGATTTAATTTTATGCTCATTTTTGACCTTAAAATCATTATTTATATGAAATAAATCCAAATTAAATCATAAAAGTTTCAAAATTTTAATTTTAAATTTTTGAACATTCTGGAATAATTCCATGACCCTCATAATGTCAAAAAAAACATGGTTAAAATTTTCGAATTAATTTTGAGAAAATATAGTTGCATTTTATCGGTTTTATCTCATAAAATACATAAAGTATCCGAAAATTACTCCAATAATTTTTACAACTTTAGATCTGATTAGTGGGATATTAATGCAACTTAAAATAATTTTCTCAAGCCATGCAATACGTTTTAGCTAATTTTTGCTAAAATAGTCACTATTTATGCCATTTTTACTCAAAAATCCATAAATCATGCTAAAGAAGATATTTAAATCTAGAAATTTACATACTCTCTGTAAATCTTGCATGTGACATCATATTAAAATATCATGGCTTAATTCGAAATTTTACTATTTTTAACCATTTTACCTCTTTTAATCCATTTTTATCTCATAAAAATCATAAATCATGCAAAATTAATCAAATTAACTCGTACTTTTACACACAACTTGTAAAATATGAATGTGAGGTCATATAAATTTTTCAAGGTCAGAAACAAAATTTAACTATTTTTAGCATTTTAATTCCCATTTTAGTCATAAAAATGTAATAAAATGACCAAAAATCCTTAAATTGAGCAATAAATTTCCATGAATCATAAAAATGACCTAAAAACATTTTAGGACCAGAATATATAACATTCATGATGATTTCGTGGCTTATACTAATAAATCACAAATTTTTAGTTTTATATGTTAACCTTTTAACTCGGAAAAACAATAACCGATTATGCATGCAACATCCTATGCTCTGATACCACTTGTTAGGTTCATATACCTATTATTAGACTCCTCTAATAGTGAACTAATTAACTTATTAATTATTTGTTCTTTAGATCTAGTGCATGCATAACAAAATGAAAGATTTATAAGAAAAACAATGTTCCTTACATTGTTGTATGGTTCGAAATTATGGGCACAAGTAAGGTCACCTTCCTTCACTTGTTCTTGAGCTTATAATGATGGATGATCCTCCTAAGACTCCAAGTTTAGAAGCCACTCCAATAAATTGCACCCAAGATTAATCCCAAAAATTTCTACTAATATTAACTAGATATGTAGTAGAAATATTACCTTAATAATACTAATAATCTTGTATTACTATCTTAAGTAATGTATGATATCTATTAGTATTTTGGAGAGCTTTTATTTGCATTTGCATGTGAGGAATTTAGAGAGAAAACAAGTGAAGTAGCAACATCAAAAATGAGCAACAAAAAGCCCCTTTTGTAAAGGCCAAAACCGGTTGGCTTTAGGGTTCCAAGGGAATCTCTTTTCTCTTGTTTTTATTCACTTGTATTGTTTAAGTAGAGTGTGTAAGAGTTGGAATGATTAAAGCTAGCATGCAAGGTCACTATCAAGCTTTAATCATAAAACAATAAAGACAAATGAGCATCTTTTGCTCATCTTATTTGGCCGAAATATTGGCCCTTATATGGACCATTTTTGCCTTTTGTCATTTGTCCCACAAATGCTTATAAGTCTTATGTTCAACTATCTTACATATTTAATTATTAATGTAATCATTTAACACTTAAATATTACAAATAATAATATAATGTACACTCCACTTTCGAGTAGTATACTACCATTATATCATCATATAATGGGTCCCATAATTACTAGTTAGTTAAAATTACAACTTCTTGTAACTTTAAATAACTAATCACCTCTACCTCAAAACTTATATTAATACCTCAACTAATTTAGTAATTTAACGCTTAATTACTAAATTTAATCTTTATTTAATCACATTAAAATAAGACGCAAAATTGCACTCCCACAATTAAGGAATTAATTAATTCAGACGCATACAATTAATTAAATATCTATTTGGGCCTCATCCTATAGGTGTGACCTAAAGGGATCAATCGACCACCACCGGCCCCACGACGGTAATGTCAAACTCTAGTCAGCCAATCATTACCGATTAATGACGGTCAGTCGACTGTATAAAGAATCATCCCTCATGTATTCTTAATATGAGATTTAATAATGATATTTAAATCATGTGATCGCACTATTGTTGAGGACACATTTCCCAACAGAAACGTCCCCGATCCTGAGATAGTTCATCAGGACACAGTATGCATGCATGCTGGTGTTGTCTTATTTTCTTGATCTTATTATTAGATGTGGATGCTGGTGTTGAAATTGCTGAATAATGTTGCAGTATATGGTGCTTCTGCTGTTACAGTATGTATTGTTACAGGTTTGGACTGTAATGGAATTACAGTAATTTTAAAAAAAAAAAAAAAGAGGTTCAACAATAACAACGGTTATATTTAAATTACCCGTTGTTAATACTTTCAACAACGGGTGTAGTACCTCTACCCGTTGTCAATGATTTTTTTGACATATTTCATTTTGGCGCAAATTTGGTGAAAATATATTACAACGGGTATATTTTAACCGTTGTAATAAACTTTTGACAACGGTTGACTTTTATTGACCCGTTGTTATTAACATATAACAACGGTTCTTCTTTGAGCACCCGTTGTCAATAGTTTGTCTTAATAAAAAACTAATATAGAAACCCATACAGCATGCCATACACAAACACACACAACATTATTAGTTCAACCGTTGGTATCCTGTATTAATTCTTCTCTCTTCCTCGCTTTTTACATTCTCGCCGCATTGCCGCCCGATTTCCGACGCCCTTGATTTTGTTGCCTTCCCTTATCATCCGCTCGTTCTCTTTATCATCATCATCAACAGGTATGTTCACTTTAATTTTGTGTTTCGTCATTAGGGTTTTAAGACGATCATCTTGTTTCTTTTTCATGCATCTGCTTGTTTTTCGTCTTCTTTGTTATCTTTATCATCCCGCATCATCTAATTCACTCCTCTTATTAGGGTTTAGGATTTTAGAAGCTCAATCTGTTGTTTTAAATTTTCATTCCTATTAGGGTTTAGGGTTTTAGATAATACTCTTCATGTACGTTGTTAAGTTGTTCATTTACTATATCATTCATATTTGGGTTTTAGGATTATCATGGGTGAAAAACGTAAAAGAAGTCAAAAGAATAATGAGCCTAGTGATAATAAGCCTGGTGAGAGGGGTGCTATGAAGTGGCAGAAAGTCCTTGCAGCTATAGCCGCTAAAGTAGTTGCCCAAATAACATGGAGTGAGATGGGTTTCCCTTGGTCCAAATGCGGGTCTTTTCTCCAGTTGGATTGGTACTTGCACAAGACAGTTTGTGCCTATCCATTTAGATGATTTTAGAACTTTGAATCCAAATTGGCGGAGTTATACTTGGCTCGTGTAAAGGAAGGCTTTATTATACCCGATAAAAGTCATGATGAGTATTTAATGCATAAGGCAGCGGATGTCCACAGGCACTGGAGGTGTGGCGTTGCTAGGGATTGGTTGTATGTGGACAAGGCAACGGGGGAGATGCGTAAGAGCCCACCGGAAAACAAGTGTCCCACCATCAAGCAGGAACAATGGGATCTTTTCAAAAAGATGAGAACTACTGAGAAGTTTCAGGTTAAATATCTTCGCCTTTTAACGATTTACCTATCATTTTTTTAATTAATGAGTCCTTTATATAATCTTTTTATTATCTCATCTACTTGCGCTTTTATATAATTATTTGAAGGCCGTTAGCAGAAGAAATCGTGCTAACATTTCATGCAAGAAGGGGAAATTCTATGGTTCTCGAGGCGGTTACAGAAAGATAGAAGAGGACCTCGTAAGTAGCATGCATTATTCCCCTGTGAGACTTTATATTTTTAATCACACTTGGACTTGCATTGATACACATTTACGTGTATAAATGTTACCATGTTAATGTGTAGGTGGCAAAGGGAGTGAAAGAGGTGGATCGGCATGTAACTTATAAAGAAGGGCACACGCCTAAAGGATCCCGGTCGTCGCTGTAACACCCCCATACTCCGAGTGCCTTACCAGGACCACTCAGGTATGAAGACATCACCATCTCGGTTGCCCGAGGCATGATAATCAAATAGACAAAACAGAAACAACATTTATTATAATAGTTTAATGAATAAGTACAATCCTCGAAACCAAACTGAAAGTATAATACATCATTCCAAACTGCCTGAGCTCAACTGAAATGTAAATAAAACTAAACTACAGCGGAAGACTCTATCGTCATGTCGTGGCCATCCCAGCTATCCCAGTATCATCTCTATACCTGCTTAATATCTGCTCACCATCCCCGAATGGATCACCGCAGGTTTACAAAACAACACCGGGGTCAGTACTAATCACACAATCAACATAGATACGATAATAAGACAAACAGACAGCTGAACTGTCACACACACACACACACACACACACACCAACCAACCATCTCAATCATCGATCGTCCACTTTGGACCCCCGCGATGGGGGACCGGCCGTTCCCACCTAAGCCCCGCTCATCGTACGAGCGATAACCCCGCTCATTAATGTGCACATCCTTTTCGTGGCGGGTTCCACGAAGGGCGAAACTAGGGCGTGAGATCACTCCCGCAAGTGACCCCACTCAGCCGAGAACGCATCTCGAGAACCATCAACAAACACAACCACAATCACAATCACAATTACAATCATCATATCAATCAACTAACTACAGCACATCACCAATATCCCATTATGGGACTAATACTGAGTAGGAAATCCTACCTGGAAAGCACAACACGCAGACGGTATCTACAGCTGTCTCAAAACGCCTCTTCTATGAACTCTCCTCCTACCATACAACACATAGATACTACTATTCAATTACTATTCATAAAAACCCCCAATTCCTAAATTAGGGTTTCACTAATCTTAACAAATCATTATATAAATTACATTAAAAGCTTACCCTCGACGCAAGGAATCCAACGACACGAACTACGATGCAAACCGACCGTCTGAACTCCGGGAATTGTCAAGAACGCGATTAGGAAGAAGACAAGTTGCTTTCTCTCTTAAACAGGTTTTAGGTTTTGTAAAAAGTGATTTAGAACAAAGACGAATTGGTTTAAATACCTTAATCGCGTAATTAACAAAACCCGAGAAAACTCCCCCGATAAACCGGACACTTGATCGAGTACCCAAGGTACTCGATCGAGTACCCCCCCTACTCGATCGAGTGCCCCAGCTACTCGATCGAGTGCCCAACAGGTCAGAAACTATTTATCTGCGCAACTTGCCCTTACTCGACAGAGTAAGGGCTACTCGATAGAGTACCCCCAAGACTATAAATACGGAGTATTACAGTCTTCCCTCCTTAAAAAGAACTTCGTCCCCGAAGTTCAAACCACTACAAAAACAAAGGTACTCCCTCGACCTTCCCGACTCAAAAGCCAAACAAAACATGATACAAACCCAAGGCAAACATCCCGACACAACATATAAAAGGTGTATAAAACTCTTAAAAACTCTCGCGATCATCTCCTACCCCCCTAAAAGAAACAAGGTTACGTCCCCGTAACCATACATACCCGATCAAAAAGGAAAGGGTAACGCTCTTTCATGATGTCCTCGGCCTCCCATGTAGCTTCCTCGGTCTCGTGGTTAGACCACAGGATCTTAAGCAAAACCGTCTCACCCCCTCCCGGTCTTTCTAACTTTTCGGTCTAGGATGCGCTTGGGTATCTCAAGATATGATAGGGACTCATCTAGCTCCAAACTCTCTGCCTCTAACACATGTGACGGGTCACTCACATACTTCCGTAGCTGCGATACATGAAACACATTATGCACTCTCTCCAAAGCAGCCGGTAAAGCCAAACGGTAAGCAACCTCTCCAACTCGCTCTAAGATCTCATACGGCCCTATAAACTTCTGACTTAGCTTGCCTTTCTTCCCAAATCTCATAACTCCGCGCATAGGAGACACTTTCAGAAGAACCTTATCCCCAACCTGAAACTCTATATCCCGGCGATGTAGATCTGCATAACTCTTTTGTCGATCCCTTTTGCTCTCATCCTTTCCCCGATCATCTTAACTGTTCAACCATCTCATGCACCATCTCTGGTCCTAAAACCACTTTGCCTCAAAGACTATCGTCCCAACAGATTGGACTCCTACATCTCCTCCCATACAAAGCCTCAAACGGTGCCATACCAATACTAGTGTGATAGCTGTTATTGTAAGAAAACTCTATCAAGTCCAACCTCTGCTCCCAGCTACCACCAAAATCCATCACACAAGCTCGCAACATATCCTCAAGAGTCTTGATTGTTCTCTCGGTCCGCCCATCCGTCGCAGGATGAAATCTTTGTACTCATCTTCAAAGCCGTTCCCAATGATTCCTGCAACTCCTTCCAAAACCTTGATATAAACCTCGCATCTCTGTCAGACACTATGTCCTTAGGGACTCCATGCAACTTAAGCACGTTCTTTCGATAGGCCATAGCCAATTGTGCCTTAGTCCATGTATCTTTCATTGGAACAAAGTGAGCCGACTTGGTCAAGCGATCCACTATCACCCAAATCATGTTGTTACCTTCGACTCTTTGGCAAACCCACAATAAAATCCATGGAAATGGATTCCCACTTCCACTCAGGCACCTCCAAAGACTGAATCTTACCTTGTGGTCTTCTCTGTTCCCCTTTAACTCTCTGGCATGTCAAACAACGGGACACAAACTCAGCTATCTCTTTCTTCATCCCAGGCCACCAAAACGTTTTCTTCAAATCTTTGTAAAGCTTGTCTCCACCGGATGAACCGAATATGGTGTGCAATGCGCTTTGTCATGATTGTCTTTTTCAACTCCTCGTCATTAGGAACACACCACCTACCATCAAACCTCAAGCTACCATCTGTATGAATGGAAAACCGGGACACTTTGTCCCTTTCTCTACTCCCGCTCTCCACTCCACTATCTTAGGATCCAAAGTCCATTTACCTCGAATGTCATCATAAAACTCCATATGTCTTGTCATATCACCCATGGCATCTCCTTTCGCATCATATGAATCCCAAAGCTCGCTACCTCATCCCTCAACCTCATCAGAGATAGAGCTGTACACAAGGAATGTACACTCTTCCTACTCAAAGCATCAGCAACAACATTGGCCTTCCCTTCATGGTAGATGATTTCCATGTCATAATCGCCAATCAACTCCATCCACCTCCTCTGTCTCATGTTCAACTCCTTTTGAGTGAAGATGTACTTGAGACTCTTGTGATCGAAAAATACCTTAAAGGTCGCCCCATAAAGGTAATGTCTCCAAATCTTGAGAGCAAACACCACCGCACCCAACTCCAGATCATGAGTAGGGTAATTCTCCTCATAAGGCTTCAACTGTCTAGAAGCATAGGCAATCACCTTACCATTCTGCATCAACACACAACCTAACCCATTCTTCGAAGCATCGGTATAAACCTCAAAATTCTCGCTCCCTTCAGGCAATGCTAAGATAGGAGCGTGGTCGACGCTCCTTTAATGTTTGGAACGCCGTCTCACAACTCTCATCCCAACGAAACTTGTTCTCTTTCCTCATCAACGCTGTCATCGGTCTAGCTATCTTGGAGAAATCTTTCACGAACCGTCTGTAGTATCCAGCTAAACCCAAGAAACTCCTAACCTCAGCAACATTCTTTGGTGCTTCCCACTTTGTCACTGCCTCAATCTTCGCCGGATCTACTGACTACCCCATCTTTAGATATTACATGCCCCTTAAAAGCCACTTTCTCTAACAGAACTCACACTTGGACAGCTTAGCATACAACTCATGCTCCCTTAATGTCTGCAACACGATCCTCAAATGCTCCTCATGCTCCTCCTTAGTCTTAGAGTAGACTAGGATGTCATCGATAAACACTACTACGAACCGATCCAAGAACGTCTCAAGATCCTATTCATCAAATCCATAAACACCGCCGGCGCATTAGACAACCCAAATGGCATCACCACATACTCATAGTGGCCATACCTCGACGTGAAAGCTGTCTTCGGTATGTCCACATCTCTAATCTTCACCTGATGGTACCCCGACCTCAAATCGATCTTAGAAAAGACCGTTGCACCACTCAACTGATCAAACAGGTCATCTATCCTTGGCAAAGGATACTTATTCTTTATCGTCACTCGGTTCAACTCTCTGTAATCTATGCATAACCTCAAAGTTCCATCTTTCTTCTTCACAAATAGAACTGGTGCTCCCCACGGCGACACACTTGGTCTAATGTATCCCTTCTCTATCGATCATCCAATCGCTTCCTAAGCTCCTCCATCTCCTTAGGACCCATACGGTACGGTGCCTTAGAGATTGGCCCCGTCCCTGGCTTCAACTCAACGGTGAAATCTATCTCTCTCTTCGGTGGCAACCCCGGAATCTCCTCTGGAAAGACATCTGTAAACTCTCTCACCACTGGTATCTCATCAACTGTCGGACTCTCTATCCGGTCATCTCTCACATGGCATAAGATCAAAGGACACCCCTTCCTCAGATAAGACTTCAAGGTGACAATTTGCAATCAACTTAACTTTGGGTCCGACTAGAAACCCCGGTAAGACACACTAACACCCTTAGGACCTCTCAAGGACACTTTCTTTTGATGACAGTCTATCTTAGCTTTATACTTTCCTAACCAATCCATCCCAACTATCATCTCAAAGCCGTTAAAAGGAAACTCTAGCAAGTCTACAGGGAAGTCAACTTGCCCAACTATCAAGGATACATCTCTAAACAACCTCCCACATGGTACAGACTCACCCGACGGTATAAAAACTTGCTCATTAACAGACTCATATACTCTCAAACCCAACTGTTTTACATGACTCGAAGACACAAACGACTGAGAAGCCCCCGAATCAAACAAAACAAACGTAGGAATACCATTAACAAGGAATGTACCGGTGATAACATGCGCATCTTCCTCAGCTGCCTTCTTGTCCATCATGAATAACTTGCCACTGGTCTTCTGCCCACCTCCCTGGACAAGATTATTAGGCGATGCGGTCGGCTTAGCACCCGACCCTTGATTGTTGTTGTTGTTCATCGGTGTCTTCGATATGAATTACCGCCGTTGCGGTTGCCTCCACTCGGTAGCTCGACCTCCCGGTTTGGCCATGATCCGGTGGTGCCGTTGCTCGCGAAGCTCTGTGCGGGTCTCTCGAAAGATCTCGGTGCACTCGTGCACTCATGTCTCTTGTGGCCTACGCCACCACATCCAAAGCAGTCACTCCCTTTGTTACTCACACTCCCTCGGCCTCGCCCAAAGGAAGCCCCAAAGACTAAATCCCGATCCGAAGAAAACCCTTAGAGGCGATTGTGGTTGCCTTTCTTGTAATTAGATTGGCCACCACCCTCGCTTTCCGATTTCCTCTTCTCACCACCCGACCTCTCCTGCGCCATCTCCACTAGTCTCTCAGCTCTCCCAGCCCTCTCATACGCTTCCTTTACATCAGTAAGGACTCCCACGGGTAACTTATCCATAATTTTCGTGGTTAGCCCGCTCTCAAACCTCAAAGCCAGATTCTCATCACTCAAACCCATGTCCTCAGCATATCTAGATTTCTCATTGAACTGCCTGTAGTACTCAGCCACAGACATCTCGTGAGTCATCTTAAACTTATCAAACTCCTCCCTCAACTTACTCCTCACATGTTTAAGCACAAACTCCTTCCTCACGCCCTACGAAACTCCCCCAAGGTATAGGAGGTAACCCTTGGTTGGTATACAACTCCTTAGCACTCACCTTCACCGAATCCCACCACTTGCCATTTGCCTCCCTCGGATAAAATGCGGCTGATCCACTCTCATCTCATCAGACAGCGAACTAAATCTAGTATATTCTCCATCTCCCTCAACCAACTATCAAGATGGTTAGGCTCCTCAACTCCCTTGTACTCCTTCGGGTTAAACCTTGCAATATAGAGGCTGACTTTAGCATGATCAACCTCCTTCTCCCTACTCTTATCCTTGTCCTCATTCACTCTCTTCGGGGTCTCGTAAGAGCGTCCGGTGTTCCAACATCTTAACGATGTCATCCGTAGTCATAACCTCAGCTCTCGCGTACAAAGCATTTCTCTTGGGCGGCATCTTGAAGCTATAGAAGAAAGGGATAAACATAAACACGCGTACTAAGCCTCAAAACACGATAACGCGCTGCATAGGACCTACTCGATCGAGTATCCAAACCCACTCGATCGAGTAACGGGCTACTCGATCGAGTGCCCCCATGTACTCGATCGAGTACCCAAACTCCAGAACCAAACAGACCTTCTGATCACTAACCCACTCGATCGAGTATCTAGGCTACTCGATCGAGTGACCCCCTACTCGATCGAGTACCCCTAGCTACTCGATCGAGTGCCCCAAAACGCGATTCTGGACTCAAAATCGCCAGAAACCCACCCGATCGAGTTAGTCTCACTCGATCAAGTATCACTAATACGTAAAGGCTACCCGCATGTTACGTCATATACTAACATGCTAAACTTTATAAAAACCGCATGATATCATAAATTATATGCTACGCATTTATTCTACTTATCAGCAAAAAAATCAATTCATCATGCTATGAAAGCCACATTGTAAACACTTAACATGTTATTCCAACCATACATTACTTTTCCTTCACATGCTCAACCTCCTACTTCAACACCAAACAATCAACACATTTCATCACTTTGTTGCACAAGTTAGACAAGCACACATACATTCGACAAACACTTTCCCCCGTGACCGGTTCAAAGTTGTAGGGCGACCCCTTGCGACTTTAGGACGTCTCCCAAGCCTTTGCACTAGCTCCTACAACTTTTACCCCGGGTTCTTTTTAATTGACTCTCTCTATGTTCATTAAGTTCATTGGTTACGAGGTTTCGGGATCGTCGCTCGATACCATTTGTAACACCCCATACTCCGAGTGCCTTACCAGGACCACTCAGGTATGAAGACATCACCATCTCGGTTGCCCGAGGCATGATAATCAAATAGACAAAACAGAAACAACATTTATTATAATAGTTTAATGAATAAGTACAATCCTCGAAACCAAACTGAAAGTATAATACATCATTCCAAACTGCCTGAGCTCAACTGAAATGTAAATAAAACTAAACTACAGCGGAAGACTCTATCGTCATGTCGTGGCCATCCCAGCCTATCCCAAAAGTATCATCTCTATACCGCTTAATATCGCTCACCATCCCCGAATGGATCACCGCAGGTTTACAAAACAACACCGGGGTCAGTACTAATCACACAATCAACATAGATACGATAATAAGACAAACAGACAGCTGAACTGTCACACACACACACACACACACACACCAACCAACCATCTCAATCATCGATCGTCCCTTTGGACCAGCCCACGCGATGGGGGACCGCAGCTGTTCCCACCTAAGCCCCGCTCATCGTACGAGCGATAACCCTGTCCCATTAATGTGCACATCCCTTCTGTGGCGGGTTCCACAAGAGGCGAAACTAGGGCGTGAGATCACTCCCGCAAGTGACCCCACTCACCCGAGAACGCATCTCGAGAACCATCAACAAACACAACCACAATCACAATCACAATTACAATCATCATATCAATCAACTAACTACAAAGACATCACCAATATCCCATTATGGGACTAATGCGAGTAGGAAATCCTACCCGGAAAGCACAACACGCAGACGGTATCTACAGCTGTCTCAAAACGCCTCTTCTATGAACTCTCCTCCTACCATACAACACATAGATACTACTATTCAATTACTATTCATAAAAACCCCCAATTCCTAAATTAGGGTTTCACTAATCTTAACAAATCATTATATAAATTACATTAAAAGCTTACCCTCGACGCAAGGAATCCAACGACACGAACTACGATGCAAACCGACCGTCTGAACTCCGGGAATTGTCAAGAACGCGATTAGGAAGAAGACAAGTTGCTTTCTCTCTTAAACAGGTTTTAGGTTTTGTAAAAAGTGATTTAGAACAAAGACGAATTGGTTTAAATACCTTAATCGCGTAATTAACAAAACCCGAGAAAACTCCCCCGATAAACCGGACACTCGATCGAGTACCCAAGGTACTCGATCGAGCCTTACCCCTACTCGATCGAGTGCCCCAACTACTCGATCGAGTGCCCAACAGGTCAGAAACTATTTATCTGCGCAACTTGCCCTTACTCGACAGAGTAAGGGCTACTCGATAGAGTACCCCCAAGACTATAAATACGGAGTATTACAGTCGCGTGACAAATATGATGAGGAAGTTTTGGCCAACATAGTGAGCATTATTTTATTAAGACGAGTTCATTACTAACTTTATTATTTTAGTCACAAATATAATTTGAAGTTTATTTAATATATTATAGGACAACGTATTGAAAGAGGTAGAAGAAGGGAAATTCACTCCCAGTGGTCGTAATGACGTTCTTGCTAGAGCGATCGGCCGACCCGAACATCCAGGTCGTTTGAGGGGCGTCCGTTACAGGTTGGAGTAACGAAATATTATGGGAAAAGCGCCCGAGATAAAGAAGAAAAGGAAGACTAAGTCCGAGAAGGCCGACATGGTAACATTTATTCTATTATTTTCATTTAAGTTCAATTCACATGTTATTGTTGGGATAAAAATTGCCGACACATTATATTCTTGGCAAGCGGCTTCAATTAATGGCATCCGTACTACTAAAGTGAATCTTTGGAGGTAAGCTTTCCGAAGAAGAAGTGAAGATGATGGAGGATGTCATTTCTAAAGGGGGTAATAATAAGGTACAACAGATGGTCAAGAGGCCGCTACTACCTTGGCAATACATGAGAAGGAAGTATCGGTCAACGAGATTGAAAGATCGGTACCTAATAATGCTTCGAAGTTGTAACAACTAAAGCCGATCAGTACCTAATACTTCCTTATTTTTCTTTTGTTTTTTTTTTGGGTAAGATCAGGGAGTGTGTTCACTGCCAGCTCTAATGCTATAACTTCTGACATGGTGCCATTGAATTGGTTAATTTTATTAGGTAAATAATGGGTCTGAAAAGGAGATGCAACTTGAGAAGACGGCTGATGGAAAACAGCATACATCCCCTTCAAGTCAGTTCCTTGTTTTCAGTAAGGTATGCATGAAGTGTTTAATTAGTTAAATTTATATGAATGCTGAAGTTTGTGCAAAAATCGGCCTGAGACAGAAAGCGTTTTTGCAAAATCTTTTGAATGCTGAAGCGTTTTTGCAAAGATATAATAATGTATGTGTATATTCTTTAGGCCGTAAACAAGAGGCCGTTATTCTTGCGACCCTAATAGAACCGAAAAGCCACATGTGCGTGTTGGCTGGGGTCTCGTAGAAATGCACACCAAATGCTGCAATGAAAGCGTAGTTCATGGCGAAAAACTTTTGCCGAATCATACCAAAGTAGAGATAACTACAGTCTTACCAGGCCATGAAAACTTGCAAATCGTCTGTCCCGGTTCGTGACGACATTACCATTCTCGGGAGATGCGCTTGGAAGTTTCATCCAATGGCTCGAAACTCACATCTACTTGGCGAAGATATCTCCGCCGCCTCAAAGAAGGAAAGCGATTGGGGTTAGAAGAAATACCTTTATATATATATGTTACATTTTTAATTGTTGAATGTTTTTATATGTTAAATTTATATGTTATTTTTTTTTTGTAGGGAACAAAAAAGACGGCTTTGGCGGATAAGCCTAAGTCCACAGACATGCCAACGACCTCGTCGAGACAACAACTTGATGAGGTATTTAATTAACTTCTCCATTTTTTTAAAAATTAACCTCGCTCCCTTTATTTATATTTTGTCTGTATTTATAAAAAGCATGGTAATTTTGTGCAGGGGACAAAAAAGACTGATAAGCCTAAGTCCCTACCAGTCTTACCTGCTACTACAACCTCATCATTGAAAGAGCAGGTTGACGAGATATTTAATTAAGTACGCTTTTATTTTTATTACTCCAACTGATATGTTACCTTTGGATTTTTTATTATTTTAATTATCTACTACATGTGTAGGCTGGTGGTAGTAGCACAAAATCAAAGACTCATTCTTTCCCGGACTTGAAAGTTAGGAGTTTAAACTCCACACAATATAAAGGGAAGGATTACATGCAAAAAGTAAGAACGGTGACGATGATGAGACTGCATGAGGAGGATGGCCATCGCATAGCCACCGAGCAATTGATAGTTATTCCGCTCGAGGAGGATATTCTAGGGGCTGAGCGCCAAGCGCTTATATCATGGGATGCGCTGCCGTATGGTGGCCTAGACAGATTGATATAGCACACATATTTGTTTGGATGAAGTAAGTTTCTTAATAAATAATTTCATAGTCTAATATTCTGACTACTTGATAGTGTTTTAAATACCGGAATTAATACCGTAATAATGTAGGATATTGAAATTGAGAGTGATCCCCGAGAAGAATATTCCATCTGATCAATACGGATTCCTGTGCCCCTATGTTTTATCTTTATTTATTCCGGATTTCTCGTTCGAACAACGGGTAGATTATATTGCTCAAAGAATTGGCGACAACCAAGAAGCGATTTTTGGCACTTATAATGAAAAAGGGTAATAAACAAATTAATATTACGTTTCCCCCTACAATTGCATTTTCATAACTAATATATGTACTTGTTAATAATGATGATGTCTCTTGATGTAGGACTCATTGGGTGCTAGCAGCCATCATGCCGACAAGGAATAAAGTTTTCTGGTTGGACTCTTTACATCATCAACCAAGCGAGACTTTTAAGCACTTGATTAATATGTAAGTTTATAATACTGATTTATTTATAATAACATTTTCATTTTTTATTTATAGAAAAAAGCTCTTTCATATTTTTGCCCCTAAAAAAATTAGTTTCTGCCTCCTTTTTTATTTTTTAAAAAAAGGGCCTTTAAGAAGAAAAGAGCAAACGAGCAGGATCAACCCACGAAAGATTTCGATGTTGGCCCCGATTTTATTACGATAACGAGGGGTACGTGCTCAAATACAATAACATTAAGTGCAAAATCTGTGTTTAATACTAATACAATACCTAAAGTTCAAGATTCTGATGTGAGCCTTCTCTCGTCTGTTTTTTTTATGTAATAATAGGCCCCTCGCCAGCCAGATAGCATACAATGTGGATACTACGCTTGTCGGTTCATGTTGGAGATTATTAGGCGAAGATATCTTGTTATTTCAGAAAAGGTTAGTAATAATTTAAACATGTGTTTATTACTTTTTTTTTAAATTAGAGCTAATGTTGTCTTGCTTGCTGCTATATATACCATGATGTTGCTAATGTTGTCTTGCTTTTCGCTATATATACCATAATGTCTTCTCTTTGTTTTTTCCGCAGTATGCAATCAACCCGTCACAACAGATTGAGCAGTACTCAAGTATAGATATAGACGAGGTAAGAGACATGTGGGGCAACTACGTCTTAGAATATATTAGAAATGCATGATACTCAGAGTTTAGATCAACTTATTAGTAAATTTTTTGTTGAAGTTAGGGAATGATTAGTTCATGTAAATTCAACTCCTTGTAAGTATATATATATATATATATATATATATATATATATATATATGATGCAAATTCTTGTTGTGGTTGAATTGAATCTATTGAGTTCGATGAATCCATTTGTGATTTATCTTTAGTCTTTGGTATATGGTGTCTTGACATATGCGAGGTTTTGAATGGCATGAAACAAATTTAATTTTTCAAAACATTAGGAGTTCGTAATAAAAACGGTTACAAAAAAAAACCGTTGTGAATACCTTTCACAACGGTTAATAAAAATAACACCGTTGTGAATGACATTCACAAATACCCGCGCATAATATTCAACAACAGGTTTTAATCGAAGAACCGTTGTTAAAAGTCTTCACAATTTTGGAGGTAAAATTACAACAACGGGTATTAAACAAAGAACCGTTGTTACTAAAAATTTCAACAACGGGTATGTACCATAAACCCGTTGTCAAAAGACTTCACAATTTTGGAGGAAAAGTTACAACAACGGTTATAAATACGACAACCGTTGTTATATAATTCCCTCCAAAATTTTGAAACACTTTCCACAACGGAGAACACCCAACAACAATGGCTTTTAACCGTGGTGAATACTTTAGACAACGGTTTCATTAAATAACCAAACCGTTGTAAATACCTTCTACAACGGCCGCTTTAACAACGTCCGCTTTTTGTTTTTACAACGGTTTTTACCCGTTGTTATAGCCTGTATCTGTAGTAGTGCACTGACTTTGACTAGGTAGTGTTCGGTGAGGTATTCATCTTCATCATCGTCGGCCCATACTCCATTGATAGTAGCAAGCTCTCTCAACCTCAAGATTTCGCCTCCAATTGGATGATTTGGTCGATTAGTTCATCAACCACGGCTATTACTTCTTGCATTATAGCATTTTGAGAGAGATTTAGTGGCGCACGTTCTTTTGGTGTCATACTTGGATTACGTAGGGTTGCCACTACACTTTTTAATTTTGAGACTTGCCTATTCACACTTTTTGCCAATGCGATAAAGTCGGTGATAGTAGGGGAAATGGTGGAGTAGTTCCCTTTATCTTCTATTGCATGGATCTCATCTTTAACTGGAGAAATGAGGTGTGAACAATCTAAGGTAGATTTTTCACTTGTAATCATCAGAATTCCAAGAGGATTCTGAGTATTGTTAGGCTTACCTCCAGGCGGCATTGGTAGGCGACCGTCTTCAATCATGTCTTGAAGTACATGTTTTAGCTTGTAACATTTTTTTGTATCGTGTCCCTTACCTCTATGATATTCGTAGTATGAATTCTCGTCCCAGGACTTGGATTTCTTTTCTGGTTCAGGTGTAGGCCCTATGGGTTGAAGCTTACCCTGTTTCATCAATCTCTTCAGAGCATTGGAGTATGTATCCCCAATATTTGTGAACTTTCTTTGTGGGATACTCTTCTTTGATGGTTCGAGAAGGTTAACCTCATCAGTCTTGCTACTAGAGCCGTAAGAACGACTTGTTGAGCCTTGATATCCACGACCTACCATTTTGGACAAAAGTCCTTTACGGATGTCATCTTCGATCCTTGACCCTAGTACAGTTAAGTCTTCGAAGGTCTTAATGTTTTGGTACCTCAAATGACTTGCATAAATGGGCTTTAAGTTGTCCACGAATTTTTCCATGAGGGTAGCTTCATCTAGACGTTCGACAAGTTGAGTACTAGTCTTCCTCCACCTACTTAGGAAGTCGGTGAAGCCTTCTTTATCATTTTGGGTAAGAACCTCTAAGGTGCGCATATTGATTTGGATCTCAGCATTATCCGCATATTGCTTAGCAAACTCGATCGCGGCATCATCCCAGGTGGCAATATTCTTGTGTTCTAGGGAATAGAACCATTGCTTAGGAATGGTGTCAAGAGATGAAGGAAATATCCTTAATAACATCTCGGGTTTAATGCCTTTGATAGACATATAATCCTTGAAAGCACGGATATGGTTCAAAGGGTTTTCGTGCCCCTTGAATTTCGGGATATCCGTCATGTTGAAGTTGGTTGGCAATTTGGAACTCACGGCCTAATACTTGCGATTGTTTTCCCTATAGATATCATCCCCTTTGAGGTACATCAGTTGTTCCTCCAAATATTGGAGTCGTTTTTCAGCTTCAGTCAGACCTACGGGAGGGTTGACCTCTTGTGCTCCCACAAAAGGTGGTGGATTTTCATTCACGAAGTCATTCACAAATTCATGAGGCACTTCATTTTCTGCAGGAGGCAACCTAGTTTCTACAACAACAATTCGGCCCTCGATCGTGTTGAGGCAATTATACACTTGGTCTTGGCTAGCTTGGAGACGAGTTAATGCGGCTAGTATTAGATCATTACCATTCGATGGTTGTCCGTTGACACTTGCGTGACTATTTCCAGGCATCTTGAAAAACTGGATAAGAGATCGACGACGAATCAAAACACGATCGACCATTCTAGCACACTTACTCAAAGAAAAGGTTCGACTTGTGAAGTGGGAGTGTGCCCCTTGTGTCAAGTGAGGTTTGAAGAAATGACAAAGTTTGGAAATGTTGGTCCTAGTCAACTATAGTGTAGTTGTAGGAGTGGACTCGAAGTGAGGTTTTGAAATGGGCTTCGAAGCCCGAATTTTGACTTGACAATTGGATAGAGTTTCGACTAGTTTTGCGCTAAATTTGGCCTTTTTCGAAAATTTACATGGTTTCGTTTAGAAAATGGTGATCACATATAATACAAGCATTTATACAGGCATTATAACGGGATGCTGAGTGCATTTAAAAGGGTTTTGGTTTAAAGGGTGGGTTGCCATACCGAACAATCAAACCCGGGGTCTGTGGAGAGGCTCGTACCAAACAGGAGTAAGGCCGATTCCTAGTGCATTTCCTCGAGTAGTGAAAGCCCTTGATACAAACAAGAGTAAGCACCATGGTATGGTTGACGTAAATCGCTATCCATCCTTAGGCCCAAATAAGAATTTGGACCGTCTAGACGGGACGATTGGTCGAATGGGTTGGGTTGGGTTGGGCCTAGGAAGGCCGAATAAACGATCTAGGAAAACCGAGTTATGAAAACCGACAACTGTCTTGTACAAACTATTCCCTAACCTTGTTCAAGTTTCACCCTTGGCTACACATAAGTGTATTAATCCCCAGCGGAGTCGCCAAACTGTGGACGCGGGCCCACGGGGGTCGCTCGGGTAGAAAACGAGCAAGCTTTGCATTTGTGGAGTCGCCACGAATTTATTGTGGAAAATTGGAAACCGTTCGAATACCTCGTGTCATGTCAAGACACAAAGTAGTGACATGATCACCAAGAACTCGTTACCCTTAGCATTCTATGTCTAGAATGACTCTCGTGGATGCCATTGAACACGGATGTTCACAGGGATCTGGAGTAAGGGGTGAGGTACGTATTAGGAAGCTCTTTTGATCGAACACCTAATCCCGCCCGCCTCGATAGCGGCCTCTACTAATGATTAGGGAAAATCGTCTATACTCGATATGTTAAAGGTTATATGCATGCTATGCAACATCCATTAGATTAATCCTAGCATGTGAAAATTAACTAAGTCGGTAAACACGTAACTTAGCATACATTGGGTCGAAGTAGAGATTTAGGTTAATTGCATGTGAGAGCATACAAACAATAAATAATAAAGGATAGAATAGAAATACAATAAAGAAAATTACAAGAATTACAACGGGCTAATTGATCTACGTCGAAAATACATTTAAAACGGATAATTTGAGAAAAGAAAGGGAAAACAAATTAACGAACAGATTATTAGGTGATAATACGATTAATAGTAAATTAATACGTAAGCTAATAAATAAGTCAAAGCAACAACGGAAGCTCAGGAGCAGAATTCAACCCGGAACAGGCGCAGCACTGCTGCGTCCTTTGGAAGAGGCGCAGTGCTCACTGCGTCTGTTCGTGAGGTGAACTCTGGCTGTGAAGCCGGAATTGCATATCGTTAATGTTCATTGATGATTTAAATGATCGATAATAATATTTGACTCAGATAGAAGTGGTTTAACATATTATTTACATGTGAATTAGTCGTGAAAACAATAAAAGACGGGATAAAACTAATTGGAACGAATTAATTACAAGGATTAATAATGAATTAAATTGAATAGGTTAATTAGGTTATCAATGCTAAACTAAATTACTGATTATGATGATAATTAACAGATGAAAATATACAAAAGATGAATTTCAAAGACTTGATATTGATGAATCGAATCTCTAAAACCCGGATTTGATTTTAATGACGAAAACCCGCAAATATTAATTATAAGGGATTTAAGTCGGGAATTTAAAAGGTGATAAATTATTAATGATTTACATGTTAAAATTATTATGTTAAAATTATCGTGTTAATGAAACAAGAACAAACAAAGACAAAGAAAAATAAACAAATGAATTAAACAGAAGACAAAGGAAGAAGAAGGAAAGCAGGAACTGCGGCAGCCTCAGGAAGAGGCGCAGCAGGTGCTGCGTCCCTTCGAAGTGGCGCAGCAGTTGCTGCGTTCCTTCTCGACATCTGTCTCCCATTAATCCGTTAAAAAGGGTTTGAATAAAGGTTTTATAAATCGGTTTTGAATATATTTTCGATGTAAATATTACAATAATGATTACAAAAATAAAGTACAATAATAAAAGATGGGATTTACACCCTCAGACTTACATGTTTGACGAAACGAGATTAATTAAGTTAACGTTTAGTGATGCTCAACTCGAATGTACGACGAAAGTAACCTCTAAGAGGAAAACGAACAAAATTGATTAAGTTGATTGATGTGGAGTTGGTCAAATTGGTCGGTCATGCAAAACGAGGCTGGTACTCAGAAGGATCCGAGCTTACGTGGTCGAAAGTTCAAGCACGTAGACGCCAAAAAGCAAGAGCGTGGTCTTAGAATGAAAAGGGAGAAGAGAAGGGCGGACACTCGCGTGAGAAATATGAGGAACGAATGTCCCTATTTATACTAATCACACGGAGGAATTAGGGTTTCGGTGAAACTTTGGAATTAAATCTAGAAAAGATCTTAAAATACGCAGAAAGGAGCTGGGGAAGAGGCGCAGCAGCCACTGCGTCTCTTGGAAGAGGTGCAGCACCTGCTGCGTCCTTTCCCCAAGGGTTTCCTCCTGCGGAAGAAGAATTTCCGCGTTTCTATTATGGAATTGCGGTTTGATCTTGATTTCCTTATTATTTATAAAATAATTTCGGGATATAATTTACCAAAGTTAAAAGATCGAAAATATGGAATAGAAATATCCGGAACATTCCAGAATATTTTGACTCGGCATTTTAAACGGTTATCAGAAAATGAAGACGGTTTTTGACCCGGATTCCAAACGTACTCTAATTACTGTCAAAACGACCGTAATGGTGCGTAGATGACGACCAAGGGGTTGACACAAGTGTTTGAGCTATCACTTGACGATAAACTTACGAACTGTCATAAATAGTTCAGTGTACCAAACATGCGGCCCAGTCATCTCCGGGTGGCTTGCGGGAGGTGCAGAAATAAGGCAACTACAACATGATCCTAATACTATATATATATATATATATATATATATATATATATATATATATATATATATATATATAGTGGAGATCTAATGAGTTCATTACATCCTTTGAGTCCTTAAGTCCTTATAAGGACCTTTAGATGGACAACATCTAAGTTTGAGATTGTTTACAAAATATAGGCCAAAAAAAAGGGAAAAGCTTAGATAGGAAAGAGGAAAACATTTCGTGATAATTGTTCTTCCCAATTGCTATACTGACGGACAAACGCAATATCCTCTGTACTATGTTTACACTCCCAACTTACTTCCTTTCTTGACACACTTCTTCTCCACTTCTTCATCCATTTTCTATCTACTATTCTTCTCTCTAAACCTGGGTTTTTTCTATTGAACGCTCAAAATTCAGCTACAATTCTTTCTAAAACTTGCAAATCTTCGCAACCTTGCAGATAATAGACGGCATCAATGGTATTTCTTCATTTTATTTATTGTTTTCAGTCACCTTTTAATATTTTCATTTGAATAAAATGGATGAAGGTCATGGTATTTGTTCATAGACGGCATCAATGGTATAATCTGCACGTCATGGTATTTGTTCTCTTTAGTTATTGTTTACAGCCACCTTTTTCATATTTTCAGTTGAATGAATCTTATCATTACTTTTGAAAGAATAATTCACAGTTACACATTTCAAAATTGATGCTGAGTTTTAAATGAAGATTAGATTTCAGTTTTGAGTATCGATTTTTTATTGTTATAGTTTTCAACGCAGTGTGCTAAACAAGTTAGCATTTTGTAAACATTTACACTTACGTTGGACATTTACACTTTCAGACCATCACATTTACACTGACCTTAACTTAACATTTACATTTACACGGGCACTTGCAATTGATTTAAAGTGTACATTCACCACTTTCACATGAAGATTGTACAAATAATATCACTGTTGCTTTTTTGAAATTGCTCCAGTTTTGATTGTTCCAGTTTTCAGTCCTGATTATTTTTCAAGAGCAAAATTGTAAGTATTAGACTATGTAAATTAAAGGACATCACAATAAAAAATTCAAATTTGACATCATTTACACTTATATTGTTAATGAGGCATTTAAAAATTTGATAATTGCTCATTTACACTCCACATCTATTGACATTTACACTGATATTGCTCATTTACACTTTTACACCATTACACTTATAATACATTTCTGATGACATTTACACTTACACTTTTGGACGCTTACATTTACATTTACACTTTTACAACATCACACTTACACTACATTTCTGATGACATTTACACTTACACTTTTGGACGTTTACATTTACATTTACACTTTGGGGACATAACATTTACACTACATTTCTGATGACATTTACACTTACACTTTGGGACAATTTTGACATTTACACATCCACGTATCACACTTACACATCATATATGGAACATTTACACTTGCATTTGTCATTTACACTTTTAGAATATCACACTTACACTACATTTCTGATGACATTTACAATTACACTTTCGGACGTTTACATTTACACTTACACTTACACTTTGGGACAATTTGGACATTTACACATCCACATATCACACTTACACATCATATATGGAACATTTACACTTGAATTTGACATTTACACTTTTAGAACATCACACTTACACTACATTTCTGATGACATTTACACTTGCATTTGACATTTACACTTTGATTACCTTTACATTTACACTTACCTTTACACTTTGCTTCGCTTTACATTTACACTTACACTTCATATCTGATGACATTTACACTTACACTTCGTATCTGTTACATTTACACTACAATTTTTACATTTACACTCTGTGAACTGGAGTGCATCCTGACAGAGAGGAATTGTGCAGGGAGGTTGAAAAAAGGTTTACACCGCACATCGGGCAGAAATTTGGGGGGATTGAGGACGTCGTAACATTTTATAAGATATACACCATTGCTTGTGGGTTTGATGTGCGTTGGTACACAACGAAAAAATGGCGTGGCGGAGAGATCAAGTCAAAGCTTGTCATTTGCAATCGAGAAGGTTTCGCCCGCAAGGCGCCGAGTAAAGATTAGAGTGACGGACAAGTTGGAGAGAATTCACAGAGAATATTCAGAGTCACTAGAGTGGGGTATAAAGCGAGGATAAGACTATATATGAAGAATGGTCTTCTATTAATTGACCGATTCCACGAGGGTCACAATCACGAGCTTATCTCACTTAAGGATAGAGAGTTCCAGAAATTGTCGCGCAACATAACAGATTATCATAAGATGATAATTGTTTCGAATTCAAGGGTTAGTAATATATCATCACTGTCAATACTAATTCAATAAATCCATTCACGTTATATATAAATATATATGTATATATATATATATATATGAATATATATATATATGTATATATATATGTATATATATGTATATATGTATATATATGTATATATATATATGTATATATATATATATATATATATATATATATATATATATCATATCTGTTATTGATTGACAGCTGAAGATAGGAGCAACAAAGGCCTACAAAATCTGCAAAGAACAGGTGAATGGATTCGAAAATATTGGAGTAAGCTTAAATGATTTTAAGAACTTCCATAGGGATCTTAAATGTTTCATTCACGAACGTGATGGTCAGTTGTTCGTAGACCATTTTAAGGAAGTGACTGAAACAAGAATAGGTTTCTACTTTGACTACGATCTTGACGATGATGGCAGCCTACGTAGGGCTATATGGGCAGACGGTATTGCCCGAGAGAATTACAAGATATTTGGTGATGCGGTGTCATTCGACCCAACTTACTCCACAAATAAGTATTCTATGGTATTCACACCATTCACAGGCGTGGATCACCATAAACGATCAGTGACCTTCTGTGGGGCTCTAATTACAAGGGAAGCTTATGAGTTATTTAATTGGGTTTTCGGCCGGTTTTTACAAGCAATAGGGGGTAAGGAACCCGAGTACATAATTACAGATCAGGACCCGGGTATTATCAAATCTGTCCCTCTTGTTTTCAAGACAGCGCGCCATCGGTTCTGTATATGGCATATAATGAACAAAGTGCCCAGTAAGTTTGGTGTCTCTAGGAGTGATTATAATGACTTCGTGTGTAAACTTAATGAAATTATATGGGACAATGAGCTTAAAGCAGAAGAATTCGATGTTATTTGGGAGCAAATTATTGAAGAGCATGGTCTTGGCCCCAATGATTGGTTTGCAGATACGTATGCTATAAGGGGACAGTGGGTGATGGCGCATTGCAGAGACTTGAAGATGGCGTTTGTTATGAGGACGACTCAAAGATCAGAGCGCGAAAATAGCTTTTTTAAGAGGTTTGAGCATAAGTCAGGAACATTGGTTGAGTTTTGGATGCGTTATGATAGCGCTATGAACCAACAAAGATATACACAAAAGCAGCTTGACAACAGTGATAAGCACTCGTCCGCAAAGACGTAAACACATCTGGCGGTAGAGAGTCATGCTGCAAAGGTGTACACCTATTCAACTTTCTACACCTTCAAGGAAGAGGCCATCTACTCAATTGATACATGTAGAACCGGAGGTTTCACTGAGAGAGGCGAGCTAGAGGTAACTACTGTCAAAGATTCGTCCAGGGGAAACAATTTTGAAGTTGCATACAGTCCAGGTAATTTAATTTACACTTTCCATATCATAAGATTTACACTGTCCATATCATAAGATTTACACTTTCCATAATATGACATTTACACTTTCCATATCATCACATTTACACTTTCTGTAACATAACATTTACACTTTCCATATCATAACTTTTACACTTTCCATATCATCACATTTATACTTTCCATGATATGACATTTACACTTTCTATTTAATCACATTTAAATTTCAATATAATCACTTACACTAATTGTAACATTCACACTTACATGATAGCCTTAACTGATGACCCAGGTACACGTAAAGCAAGCTGCAGTTGTACGATGTTTGAAAGAACCGGCATCCTATGCCGCCACATAATATGGATTTTTTTTTTCAGAAAATGGGATGAAGACAATACCAGACGATTATGTTGTAAATAGATGGACGAAAGAGTATCTCCGATTAAGGATGTTCAATTGTAATAGTGAAGGGACGGACAACATGGAAGTCATCGATGAAAAACAAATTACAATGTCAATAATGTGGTCGGAGGTTCATCAGGCTGTAGGGATCCTTCGAGGCAAAGGTGTGACTGATGTTGAAAGCTTTTCCGCTATAATTAGGGGATTTAAGGACACGCTGTCACCATTAGGAGAAGTGTTGAATAAAAATCGACAAATGGAGAAATTTATGAATTGTACGGCCAGTGAGGTAGTGACGATATTGCCACAAAAGAATTCGAAAAACAAGGGTAGCGGAAAAAGAATGTTTTCAGCCAAAACAAAAGCACTGGCCTTGGCTAGAAAACCCAAACGCAAGTGTAAGAATTATAAGAGAATGACAAATCACGACAAGAGAAACTGCCCTAACCCCTTCTGCACGTACACCATTGTGCGAGAGGTCGTCTGACCCAGAAGAGGATGAAGGAGAGGAGGAGGAAGAGCTGGAATCAGAACAAGAATAGACGTCACAGCAGTGATAATGTAGCCTTAGCCTTTGTATTTTGAATGTGTAACTTTAAACTTTGATGTGCTATAACTGGAACGAGGGATTAGGAATTGGTCTCATGGCAACGTCACTTTGAACTGCAGTTGGTGTAACTTTGAGTAACAAAGTTACCCAGTCAAAGCGTTAGAGTTAGACTGTCATAAGACCAAAATGTCTCTGTTTTATTGGATTGCCAAACATTGTGTTACTTGAACTTATTTGGATTGACAATGTTATTTCAAGTAACAGTTACACTTATGATTAAATCAAATCTAACCCTACCTTATAGATTCAATGAAATTTTCAGTGTAAACTATGATGATATGGATAGTGTAAACTGTAAATGTGATTAAATAGAAAGTGTAAATGTGATGATATGGATAGTGTAAATGTGATTAAATAGGAAGTGTAAATGTGATCATATTGACACATTTACACTTTCAGTGTATTTCACATTTACATTTTCAGTATATTTTACATTTACACTTTCAGTGTATGACACATTTACACTTTCAGTTGTTAACATTTACACTTCCCATCTCACCACATTTATACTTTCAAAAGCACTTCCATGTGAATGACACATTTACACTTTGAATATCGTCACATTTACAATTTGACTGTCCCAATTTACGCTTTCAATAACACTTTCATCTGAATGAAACTAAAATTCAATTTCAGTGTGTTAACATTTACACTTTCAGTGTGTTAACAGTTACACTTCCCGTCTCATCACATTTACACTTTCAAAAGCACTTTCATGTGAATGACACATTTACACTTTAATTGTATGACACATTTACACTTTCAGTGTGTTAACATTTACACTTCCCGTCTCATCACATTTACACTTTCATGTGAATGACACATTTACACTTTCCTCTGAATGAAACTAAAATTCAATTCAATTGATTGACAATTATCATAACAATTGCCTGACATGTCCACAAAAAAACCGATAGCATTACAGACATTAGTTTCAACATTGCCAACCAAAATACAAATAGTCAAGAACAACCAAAAAAAAACAACATGTCCACAAATGGTTTACTTTTTTGCCAAAACATTCTTCATTTTGCGCTTTTTTGTAACTTCCCCCATAATTCATCTTTTTCAGCTATAAACCCATCCACCTTCGTCATGAAAACCTCTCTGTTGATGTTTATGTCAGCTAGTACAAGGGTCGCCACCAACTCGACTACCAAGTACCGTCGATTCCTCTTCCTCTCCAAGTCTGGATGCTCAAAAGGTTGACCCTTGTACATCAGCATATACATCATACAGAAAATCCCTAATTCTGTTATGTTAGGAAGGGGTATTTGGCGCCTGAACGGGATTTGTCGATGCTCAAAGCTAGTAATCTGGTATCCCCTGTCGACGGTTCTGGCATCCAAATAATCGCTAATAGCTGATGCCTGCCATGAAAGCACGTAAAATCAAATAAACAATATATTGTTCATCCTATTCGAAAGTGGTTTATTGGCATCAGACTTACAACTTGACGAGTAACTTTGTACATTTTAGACTGCTCCCAGTTGGGATGAGGTTGGTAGTCAAGGAGATCGACCATTTGCGCTCCGAAATTTATACATACGCATGCAAAGTGCCCACCAATGTTGACAGGTATGAAGATAAACTCAGGATTCACGTTGAAAGTTTTATCACAGTTCTGGATGAAGGTATCCCAAATTAGGTACAGCCGATCATTGATGGCATTCGACTGTGAATCTGGTTCACGTATATCCAACAACTGTATGACACACTCCTATTCACATAAATGAGTGAGACTACATAATAACCAGGAAAATAATGTATAACTTTTAGGCTTTGGGGGGCGTACCATATGGCGTAGCCCAAAGAAGGCCATCCTAGGAAGTAAGTATTCAGCCGACTCCAAGTGGTTTAACAACACAGCCCAGGACTCAATCACAACTGGCGACATTACAACCTCAGGAAGCATGGACATGATGTCTGATCGGCGTAGCGCGGCATGCCTACTAAACCAAGATATTGATTCGCTGCAATGAAGCCCACGTATAGTAATCAATTAAATATAGAAATTGATTAAAAATTCAATATCGTAATTAATTGAACACGTTATAACAATTTGAGAGATACTAACGAATTTTCAAAGTTGTGGTCATCTAACAAGCAATAGTCCACCACATGCGTTCGACGCGATCTAACACCCCTGACCAAAGTTTGATTGTTCCGTAAGAAGGTAGAGACAACAAGAGTCTGAGTACCAGCAGCCCCACAATCGAGTGAGCATCCCAGACCATCCCCCCCGCCCTGAGGGCGGCTCCTTACGGCTGACATGGGTTGGCTTCCTGAAGACTGCACGGATGCAGGTATGACGACAGGGCTGCTTTCCGCCGGTATGACCACAGGTTTGACCACAGGGCTTCCTTCTACACGGTTAGGGGGTGGGTTTGCGGTACGAGGCCGCTTACTGTAAGTAATCTCTTCCTTATCGTCCAGATTCCGCTTCTGTGCAGTATACGAGCTCGAATTCAAAACTTGAGCATGCTTTTCCTTGAATTGGGATATCCTTTGCCGAACGTCTTCCCTCACTTTGTTATGGTCACTCAGGATCAGGATCGACACCACTTTAGCCCGGATGAGGTTGATAACGCCCATCTCCCCTAGGGCGCAGTCAAAAGGTTTCCCACAAAAAAGCAACATGTGTATCATCATGTAAACCCCGCAGTCAAACCTCGAATAACCCCTACCTTGCCATTTAAATTCTACATTGACAAAATTAAACCCGGCGACCTTTGAACCTTTGGCAATCCCTTTAGACTCCAGAAACTTGCCCATTAAATCACACTGTAAAGGTATTTAAAAAAATAGTCAATTTAAATACAATATTTACATTTCCAGAATACATATACACTAGAGGTAATTTAGATATGTTGTTTATAGTTATTACCGCAATACGCGCAATTCCAAAATATGGAAGCTTTTCAAAATCATCATCGTAACAATGGTTGTCCAGATACTCTATCTGCTCAGATGCAAAGTTTATGCATGCACGGCTGTAATGATCATTATTGCTAGATAAAACCGGGATGAAGACCTGGAGCATGTGAGAACAAAGCCATAACAGTTACACTTCACAATATTTCACATTTACACTTTCCATAATATAACATTTACACTATCCATATCATTACATTTACACTTTCTATTTAATCACATTTACACTATCCATATCATTACATTTACACTTTCTATTTAATCACATTTACACTATCCATATCATCACATTTACACTTTCTATTTAATCACATTTATACTTTCCATAATATAACATTTACACTGCCCATATCATAACATTTACACTACCCATATCATCACATTTACACTTTCTATTTAATCACATTTACACTTTCTATGTAATAACATTTATACTTTCTATTTAATCACATTTACACTTTCTATTTAGTCACATTTACACTTTCTATGTAATAACATTTACACTTTCTATTTAATCACATTTACACTTCCTATTTAATCACATTTACACTTTCTATGTAATGACATTTACACTTCCTATTTAATCACATTTACACTTCCTATGTAATGACATTTAAATTTCCTATTTAATCACATTTACACTTCCTATGTAATGACATTTACACTTCCTATTTAATCACATTTACACTTTCTATTTAATAACATTTACACTTTCTATGTAATAACATTTACACTTTCTATTTAATCACATTTACACTTCCTATTTAATCACATTTACACTTTCTATGTAATGACATTTACACTTTCTATATAATGACATTTACACTTTCCAATTACACTTTCCATGTACACTTTCAATGACACTTCCATCTGATGACACTTTTACAATTACACTTACCATATCAGAATCAAGTTGAAATGGAGATAGACAGGATTGAATCCAAGCATCCCACCCAGACCAGATGTCATGTTTTTTGTCAAGAACTATTCTCTTCTTCTTGGCTTTCCAAATATCCAGGGCAACACCCTATTCAAACGAACGACAGCGCTATTAAACTTAGACACTTACGTTACAAATAAATTGAAACCTATACAAATTGGATTGATTGAGGATAGGTCAAATACGGTGTGACTAAGCCCGAAGAAACAACGAGGGCATGCAACTGGTGCAGTTTGGTTATACATCATCTTATTGATTAGTAAGCGCCAACAATCGATTACAGAAGACATAACTTCCTGTCTAGGTTCGAGGGTTAACATGTCATCCCGTGACATGAAAAAAAAGTCTAAGAATACTGTCAATTCTTCCCTACAAAAAAAAACCCTTTATTAGGCAAAAATGAATATGACGACTTATTAATATTAATATGTTTGATATCGAAATTAATGGACTCACCCTTTCAAAAAAGGTTCTGATTTGTTAAAGAGGTAGTCCAAGACGTCTTTCCTCACACTAAAAACATTACTAAATAATTTCTTATTGAGCTGCAGGTCTACCGTAATAAAGCCCTGCTTGGGCATGAGTACCCCACAATCCATGGTACAATGAAGATTCTCAGAGACGACATCCATGCACTACAAGGGCTCAGCTGAATGAAATAGGAAGGGGGCGGTGATCCAGGTTACTCCGGGGGACATATATTTCACGACCAGCCGCAGGAACGGCTGGTTCAGAAGGGCCTCCCGTATCAGTCGTTCCAAACTCCTTACCTGGAACCCCGTTAAATGCCTCATTTAGCTCTGCAGTAGAATAAAAGGTCAACTGAAATTCAGGCAACTTAAACTCAGAAGAGGGGGCTTCAACAACCACCTTATCTGCTCCCTCTACAACATCCATAGCCACAACCTCATTCTGAAACGAGCCGGGACAAGCTGGTTGCGCAGGAGGACCTTATTCTTGCTCGTTGACCATGCCACAACCGGTCTCCGACCCTTCTCGAGATGCATCTTTTAGGTCTGCGGTCGAAACAACGCCCGACTCAAACCCCGGAAACTTCGTGTCACTGTATTGGGCTTGGTCAACAGGCTGGTTTACTCCCTGGACACCGCTAACATCCACAGCCTCACCATGCGCTAATCCATTTACCGGTGGTTCAGGTTCAAAGCAAGGCCCCTGTTCTTGCGAGTCATTATCCCTTGCTTGAGACAACTCCATATCCATACCCTGCACAAACTCATCCTGAGCTCTCCGTGCACAGCCCCATGCCCCTTCACCGTCACCAATATCTGACAAATCTTGCAGCGCGTTCTCAATATCAGAAGTCGAAATAAATTTCAACTGAAATGAAGATGAACCATCTTCAGTTGACTGAACTACCACATCCGCATCCACCTTATCCGCTACTTCTGAATCATCCTTCTCAACGACATGTTCAGCCACCTCAGGGGGGCCACTAGTAACAGGCACTTCCCCTTCACCACTTTTCTTCTCCCCATTTAATGAGGACTTCATGAAAGCTTCTTGAACTTCGGTCGGGCTATAAATTGTCTCTAAAATCTGACGATCAGTTAATTGAGAAAAGTCGTCGGTTTCGTCTCCCCCGCATTCCTCTTCCTCTCGTCGACAGGCTTCATTAAGTTCAGCGGTGTTATAAAAATCTCCATTATTTATGACATCGCCCCATCACCTGCTTTGTCAACCAAATCAGCATCTTCTGCAAGTGATACAGCCTCTACAGTAGGCGTAAACTCAAATTTTTCAACCTTGTTTTTTTTTTCTTGGCTGCCTTGGTTTTTTTCTTGGCCACCTTCCCAACATCTGACAATGAAGGAGCTTTATCAAGAGATTTCTTCATTTGGGACGCTATATTTCCAACTTCTTCAACATATTCCTTCAGCTTTGCACCTTCGAAAAAAGCTTGCGTCGCTTGTGACGGAACAAGACCTGTTGAAGAAGTAGCCCCTGTTGTTAAATTCTTGATCATTGTCGTTGCATCCGCATACCATGAATAGACGGTCATAGCGTTCCTTTGAATCTTCAAGTACAGCTCGTGTACACCCTACAGTTAGTAACAAAAAAACTTTTAAGAGTCCAGATACACAACATATACCTGCTCAAATATAAATATTAAAAAAAACAGGCCTGCCATTAATTAAACATTTATAACACAAAACTTACATCTAAAGCCCTAGCTTTCAACTCATCATCATCTTCATCACCGGGGGAAAGTTCAATCTGAATAAACTTCTTAGCAGGTGTTGTACCCGAAGTTGAAATCAGAAGAGGCGTAGGGCTTGCCAATGGCGCTTTGGGCACGCCAGCTATGGCCAACATCGTATTGCCAGTGTCCTTCTTATTAGAGGTCTTTTTTTGACATTAGGGGTACTTTACCTTGGACAAAGTTAGTCGACCCAATGGCCCCTTGTCCAGCTCATCCTTTTACCTCTTCAATAAAGTCTTCAGGTCTCAATGCTGAATAAGTGGAAGGTCGTCTGGACAACTCTTACCGCGGAAATCAAACCGCTGAAAATAATTAATTATAAGGAATGGGATACAACTAATCAAATGTGACTGCACGCTGCAAGACTCAGTGATACCGTCGTTTAGTACCAAAAATAATTACCTATAACTACTAACAGAAGTTAGCGGAAGTAGGGTCTATTTCCAAAGGGAAGCTAATATATCTATCTGCTAAGCTAAGTTTGTCTTGTAACAAATGGGGGGTTTTTAAGTTGATTTCTAACTACTAAAAGAGTCAAGGCAAGAGAATAAGGGAAAAGAGCATTAAAAACCGAGACAAGCGAAGTATGTAATCAAATAGAGAGAAATATGTTAGGAATTCGGTTCACCATGGCAGTTTACTAACTCAGTCAAAAATGGTTCAGACGATTTACTGTGAGAAGGGCAAGGGAAAGGTCCTTCCGGTCCGCTATCCACCCTAGAAAACAACTAACTTAATTCCGTCCTCATTAGGGTAGTCTATTGTTCATAACAGGTCTGTTCATTCCAATATTCCGATCTAGGATTGAATTTAACCAAATTAATGGGTTTAGAAGCGTGCACTCAACTAAACGATTACAGTTATATTGTTATAAAACAGTTCTCACAATTAATTATCCGATCTGTTCATAACATCGTCAACTCACTACCATGGCTCCCCTAATCCTAACATAAGGGAAATTAGCTACTCATGCTATTGGTGTAATTAACAATGATAACATTAATTATACTAAAGAAAGACATATTAAAGAGATTAAAGGGATGAATAATAAACTATTAATGATAAGAATAAAACAGAAATTAGAGAACAAAGACTAAGAGAAGAACAAAGAAAGATTAAATTAAGAATAAGAGTAAGGAAAGATTACAAAGAGATGAATCCGGCAAACAAAGAGCAAGCAACGTGAAACCCGAAAGAGAGAAAGAAAGAAGTCTGCTTAAGGAGTAATTAAGAGTAGTGTAATGTGTGTGTTAACCTAATGACGTCTTCCTTATATAGGGAAGATATTATTAACAAAACAATAAACATAACACGGAATAAAAATCCCAAGTAATTAAGCAAACCACTCGATCGAGGCATTTCATTCCTCTCGATCGAGTGAGTCTTCAGCCAAACCCTTCGATCGAGCAAGTATGGCTTTCGATCGAAGACCTTCAATACAACACACCTCGATCGAGTACAGCAGGGACTCGATCGAACACCAGCAATCGTCAAAACCGCTCGATCGACCAATAAAGTACTCGATCGAGCAGTTAGCCACTGAAAACAGCTTTGACTTCGTTTGGTTAGCTTCCAAGGACCTCCTACACGCTTTTCGAAGTACGGCAATCCGCTCTAAATCTTCATCTCCTTAAAATGCATGTTAGGAGGAACGAATAAGGCATGATTTCCCGCCACTTTGAAGTCCGTTCCTGCAAATGAGGTGAAACAAAACAAAGTAGCCTATTCGGGGCATTTTTCAATACAAAACAACGAGAATGACATAGAAATGCGTGCAATAAGAGGCTAAAAAGTCTATATAAATTGCACATATCACTCAGCTGCCGCATTAGCTATAGATTCTAAGACATACGAGCACCAGTCATACCCTGGAATGGCACTCACATCTTCTACCACTTTCAAAAGCTTCATTTCAATACCGTTGTTCAAAGTCGGCGCAAGGAATGATGAAATGCTAAGCAGCACAAACAGACGGCAGAATTCATCCCCTCCATCTTTAAATGCCTTCGCCTCAATATGGTTGAAGACGTCTCCTAAAGAAATAGAATCAGAATTTGATTTCACTTTGAACTTTTGGCGCCAAAGATTTTTTATGCGCTTATATTTTTCATCTTTAGTACCAGGCATATGTCCAGTAGGTACTATTTCCATCTCTCTCTCACCAAGAGATAACATGAAACAGTCATAGACATCATACTTCGTAACCATAAACTCCATAAACTCCAACGCCCTGAAAACATAAGAGCCATCACTGAAAGCGTTGAAAGGTGTAGTTAATGGGTCAAAAGGCTAAACTAGCTTGACAAGCAGGCTTAATTTGGGTGTAGTTAATGGGTCAAAAGGCTAAGTTTGGCTAATGTGGAGCTAAATGGGTGAAAATAGAAGAAAGGGAAAAATTGCAAGCGCCTCCCTACATGTGACACCGACCACAAACCCGAATGTATGCAAGGAAAAAGTAATCGAATTTCATAAAAGTGCAAAATGATGAACATGTTATGCAAGGAGTATATTACTCTAAATTCCTACATGAACTGGTCATAAATGACACCAGTTATACGACTCTAATATCTTAGAATTTTTAAAGTAGTTTGCCAATTTTTCAGGTCAAGTCTATATGATCAGCTGTATTTTTAACATTAACTCGTAGACAATGCGCATGACAAAGCTAATAAAATGGCAATCAGATGCAAGGCTTAAGTGAAATGACAAGTTAAAGTGCAATATCATCACGGAAATCTACCGTTCCGACTCGACCTATATGCAGAAATAAACGTGATAGTTTTTTTGATTTTTTTCGAAATTTTCTATTTTTTGATTTTTGATTTTTTTGAAAGTAAAAGCAATGCAAGTGGAAAATTAAACGTGAATGCAAAACAAATGCAAATGCAGAATCAAAGGATGCAATACCCTCCCCAAACCAAAACCGACAACGCCCTCGTTATCCTCCAGCATACACCAGCAGTATATATACGGGGAACGGAATAAATACAGCCAATAAATGAATGAATGAATAAATAAATAAAGGAGATGAAAAATAAAGAAAAGCAGAAATACTTACAAAATAAGCGAACTTCCCCAAACTAGCCAGAAAACTGGGCAAGTCAGTAGACCAGTAGCTACTCGTCAGCCTCCTCCTCCTCACCAACCACCGTGAAGTCAGGATCTCGCTCCTGCTCCCGTATCCTCCTCTCGTCAGCTCCAGCTCTCTCCTCCTGCTCAGCTGTATCCGCCTCGCTCTCTGGCTGTGTCCGCCTCGCTCTCTGGCTGTGGGTACCCCTCCGCCGGGTACCGGTAGAAAGAAAGGTGTGGCCAAACGTCTGGAACGGGACGTCCTCTCCGCATGTGGTACTCGTATAGAGAAAACAAGTCCAGTGCCTGGTGCCGCTCCATACGAGCCACTCTACTGCACATCTCAAGCAACAAACCGTCACGATGCCCTTGGTCCATGACCTCGGGCGCCTCAAAGGGTGGAGGAGGAACAAAGTTAATCGGCAGAACCGGCTGTGGAACAGAAGGAGTAGGGATAGGGGTCGGTATAGGCGTGGGCGTGGACGTGGACATCTGCCTAGCCTGAGTCGATGTGGAGCCCTTTCCAGTCTCAGGTCGCTTCCGCTTCTTAGAAGCGGAAGAAGTGGAAGGAGCAAGTGTAAGGTGGTAGGAAGGTAAAGGTGGAGGCAACCTACCCAACACAGTGGTCGAAGGTGAAAAACGGGGTAGGTCGGGAAACGGTAAGGTCACGGACTCGGAACCACAGATCTTCTAAGTCCAATGATCCTTAGCTAACCAAAACATCGCCTGCATGTCGTTAATATCTAAGTACGCATCTCTATCTACATGTGTCAAGCCTCAGGGGAAGTCAGTGAAGAGGGAATAGGCAATAAAGGAGGCTATCCCTCCACAGGAAATCGTGCCCGTCCTCTTCTGCCCGACAGCGATAAAATGTTGAGCTGTCAAATATGCAATGTTAAGAACAAAGGGGTCGGTGCTATCAATGTTCAAATAGCCCCCTAAAATAGACAACTCAACGTTGTTAACGTTGTTAGGCTCCTTTCGGCCGAAAATCGTGCCTCCGACGAGATGAAGAAAGTAACGGGCCGAGGGAAGATGGACATGAGCCACCTTCCTCTAGTAGTAGGGAATCTGTGCCAAAGTGGGCCAAAGTAGAGTCAGGATCTTCCGAGGAGGATCCTGATGGCCGTGAGAAGACAAACCCAACCTCCTCCCAAACTCAGCTAAAGTCCAAGTGGTGGTCTGGTTAAATAGTCGAAAGGAGACAAAAGAACTCTCCGGGTCAGTGTCATAGGCACCAGCTGAGAAAGTAAAAAAGCTAAAGAACTCGAGGGTCAATTGCTCATAGGTCAATGCACTCATCGTGGTCAGCCCAGTCATCCCCGTCCCGTTTAAAAGTTCAGCCACAGAGTCGAAAATCCCCAACTTTTCAAGTGAAGAACGACACAAAAATTTAGTAGATGTAATGTCACAGCCTATCAAAAATTTAAAACATTTACGATGAAGCGAGTTCAAGAAACGTACATGAGGGAACTCGGGAAGCGAGTCCAAGGAGTCGTCTGCCACGAACCTGGCAACCGTGCATCCAGCAGCAGTAGGGACCCCTCGTCCCCGTCCCCGTCCTCGTCCAGCAGCACCTAGGGAAGAAGCAGCCAGTCCAGGAGCGCGGTCTGAGACTGGACGAGGTACAAGTTCAGACGAAGTAGAAGGAGAAGATGTGACAGGGGGTGTCGACGCAGCAGGGGTCGACACCAAAGATGGTACAGTAGAAGTAGCAGTAGCAGCAGCAGCAGCGCTACAACTGCAGGAGCAACAGTAGGGCTAGTGACGGTGGTGGCAGCAGGGACCACCGTCTCAGAACTAGACGGAATAACAGTAGAACTAGAGGAAGGCATACTACTAACCATCCTATTAAACAAATAAGTCCTTTTATCATAGAATTAATCAATAACAACACGATTTTCCCCCAATTTTGCAAATTTCGAAATCCTAAAACCCTAATTAAGGCCGAAAATCAATCAATTTAAACAACTAAAAGCGAGTAGAAGGACTTACTTGATGATTACCCAAGATTAGATGCAATTAGAATCAAGAAAAAGCAACAACTCAATCGGATTAAGACCCGATTTTCGCAAACCCTAAAATCGCGAAAAATCCGCAATAGACACGAATTTGAAAGGGGAAGTAGGGGGCTTTTGTCGAAAATAAAGCAATGAATAAAATAGGGTAATTGATTTGGTAAAAGGGGAAGAAAAATGGAGGATTTTAGGGGGTTTTGAAGGCTTTTTCGCAATAACAAAGGGAAGAAGAAGAAGTAAGAATGAAAATAGAAAAGGGAATAGAGAAACTCCCGTGAGTAATATCAGCATTGTCACTCGATCGAGTGATTTGAAACCACTCGATCAAGCACTTTCATCTCCAAATTGTTCGTTCGAGGCTCTTGGATTTGTTCGATCGACAACTTCTCTCTCTTCCTTGAATACAACTCGATCGAAAACAGCAGTATGTTCGATCGAGGACTGTTGCTCCTCATTTCCTCTCGATCGAGTACAGGACAACTCGATCGAGTAACCTTCAATATAAGCAGTTTGATCGAGTACTCTAGTTTACTCGATCGAAGACATTGGCTGGGCATTCTGCTCGATCGAGTACAAAAAGTACTCGATCGAGGCTTTTTCCATTGGCACGCATCCCAAAGCATCTAACCTTCCCCAAACCTGCATAAACACACAGAAAAACACTTCCCGCAAATACCAAAATCACAAAACGCAGTCTATATTCGGTCTTATGCTAAACACTAACTACGCTATTGTTTAAAAGTCTAAATGCAAATTAAAATGTCTAACGAAAATTCAAATTACAAAGTTCTTACAACGGGACATTTCCCGTTTATCTTCCGAAGCACTTTAACAGCCTAAAAGAGGGCTTCTGACTGGAGGAGGTCCCTTCAGCATCGCGGACCGTCCTTTTAGATCGCCATGAGCTTGAACTTGAACTGGGTGAAGAAGAATAGTCCGCGTCCACATACGCCTTCACTTTCTTCTTCCCTTTGTCATTCTTTTTCTGGTCATGAGTCCTTTCCTTGGCGTCATCCTTAGCATCATTCCCATTAACTAGCTTGGTTTTCACTGTACCTTGACCGACGGAATCTCCAATATCCACTCTGTTTATACCTGCGATATCGGAAATAACAGAATGGTCCTCCATATCGCTCTAAGTTTGAGGCGGAGGTGTCAACATAGCAGCACAAGACTCAATATTATCAATTGGAGAGTCTGTTTCGGGGTCTATGGAGTGTAAGGCATTGCAAGGCTGAACTTGCATAGGGGCCTTACGAGCATTGCACTGATAAAAGGTCAGCTCCTCGTCACCTACCTGAAAAGTAAGGGTCTTCCCCCCGACATCGATTACCGCGCAAGCAGTAAATAAAAATGGTCGTCCTAATATGATAGGAGTGTAAGAATCCTCGGGGATGTCCAAGGCCACAAAGTCAACGGGAATAAAGAATTTCCCGATCTTTACAGGTATGGCCTCCAAGACACCTAGGGGCCGTGATAAAGTACGGTCGGCCATCTGCACAGTCATGTTGGTTCAGTGAAATTTGGTCAAACCCAGTCTCTTAGCGAGAGACAATGGTAAGACACTCACGCTAGCTCCTAAGTCACTGATCGAGTCCATTTCGTTTCACAAATTAAGCATATGTGGTCGTTGGTCAATGGTCGATACAAAACACAATTTATACTTCACAAACAACTCTACAATTAGTAAAGAGGCAAGTAAAGGTCGGATCCCAAGGGACGGGTATTGAAATGAGAATTCTATTGTAACTAGTAGTGTCTAAGGGGTGTCACAAATTGGGTTGATGTAGAAGGTTACTAAACTAAAATAGCAATGAAAATAAACTAGCAAGATGAATAAAATAAAGGGTGTAAACAATTGATTAAAGGCACTAGGGTGTCATGGGTTCATAGGGGAATCATGGGATATGATCATACAAACATGTTCTCAAATTATAAGCAAGCAATTATTGTTGTGATGGATTGAGTTGGGTTATATCTTACAATCCTAGGAAAGTTTGGGTCCCGGAGCCGAATCGATTAGATTGTACAACACCTACAAGTCGACTTAATCTTTCCTACTCAACACATGCATGGTCTAACAAGACTCGAGTTGGGTTATGTCTTACAAGTCAAGTTGAAAGGATAGAAGATGATAGTAAATGCAAGGATTCATAGGCTTAGCATTTCATCAAATATAACATGTGCATGTATTAAGATCAAAACAAGCAAGCAAATAAGATATGAAAGCATATTAATTTAAGCATGAATCATTCCCCATGTTGGTTTCCCCTAATCACCCATTAAACCCTAGCTAAGAGACTACTCACTCATTATCATATTGATCATGCTAGAAAGGTTGTCAATCATACTAACATAATGAAACATGATGAATAAATGAAAGTAATTAGCAATAATTAAAAAGGGATTAAGAGAATATACCTACTAATGATTCCAATAATAAAGCAAGAATAATAGAAGTACTTGAATCCTAGATTGAGAGGTTGTCAATCTCCCAATAATAACCCAAATAATCTTCAATTACCCAAAATAAAGTAAGAACAAGAGAGAGATTAAAGAACTAAAACTTGGATTAAAACTTGATTAATATTTGATTACAATATTGAAGAGAGATTTGATTAATATTAACTACACTAATTATTGATAAGAAGAACATGCTCCTCTAATTAGACTAATGGGGTATTTATAGTGAAAATTAGGGAGGATGCATTAGGGTTAACTAAGGGCTAAACTAGTAATTACACTTTTTAAGTTGAGCAAGGAGACTCCGGTATTCTCCGAGAGAAGGGCTTCTCTTATCGTGGCTTGAAGAACGAAAACGTCTTTGTCATCGAAATCCGTGCGGATGGGAGTCGGGACGGCCGGATCTGGGCTGGAGAATCCGAGCGGATCCTTGGGCAAGACGCTCGGATTGGCGAGGGGGAATCCGAGCGGATTCCTTTGAGGGACGCTCGGATTGGGCTTGGGCGGACGGACGGATTGAGTACAATCCGTTCGGATTGTCTGGCAGCATCTTTTCTTCTTCTTTTCTTCCCTTTTCTTCATAAATTCCTTGGGGATTTCCTTGGGGACTCAAGGATCCTTTTCTCAACATTGCTCTTCTACTATGCTATGTACAAAGGCCTTCTAGTCTTGTCTCTCCTTGATGCTTGGTCATTGAATATGATCAATTTAGCCTTGTTTTGCCATGAAAATGCAAGATTCTTACTCCTTTCCTACCAAGGGATCAAAATCTCAAAGAATATGCAAAACAAAGAACTAAAGATAAGAAATGACCCAAATAGGTACTAAAAAGCATGGAAACAATGGTAATTCGGGGGCTAAATATGCGCCAATTATGGTCACATCAAATATCCCCAAACCGAACCTTTGCTCGTCCCGAGTAAAGAGGTGACAAAGACTAGGACCAATACTAACCTAACCTAATAATAATAGCCGATATGAGACAATTAGCGGGTCTCACTCCGCCCCTTCAACTCACAACAAGACAACCATGAGGTAGGATGCCTTCTTGCAAGGCAAGGTGGGTCTTGCCAAAATGGCGACACATCCAAACATTAAAGCACATAAAAATCACATAATGGATGCATCTACAAAAGGAATAGCCACTTTCCTCATCTAAGTGGCGGAAATTATCTATAAGGGAAGCAATTCAAGGGTACATAATCCTTCATAGATGCAATTTGTTCAAACTACTAAGCCTAGAAGGATACCAATAAATCACCTCCAAAAGGTGTCAAGCTAGGGTACCTTTGTCCTCAATCGTTAAATGCTTTTGTCAAGAGTAGACTCCCTATGGTGTTAGAAACACTGGAGGATCGCGGAATTCCCCCTCTTGCCTAGACAAGAAGAAGGGTCGTCCCCTCTCTACCATGCACAAAAATGGATACGATGGATAAAGGGATCGATAGATATTTGAGTTTCACTTTGGGAGTTTGCTTTTATTTTTGTTTTCCCCCCAATTTCATTGGCATTTGACATTTGAGAACACTTTCTTTGCCATTTCTTTTGATTTTTGGCATTTCAATACTTGACAACTTTTTGAATTTCTTTTTTGAACATTTTCAAAGTCACCCCAATTAGTAACGAGGGTGCCTTGTATTTGAAGCTTTAGGAGTCTATTTTGCTCCTCTTTTCTTTTGATGCATTTTTGCAAACTTTCTTTCATTTTTCATTGAACTCAAATTGATTTCTTTTTGTTTTGTGCCCATTCCCTTTGATGACAAAAATGTGGTAGAGCATGGATGAATGATAGAAGTATGCATGGTTTCAAGGGTCACCTTGGAATAAACGGTAGCCAAGGAGTTATCACACCACAAGGTACTCTTGACTAGGCCTTAAACCATGGGTCAAAGGATACTAGCATGACACATCCTAGGGTGTTTTACAAGTATTCTAACAAGCAAAGTCTTAAGAATAAAAAGCATCTACTAGGGCCTATATACACTTGTCAAGCTTCCCAAGTAGACGGTTTCGCAAAATTTTCTAACATGCAACTACGTGCCATGATGCAACTAACATATATACATCCTAATGCAAATGATTCTACCAACTAATATGCCATATAAACTAAATGCAATCCTAAGTTCACATTGTTGTACCGCATCAATCAAAATAAAGCCACATAGTCATTAACATAAAGAGGAAAAAGGAGATTGGAAAGATCATACCATGCGGTCTTCAATATCCTCATGTCTCGGATGTGGCGTAGTCAATCAAAGTGAACAAGGATAAACAAACACAATATATACAAGACAATATATACAAAGGAAATGAACTTGTTTTTGGATTTTTCAATTTTTAAATTTTTATGATTTTGTTGAAATTTTTCAATTTTTATGGTTTTTGGATAAAAGTTAAGTGTTAGAATTCCCATCCCCACACTAATATGGGCATTGTCCTCAATGGCCAAAATGATGGAAATTATGCAAAGATGATGCATGATTTCTATACTAAATGCAATTCTACACTAAGCTATACTACATGATGCATGGTTTTTGTTATGACGGAGAGGATAATTTAGATTACCTCCCGTTGTGTATGCATTAACTTCCCCAAACCGAATAAGACACTATTGCTAATGTCAAAGCATGGGTATAGTTCATGCACACACTATGCTATGCATGAAACTAGATTGTCATTTTGGATTTTCAAAAATGGGAACAATAAAGAACACCTCAATGGTACCGAGGTGTGAGTCCTTTGATGTTGCTAGGACTAAACCAACAATGATCAAAATGGAATAAAATACAAAGAGATATAGACAAACCATGAGAGTGTAGGAGTCTCCAAGGCTAGTCTTCCATCATGCTATTATCATCACCACTTCCCTCATGAGAAGCGGTCACATTGCCACTTTCCTTGGCACTTTCTTCATCACTTTCTCCATCATCTTGCTCATCATTATCTTCACCATCTCTTTCTTCATCTCCACTTGCTTCTTCCTCAATATTATCATCAATTTCTTCACCATTTCCAACAACCTCATTGTCTTCCACCACGTCCCTAGATGCACCCGGAAATAAGGCTTCTCTATCTGCCCAACTAGGCAAAGGACAAGATGGATCAAGGAGTCCTTGCCTAGCTAGATGTAGGAGGGGAGGATATTGAGCCAAATATGCATTCTTCCGATCTTCATAAGCTTGCTTGTGCATGGCTTGCATAAGAAGAGTGACATAGTCTTTTCCAATTTCAACTCCTTGCGGTTTGAACTCTTCATACACAAAGGGGTAAGGCGGTATAACAATGGAAGAGGAGGGAGTTTCATGATCACCCTTTTGTTGTTGAATGATGTACTCGGCTTCTTCGGATAGGGGAAGTAAATAGTTGGTCCGGTGGACACTAAGACGGCAAATCTTTGCGGGTAAAGTGAATGATCGAGCCTCACTAGTAAGCCACCCATACTTGGTATCAAGGGGATTGTGAGCAACCCACTTAAACTTGTTAATCAAGATGGACATATCAATAAGATGGCCACCATCCTTAGCCTTGTACTTGCTATCCTTATTGAAATTAGGATCAAAGTGCTTGGCTAGGACCGTGACAAGGCCGCCATTAACAATAACGGTTTGACCCTTCTTCCCACTATCTACATGGAGCCATCTATCAACCAATAGCCTCAAAGAATTGTAAGGCTTGGTGTGAATTCTTCCAATATTCAAAGTTGATTCAAGGAGAATAAAATCGAGTCCCGTGAAATGATTGGTGTCTTTCCTAGCAATTATGGTATTTCCCACAACTTTGTGCCATATTCTTATGCCCGGATGATGGACCAAAAGAGCACGACAAGCATGAAAATCTTCAAATTTCTTCCCGGAGATTGCCTCCCAAAGAGGCTCGGGATCATACTTCCCATATTGCTTATAAAATTTATGTTCATCGCTAAGACCCAAAATTTCACCCAATTCCGGAAAGGTGATGCGTCTACTAGTGTTAGCTAGACGAAACTCAATATTTTCCCTATTCTCAACTTTTGTCACTTTTAAAGAACTTAAGAATTCCAAGACAAGGGAGGGGTATGTTACTTCCTTCATTTCAAACAATTTCTTCAAACCCATGGCATTGAAAAAGACTCTTGTTTGTTCAAGAACACCCAACTTCTCTAAGGCATATTGACATATGAATTTGGTGGATTGGATTTGTTTCATCGCAAACTTGACAAATGTATTTCTATGGGTATCGGAAATGAATGTTACCTCCGGAAAATGCAAGAGTTGATCGATTACCGGAGTAGAAGGTGATGCTTCCATAGGAATTTGTTGTTGTTGTTGCACTACCAAGTTTGGTGTTGATACCACCATTGCCAAAGCTTTCTTTGCTTGTAGAGCTTTTTGCCTTTGAGAGAGAGCCTTTGCTTTTGGTGCCTTTGTTGTTGCCATTTGATGAACTAACCAAGTAAAGAGTCAAAAATCTTCAATTTGTAGAATGCCCAAATCGATTTGAAGGTGAAAGGCTTTGCCTTTATAAAAACAAAAATCGATTCAAAGGTTGAAGAATTTGTTCTTGGTTTTGATTGTTAATGAAGATGGAGTGATTGATTTGTTGTTTGAAAGATGGTTTGATTTGATTTTGGTGGATTTTGTTGAGGGTTTTTGTTTTTGAGATGGAGAGGATGAGGGTTTTGATGTTGTGGGTAGTGTTTATGAATGAATGAATGAATGAATGAAGGTGGGGTGGGTATTTAAAGAATTCGACAATTTTAGGACGCAGGGACAATCCGTGCGGATTTGGGCACAATCCGTGCGGATTCTTCAGCTTCAAAATTTTCAAAATCCCGCCTAGAGACGGGCGGATTCTGGGGAATCCGCTCGGATTCTTCTGTGATGGGACGGGCGGATTTCGTGCAGGACGGACGGATTCTAGTCCAGAGATTTTTCTTTGTTTTTCTTCAGCTTTGAGACGGGCGGATTGTTCACAAGACGGACGGATTCTGTGAGATGGGCGTCTTTCCAGAAATCCGCTCGGATTCTTTGACAGTCAAGAAATTTGCAATTTCAACACAGCCCAAGACGGGCGTCTTCTCAGCAGGACGCTCGGATCTTCTTCAGACGGGCGGATTCTCCGGAATCCGCTCGGATTGGTCCTTGTGTACACAGATTCAGTTCCATCCGTGCACAAACGCATTCCCTTATCATTCTTTCTTTCATTCTTTCAAATCTTGTGTTCTTCATTGTGGGGGCACTACTAAGGCATGAATAGCCTAGGCAATTGCCATCCCCACACTAAGGTAAAGCACTACACATCAATTAAAATTATTAGTCCCTCCCTCACTTCTCTCTTATATGACAATTATTTTGATCAAAGTAAAAATAAATCCAAAAATGACAAAAATGCAATACAAAAATTGAAAAGTAAGTTAGGGAGTTAGAAATATTTACAAGTGGTGGTTTAGGGAGGACTCCACCAAACTCTCATTCTTGATGAGATGTCAAGGGGGCATGTTCAAGGTGTTGTTGATGTTGCTCAACACCTTGAAGAAGTAGTCAAAAGCTTGTTCATTGTTATGGTAGAGGTCCTCAATAGACCGTGGCCCTTGTTGTTGATCATGATCGATGGCATGCCCAATGTAGGGATTAAAGATCCCTTCAAATTCGTCGTCCCAAAGACCACAAACTTCATTGAGTTGATCATTGAAAATCTCTTGCTTAGATGGAGACAACTCTCCCAATTTATTTTCTTGGCCAATGAGGCCATCATCTTCTTCCTTGGTTGATTTTGATGAGCTTTGCAAGCTCTCCTTGTCACAATTCACTTGCTCTTTGAATGGAGCATCTTCAACTTTCTTCCTCCATTGGAGTTCCGATTTCTTCCTTTCATCCTTCCGGCTATAATGATCAATCATGAAACATGGCTCATGCAAACGAGGAGCTCTCATGGTTTTGTCAAGATTAAAAGTTATGCTTTCATCCCCCATTTCTAGAGTGAGCTCTCCATGTTTCACATCAATCACCGCACCCGCGGTGTGTAGGAAAGGTCTTCCTAAGATGATTGGAATGTTGGAATCTTCCTCCATATCAACAATGACAAAGTCCACCGGGATGAAAAACTTCCCAATTCGCACGGGGACATCTTCCCATATCCCTAATGGTGTCTTCGTCGATCTATCGGCCATTTGAAGAGTGATATTGGTGCATTTAAGCTCTCCCATTCCCAACCTTTTACTTACCGAGTACGGCATGACACTCACACTAGCCCCTAGATCACATAAGGCTTTGTTGATCGTTGTGTCGCCAATGGTACACGGTATTGAGAAGCTTCCCGGATCCTTTAACTTTGGAGGTGAACTCCCTTGAAGTATTGCACTACTCACCTTAGTGAAGGCGATAGTCTCAAGTTTCCGGATCGACTTCTTCTTTGTGAGGATATCTTTCATGTACTTTGCATAGGCCGGAATGTGATTGATTAATTCCGTGAAAGGAATTGAGACTTCTAAGTTCTTCACAATTTCCATGAACTTTCCAAGTTGATCATCAAATTTGGGCTTGGCTTGACGACTTGGAAAAGGAAGTCTAATCACAATGGGCTCCTTCTCTTTGGCTTTGTCTTCATTTTTCTTTGAACTTTCTTCCTTTGATGATTCCCCTTCTTTGGGACTTTGCACCACAACTTCATTCTCACTAGCTCTCACAACTTCATCCTCAACTTGCTTCTTGATTGCTTCATATCTTGTACCACTTCTCAAGTGAATGGCACTAACCGTTTCATGTCTAGGGGGATTACTTTGAGGTGGTAATTGCCCCTTTTGTCTTTGTGAGTTTGAAGATGCTAGTTGAGTCAATTGTGTTTCCAACATCTTGGTGTGAGCTAGAATGTTGTTGATGGTGGTGTCTTTTGCTTGGCTATCTTTTTGCATTTGGGTGAAAAATTCTTGTTGATTCTTTTGCATTTGGAGGACCGCTTTTTGGACATCAAAACCTTGGTCATTTTGGTGATTGTATGGATTTTTATTTTGGTAACCTTGGTTTTGATTGTAAAAGGGTCTTTGATTTTGATTTCTCATGGGTGGTGGAGTGTATGTTGTTTGAGGGTTTTGAACATTTTGGCTTTTGTATGAGAGATTTGGATGGAACTTGGTGTTTTCATTGTAAAAATTTGAATAAGGGGTACCACTTTTGTAAGCTTGGAAAGCATTAACTTGTTCGGTTGTTCCCCTACATTCACTTGAGTCATGACCCAAGGTTCCACAATTCTCACATATCCCGCTTGGGATTGATGAGGATGCCGTCATGGCATTGACATGATGCTTTGATGTTTTTGAGTTTTCCTCAAGTCTAGCCATAGCTTGTTCAAACTTCAAGTTGATTGTGTCAATGTGAGCACTAAGTTGAGCACCCAATTGAGTAACGGTGTCCACTTCATACTTTCCTCCTCTAGTAGCCTTGCGAGGCCTACTATATTGTGAATTATGGACCGCCATTTCCTCAATCTTGTTCCATGTTTGATTGTCATCAACTTCGGTGAACATTCCATTTGATCCCATATTGAGAATGTTCCTTGAATCTTCATATAAACCATTCCAAAATTGTTGCACTAAAAACCATTCGCTAAGTCCATGGTGAGGACATGAGCGACAAATACCTTTGAACCGCTCCCAAGCTTCATACAAAGATTCTTCATCCCTTTGCTTAAAACCCGTAATTTGAGCTCTTAGCATGTTAGTCTTTTCCGGTGGGTAGAATTTTTGTAGAAAGCTAGAGCTAGCTTCTTCCAAGAATCTATTCCAAGGGTGGCCTTATCAAGGCCCTTCAACCATTGCTTTGCGGTGCCGATTAACGAAAAAGGAAATAAGACCCATCTTATTTGGTCTTGAGTCACGCCCGTTTGAGAGATAGCTTCACAATAATCGCAAAAGGTTTCCATATGAGAATGAGGGTCCTCACTAGGCATTCCCACGAATTGGCTCCTCTCAACTAGTTGGATGAAGGCGGACTTGGCAATAAAGTTTCCGGTAAGATGTTGTGGGGTAGGAGTACCATTTGGTAAATCCTCCTCGGTGGGTATAGAGTGTGACGAGAATTTAGGCATTGTAGGTGGATTTTGTGTGGTATTGTTTAATGGGTTTTCTTCTCCTTCTATTGCGAAAGGATTGACAAACTCACTAGTGGGTTGAACAACTTCACCAACACCTCCCAAATTCCTCCTAACAAGTCTCCTATTATTCGTCAAGGTTCTTTCGATTTCACGGTCAAAAGGTAACAAATCTCTTTGTAACCTTCTAGACATGCAAAATATCAAACAACTCGAAAACAATTAGAACAAACCTTGAGGAGTTTTACTTCCCAAGGTGAAAAAGACACAACTAAAAACAATAAAAGAAATCTTAAATCAATTAAACACCGTCCCGCAAGAACGGCGCCATTTTTGATCGAGTCCATTTCGTTTCACAAATTAAGCATATGTGGTCGTTGGTCAATGGTCGATACAAAACACAATTTATACTTCACAAACAACTCTACAATTAGTAAAGAGGCAAGTAAAGGTCGGATCCCAAGGGACGGGTATTGAAATGAGAATTCTATTGTAACTAGTAGTGTCTAAGGGGTGTCACAAATTGGGTTGATGTAGAAGGTTACTAAACTAAAATAGCAATGAAAATAAACTAGCAAGATGAATAAAATAAAGGGTGTAAACAATTGATTAAAGGCACTAGGTTGTCATGGGTTCATAGGGGAATCATGGGATATGATCATACAAACATGTTCTCAAATTATAAGCAAGCAATTATTGTTGTGATGGATTGAGTTGGGTTATATCTTACAATCCTAGGAAAGTTTGGGTCCCCGGAGCCGAATCGATTAGATTGTACAACACCTACAAGTCGACTTAATCTTTCCTACTCAACACATGCATGGTCTAACAAGACTCGAGTTGGGTTATGTCTTACAAGTCAAGTTGAAAGGATAGAAGATGATAGTAAATGCAAGGATTCATAGGCTTAGCATTTCATCAAATATAACATGTGCATGTATTAAGATCAAAACAAGCAAGCAAATAAGATATGAAAGCATATTAATTTAAGCATGAATCATTCCCCATGTTGGTTTCCCCTAATCACCCATTAAACCCTAGCTAAGAGACTACTCACTCATTATCATATTGATCATGCTAGAAAGGTTGTCAATCATACTAACATAATGAAACATGATGAATAAATGAAAGTAATTAGCAATAATTAAAAAGGGATTAAGAGATTATACCTACTAATGATTCCAATAATAAAGCAAGAATAATAGAAGTACTTGAATCCTAGATTGAGAGGTTGTCAATCTCCCAATAATAACCCAAATAATCTTCAATTACCCAAAATAAAGTAAGAACAAGAGAGAGATTAAAGAACTAAAACTTGGATTAAAACTTGATTAATATTTGATTACAATATTGAAGAGAGATTTGATTAATATTAACTACATTAATTATTGATAAGAAGAACATGCTCCTCTAATTAGACTAATGGGGTATTTATAGTGAAAATTAGGGAGGATGCATTAGGGTTAACTAAGGGATAAACTAGTAATTACACTTTTTAAGTTGAGCAAGGAGACTCCGGTATTCTCCGAGAGAAGGGCTTCTCTTATCGTGGCTTGAAGAACGAAACGTCTTTGTCATTGAAATCCGTGCGGATGGGAGTCGGGACGGCCGGATCTGGGCTGGAGAATCCGAGCGGATCCTTGGGCAAGACGCTCGGATTGGCGAGGGGGAATCCGAGCGGATTCCTTTGAGGGACGCTTGGATTGGGCTTGGGCGGACGGACGGATTGAGTACAATCCGTTCGGATTGTCTGGCAGCATCTTTTCTTCTTCTTTTCTTCCCTTTTCTTCATAAATTCCTTGGGGATTTCCTTGGGGACTCAAGGATCCTTTTCTCAACATTGCTCTTCTACTATGCTATGTACAAAGGCCTTCTAGTCTTGTCTCTCCTTGATGCTTGGTCATTGAATATGATCAATTTAGCCTTGTTTTGCCATGAAAATGCAAGATTCTTACTCCTTTCCTACCAAGGGATCAAAATCTCAAAGAATATGCAAAACAAAGAACTAAAGATAAGAAATGACCCAAATAGGTACTAAAAAGCATGGAAACAATGGTAATTCGGGGGCTAAATATGCGCCAATTATGGTCACATCAGTCACATATCGCATTATCAATCAAGTGGGTCCCTATATGGCATGGAATAGAAAGGCTACCCGGGTCAGATTGTTTGGGTGGTGTCTTATTCTGAATTAAGGCAGAACCTATTTCAGTCAAAGCTACCGTTTTATGATCACTAATATGCCTCTTACGCGTTAATATTTCTTTCATAAATTTAATGTAAGAGGGTACCTGGGTAAGCAATTCGGCGAATGGAACGTTGATATGAAGGCTCTTCAAAATATCAGCAAATTTTCCGAACTGTTGTTCAGCCTTCTTGTTCTGTAATCACCTCGGGAAAGGGACCGTAATGGGAATTTCCAAGCCTTTATTTCTTTCCTCTAAGGTTTCAACACGGTCTTCAGCATTTTTACTCGATCGACCTCTTCGTCCTTTCGATCGAGCACTTTCATCAACATTTTCCTTCGATCGAGGACTATCTCCCACTCGATCGAAGTCTTCAATTTCAGCATCACTCGATTGAACAGTGGTTTCACTCGATCGAGCGTTTTCGTTTGTAATTCCTCTCGGGTTCAGCATACTTTCGTCCAACGATGACTGTTCACGCTCTTCAACAATAATTTCCGGGTCTGATTTGTCATCAGCAGTCGACATTTTAGGTCCTTCGTAGGAAAGACCGCTTCTCAAATTTATCAGATTCACCGTCTCATGATGGTTCTTATCAGGTTGAGATGGTAAATGACCCGGCTTCCTTGAAGCTTGATTAGTGGCAAGTTGAGCTATTTGTGACTTCAGTGACTTAATTCATGCATCTTTTTGTTGGTCAATCTTTTGCAATTGGACAGTCAACGCTTGTATCATTGATTTCAACTCAGTCATCTCACTTACACCACTAGAGGAAGCACCTTGATGCGGCGGTGGAAAAGATGGATGCTTTTGAAAGCCTTGTTGAGCTTTATGAGGTGGAACATAGACCTGTTGTTGTTGCTGCGGTGGAGGTGTGGGATTCAATACATTCTGACTAGTCCATCTCAAGTTAGGATGGACTCCACTCTGATTGTCGTAATAGGAGCCGCCTTGCCTATATTGTTGAAAGGCATAAACCTGCTTCTTCTCAGCTAGACAGTTAACAGCAGTGTGACCTTCTTCTCCCCACATCTCTCACATGAGACGGTTTCCTGTCTAGTCAACAAGTGAACCGTCTGTTGATCTCCCGCATTCTGCAACTCTAACTTGTCAAAACGGGCATTCATGGCTTCCAGCTGAGCCACAACTGCACTATCAACAGAAGAAACTGTTCTAATTTCTCCTCTCGCGTTCCCATATTCAGCACAATGGGTAGCCATCTCCTCTATAATGCCCCATCCCTTGTCATCATCAATATTCTTTTGGAATCGCCCATTTGATGAAGCATCCAAAATAGCACGGTGGTCGTTATACAACCCATTATAAAACTGGTTGCACAAGAACAACGGATCGAAACCGTGATGAGGAAGAGACCGCACCAATTTCTTACACCGGCTCCATGCTTCATAAAAATTCTCATCTGGCGTTTGCTTGAAGCTCGTGATCTTTCCTCTCAGCTGATTAGTTCGTTGTGGAGGAAAGTACCTTTTATAGAAAGCAAGGGCCAGGGTCTCCCAGTTGGTGATCCCAGCTGCGGTTCTGTCAAGATCAGTGAGCCATTATCGGGCTCCATCGGTCAAAGAAAAAGGAAATAGGACCTCCTTAATCTTTTCCTGAGTCACTTCCTTAGTAGCGGGAATGGTAGAACAGTAGTCCGTGAATACCTCTATATGCTTCCGCGGGTCCTCTCCAGCTACTCCACAAAATAAATTTCTTTCGGCCAGGTTGATGTAAGACGGCCGAATGTTAAATATGTTCCCATCCTCGGTTGCAAGATTGAAACCTTTAGGGATAGAAGCAGTTGTTGGCTCCGAATGACTCGCGATATTAGGCATCTTCACAGGACTAGGAGCAGAAATAGAATTGCCTTCTTCAAAAGACTGATCTTCTGCAAATAAAAATTGTTCCAAATCGGGCTCAAAAGTACTCAAGACTTCCTTTTGATTCTTACTCAGCAGTCTTTGTCTATAGCGAAAGGTCCGCTCTGGTTCTGGATCAGCTGGCACTAACTCTGACCTGTTAGACCTGGGCATAAACAATACTAGAAAAAATAAATAAGAACTGTCTCAAGGACTTAAAAATTCCCTGAGACTGAGACAAACGAAAATAAGACAGATAAATAGGCTAATTGCCTCCCCGACAACGACGCCAAAATTTGATACCGTCGTTTAGTACCAAAAATAATTACCTATAACTACTAACAGAAGTTAGCAAAAGTAGGGTCGATCTCCACAGGGAGGCTATTATATCTATCTGCTAATCTAAGTTTGTCTGGTAACAAATGGGGGGTTTTTAAGTTGATTTCTAACTACTAAAAGAGTCAAGGTAAGAGAATAAGGGAAAAGAGCAGTAAAAACAGAGACAAGCGAAATATGTAATCAAATATAAAGAAATATGTTAGGAATTCGGTTCACCATGGCAGTTTACTAACTCAGTCATAAATGGTTCAGACGATCTACTGTGAGAAGGGCAAGGGCAAGGTCCTTCCGGTTCGCTATCCACCCTAGAAAACAACTAACTTAACTTCCGTCCTCATTAGGGTAGTCTACTGTTTATAATAGGTCTGTTCATTCCAATCTTCCGATCTAGGATTGAATTTAACCAAATTAATGGGTTTAGAAGCATGCACTCAACTAAACGATTACAGTTATATTGTTATAAAACAGTTCTCATAATTAATTATCTGATCTATTCACAACATGTCGGACTATATTTTTCGGTTACTTGTCGTTAGGAGCACCTAGACCAAAACAATATTTATAACTTCACAAACTACTCTACTATTAGTAAAGAGGTAAGTAAAGGTTGGATCCCAAGGGACGGGTATTGATGTAGGATTTTCGATTGCAAGTAGCCTCCAAAGGATTGCTGATGGCCAGTTTTCCCAGGTACAGAAAGGTGTGATTTTAAGTGCGATATCTGCTACTTTCTATCACATTTGGTTACAACGGAACAAGGCTCGTGTGGATGGTGTACTACAAAGACCTGAATTTTTGCGAGAATTGATCTAGAAGGAACTGAAAGCTAGGATTGCAGTACAACTTAACAAAGGAATAGCTACAAGCCGACTTAATCCTCCCTACTCAACTATATGCATGGTCTAATGAGACTCGAGTTGGGTTATGTCTTACAAGTCTCATTGAAAAGGTAAGTGATGGGTAAAAAATGCAAGGATTCATAGGCTTGCATTTCATCAAACATAACATGTGCATAAGTTGAGATCACAACAAGCAAGCAAATAAATTATGTGAACATATTAGATTAAGCATGAATCATCCCCCATGTTGGTTTCCCCTAATTCCCCATTAACCCTAGCTAAGGAAACTACTCACTCATTATCAAGTTTAACATGCTAACAAGGTTGTCAATCATATTAACAAAGCAAAACATGATGAATAAATGAAGATGATTAACAATAATTAAAAAGGGATTAAGAGAATTATACCTAATGATGATTCCAAAATAATAAGCAAAGAATAATAGAAGTACTTGATGAATGATTGGAAAGTTGTCAATCCTCCAAATAAACCCCAAATAATCTTCAATTACCCAAAATGAATGATGAACAATAGAGAAATTAAGGAAATGAGATTTGTATTAATGCTTAATTAAAATTTGATTACAAGATTAAAGAGATATTAGAAGAACATAAATTATACTAAGGATTGATGATAATCTAATTAGTACAACAGGGTATTTATAGTGGGGATTACGTACATAAATTAGGGTTGCTAAGGGCTTAAATGACGATTAAGACCCTTAAGAAAAGTTGAGGAAATGCTCCTCTCGAAGAAAGATGCGAGTCTCCTTTTTGCTAGTCTTTCAGAAATATGCGCATCCCGAGTAGAACAAGGAGAAGGTGTGCTGTACTGGATGACAATCCGAGCGGCCAAGGAGTCGGGACGAGCAGATTGTGAGAGTTGGACGAGCTGACTGGAGGGTTGGACGCTCGGATTGTGGAGATGTTGGACGAGCGGATTGGCTGGAGGGACGCTCGGATTGTGGAGATGTTGGACGAGCGTCCCGATACTGCGACGGCCGGATTCTAGTACAGCAAGCTTTTTCTTCTTTTCTTCTTTTCTTCTTCCAACAATCCTCAAGGATTTTTTCGGAGATGCAAGGATCGTCTTCATCATTGCCCATTATTTACAAAGGCCTTCTAGTCTTGTCTTCACTTTGATGCTTGGTCATTAGATTCGATCAATTTAGCTCCATTTTGCCATTAAAATGCAAGGTTTGCACTCCTCTCCTACCAAGGAAACAAAACCTCAAAGAATATGCAAAACAAAGGACTAAAGATAGTAAATGACCCAATTATGCACTAAAAAGCATAGGAACGAGGCTAATTCGGGGACTAAATATGCTCAAATATTAGTCACATCAAATATCCCCAAACCGAACCTTTGCTCGTCCCGAGTAAAGAGGTGACAAAAAATAGGACCTTATTTAAACTATCCTACTAATATAACCGATATGAGACAATTAGCGGGTCTCACTCCGCCCCTTCAACTCACAACAAGACAACCATGAGGTAGGATGCCTTCTTGCAAGGCAAGGTGGGTCTTGCCAAAATGGCGACACATCCAAGCATTAAAGCACACAAAATCAACTAATGGATGCATCTACAAAAGAATAGCCACTTTCCTCATCTAAGTGGCGGAAATTATCCAAAGGGGAAACAATTCAAGGGTACAGACTCCATTATAGATATGGTTTCTTCAAACTACTAAGCCTAGAAGGATACCAATAAATCACCTCCAAGTTGTGTCAAGCTAGGGTACCTTTGTCCTCAATCGTTAAATGCTTTCGTCAAGAGTAGACTCCCTATGGTGTTAGAAACACTGGAGGATCGCGGAATTCCCCTTCTTGCATAGACAAGAAGAAGGGTCGTCCCCTCTTTACCATGCAAAAAAGTGGATACGATGGAAAAGGGATCAATAGTATTTGAGTTTCATATGGGAGTTTGCTTTGTTGTTGTTTTTCCCCCCAATTTCTTGTGGCATATAACATTTGAGAACACTTTCTTTTTGCCATTTCTTTGATGTTTGGCATTTCAATACTTGACAATTTCAACTTTTCTTTGCATTTCTTTTTGAACATTTTCAAAGTCACCCCATTTGTAGGGAGGGTGCTTATTTTTGAAGCATAGGAGTTTTCATTTTTGTTACTCCTCTTTTCTTTTGATGCAATTGCAAACTTTTTCTTTTCTTTTCACTTCTTGAACTCAAATGTTGAACAATTTTTGTGCCCATTCCCTTTTTGATGACAAAATGTGGTAGAACATGGATGATGGTTGCATGGTTTCAAGGGTCACCTTGGAATAAACGGTAGCCAACGAGTTATCACACCACAAGGTACTCTTGACTAGGCCTTAATCCATGGGTCAAAGGATACTAGCATGACACATCCTAGGGTGTCTTACAAGTATTCTAACAAGCAAAGTCTTAAGAAGAAAAAGTATCTACAAGGGCCTATATACACTTGTCAAGCTTCCCAAATAGACGTTTTCACAAAATTTTCCTAAATGCAACTACATGCCATGATGCAACTAACATATATACGTCCTAATGCATATGCTTCTACCAACTAATATGCCAAATAATCTAAATGCAAGTCCTAAATTCACATTATTTTTACCGCATCAATCAAAATAAAGCCACATAGTCATTAACATAAAGAGGAAAAAGGATATTGGAAAGATCATACCATGCGATCTTCTATATCCTCATGTCTCGGATGTGGAGTAGTCGATTAATGGAAAAAGGATAAACAAACACAATATATACACAAGACTACACTATAAAGGAAATGAACTTGTTTTTGGATTTTTAAATTTTTCAGTTTTTTTGTATTGTGTTTTAATGAAATTAAAGGACATATTTTTGTATTTTTCGAAATTTTTAATTTTTATCATTTTTGTTTTAAAATGGTCAAGTTAGAATTTCCCATCCCCACACTAGTATGGGCATTGTCCTCAATGGCCAATACGATAGGAAATTATGCAATTTATATGAATATGCATGATTTCTAAGCTAAATGCAAATGATATATAAACAAGAGTGAATGCAAACTAAGCTATGCTATATGATGCATGGTTTTTATTATGGTGGAGAGTATAATTTAGATTAGCTCCCAATGCATATGCATAGACTTCCCCAAACCAAAATAGACACTATTTCTAATGTCAAAAATTTTGGGGGAGTTCATGCACATAAAATACAATGCATGAAAGTACAAATTGTCATTTTGGATTTTGAAAGTTGGGTACAATAAAAATGAACACCTTAATGAAGCCAAGGTGTTAGTCCTCTAATGTTGCTAGGACTCTATAAACGTGAAACAAAATATTATAAAACAAGTTATCAAAACACGAATATCTTTTCATGAAAATTAAAGAGGGGATAAAGGAAACTTCACTTAAGCCTTGATGGGTGCCTCTTGCCCGCTCCATCTAGCTATGAAGTGATCGTTAAAGATCGCCATCATCCCCCTCCAAGTCGCTATCCCAAGCTCCTTTTGATGCATCACTTCCATTGAAGTCCATGAATTCATCACCCTCAGTATCAAGCTCCACCGTATCTCCACCACAAGACTTGTCGCTCCCTTCACCTTCTTGACCATTTGCTCCTTCATTAGCCCTTGCCGAGTTTGGGAAGAGAATATTCATTTGAGCCCAAGAGGGAAACATTCCCTCTTCACTAATAATCCCTTGTTGAGCCAAACGGTGAAATTGCGGATATAAAGAATAGTAGTTATCCGCATTGGCCTCATATTGGCGGAGGTGCAAATCTTGAAGGATTCCCGTCACAAAATCATCTCGGGGGAGGATGAAGGGATTAGGGTGATTGTATGGTTGGTATTGGTAAGGGTAGGGTGGTATCACAATCTTTTCATCTTTATTTTTTGGTTGCTCGCGTTGTTGTTGTGCTTGAGGTGGTGCTTGATTGGCTTGATTTTGGTTTGTGAGGACGAGATAAGATGGGATTGGGGAAAGGGGGCCTCTTCTTAGTGAAATTCTTGGTAAACCACTCATTGGTACGTAAATAGGGTTGCTTCCCTTGGTGATCCATTTGATTCTCTTTTCAAAACCCTCATGGGTTATCCAATGATGTTGTATAAGAATTAGCTCCTCATTGATTCTTGTATTTCCCGGAAGTGGAGTATACTCATTGTTTTCATTGAACCTTGGATTGAAGTGTTTTGCAAGTCTTGTGATGAGTCCTCCATTGACAATATGCTTCATATCATCATCGTCCCCATTTCAAAATTTTGCCCATTTCTCAAGGAGAACAAGCGGTGCATTGAAATGATATCCACTTCTCCCTTTGATCTCAAGATATGATTCCATGAATAAGAGATCAAGCTCATTCACAATAGCTGAATCTCGGCGTGCAAGAATAGTTCCAGATAAGAATCGGTAAGTGAGCCTTAGAATGGGGTTTTGGATGTGAAAGGCCAAACACTCCTTGATATATAGAAAATCTCGACCGGTCATGGCTCTCCACAATGGTACTACACTATACTTCTTTGGTCTTGATGTTCGGGTAGGCGAAACATCTAGACCGAGCACATTTGCAAACTCGACAAGAGTCATCATCCTTGTTACATTTTCCAATCTAAACTCTACACAAATTGTCTTGTTCAAAGTGGTAATCTTTAAGAAACTTAAGAACTCAAGGACAGGAGACCGATAGGTTCGTTCATGCATATGGAATGAAGTAGAAAGACCGAATAACTCGAAGAGAGCTTCCGTTTGGTGATAAATTCCAAGCTTTCTCAAGGTTTTGTGGCACATAAATTTGGTAGGAAGGATATTCTTACCAAGTAGTCGGTGGAAGACAAGCCTTTGAACATCGTTCACAAACTCTATGTTGGAAAATTCATCAGCTTGGTGAGGTCAACTATCTCCTCATGTTCTCTTCTTAAAGTGTTGATGTGAGAAGTAGATGAGCTTCCTCTTACCCTTGGTCTTCTTTTTTCTTTAGATAATGATCCTCTTGGTCCCATTCTTGGATGTAGATTCGGAAATTGATTTGTTGAAATATGGGGATGCTCTTTGTGAATTAGATCTCCTTGTGAATCTTTTTTGAAACCCTAGATTTTGGGGGTTTTTGTTTTTGTTGGGTGAATGAGTGCTTGAGATATGATTGGGGTCATAAGGGAGGGGGTTTTTATATTATGAGTGGAAGGAAGGATGAGGTGTCACAAATTGTATGGTGGGGAAGAATTTAATTGGCGGAAATATGGCAAATAAGACGCAGGGGAGACGAGCGGATTCGTCATCGGGACGCTCGGATTGTTAGGCATTGGGACGAGCGGATTCGTTGCAAGACGCTCGGATTTTTATCCAGGACAGACCCCAGATTCTGAAGTAGCCAGGACGAGTGTTTGCTAGTCGGGACGAGCATCTGGCTGGAGTACGACGAGCGGATTCCAAGGAGGACGCTCGGATTCACTTCCAGGGAGAAATTCCAGAAATTGTCACTGTCGGGACGAGCGGATTCTTGATGCGACGACCGTCCGGAACCAGACGAGCGGATTGTCTCTGTGGACGCTCTGATCTTGGATCAAGACAAAACATTTGCTTGTCAGTTCGCATAGGACGAGCGGATTCCCAAGAGGACGCTCGGATTGCTTGCCTGGACGAGCGGCTTCCTCATGGGTCGCTCGGATTGCTCCTGCTTTTCCTTTACTCCGATAGGAACGTTTCCCAAACTTGAATTCTAGTTCCTTCATTCAGCAAAATGATTAGTGACCCTCCCTCACTTACTCTCATGGCAAGAATCGTGTTTATGATAGAAATGCAATAAAGTTAAAAATACAAGTTATAAGGATTAGTATATTTACAAGTGGTGGTTTGGAGAGGACTCCACCAAACTCTCCTTTTGATGATCTCTTCAAGGAGGAGGAGGCCCGAGGTAGGTGACCTCGACCTCTCCAATGAACGTCCCTCATAATATGGCTTCAATCTTTGGCCATTGACCTTGAATTTGCTTCCATCTTCCGACTTGATCTCAAAGTCTCCATATTTTCCTACCTCGGTGATCACATAAGGACCCATCCATCTAGAGTTCAACTTTCCGGGAAAGAGTCGGTATCGGGAATTGAATAGGACTTTATCCCCTTTGTGCAAGGCTTTTAGCTTGATTCTCTTGTCATGAAGTAACTTTGTCCTTTCTTTGTAGATCTTGGCATTCTCATAAGATTTTAGTTGGAATTCCTCCAACTCTTGAATTTGTATCATCCTCTTTTGACCGCTTGATTTGAGATCGAGATTAAGAGCTTTGATTGCCCAAAAAGCTTTGTACTCTAACTCAATCGGCAAGTGGCATGCCTTCCTGTAGACGGGTTTGTAAGGAGAAGCTCCTATGGGAGTCTTATAGGCCGTCTTATAAGCCCAAAGAGCGTTATCAAGCTTCATGCTCCAATCCTTACGAGTCTTGTTGACAACTTTCTCAAGAATTTGCTTGATCTCTTTATTCGAAACTTCAACTTGACCGCTTGTTTGAGGATGGTATCCCAATCCAGTTCTATGTTGGACACCATATTTGGTCAAAAGGGATGTGAGCTTCTTTTCATGAAAATGCGTTCCTCCGTCACTTATGATTGCTCTAGGGACTCCGAATCTTGGGAAGATTATTTTCTTGAAGAGCTTAGTGACCGTTTTTGCATCATCGGTTGGGATGGCAATTGCCTCCATCCATTTTGATACGTAGTCTACGGCCACAAGGATGTATTTGTTCCCTTTGGACGTCACAAATGGCCCTTGGTAGTCGATCCCCCAAACGTCGAAGATCTCCACCTCTAGTATGCCTCTTTGTGGTATTTCATTCCTCCAAGAGATGTTCCCCGTTCTTTGACACGCGTCACAATGAAGGATGAACTCCCTAGCATCTTGGAACATCGTAGGCCAAAAGAAGCCCGATTGAAGAATTTTTGCAATAGTTCTTCTTGCTCCATGGTGTCCACCATAAGGGGATGAGTGACATCCTTCCAAAATTCCTTGAATTTCCCATTGAGGAATGCACCTTATGTAGAGCCCATCACTATAATCCTTGTAAAGATTTGGGTCATCCCAAAAGTACCTCTTTACTTCGAACAAGAACCTCTTCCTTTGGTTGTAGCTTAAGTTTGGAGGGAGTACTCTTCCAACAATATAGTTGGCATAATCTGCAAACCATGGGGTAACATGTCTCTCAAATTGTGTTTGGATGGCCATTAAGATATCATCGGGGAAAGAGTCATTGATCGGTGTTTCTCCTTCTTCATCATGAAACCGGATCCTTGACAAGTGATCCGCCACTACATTCTCGGCCCCTTTCTTATCTCTTATTTCCAAGTCGAATTCTTGAAGAAGCAAAATCCATCTTAACAACCTTGGTTTTGCCTCTTTCTTTATCAAGAGATGTCGAAGAGCACGGTGATCCGAAAAAACAATCACCTTGGATCCAAGTAAATAGGAGCGGAATTTGTCCAAAGCATAGACAATGGCAAGGAGCTCCTTCTCGGTGGTATCATAGTTCACTTGGGAAGAATCAAGAGTCTTGCTTATATAGTAGATGGCATGTAAAGCCCTTCCTACCCGTTGGCCAAGAACCGCTCCAACGGCGTAGTTACTAGCATCACACATAATCTCGAATGGTAGTTCCCAATTTGGTGGTTGAATGATTGGTGCTGAGATTAGTGCTTCCTTAATTCTATTAAAGGCTTCAACACACTCGTTAGTGAAATGGAATTGGGCATCTTTAAGTAAGAGTTGAGTGGGGGGTTTCACGATTTTTGAGAAATCTTTTATAAAACGGCGATAGAAACCTGCGTGACCGAGAAAACTTCTCACCCCTCTAACATTTACGGGAGGTGGGAGTTTCTCTATCACCTCAACCTTAGCTTTATCGACCTCGATGCCATTTTCCGAGATTAAATGACCCAAAATAATTCCTTCATTGACCATGAAGTGACACTTTTCCCAATTCAAAACGAGACTAACATCTTCACATTTTTGCAATACAAGAGAAAGGTTATGCAAGCATGAGTCAAAGTCTTTTCCATAAACGCTAAAATCATCCATAAAAACTTCCATTATGGTCTCTAGGTAGTCGGAAAAGACACTCATCATGCATCTTTGAAAAGTAGCGGGGGCATTACACAAGCCAAAAGGCATTCTCCTATATGCAAAAGTACCATAAGGGCACGTGAAGGTAGTCTTGTGTTGGTCATCCGGGTGTATAGGGATTTGAAAGAATCCCGAATACCCGTCAAGGTAGCAAAAGAACTTATTAGAGGCTAGCCTCTCAAGCATTTGGTCAATGAATGGTAGGGGAAATGATCCTTTCTTGTTGCAGAATTCAATTTTCGATAGTCAATACACATACGCCAACCGGTGATCTTCCTTGTGGGTATTAGCTCATTCTTTTCATTTGTGACCACCGTGGTACCTCCTTTATTAGGTACCACTTGAACGGGGCTAACCCACAAAGAGTCCGATATGGGATATATGATTCCCGCATCAAGTAATTTCATAACCTCTCCTTTAACAACTTCTTGCATATGGGGATTTAATCTCCTTTGAGATTGGATGGTAGGTCTATGGTCTTCCTCTAGATGAATTCTATGCATATAAAAGTTGGGACTTATCCCTTTAAGGTCATCTAGACTATAACCTATAGCCTTTTCATGTTGTTTCAACACATCAAGCAATTTTCCCAATTGGTTCTCATCAAGTTTGTCATTAACAATCACGGGTTTGGTCTTAGATTTGTCAAGATAAGCATATTTCAAATCTGGGGGTAGGGGTTTTAACGTTGGAACTTGTACCTCACTTTCCTCCATTGAAGGTTCATTAAGAACTTGCTCCATTTCCATTAGACACTCCATTCTCATGGCATATTCAACTTGTTCTTCAAGCTCACTAATCTCATCATACTCAAATTCCATGATAAATTCCTCTTGCTCTTCGGTTTGTATGATATCCTCTACGATTGCTTGCTCTTGTTCCATGGGTTGATATGCTTCCACAAGGATGTTATGTATCAATTCGGATTGCTCATGAGTAAGTTCTTTGTTGGCTAGAGCGGCCTCAAGAAGATATACCTCCAATTCCCAATGCTTATTTTTGGCCTCACTTACTTCTAAGGCTTCCAATGCTTGCATGGGGTCTTTGAAGAAAAGTATACTCAAGTGGTCTTCAACAAAACAATCTATAAGATCCATCTTGCAAGATATCGAACAACTTGAAAATAATTAGAACAAACCTTGAGGAGTTTTACTTCCCCAAGGCAAAGAAAGACACAACTAATAACAATCAAAGAAAATCAAATCAAGTTAACACCGTCCCCGACAACGGCGCCATTTTTGGTCGGACTATATTTTTCGGTTACTTGTCGTTAGGAGCACCTAGACCAAAACAATATTTATAACTTCACAAACTACTCTACTATTAGTAAAGAGGTAAGTAAAGGTCGGATCCCAAGGGACGGGTATTGATATAGGATTTTCGATTGCAAGTAGTGGTGTCTAAGGGTGTCACAATTTGGGTTGAGATAAGAAGATCACTAAACTAAATAACAATGTAAATAAACAGGCAAGGTAACTAAAATGAGATGTAAACAATTGATCCTAGGGTGTCATGGGTTCATAGGGGATTCATGGGAATTGATCATACAAACATATTCTCAAATTATAAGCAAGCAATTATTGTTGTGATAGGATCGAGTTGGTTTATATCTTACAATCCTAGGAAGGTTTGGGTCGCGGAGCCGAATCGATTAGATTGTACAACACCTACAAGTCGACTTAATCCTCCCTACTCAACTATATGCATGGTCTAATGAGACTCGAGTTGGTTTATGTCTTACAAGTCTCATTGAAAAGGTAAGTGATGGGTAAAAAATGCAAGGATTCATAGGCTCGCATTTCATCAAACATAACATGTGCATAAGTTGAGATCACAACAAGCAAGCAAATAAATTATGTGAACATATTAGATTAAGCATGAATCATCCCCCATGTTGGTTTCTCCTAATTCCCCATTAACCCTAGCTAAGGAAACTACTCACTCATTATCAAGTTTAACATGCTAACAAGGTTGTCAATCATATTAACAAAGCAAAACATGATGAATAAATGAAGATGATTAATAATAATTAAAAAGGGATTAAGAGAATTATACCTAATGATGATTCCAAAATAATAAGCAAAGAATAATAGAAGTACTTGATGAATGATTGGAAGGTTGTCAATCCTCCAAATAAACCCCAAATAATCTTCAATTACCCAAAATGAATGATGAACAATAGAGAAATTAAGGAAATGAGATTTGTATTAATGCTTAATTAAAAGTTGATTACAAGATTAAAGAGAGATTAGAAGAACATAAATTATACTAAGGATTGATGATAATCTAATTAGTACAATGGGGTATTTATAGTGGGGATTAGGTACATAAAATAGGGTTACTAAGGGCTTAAATGACGATTAAGACCCTTAAGAAAAGTTGAGGAAATGCTCCTCTCGAAGAAAGATGCGAGTCTCCTCTTTGCTAGTCTTTCAGAAATATGTGCATCCCGAGTAGAACAAGGAGAAGGTGTGCTGTACTGGATGACAATCCGAGCGGCCAAGGGGTCGGGACGAGCGGATTGTGAGAGTTGGACGAGCGGACTGGAGGGTTGGAGGATCGGATTGTGGAGATGTTGGACGAGCGGATTGGCTGGATGGACGCTCGGATTGTGGAGATGTTGGACGAGCGTCTCGATACCGCGACGGCCGGATTCTAGTCTTGTCTTCACTTTGATGCTTGGTCATTAGATTCGATCAATTTAGCTCCATTTTGCCATTAAAATACAAGGTTTGCACTCTTCTCCTACCAAGGAAACAAAACCTCAAAGAATATGCAAAACAAAGGACTAAAGATAGTAAATGACCCAATTATGCACTAAAAAGCATAGGAACGAGGCTAATTCGGGGACTAAATATGCTCAAATATTGGTCACATCACAACATCGTCAACTCACTACCATGGCTCCCCTAATCCTAACATAAGGGAAATTAGCTACTCATGCTATTGGTGTAATTAACAACGATAACATTGATTATACTAAAGAAAGACATATTAGAGAGATTAAAGGGATGAATCATAAACTATTAATGATAACAATAAAACAGAAATTAGAGAACAAATATTAAGAGAAGAACAAAGAAAGATTAAATTAAGAATAAGAGTAAGGAAAGATTACAAAGAGATGAATCCGGCAAACAAAGAGCAAGCAACGTGAAACCCGAAAGAGAGAAAGAAAGAAGTCTGCTTAAGGAGTAATTAAGAGTAGTGTAATGAGTGTGTTAACCTAATAACGTCTTCCTTATATAGGGAAGAGATTATTAACAAAACAATAAACATAACACGGAATAAAAATCCCAAGTAATTAAGCAAACCACTCGATCGAGGCATTTCATTCCTCTCGATCGAGTGAGTCTTCAGCCAAACCCTTCGATCGAGCAAGTATGGCTTTCGATCGAAGACCTTCAATACAGCACACCTCGATCGAGTACAGCAGGGACTCGATCGAACACCAGCAATCGTCAAAACCACTCGATCGACCAATAAAGTACTTGATCGAGCAGTTAGCCACTGAAAACAACTTTGAATCCGTTTGTTTAGCTTCCAGGGACCTCCTTCACGCTTCCCGAAGTACGGCAATCCGCTCTAGATCTTCATCTCCTTAAAATGCATGTTAGGAGGAACGAATAAGGCATTATTTCGCCACTTTGAAGTCCGTTCCTGCAAATGAGACGAAAAAAAACAAAGTGGCTTATTCGGGGCATTTTTCAATACAAAACAACGAGAATGACATAGAAATGCGTGCAATAAGAGGCTAAAAAGTCTATATAAATTGCAAGTATCACTCAGCTGCTGCATTAGCTACAGATTCTAAGATATACGAGCACCAGTCATACTCCGGAATGGCACTCACATCTTCTACCACTTTCAAAAGCTTCATTTCAATACCGTTGTTCAAAGTCGGCGCAAGGAATGATGAAATGCTAAGCACCACAAACAGACGGCAGAATTCATCCCCTCCATATTTAAATGCCTTCGCCTCAATATGGTTGAAGACGTCTCCTAAAGGAATAGAATCAGAATTTGATTTCACTTTGAACTTTTGGCGCCACAGATTTTTTATACGCTTATATTTTTCATCTTTAGCACTAGGCATGTGTCCAGTAGGTACTATTTCCATCTCTCTCTCACCAATAGGTAACATGAAACAGTCATAGACATTATACTTCGTAACCATAAACTCCTTCAACTCCGACACCCTGAAAACATAAGAGCCATCACTGAAAGCGTCGAGAAATTCAGGAACATGTGAAAGCGGGAAAGTTCTGAGTTTAAGATGAAGCAGCCCCCCAAATCCAATCCTCTATACAGCGGCTCGCTGAGCATTGTTAAGCTTACTAATAAGCTTGAGAAGCCTGTTGGGGTGACACTTAACGGAAACAGTAGGGGTAACTTGTGGCTGTTGTTCGTTTTCGGGTTGTTTTTCATCGGATGCCATCTGAATCAGGTAAAAAATTACAGAAGTTATGCATAATATGTCACCCTTAAACAAATATAGTCTTATCATACTTACACTCCCAATATATTCAGTTTTACACTTTCAGTTTCTACACATTAACACTTTCAGGTTTACACTTTCAGTTTCATCACATTTACACTTCTCCTATATTCACATTTACACTTTCTGATTCTTCACATTTACACTTACAGCTTCCTCAAATTTACACTTCCAATTTATTCAGATTTACACTTTTCATTTGTTCACATTTACACTTCCCCTATATTTACATTTACACTTTTCAGATTTACACTTCCAATTTATTCAGATTTACACTTTTCATTTGTTCACATTTACACTTCCCCTATATTCACATTTACACTTTTCATTTGTTCACATTTACACTTGCAGCTTCATCAAATTTACAATTCCAATTTATTCAGATTTACACTTTTCATTTGTTCACATTTACACTTTTCAATTTATTACATTTACACTTCCACTATCGTCACATTTACACTTTGTGTTCCATCGCATTTACATTTTCAATCTCAATTACATCACATTTACACTCCCCATAAACAGGCTCGATAGTCTTATTAAAGTTTTACATTTACACTCCCCATTTGCTCACATTTACACTTATAGACTTACACATTTACACTCCCCATTTGTACACATTTACACTTATAGACTTACACATTTACACTCCCCATTTGTTCACATTTAGACTTATATCATTAACAATTACACTTACAGCGAAAACCCTAACTTTTAAAAACCCTAACATTTACATTTACACTCCCCATTAGTTCGGATTTACACTATCAATTTAATTAGTAATTGATACTTTTTTAAATAAATTTGGCCCACTTAAAATTAAATTCAAGCATGCTAATGAATTAAGATGTTTATGGATAATCAATAGAATAAAAATGAAATAAATTTAAGCATGCTAATAAAATCAATTACTAATTCAACACAGTGACTGATGAGCAAATTAGAATGATAACAAAAGAATCTACATATTTAAAAAAATAGAACAAAGAAAGGAGTCAAGAATGATCAAAAGAGTTACCTTCAAAGTGACTGATGAAGAAAATGTGGTAACGAAATGTGGTATAGAAAAACAGTAAGGAATTAGCACGATTTGATTGAGAATAAAAGAAGAGAAAAATGGCTTTGTGGAAGTGTGGAAAAGAAAGATGAAGAAACGTGGAATACAAGAATTTGGACGGTTTTTGAAATTGATAGAGAGAGTGGAGGGAAATGGAAGACATGAGTTGTATGAGAGAGTGGAGGGAAATGGAATAACGTGCAAACGACTGATAGACTATAGACACATGCAGATTGTACAGTAAAGGTCTACCTCCCTAAGGAGAGAGGTAAATACTCTACCCAATATAATAATCTTATAAGTTGATTTTTGGTGTAATCTTAACCATTCATACTCACAATCTAAGGGCTCTAAATGGGACTTATGGACTCAATGAATTAAGGTGGACTCATTAGATCTCATATATATATATATATATATATATATATATATATATATATATATATATGAATGGGATCATGTGAGGATACACTATCTTTTTGAGGTTTGAGGATTTCGTTACAATATCAGAGGTTCTTCAATACAATATCACAGGTTATTCGATAAAATATCACAAAAAAAACACCTGTGCAAAAATTTTTTTTTTTGGCAAAGGTCAGATTTTTCGTGATATTGTATTGAAGAACCTGTGATATTGTATTCACTAATCCTCAATCCTCAAATATTTAGTAGTTCTCACCGGATCCCGACTATATATATATATATATATATATATATATATATATATATATATATATATATATATATATATATATAGAGAGAGAGAGAGAGAGAGAGAGAGAAGGGTTCTCATAAGTCCCTTACATCTTATGAGGCCCTAAGTCCTTATAAGGACCATAGGATGGAGGGGATGGAAGGTTGAGATTAGATCTCATTGGATGGCCATAAATTCATCTCCCCTAATTAGCTCCTCATTGCAATTAAAATCCTCACTAATCTATTCTTCACTCATTATCAATATCTCCTTCCTCACTAAACATTCATCCCTCATTATCACAAACTCCTCATATCTCTCTACATCTCTCCCATTTTCCTCTCAATCTGTCAAAAACAAAAACCAAATAAAAAAAAACCACTCATATTAATCCCAACAAAAAACCCAAAAAACAACCACCTTTCTCCCTCACCACCAGGTCCACCACCCGACACCACGAAATAAAAAACCAAAAAAAAAACTCCTCCGACACCACGCCTACCCACCGCACAACCATCACCGTCTGGCCATCTCCGTCCTCCTCTACCTCACCGCCCATCACCGTCTCACCTCACCTCACCTCAGCAACCGTCACACAACCACCACGACAGCAAACCCACGACCACCCCCACGCTGACCCATGACAATCACGACAACCATCACGCCAACAACAAACAGTACCACGACAACCATCACCCCACAACCTGCACGTCAGATCTTGTTTTGACGGATTTTTTCAGATCTTCTTTTCAGATCCCGTCTGCCTCGGCGTGCTCCACGACAGCCTCTGCCGCCTTCCTCCTCCTCTCCCCTCTGTCGCGGCAGCCTCCTCTTCTTCTCCTCAGTTCTTGTTTTTTTTTTGGTTGGTTGTTATCGTGTGGTGGCGGTTGTTGTTGATGGAGGTGTTTGTCGTGTCTCCCTCCACTTCTTCTATCTTTTTCAGATTTTTTTTGGGTTGTTTGTATCGTGTTGTTGTTGCTGTGTTTGTTTGTTTTTTTTTTTATTTGTATTGTTATATATTTTTTAGATCTTGTAACCAATAAAAATATTTTTTCATATCTATTGTTGATTTTTTGTTAACAAATAAAAATATTTGTTATACAATAATCAAAAATAGAGTTATACAATAATAAAAAATATTTGTTATACAATAAAAATATTTGTTATACAATATTTTTTAGATCTTGTAACCAATAAAAATATTTTGGGCTAAAGTTATACAATAATCAAAATAGAGTTATACTGTTAATGTCTAAAGTTATACATTGTATAAATTGAAGTTACACAACTTTTGGACTAAAGTTATACATCTTGTCTATTAAAGTTATACACTGCGTGCATTAAAGTTATACACACGATATATAAATTTTTCAAATTTAAATATTTAAATGTTTAGATCTGACGTTTTTTTATTTCAATTATTGTTATTGTATTGTATTTCATTGTTAATTTTTTTTTTGATGAATCGTGATTTACTTCTAGGGTTTTTTTTTTGTTATTGTTATTTGGTTTTTTGTTTATATTTGGTTTTTTTTGTTAGATTTACGGTTTTTTTTTATAGATTAACGGGTTTTTGTTATTATGGGTTTTTTTGGTTTTTGTTATTATGGGTTTTTTTTTGTTATTGTTATTTGGTTTTTATTTTTATTATTAGTTTTCATATCTAGTTTTCTTCTTCTCAACTTTCATCACTTTTTTTATTTTGAAGTTTCAAAACTATATGTAAATACAACTAAAGTTATACTATTTACGACTAAAGTTATACCCTTAAAACATTAAAGTTATACTATTTACGACTAAAGTTATACCCTTCAAACATTAAAGTTATACTATTTACGACTAAAGTTATACCCTTAAAACATTAAAGTTATACTATTTACGACTAAAGTTATATTCTTCAAAAATTAAAGTTATACAATTTATACTATTTTGTTGTGTGTTGTTATTTACTTATTATGTTGTTATTTACTTATTTTCTATTTTTTTATTTCAATTATGTCTTTGATGGGTGTGATGTCGTCGGGTCACATCCAATCAAACACATTTATAATACTCAACAAACTACTAGTTAGTGGTAAGTCGAGGTCGATCCATGGGACGGTGTGCTTTGGGTTCTAAGTCTATCTATCTCAATTTGTGCTAGTGTCACAATTGATGGGGTTTGTAGTTGTATTCTAAACTAGTGAAAGAAACAAAGTAAAGCAAACAATGAACTAGGAAATGTAAACAAATGACTAAAAGCGCTAGGATATCATGGGTTCATAAGGGAATCATGGGAGTTGATCATACAAACATGTTTCCTACTAGATGCAAGCAATTATTGTTGTGATGGATCGAGTTGGTTTATATCTTACAATCCTAGGAAGGTTTGGGTTCCGGAGCCGAATCGATTAGATTGTACAACACCTACAAGTCGACTTAATCCTCCCTATCCAACTATATGCATGGTCTAATGAGACTCGAGTTGGTTTATTTTTTACAAGTCTCATTGAAAAGATAAGTGATGGTTGTAAATGCAAGGATTCATAGGCTTAGCATTTCATCAAACATAACATGTGCATAAGTTGAAATCACAACAAGCAAGCAAATTAATCATGGAAGCATATTAGATTCAGCATGAATCATTCCCCATGTTTGTTTCCCCTAATTACCCATTAATCCTAGCTAAGTAACTACTCGCTCATGATCAAGTTTAACATGTTAATAAGGTTGTCAATCATACTAACAAAGCCAAACATGATGAACAAGTAAGAAAGATTAACAATAATTAAAAAGGGGATTAAGAGAATTATACCTATGGAGATTCCAAAATAATAATGCAAAGAATAATAGAAGAACTTGATGATTGATGGAAGGTTGCCAATCTCCCAATAAACCGAAATGATCTTCTAATTACCCAATAATAAACTTGAATTACTTAATAATAAACTTGAACAATGATTAAGGAAAGATTAATGTGTAATTTGTGGAAAGATTAAAGAGTAGTCTATTCTAATCTACTCCTAATGAAAGCTTAACCTAATCTAAAGAAGGATTGAATTAATCTAATAAAAACTTGATGGTTTGATTATTACAAGTGGGGTATATATAGTAGAGCATCATTAGGTTAAGCAAGGGTAAAATAGTAAATTAACAATGCTAATTGTTGGGTAGGGAATCGCCGGTCTCAAGAGTGACTCCGGTCTCCTTTTCGCCGCTCTTTGAAAAATATGCGCATCTTTCATGGAGAAAGAAGAAAACGAAAGTTGCTGTAAGGGAATCCGAGCGGATTGGCCTCGGGACGAGCGGATTACAAGGCTTCAAGACGAGCGTCTTGAGCATGGGACGCTCGGATAATAGGAACGGAAGACGAGCGGATTTGGAGGGGGGACGAGCGGATTCCTATAGCAGACGAGCGGATTGGTCTCGGGACGAGCGGATTGGCGGTCAGCTTCTTTGTTTGACCTCGGATTGTAAAACGGACGTCATTTTCTCATCCGAACTCCTATTGGAGTGATTTAAAAGCCTAGATCACTTCTTTTTTCGACGCCGTTCCATCTAGCATACTTTCAGAACCAAAGGAGCAACTCTTGGTTTGGTTCCGAACAATTTCTTCTTGCATTGACTTCCTTCTCGTCATCCTTGCTTTTTAACCCTATGATCCTTCTATATACTCTTTATTCATACATCCTTGGTCATCATTCTTGCCTCCTCTTCATACTAGTCCATCTAATATCATCAATAAGCTTCCAAATATGCAAGAAAGACGGGAATTCCCGCTTTATTATCTTCTTTCCTACAAAACATACGAAATGCACTAGGAAAGCAAAATAGAAAGCATTTGACGGATAAAATGGTTATGGAATGTTATAATAGTATGCAAAATAGGCTCAATTAGGGGGACTAAATGTGTGCAAATAATGTTCACATCAAATATCCCCAAACCGAACCTTTACTCGTCCCGAGTAAAGAGGTGACAAAAACTAGGGCCCTTATTCAAACTAACATACTAATATAGCCGATGTGAGACAATTAGCGGGTCTCACTCCGCCCCTTCAACTCACAACAAGACAACCATGAGGTAGGATGCCTTCTTGCAAGGCAAGGTGGGTCTTGCCAAAATGGCGACACATCCAAACATTAAGCACACAAAATCAAGTAATGGATGCATCTACAAAAGAATAGCCACTTTCCTCATCTAAGTGGCGGAAATTATCTAAAGGGGGAGCAATTCAAGAGTACACACTCCTTCATAGATGCAATTTATTCAAACTACTAAGCCTAGAAGGATACCAATAAATCACCTCCAAGTTCTGTCAAGCTAGGTTACCTTTGTCCTCAATCGTTAAATGCTTTTGTCAAGAATAGACTCCCTATGGTGTTAGAAACACTGGAGGATCGCGGAATTCCCCCTCTTGCCTAGACAAGAAGAAGGGTCGTCCCCTCTCTACCATGCACAAAAATGGATACGATGGATAAAGGGATCGATAGCTATTTGAGTTTTATTTTGGGAGTTTTCTTTTGTTGTTGTTTTTCCCCCAAATTTCTTGTGGCATATAACATTTGAGAACACTTTCTTTTGCCATTTCTTTTGATTTTTGGCATTTCAACACTTGACAACTTTTCAACTTTTTGCATTTCTTTTTGAACATTTTCAAAGTCACCCCATGTAGTGAGGGTGCCTTATATTTGAAGCATAGGAGTTTTCATTTTTGTTACTCCTCTTTTCTTTTGATGCATTTTGCAAACTTTTTGACATTTCATTTCATTTCTTGAACTCAAATTTTGAACAATTTCTCTTTGTTTTTGTGCCCATTCCCTTTGATGACAAAAATGTGGTAGAACATGGATGAATGATGGTTGCATGGTTTTAAGGGTCACCTTGGAATAAACGGTAGCCAAGGAGTTATCACACCACAAGGTACTCTTGACTAGGCCTTAATCCATGGGTCAAAGGATACTAGCATGACACATCCTAGGGTGTTTTACAAGTATTCTAACAAGCAAAGTCTTAAGAAGAAAAAGCATCTACTAGGGCCTATATACACTTGTCAAGCTTCCCAAGTAGACGGTTTCACAAAATATTTCTGTTCCGGGTGTAATTCCAGAGCAATTATAAGTTACCACCCGTGCTTGTAGAATGACGTCTTTGGTTGACTCCTCCTTGCGGTCTCCTGAAACAATGAGCAAACTGAGGGCTCGGCTTTGGGCCGAGCGAACTCACTCCGACGCTCAAGTCAGTAACTTAGAAAGATAAGTTGTTGTTACTTGGCAAAGTACGTATTGTAGAGAGATAAGGAAGATATTACCAGATGAATAGTGATTCTTAGGTTAAATTGTGGATCCTTTACTCAATGCGAGTAGAGGAGTATTTATAGACTTTCACCTTTTGTCACGTAGTGGCCAAGTGGCCAAGTGGCTAGCAGGTGGAAAGACTGATCTACCCTCGGCCGAGGGACCCATGACAGGCCGGCGGGCCCTGTTGACTCACCGCCGAGGGGTCTTGGATATGAGTTTGCGGATGTGTGCCCCGGCTGGCTAGTTGCCCCGGCCGGGACCCAAGAGACAGGCCGACAGGCCTCGTCGGTTAGGCTGTCTAAGCTGTTGACTTGCTGTGGATATCTTTGACCTTGCTCAATGTGTTGACTTAGTCAGCGGGTGCAGAATATGCCCCATCAATTTGCCCCCAGCGTAGTCTATGCCGTGGTATGGGCTCCGATGTATGCTGAGCGTATATTCTGCGCAAGTGAAAATTTTTTGCCCCGGCTTCTTCTACCTCGCCGTGACTCTGCTTAGGCCGTACCATATCCCCCCTCCACATGGTTGTGTGATGGACATCCGATGTGGAAAAGGCAATGACGCTGGCTGAGACCAGGGTGGAGAGTGCCGGTTGTTTCTGATTGCCCCCTGGCCGGTGCTTTCTGGCTTGGTTGATCATGTAGCCGGCGGAGAGACAGATACTTAGGAATTTTGTTGAGGAAGATGAACAGGCAGAGAGATATGAAGGGGCGTGTTGAAGACGCTTGGTCACTGTTGCATTGATTGACATTCAACTGTTGCAACGATTGACATTCCGTGTTTGCATGTCTGACACGTGTCTGTTTGCTGATTGGCTGACGTTTCATGGGCTGTGCCCTGATTGGTCCTTCTTCTCGGGCTTTCTCCTATAAATAGGGCAGTTAGTCTTTGAAATTGGGCTTTTCTCTTTTCTAATCTTCAGTGTCGTTACTTCGGCTAGTGTTTTTCTTCAAGGTAAACAATCAAACTTTTCTCGATCTCTTATTTTGTTGAATAACCGTTGCTACCATGTCTTCTACTGAGGCCGGACCTAGTAATCGTGCGCCGGGGGGTTCCCTGTCGCGCCTTGATGAGGAGGAGATACTAAACGCCATCCCGATAAGGTTTGGGGGCCCTAGGTCTCCGTCTCCTGAAGTCGATCCAAAAGCTCCGGAGGGTGGGGAGGATGATGATGTTGATGATGGCTGTGAGGAAGGGATTCCTCCTGGTGAGGAGAGGCCGCATATCCTGGACCACGGCGAGGCGTGCGCGACTGGTCCTGACCGTGCCTGGACCAATAAGTTCGCCAGTTGTTCCGGTGGAACTCTATTCGAGGGTCATTTCTACTTCGGTGAGGGGTACAAAATTTTTATCCCTGGGAAGGGTCAGGCGGTCTGTTGCCCTCCTCCGGGGCATACCGGCGTATATATCAGGCATCTGGAGTATGGCCTCCGGTTTCCTTTGAATAAATACGTCGCGGCCATCGTCAAAGCTATGAACGTTGTCGTGGCTCAGCTTCATCCGTTGGCTGTTAGGACGATAGTTGGCTTCGTGTGGCTCTGTCTTTTCAAGGGGGAGGTACCTACAGTTAATTTATTCCGCCGGCTTCATCATCTTCGGGCATCGACCCCTGGTAAGGTGGGGTGGTACAGCGTGCGATGGAGCCGGGCGTCCTCTCCGTTGATAAGCTTTCTTCTTGCAAGGACTGGAAGGGGCGGTGGGTGTATGTCAAAGTGCCGGATGACTATCCGTTGCCCCGGTCCTTCCAGCACCAAGTCAACTTACGGTGCGAGAGTAAAAGGGAGCGTGAAAAATGGGTCTCCCAGAGTAAGCACAAGATGGATGCCAGCAGGGTTGCTCTTAGTGCTGACGAGGAGCGGGCGATGCAGCTGTTTGATGCTGAGAAGGGATGGGTGCCCCCGACTCAGATTATTCTTCAGGATGAGCTGCTTTGCCACGTCGGCCTCATACCGGCCCTCAACCAGGGTGAGTAGGGTCGGTGTGAGGCCCATCTTTGCCTATTACGCTCCTGTTTTTAGAGCTTTGTTTTACTTCTTTTATGTAACTCTTGTCTGGTTTCTTGCAGACCGGTTTGGCCAGGATCTGTCTGAGGATACCTTGAAGAGGTTGGGGCTTGATAAGGACGGGAACGTCGTTGAGCAGCACCCTCAGGCTGACACGCGTGATCGTAGATTGGCTCCCAATGAACTTATGGACAAGCAGCTGAAGGCGCTGGATCAGGCGGCGGCTCAAGCACGGGTTCTCGGGGGTGTGCCGAAGAGAACATCAAAAGCAAGGTCCAGGTCGGCGACGTTGTCGATCCCAACTCCCTCTTCAACCCCAACGGTCCAGAAGGAGCATGTGGAGGTCATCGATGTCTCCGAGGAGGGGGTGACCGTTGCGAAGGGCCCTCCTCCTCCGAAGAAGAGAAGAGAGCCACTGCCGGCCTCTACCGTCGCCGGGGAAAAGAGAGATTCACCCGGTTCTCCGTCCAAGAGGGCCCGGACTGGTACGGACCTAACCTGTGGTTCAGACTTAGCTGGTTCGTTATGCATTCCTGATGACAGACTCTCTGATGTGTCGATGAATGTTGATATGGATGCGTTGTGTAAATTTTTTGTAGATCCGCCGTCGGCAACCGCCGTTCTTACTGAGCGGCAATTGGAGAAGCAGCCTGAGAAGGCGGGTGATAGGAATGTCACCGTTGACTCCGTACTCCAGAAGGTCCCCCCTGCCGAGCTTGTGGCAGAGGGTACAAAAATATCCAAGAGGCTGGCGAAGTGGACTCAACTGGCCGGCTCCTACCTTATGGAGCAAGAATAGGCCATGGCCCAGGCTGGGCCATTGATCCAACGGCTTAAGCTTGATCTCACCGCTGCAAAGGGAGAAGCTGGGAAGGCTAAGCTTGACCTCCTAGCTGCTCGGAAGCGCGCGGAGGAAGCTGAGAAGCAGCTACTGGCCGAGAGGGCTAAAGTTGAGGAAGCTGATGCCACCTCTGCCCAGTTGCTGGAGGAGCGGGACAGGTATAAGGGTGGCTACGATGCCAATGTTGCCAAAAGGGAAGAATGGAGGGGGATGTATGAGGCTCAGTCGGAGGCACTTGCGGACACTAGGGCTGTTCTTGCCCAAAGGGAGAAAGATATCGAGGTGCTTCAAGATAAGATCCTCCCTGACTTGTGCGCTCAATTCCGGGATCAGGCCGAGGAAGCGACTAGGGAGGCAATCAAGAGGCTCATTCCTGAAGACTCTTTCCCGTGGGAGAAATTTGAGCAGCTTCTGGATGAGATGGCTGATGTCGCGGAAAAGGCGGTTGCGGAAAAAGAGGAGGCGGCGAAAGCGGCTCAGATAGCCGAGGCCAAGGCAGCCTATGATGCAAAGGTGAAGGAGGCCGAAGAGGAGGCTGAAAGGCTGAAGGCATGTGGAGATGGCAAGCTTCCCTCTGGGCAGGCCACCGAAGTTGACGCTGCTGCTGCCGATGGTGGGCAGCATCAAGCGTAGGGAGACGGGCGGTCGTCACCAGACTCACCCGACGACTCGGATAGCTTTAGCTGTTCGGGGGCCAACTACTGAGCCTTTCCTCCCTGCCATCTTTTGGCGCTTCAAATATCATGTCTGTAATCTTTTGCTTTTCTTTTCCTTGTTTATGTAAGACTTTGGTAGGTTGCGTTTTGGCTTATCCCTATGGGGACGGCCGTCGTCTGCATTCTTCTCGTTTGTAACCTGTTGTCATTAATGAAAGTTTGCTTGTTTTGCCTCTGGCTTGGCCGAGGTCTTTTCTTGTCTTCTTGCGTTATTAATTGAGCGTTTAACGTCTTTTTCTTTGAACATGTTAGCGCGTTGGTCGTTTCCTCTTTCACTCTCGGTCTGACCGAGGCGTCGGATTTGCGCTTCCCAACCGCCGTTGTGAACATGTTAGCGTATCGATCGTTGTGTCCCCTGCCAGGCCCTCGGCGGCTAGGGGTTACGACGCGATAGCGTAAGTTGGCGTATCGATCGTTGTGTCCCCTGCCAGGCCTTCGGCGGACCGAGGCGACTAGGGGTTACGACGCGACAGCGTAAGTTGGCGTATCGATCGTTGTGTCCCCTGCCAGGCCTTCGGCGGACCGAGGCGACTAGGGGTTACGACGCGACAGCGTAAGTTGGCGTATCGATCGTTGTGTCCCTGCCGCCAGCCTTCGGCGGACCGAGGCGACTAGGGGTTACGACGCGACAGCGTAAGTTGGCGTATCGATCGTTGTGTCCCCTGCCAGGCCTTCGGCGGACCGAGGCGACTAGGGGTTACGACGCGACAGCATTCTTGGGGTGACTGCCCGGCTTGGGCCGGGGCGTCTACCTCGATATGACCGCGGGGGGGGGGGGGTAAACACTTTGATGGAAAGATTGGGTGATTCTTCATTAGATGCAAACATGCGTTGGGGTGCCAACAATTGTTTTGGACACCTCCGCCGCTACACAAAGTATTTCCTGAGATTGTCAGTGTTCCAATGGCTCATCAGAGGCATACCCTCCATGTCGGTCAGCCGGTATGTACCCGGCCTCATTTCTTCAACCACTTTGTAGGGACCCTCCCAGTTGGCCGTTAGTTTACCATGAATGTTTCCCTTGTTGGTGGCGGCCGACTTTCTTAGGACTAGATCCCCTACTTTCAAGTCCCTTTTGTGGACTCTTCGGTTGTAAGCTCTTCTCATTCGGTTTTGGTATACCGCCAAGTTGAGGCGTGCTGTATCTCGGCTCTCTTCAACTAGGTCTAGGGAGGTTCTTAAGCCTTCCTCATTTTCAACCGGGTTAAAGGTGGCCGTTCTGAATGTCGGCACCGTTGCTTCAATAGGCACGACTGCTTCGGACCCGTAGACTAAGTAGAACGGACTGTACCCCGTTGCTTCCTTCTCCGTGGTTCGCAGGGACCATAGGACGCCGGGTAGTTCATCGGCCCATCTTCCCTTTAGATCTTCAACTGTCTTCTTCAAACCATTGAGGATTGTTTTATTGGTCGCCTCCTTTGTCCGTTGCTCGTGGGTGACAGACGGAGGAGTATGCAAATTTGATACCGAGTTCTTCGGCCCCACTCATTATTGTGTCACTCCAAAACTCTCGGCCGTGGTCGAATACCATGACTTGGGGTAGCCCAAAACGAGTTATGACATTTTCCCAGATTACCTTTCTTACTTACCGCCGTCGTCTTTTGAGTCTTGCTACGGCTTCAACCCATTTGGTGAAGTAGTCAACGGCGACAATCAAGAACTTTCTTCCGCCGGATGCCGTTGGAAATGGCCCTAGTAGATCCATCCCCCACTGTGCGAAAGGAAGGGGATTAAGTACCGGTTGCAGGTCTCGGGAAGGCGCATGTATCACCGGAGCATGCATTTGACAGTTGTTGCATTTTTTGGTCTTGGCTCTGGAATCCGCAAGCATGGTGGGCCAGAAGTAGCCGGCTCGGAGAGCTTTGTGGGCTAGTGTTCTTGCCCCCATGTGATGGCCGCAGATGCCTTCGTGGATCTCTGTCAGTATTAGCTCCGCGTCGGCTGGACCGACGCATTTTAAGAGTGGCCTCGTCACGGACCTCCTGTACAATTCCCCTTCAAACACCAAGTACCTTGCTGCGATCCTCTTTATTTTCTGCGAGAGACTGCGGTTCTCCGGTAGTTCACTTGTCAATTTGTATTTCATTATCGGAGTCATCCACGTTGTCTCGGTCTCTATGTTACCCACCATGCCGACGGCCTCATAAATGCTCTTGGCATTCCTGATGTCCACCAGCACGGTTCGGCTGACATTCTTGATGGTTGAGCTGGCGAGTTTTGAGAGAGCGTCGGCTCGGTTGTTCTCAGACCTGGGAATGCATTGTATCTGAAAAGATTTTAACTTTGAGGTGTCAGCTTTTACCCTTTCCAGGTATCTTACCATTCCGTCGTCTCGAGTCTCGTACTCTTCTCTGATTTGATTAGCCACCAAAAGTGAGTCTGTTTTCAAAATGATGTGCTCCGCCCCTGCGGCCCTAGCTAGCTCGACTCCGGTTATCACCGCCTCGTATTCGGATTCGTTGTTTGAGGCCGAGAAGGTAAATTTCAAGGCGTACTCGAACTCGTCCCCGTTTGGGCTGATGATAAGTATGCCGGCTCTGAGCGTTCGTCGTGGAGGACCCGTCGGTGTATACCTCCCATACTCCGGGGTTTTGCTCTTCTTGGTATGTGCATTCGGCCAGAAATCGCGGTCTGTCCTTTTATCGAGGGCCTCGGCTTGTGCGAATGCCGAAGCCGGATAGCTCTCGCCCATTTGATGAGCCTGCCGGATTGTTCAAATTTTTCCAATGCTTTCTCCAACGGCTGGTCGGTTAGGACCGTCACGGGATGTGCGTCGAAGTAGGGTTTCAGTTTCCTTGCGACGACAACAAAGATAGGTCGCTTTTTCAATCGGCGGGTAATTTCTCTCGGCGGGCAACAATGTATGGGCGACAAAGTAGATTGGGTCTTGTTGCTTGTCCTCTTCTCGACGATCACGACGACCGTGGCCGAGGTAAGCTGCTATGTACAGATATAGTGTTTCCCCAAAGATCGGCACAGACGGGGTTGGGAGAGTCGAAGATGAGCTTTCGATTGTTTGAAAGCGCGCTCCGCTCCTCCCCCCGGCCCGAAGTCTTTATTTCCCTTCAACACCTTGAAGAATGGGGTGCTCTTGTCGGCTGACCGAGAGATGAAACGGGCTAGAGCCGCCATCCTCCCGGTCAGCATCATGACCTCCTTTCGATTCCTCGGCTCCGGCAGGTCTAGGATCGCCTGGACTTTGTCTGGATTGGCGTCAATTCCCCCGGGCGCCGACAAGTACGCCGAGGAACTTACCCGCTCGGACACCGAAGTTGCATTTCATTGGGTTGAGCTTCATCTTGTATTTCCTTAGTGAACAAAATGTCTCGTGCAAATCGGCTAAGTGCTCGCTGTCGGACTTGCTTTTTACAATAGCATCGTCGACGTAAGCCTCAATGTTTCGCCCTTTTTTATTTTGGAACACTTTGTCCACCAGCCTTGTGTAAGTTGCACCGGCGTTCTTTAAACCAAACGGCATCATTTTGTACATGTATGTGCCGTTAGCAGTGATGAATGCGCATTTGGGCATGTCTTCCTCCGCCATGAACACCGATGGTACCGAGAAGGCGTCCGGCAGGCTCAAGATAGTGTAGCCTGCCGTCGCGTCGATCAAACTATCTATTCGAGGCAAGGGATAGCAATCTTTGGGGCATGCTTTATTAAGATTGGTAAAATCCACGCACATCCTCCATGCCCCCGATGATTTCCTCACCATTACAACATTAGCTAACCACTCAGGATAGGTACAAGGCATGATGAAGCCTGCCGCCAGCAATTTATCTACCTCGGCTTTGATGGCCTCATCCTTCTCGGCTGAGGAGTTCCTCATCCTTTGCTTGACAGGGCGAGCGGTGGGGAGTACGTTCAGCTTGTGAACAATTACCTCCCGGCTCACGCCTGGCATCTCGGCCGCTGAGTAGGCGAAGACGTCTTTGTTCTTTCTCAGCAGATCTAGGAGTGCGGCTCTGAATTTTGGCTCCAGGTTAACACCGATAGTTACGGTGCGGCCTGGGTCAATCTCTACCTCTTCGGTCTCCGCTCCTTCGACCATGCCGACGGTGGTATCCATGCGCTCTCTCTCCTGTTGCAAGGACGGGCTCTTCCCCCTTTCTGACTTCCTCGCCACTTTGAAGGATTGCATGTTGCACCCTTTGGCGGACACTTGGACATTGACCACTTCGTCCTTTTCGTTCTTTGAAACGAGCTTATGCGCTTCCCCCCGGTCCGAGACATACATCAATGTCGAGCCGGATGGACATTCTTGCATCGGCTTCGCTCAGGGTGACTCGGCCTATGAGAACGTTGTAGGCGGACGAGCCGTCAATGACCACGAACTCAGACATAACGTTCTTGGCCGCACTTCCCTCGCCGAACCTAACCGGCAGCCTGATTGACCCTAGGGGTACTAGGCCGGCCCCAGAAAAGCTGTACAACGGGTTGGTGCAGGGGCTCAAGTCTTCAACCTTCAGACCGAGGTTGAGAAAGCACTCGCTGTACATAATGTTTGTGTAGGCGCCTGTGTCGACCAGGCACCTCTTCACCAGGTGGTTGGCTATGTCCAAGTGGACTACGAGTGGGTCGCTGTGAGGGGCGATGACTCCTTCGTAGTCCCTCTTCCTAATAGTTATATCGGGGATGCTGGAAGCGGGAGTCGATGTGTTGGGCACAAAGTTGATGGCCTGATACAGCTCGTTCAGGTGCCGTTTGTGCCCATGAGCGGACCCACCGTTCTCGTTGCCCCCGATGACAACATGGATTACTCCTATCCGTTCGAAGACGAACTTCTTATCTGAACCGCCGGCATCAGTCTTTTGGCCTTTGGCGACATACTTGCCGAGGCTCCCCTTCCGGATCAGTTCTTCAATGGCATTTTTCAGATGCCGGCAGTTGTCCGTGAGGTGACCGGTGTGGCCGTGGTACTCACAGTACTGGCTCGTGTCACCGTCACTCCTCGGCCTGGGTGGCCTCTCCCACTTCTGACCCTCGTTCTTGCTCAGGGCGAAAACCTCAGCGGCAGACACGGCCAGTGGGGTGTGATCATTGTACCGCTTCTGGCGGTTCGTTCCCGAACTCCACCCGGCGTCCGCCGAACTCTGTTTCCTGGTGGACCTGTCAGACCGTGACCTATTGTCGTCACGGCGTCCTTCATCCGGGTTGCCCTCCCGGCGGCTTTTTCTTTCTGAGTGTTCGGCCTCGCTGGGGCCTACCCAGGTTTTGTGGTAGTCCTCCACCTTGATGGCTTGATCGGCCATTTTCCTGGCGGAGTCTAATCTCTGGCCGCCGCACTTGATGAGCTCATTCTTTAGGTCTCCTCTCGGGAGGCCTTTCATCGCCGCGAAGGTCGCCCGGTTCATTGTTCACTCACGAATCTGCGAACCTTGGCGTCGAACCTCTTCATATAACTTCGGAGAGATTCGCCTCCTTCTGTCGATAGTCGGGAGGTCCGAGGTCTCCACGGCCCTCCTCTTGTTGCGGGAATCTTCGGGCTAGGAACGTATCCTTTAGGTCGGCGTAACAGTATACCGACCCGTCGGGTAGCCCCTTGTACCAACTTTGTGCCATTCCATGCAGCGTCGTTGGGAAGACTCGGCACCAAACCCCATCGGGTTGCTCCCATACTGACATGTGAGACTCGTAAGCCTCGACGTGGTCGGTTGGGTCGCCTTCTCCCTTGTATGCTATAGGTGGCAACTTCGACTTAGTCGGCACCAGGGGTATCTAGGACGTAGGCGGCGAGGGGGTGTCGACCACGTGCCGAACGACACGCGGCGATCGGCTCCTCACATCCCTAGTCCGGCTCCCCTCCCCGTGGCGGGAAGGGCTTCTTCTCCGACTCTGGTGAGTCGGGCTTCTTCTCCGACTCTGGCGAGTCGGACTTCTTTCACTCCTCTGGGGGTGCCTCGTCTGCGGCTGCGGGCGCGCGCCGTCCTCCCGCGAGTGCGGGAAGGACTAAGGTCTACCACTAGCGCTCCGGGCTCCCCCGGCGTCTTGACAGGCCAGCTTCTTCCGGTGCTCCATTCAAGTCTCTTGGAGTCATATTCGGGCCCTGGTTTCTGGACGGAGTTCCGCCGCTCTTGTCGGTGTGACAGTGTGAGCCGGCGTACTAGCAATTATGTCCAGGAGTAGCTTCAGCTTTGCTGCATCAACCATATGTCCCAGGACGATGACTTGGTCGGCGGGCAGCGGCATATCTTGTTCCTTTGGCGTCCCGTTCGTCGTATCAGTGATACGGCCGGTGGGGGACTGCCCGATTTCTGAGTTGTGGAATGTGTCGTCTTGGTAGAATTTGTTTTCCACCAACACCTTCTCTGGTTGTTTCGACATCTTCTTAGCTTTTTGGGTGGGTTTTTGTTTTGTTTTTTTTTTGTTTGGGAATGAATGCGACTAGCTTCTAGTATCCTTTCCCACAGACGGCGCCAATTGTTCCGGGTGTAATTCCAGAGCAGTTATAAGTTACCACCCGTGCTTGTAGAATGACGTCTTTGGTTGACTCCTCCTTGCGGTCTCCTGAAACAATGAGCAAACTGAGGGCTCGGCTTTGGGCCGAGCGAACTCACTCCGACGCTCAAGTCAGTAACTTAGAAAGATAAGTTGTTGTTACTTGGCAAAGTACGTATTGTAGAGAGATAAGGAAGATATTACCAGATGAATAGTGATTCTTAGGTTAAATTGTGGATCCTTTACTCAATGCGAGTAGAGGAGTATTTATAGACTTTCACCTTTTGTCACGTAGTGGCCAAGTGGCCAAGTGGCTAGCAGGTGGAAAGACTGATCTACCCTCGGCCGAGGGACCCATGACAGGCCGGCGGGCCCTGTTGACTCACCGCCGAGGGGTCTTGGATATGAGTTCGCGGATGTGTGCCCCGGCTGGCTAGTTGCCCCGGCCGGGACCCAAGAGACAGGCCGACAGGCCTCGTCGGTTAGGCTGTCTAAGCTGTTGACTTGCTGTGGATATCTTTGACCTTGCTCAATGTGTTGACTTAGTCAGCGGGTGCAGAATATGCCCCATCAATTTCTAACATGCAAACTACATGCCATGATCCAACTAACATATATACAACCTAATGCATATGATTCTACCAACTAATATGCCAAATAATCTAAATGCAAGTCCTAGATTCACATTGTTTATACCGCATTAATCAAAATAAAGCCACATAGTCATTAACATAAAGAGGAAAAAGGAGATTGGAAAGATCATACCATGCGGTCTTCAATATCCTCATGTCTCGGATGTGGCGTAGTCGATCAATGTGAAAAAGGATGAACAATATATACAAGACTACACTACAAAGGAAATGAACTTGTTTTTGATTTTTTCAATTTTTAAATTTTTATGGATTTTGTTTTTATGAAATTAAAAGACATATTTTTGTGATTTTTCTAAATTTTTCAATTTTTATGCATTTTTGGAATATAAATTCCCATCCCCCACTTTATTTTGGACATTGTCCTCAATGTGCATGTAGGAGTAGGAATAAAAAGGAAATACATGTTTTTGAATTTTTTGATTTTTTTGAAATAAAGTACAAATGCAATGATATGATATGAATGAATGCATGCTCTAACTAAATGCAATTCTATATGACATATATAACAAATGAATGCAATCTAAACTATACTATATGATGCATGATTTCTATGGTCACCTATGATCAAACCTCCCCAAACCGATTTAAACACTATTTCTAGTGTAGAAAAGAATAGGATTGGTCATTAGTGACTATGCATGAATTCTAATCTATATGCAACTATCTATATGAATCATGTGAGATATAATATAATGCAACTATACTATATGAACTAACTAATGCAAATGTAATATGAAATATAATACAAATGCAAGCTAAATGTATATGTATATAACTAAATGCAAGTGTAAATTTAATGCAAAGTCAAAGGAAAGGATATCTTACAAATGGTGGTTTGAGGGAGGACTCCACCAAACTCATTCCTTGTTGCCATGATTATTGGTGTTGTCCATGTTGTTTAATGCTCTCAACAACCGGTCAAAGGCTTTTGAATGGGCTTCATGTAAGCATAAAAAGGAGATTGGTGATGTCAAAACGTAGTTTACCCATCTTGGCTTGGAATAGAACTTGCCAAACACTCTCCCATTTGTTTTGACCTTGGCACTTGGCTTCTTCCAATGCTTCAAACCAACAAGCACATGATTCTTGTCAATACAATGTATGAAGTATTGCCCATATTCATCCGGAGGCTTCCACTTTTTACCATCTCTTTTAAATTCTATGATGATGGAGCATTGATTCATCAATCCTTCAATCGTAGAAGGAGAGTTCTTATTTCTTTGATGAGGGGATAGTTGAAGGATAAGATGTGGAGGAGTCAACTTCTCACCATTGAGGTCATTCATGCTTTCATTATCTTCACTTTCTTCTTGACCCTCCTTAGAACTTAAACCATTTTCAAAGAAAAGAGCTTCAATTTCTTCCAAACTATGATCAAAGATGCCAAAATCATAGTTTTCCTCTTGGCCTCTCAATTCTCCAAAGATATCAAGTTCAAATTCATCAACCTCTTCTTTCCAAGTTTTACCTTCACTCCCATAAATGTCAAGGGAACACACTTCCTCTACATGGGTCATAGAAGAAAATTGTGGTGGGAGGTCTTCCTCATCATCATCATCATCATCATCATCATCATAGGTATCCCAAATTGGAGAAGCAAGGCTAGTGTGTGAGCTAGATTCATTAGACAATTTAGACAAAGTGTTTGTCTCATAATTGGCCTTCAACTCACATTCATCATTGCTCTCCACCCCAACTTCATCATGCTTCAATTCATCATCCACTCTTGGTCCATAATCAATCAAGCACTCCCCTTCCTTAAAAGTTACATCTTCATATTCACATCCATCATGAATGTTTGTAAAGTTGGGTACAAGTTGGAATATGGGATGTTCAATACTTATGAATTTAGGAGGTGGGGGAGGATTTACAAGAGTAGCTTCATAATGCCATCCAAATTCTTCTTCACCCTCATTATCTTCCCCTTCTTATTCATTTAGCATTTGGGTGGCTTCCATTTGGGCAATTTGATTTGCCAACTTCTCCCTAGCTTGGCTCTCTTCTAGCATTTGCATGAAGAGATTTTGTTGGTCCCTTAACATTTGGAGAACCACACTTTGCATGTCAAGATTATGCTCATTCTCTTGTTGTGGCTATATGGGAATTTGGTGGTATGGGTGTTCATTGTAGGATGACATTTGGCATTGATTGTAAAGTGGGTTTTGGGAGGGTGGTTGTTGTGGATGTTGGATGTGGGGGCTTTGGTAAGAAAAGTTGGGGTAGTGGTTAGGACTTTCATTGTATGAGTTGTAAGGTAGGTTTGTTTTAACTTGCTCCACAAACTCCCCATACCCATGGTAGTCATACTCAAAAGATTCACCACATACTCCATGTGCCAAGCCTTCGGTCATCATCATAACTAGGACAAAGATATAACTACAAACAAGGAAACTACAAGAAAACGGTAAAAACAATCCTTGAGGAACAAGTTCCTCAAGGTTAAATCAAAATCAAAATAGACAAACAAGCAAGAACTTAATCACATAGCACCATCCCCGGCAACGGCGCCATTTTGATGGGTGTGATGTCGTCGGGTCACATCCAATCAAACACATTTATAATACTCAACAAACTCCTAGTTAGTGGTAAGTCGAGGTCGATCCATGGGACGGTGTGCTTTGGGTTCTAAGTCTATCTATCTCAATTTGTGCTAGTGTCATAATTGATAGGGTTTGTAGTTGTATTCTAAACTAGTGAAAGTAACAAAGTAAAGCAAACAATGAACTAGGAAATGTAAACAAATGACCAAAAGCGCTAGGATATCATGGGTTCATAAGGGAATCATGGGAGTTGATCATACAAACATGTTTCCTACTAGATGCAAGCAATTATTGTTGTGATGGATCGAGTTGGTTTATATCTTACAATCCTAGGAAGGTTTGGGTCCCGGAGCCGAATCGATTAGATTGTACAACACCTACAAGTCGACTTAATCCTCCCTATCCAACTATATGCATGGTCTAATGAGACTCGAGTTGGTTTATTTCTTACAAGTCTCATTGAAAAGATAAGTGATGGTTGTAAATGCAAGGATTCATAGGCTTAGCATTTCATCAAACATAACATGTGCATAAGTTGAAATCACAACAAGCAAGCAAATTAATCATGGAAGCATATTAGATTCAGCATGAATCATTCCCCATGTTTGTTTCCCCTAATTACCCATTAATCCTAGCTAAGTAACTACTCGCTCTTGATCAAGTTTAACATGTTAATAAGGTTGTCAATCATACTAACAAAGCCAAACATGATGAACAAGTAAGAAAGATTAACAATAATTAAAAAGGGGATTAAGAGAATTATACCTATGGAGATTCCAAAATAATAATGCAAAGAATAATAGAAGAACTTGATGATTGATGGAAGGTTGCCAATCTCCCAATAAACCGAAATGATCTTCTAATTACCCAATAATAAACTTGAATTACTTAATAATAAACTTGAACAATGATTAAGGAAAGATTAATGTGTAATTTGTGGAAAGATTAAAGAGTAGTCTATTCTAATCTACTCCTAATGAAAGCTTAACCTAATCTAAAGAAGGATTGAATTAATCTAATGAAAACTTGATGGTTTGATTATTACAAGTGGGGTATATATAGTAGAGCATCATTAAGTTAAGCAAGGGTAAAATAGTAAATTAACAATGCTAATTGTTGGGTAGGGAATCGCCGGTCTCAAGAGAGACTCCGGTCTCCTTTTCGCCGGTCTTTGAAAAATATGCGCATCTTTCATGGAGAAAGAAGAAAACGAAAGTTGCTGTAAGGGAATCCGAGCGGATTGGCCTCGGGACGAGCGGATTACAAGGCTTCAAGACGAGCGTCTTGAGCATGGGACGCTCGGATAATAGGAAGGGAAGACGAGCGGATTTGGAGGGGGGACGAGCGGATTCCTATAGCAGACGAGCGGATTGGTCTCGGGACGAGCGGATTGGCGGACAGCTTCTTTGTTTGACCTCGGATTGTAAAACGGACGTCATTTTCTCATCCGAACTCCTATTGGAGTGATTCAAAAGCCTAGATCACTTGTGTTTTCGACGCCGTTCCATCTAGCATACTTTCAGAGCCAAAGGAACATTTCTTGGTTTGGTTCCGAGCAATTTCTTCTTGCATTGACTTCCTTCTCGTCATCCTTGCTTTTTAACCCTATGATCCTTCTATATACTCTTTATTCCTACATCCTTGGTCATCATTCTTGCCTCCTCTTCATACTAGTCCATCTAATATCATCAATAAGCTTCCAAATATGCAAGAAAGACGGGAATTTCCGCCTTATTATCTTCTTTCCTACAAAACATACGAAATGCACTAGGAAAGCAAAATAGAAAGCATTTGACGGATAAAATGGCTATGGAATGTTATAATAGTATGCAAAATAGGCTCAATTAGGGGACTAAATGTGTGCAAATAATGTTCACATCAGTCTTATATTACATTTTGATATTTAGATAATGGCTTTTTTTTTTTTGAGATCTAGTATTGTTGGTTTAAAGTTAGTATTGATGGTTTTTAGGATTTCGGTTATATATTGGACTAAAGTTATACAATTTTGGACTAAAGTTATACGATTTTGGACTAAAGTTATGCGATTTTGTAGTAAAGTTACACAATTTTGAACTAAAGTTATACAAATATAGACTAAAGTTATACATATGAAAGACTAAAGTTATACATATGAAGGACTAAAGTTATACAAATATGGACTAAATTAAAGTTATACAAATAAGGACTAGTGTTATACAAAAATGGACTAAAGTTATACAAAAATTACCTAAAGTTATACAAATATGGACTAAAGTTATATAAATAAGGACTAAAGTTATACAAAAATTGACTAAAGTTAAGTTATACAAATAAAGACTAAAGTTATACAAAAATGGACTAAAGTTATACAAATAAGGACTAAAGTTATACAAAAATGGACTAAAGTTATACAAAAATTGACTAAAGTTATACAAATATGGACTAAAAGTTATACAAATATGGACTAAATTTATACAAACAGTACTTATATAAATACAAATTTATAGTGTTGGTTTTTATTTGTAATTTTTTGTTGTTATAATTATATTTTTTTTCATTTGTCAACAAAGAGAAATGAGAAAACAAAAGTAATACAAATACTTTCATTGAAGTTACACACATTTCTACTGGAGTTATACATTCGTTGAGTAGAAGTTATTCATATCGTTATTAGAGTTATACATTCATTGAGTAGAAGTTCAACACATTCCTAATGTAGATATTTGTATAACTTTAGTCAATTTTTGTATAACTTTAATCCTTATTTGTATAACTTTAGGCAATATTTGTATAACTTTAGTCCATTTTTGTATAACTTTAGTCCTTATTTGTATAACTTTAGTCCATATTTGTATAACTTTAGTCCATTTTTGTATAACTTTTAGTCCTTATTTGTATAACTTTAGTCCTTATTTGTATAGCTTTAAACCATTTTTGTATAACTTTTGTATAACTTTTGTTGTTATAATTGTATAACTTTAGTCAATTTTTGTATAACTTTAGACCATTTTTGTATAACTTTAGTCCATAACAGTATAACTTTTGTCCATAACCGTGTATACTTTAGTCATTTTATATCATTTTTTTATAAAAATGTGAAATATAAGATTAAAAATCAACAAATTATAAGAATTTTAATATAGCTAAGATTAAAACAACAAATTTTATGAAAAATATTTTAGTAGATCTTAGATGAAAAAAAGTATATCACAAAAAAAAACGATATTTAAAACCCGAAATCTTAAAAAAAAACGTATAACAAGAAGAGATTGAAAAGAATAAATAACAACAAAAACCAAACAAAAAATTAACAAATAAAATAAACCGACCTCAAACAACAAATTTAACACAAAAAAAAAAAAAAAAAAAAAAAAAAAAAAAAAAAAAACCGAGTTTGTAGAATTTACCGATGGCGGTGGTGGAGGTGGGTGGTGGGTGGCGGTGGGGGTGGGTGGTGGGTGGTGTCGGGTGGGATAGTGGTGGGTGGTGGTGAATGAGGAAGAGAGGAATGAATGATTTATTTGAGTTTTTTGATTTATTTGGATTTTTTGGGTTTTTTGATTTATTTGGGTTTTTTGGGTTTTATTTATTTATTTGGGTTTTTGGGGTTTTTTATTTATTTGGATTTTTTGGGTTTTTTATTTTTTGGGGTTTGAGAGAGGAGATGAGTTGTGTGATATGTGAGAGAAGTGGATGAGAGGAAATGAAGTTATAGTGAATTAGTGATTAATTAGAAGGATTAGTGAGGGAGGAGAGAATGAGTGATATTAGTCCATAAACACACTTTTTGAAGGTTGATCTTGGCCATCCATTTTCACCATCCAAGGGCCCTTAATAGAACTTATAGACTCAAATACATATGGTGGACTTACCCCCCCCCCTCTCTCTCTCTCTCTCTCTCTCTCTCTCTCTCTCTCTCTCTCTCTCTCTCTCTCTCTCTCTCATATATATATATATATATATATATATATATATATATATATATATATATATATATATATATATATATATATATATATATATATATATATATAAGAGTTCTAGTAAGTCCCTCACATCATATGAGTCCCTAAGTCCTTATAAGGGCTTTTGGATGAAAGGGATGGAGGGATGAGATTACATCTCATTGAAGGGTCACAAATCTCCCTCCCTAATCTCCCTCCCTAATCCTTGTATAACTCCTTCTAATCTTGTATAACTCCTTCCTTATTGTAACTTCCATACCCACTTCCTCATTATTCATTTTCTCACCCTTATCTCATTCCCTTTCTCTCTCTTTCTTCACTCCCATATTTCTGGAAAAAAAAAACCCAAAAAAAAAATTCCCTCATCCCTCACACCCCCCAAACCCGGCACCCACCAACAACCCTCCTGACCACCGCCACTACCCCCGCACCACCCGACAACAGCAACAGCCTCCACACCATCAGCACAACCGTCACCCTCCGTCAACTACCACGCCTCCTCCAGATTCGCCGCCTCCTCCCTCCCGCCGTCCTTCCTTCCTCCTCCCGCCGTCACCCCCGCACCTTCTGCCGCCAATCCTCCCTCCACCGACATCAACAACCTTCAGATCTCGTTCCATTTTTTTTGGTTTTCAGATCTCCCCTTTTCCTCTTCCTTTCTCTTTTTTTTTAGTCCATGTTGGTTTGATTTTTCGATTGTTGGTTTGATTTTTTCGATTGTTGGTTTCATCTGTCATTGTTGGTTTGATTTTTCGATTTTGTTTTTATTTTTTTGGTTTTTTTTCGGTTTTTCAGATCTCGTTCCATTTTGTTTTTTTTTTTGGTTTTTTTTTTTTGGTTTTTATTGTCACTGATCTCGTTTTTGTATGGGTTTTGTTTTATTTTCATTTTCCATTTTTTTAATTTTTCAGATTTACTTTATTTTGTTCTTTGTTTTTTGGTTTTTGTTATTTTGTTATTTTGTTTTTTTTTTTTTGTGTTTTTGTCAGATTTACTTTATTTTGTTATTGTTATTTGGTTTTTTAATTTTTGTTGGTTACTGATGGTGAAGTCGTGGTTGTTATTTAATTTTTTTTCAGATTTAACATTTGTTGATTAATTACGATTTTTCATATTTATTTGGTTTTATAAAAGTTATACTATTTACGACTAAAGTTATACACTTAAAACATTAAAGTTATACTATTTACGACTAAAGTTATACATTTAAAATATTAAAGTTATACTATTTACGACTAAAGTTATACCCTTTAAACATTAAAGTTATACTATTTACGACAAAAGTTATATTTTTCAAAAATTAAAGTTATACAATTTATATTATTTTGTTGTGTGTTGTTATTTACTTATTTTTTATTTTTTTATTTTAAATATGTCTTATATTACATTTTGATATTTAGATAATGGCTTTATTTTTTCAGATCTAATATTGTTGGTTTAAAGTTAGTATTGGTGGTTTTTAGGATTTCGGTTATATATTGGACTAAAGTTATACGATTTTGGACTAAAGTTATGCGATTTTGTAGTAAAGTTACACAATTTTGGATTAAATTTATACAAATATGGACTAAAGTTATACATGTGAAGGACTAAAGTTATACAAAAATGGACTAAAGTTATACAAATATGGACTAAAGTTATACAAATAAGGACTAGAGTTATACAAAAATTGACTAAAGTTATACAAAAATGGACTAAAGTTGTACAAAAATGGACTAAATTTATACAAATATGGACTAAAGTTATACAAATATGGAGTAAAGTTATACAAATATGGACTAAATTCATACAAAAAGTATTTATATAAATTCCAATTAATTTATCGAAAATGGACTAAAGTTATACAAAAATGGACTAAAGTTATACAAAAATGTGCTAAAGTTATATAAATAAGGAGTAAAGTTATACAAAAACTGGGCTATGGTTATACAAAAATTGACTAAAGTCATTGAAATTATACACATTTCTACTGGAGTTATACATTCGTTGAGTAGAAGTTATTCATATCGTTACTAGAGTTATACATTCATTGAGTAGAAGTTCAACACATTCCTAATGTATTTGTATATCTTTAGTCCATTTTTGTATAACTTTAGTCCATTTTTGTGTAACTTTAGTCCTTATTTGTATAACTTTAGTCCATATTCGTATAACTTTAGTCAGTTTTGTATAACTTTAGTCCTTATTTGTATAATTTTAGTCCATATTTGTATAATTTTAGTCTTATTTGTATAACTTTAGTCCATATTTGTATAATTTTAGTCAGTTTTTGTATAACTTTAGTCCTTATTTGTATAACTTCAGTCCATATTTGTATAACTTTAGGCAATTTTTGTATAACTTTTGTCCATTTTTGTATAACTTTAGTCCATAACAGTATAACTTTAGGCAATTTTTGTATAACTTTAGTCCATTTTGATATAATTTTAGTCCATAACAGTATAACTTTTGCCCATAACTATGTAACTTTAGTCATTTTATATCATTTTTATATAAAAATGTGAAATATAAGATTAAAATCAACAAATTATAAGAATTTTTATATAGCTAAGATTAAAACAACAAATTTTATGAAAAACATTTTAGTAGATCTTAGATGAAAAAAAGTATCTCACAAAAAAACGAGATTTAAAACCCGAAATCTTAAAAAAAAGCGTATAACGAAGAGATTTGAGAAAATGAATAAAAAAACGAGAACTAACAAAATAAAAGACAATTAAAAGAAAATAAAAGACAACAAAAAAAATGAATGAAAAAAACAACTCAAAACATAAAAATTAACATCAAAACGAAAAAAAAAAAACGAAAAAACAAAATACCGAGGTGGCGGCGGTGGGGTGGCGGCGGCTGGGGTGGTGGGTGGTGAGTTGGTGTCGGGTGGGGTGGTGGTGGGTGGTGGTGAATGAAGATGAGAGGAGTGGGTGATTTATTTGGGTTTTGGTTTTTGGGATTTTGGGTTTTTTTTAGAGAAGAGAGAAAAGTGAGATGTAGAGAGAGGATAAGGAGTTGTGATAATGAGATGATGAATGATTAATGAGGTTGGTTTATTGAATTGATGAGTTAATTAGAGAAAAGGTGGAGGGATTAATTTGTAGCCACATATTGACATCAAATCCTAGCCTTCCATTGCCTTGATCCAATGGCCCTTAGAAGACTTATGGACTCAAATATATATGGTGGACTTAGTTGATCTCTTATATATATATATATATATATATATATATATATATATATATATATATATATATATATATATATATATATATATATATATATATAGTGTAAAGATCATCTAAGTCCACCTCTTACATTTGAGTCCATAAGTTCCCTTTAGAGCCATTGGATGAGGAAGATGGAGGGTTGAGATTGGAAGCAAAAAAAGGAGGATTAATGCCTAATAAAACACTCCCCCTCTCTACTTTACTAATCCACACTAATCAAATATTAATCCACTATATAACCTTTATTTTTCCACCAACTTCTCTCTCATTCACACAATTCACTTCTCTACTCCCTCTCTAAAACCCAAATTAATTCAAAACCCAAATAATTCTCTCATCCTAAAAAACCCAAATAATTCAAAATCTAAAAAATAAAAAAAATTCCCTCCATTTTTATCATCCTCTCTCTCAAACAAACCAACTAAAACAAAACCCAAAAAAAACTCTTCTCCACCACCACCGGCCTACCCGTCCACCACCACCGTTACCTCACCACCCCACTACCGCCTCCTTCCACCTCGAACCTCGCACCACAAACACCACCCACAACCGACACCACCTCCTCACCCCTCGCCAACACCAATCACCTCCTCGGCTCCTCCGCCTCCCTCCTCCTACTGTCGCCTACCTCAACAAACTCCACCCCACAACACCACCTCACCCATCGCCACCACTCACGGCCACCACACCACTCACGGCCACCACACCACTCACGACCACCAGACACTCACGGCCACCACACCACGACCCGCTTCAGCGCCACCATCCCACCACGACACCACCTCCTCTTCTCCCTCCTTCCACGTCTCCTCCTCCACCACACGCCCACCCACCACCACACCGAAACCACCCCAGATCTGCGGCTGCACCTCCACCGACTGCTTCCACCCTCACCGACACCTCTTCTCTTTTTCTTTTCCGTCTTTCAATTCCAGATCTCTTTTTTATTTTTTATTTTTTTTTTCTTCAATTTTGTTCGTTTGTGTGTGTTTTTGGTTTGTGTGTGTTTTTGGTTTGTTTGTCGTTTTTTTTTTTGTTTTTTCTGATTTTTTTTTCTTTTGTTTTTAGGTTTGTCTGTCGTTTTTTTTTGTTTTTTCTGATTTTTTTTTCTTTTGTTTTTACATGTTTTGTTTTTTTTCATTATGAACTAGATATTTTAAATTTTTAGATCTCACATAATATCTAGTTTTAAAAATTTCAGATCTCAAAGTTTTGTTGTTGTTGTTGTGAATTGTTATTATAAATTATATTATATTTTGATTTTAATATTAAATCTACTAAATATGAAATATTTTCTTTATATTTTTTTTCTTAGTTCTTATTTTTATTTTGTGAGATATTTTTATTTTAGTTTTAGATGTACAAAATAGATCTAAGATTATTTGTTGATTTTAATCTTAGATATATTTAAAATATAGTCTTATTTTTAAGGTATTACACTTTTTCCATTAAAATTACACTTTTTTTTTTATTAAAATAACACTTTTTTCGGCTAGAATAACACTTTTTTCGGCTAGAATAACACTTTTTTCTGCTAGAATAACACTTTTTTCGACTAAAATTACACTTTTTCTGCTAAAATTACATTTTTTGTTGTTGCTAGAATTACACCTTTTTCTGTTAAAATCACACTTTTCTCCATTAAAATTACACTTTTTTCTGTTAAAATTATACATTTTTTTGCTAGAATAACACTTTTTTCGGCTAAAATTACACTTTTTGTTGTTAGAATTACACTTTTTTCTGTTAAAATTATACTTTTTTTTTGCTAGAATAACACTTTGTTCGGCTAAAATTACACTTTTTTGTTGTTAGAATTACACTTTTTTCTGTTAAAATTACACTTTTTTTTGCTAGAATAACACTTTTTTCGGCTAAAATTACACTTTTTGTTGTTAGAATTACACTTTTTTCGGTTAGAATTACACTTACCTCTATTGGACTAATGTTACACTCTCCATGGACTTGGTCATATTCTCATATTCTCATTGGACTAATGTTACACTCTCAACGGACTAAAATTTTATTCTCAGTGGACTGAAATTATATTTTTCTGGACTAAAATTACACTTTTCTGGACTAAAATTACATTCTCCTTGACTAAAAATAACAATCTCATTGGACTGAAATTACACTTACCTGGACTAAAATAACACTTTTTGTCATTAAAATAACACTCGTAAAATGCTAAATTACAATAACTTGTGATAAAATGACAAAAATTCAAAATATTATTCGTTAAAATCACTCGGAAAAGATTGAAGTTAAACTTGTAAAACGCTAAATTCTCGAAAATATTCCTTAAAATTACACTTTTTGCTGTTAGAATTACACTCGTAAAATCCTAAAATGTCGAAAACTTGTCTCGAAAAAAAAAACGAAAAAAACGAAATAGTCGAAAACTTGTCTCGAAAAAAAAACGGAAAAAACCGAAACAGGAAAAATGTTAACAAATTTTTCATAAACTTTGAAGTATAAGACAAAATATGGTGTTAATTATGTATGATAATGAATTAGTGAATGTATTATTAAAACTAGAGAGAGAAGTGAATTAATTAGTGTTAAGTGTGTTTTTTGCTTTCAATCTCAACCTTCCACCATGCATGATCCAAGGGTTGTGGGAGGGACTTATGGACTCAAAAAAAAAAGGGACTTAGAAGAACTTTGCTCTATATATATATATATATATATATATATATATATATATATATATATATATATATATATATATATATATATAGAGAGAGAGAGAGAGAGAGAGATTGGATTTGGTGATTTTGGTTCTTATGGTGAGTTGTGAGTTGGGGGAATCTCAACCATTAGATTAAATTAGAGATGAGTGGCCAAGATTAATCTTAGTTGTCATATAAAAGCTTTGTTATTTAGTTTATTTTTTATTTTTTCTAGTGCTACTCTTTTTATTTTTTACTTTAATTTTTTTATCTCGTTTTTTTTTTACCTCGTGTTATTATGCTTTTTTTTACAACTTTGATTTTTTTTTCTCTTATGTTTTTATCTAATTTTCTCATTATGTTACTTTTTTTTCTTTTTCTTTTTGTACCAAATTTTTTTTTGCTTGAATTTTTTTTTCACTCTTATTTTTTTTTACCTCGTGTTATGTTGTTATTGTGCTTTTTTTTTAACTTGATTTTTTAACGACTTTGATTTTTTTTCTCTTTTTTTTTACCACATGTTATTGTGATGTTATTGTTATTCCGCTGTTATTGTGATGCTATTATGCTGTTACTTTGATTTTTTTTTACGACTTTGATTTTTTTTCTTTTTTTTACCACGTGTTATTGTGCTGTTATTCTACTGTTATTCTGCTATTATTGTGTTGTTATTCCGGTGTCACTTTGATTTTTTTTACGACTTTGATTTTTTTTTTACCACGTGTTATTCTGCTGTTATTGTGATATTATTCCGGTGCCACTTATATTTTTGTACTACTTTGATTTTTTTTACTACTTTGATTTTTTTACTCTTTTTTTACCGCATGTTATTGTGCTATTATTCTGGTGCTATTGTGATGTTATTCCGGTGCCACTTTGATTTTTTTTACTACTTTTGATTTTTTTTACTTTTTTTTCTATCACGTGTTATTGTGCTGTTATTCTGGTGTTATTGTGATGTTATTCCGGTGTCACTTTGATTTTTTTTACTACTTTTGATTTTTTTTACTTTTTTTTTACCACGTGTTATTGTGTTGTTATTCTGGTGTTATTGTGATGTTATTCCGGTGTCACTTTGATTTTTTACTACTTTGATTTTTTCTCTTTTTTTACTACGTGTTATTGTGCTGTTATTCTGGTTGTATTGTTATTCTGGTGTTATTGTGATGTTATTTCGGTGTCACTTTAATTTTTTTTTACTACTATTGATTTTTTTTTTCTCTTTTTTTTCTCGTGTTATTGTGCTATTAATGAATTTGCCACCAAGCTATACCGCATGATTAAGAATGTATAGGCGAATCATACCTGAAACACAATAATGAATTTGCCACCAAGCTATACAAACAAATTGATGGGCATTACTCAAACCCAAGTTTCGTAGCTTAATGTAGAACTATGCCGGACTTATAAATTCTAACTCTCTTGTGCTGTGCTATCGTCAGACACCACATACTTGAATCTGCCGAGTAAAATGCATAAACTTTGGCCCATTGGTGGTGTCCATTTTACCTATTATGAGGCTATGACGGAATAAACAGAATGCACGTGTCGTCTGGCTTAGCTAGTAAAGGCATAAATGGTGGTACTCCTGTCTGAGATTCGGACCTTATCAGCATCAGAGTTACCCTTGTGGTCGTCTGTATACCAAAAGAAAGTAGTAAGAACGATAGATTGAATATTTTAACTATGTAGAATTTGACACTCGATTACAGTTTTTAATCCATTTGAAGATGCGTTGTATACCAAAAAAAAAAGTAGTAAGCCGTTGTTGCAATCGTCACATGCAATTGAACCCGAAACCCGCCGCTCCATTCATCACCAAACTGGGATGTCATCAACACAAGCACAACCCGATACGGAGTAGTACTAATCACTATCCAACTCAACACCAACAACAAAGATGATCCATCATTGCTTCTCCTCCGGTCAAACCCCGCTCCATTGAAACCGAGTACAAATCGGCCCGTCATCCCACACCACCATTGCTTCTCCAACACCACCATTGTTTCTGCAAAGCATGGAGAATCAAATTCTAGCTTAGTCGGGTTTGATGTCCAAGCTATCTCTGATCAACTTGCATACATCCTCCGAGGTGAAACCAATCTCAAAATATTGAAGAAAAACAGAACAACCGCCGGCTTAAATCTCACATTCTTGGCGAGGACATGGCTCCGGAGTTAAAGTTGAACTTGAGCTAAACATGGGCGGGGGACTCATCATATCGTAAAACCGAATCGCTCATCATCATAAAAGCGCCGCTTATGCGGCTAATGCGGAAGTGCGTCTCGGAGGAGCAGTTATCCAAGAGAGACAATTTGAACACTTGTTTGTTGTAAATTTTTGAAATAGAGACGAGAAATGGCGGTGAACTCAACATTAAGCCACAATTCGAATAAAATAATCACATTTAGTTAAATTAAATGATTATATTATAACTTGCTAGAAGCAGCCATGGAAACCACGCCTCGAGGACCGCGTCGAGAGGAAGATAAACGCAGATGTGAGTCCGATTGAGTACAGAAACAACAGTAAAGAAACATTTGATCGAGTTCGCCGTCCTGATTTGCTTCATAATCTCAATTCCCTAGGAAATTTGATTACATCGTCTTGATTAGTACTAAGATGAGCGAAGAGCTTGACGGATCTGACCGTTGAGGAACAACTCGTCGGCGGTAGACATTGACTCACCGATTTATGGCGAGTTAGACGAGTCAACTCGGGGGGAGAACTCGAACGAGGCAGCAGACGATGAAGCGTCGGAAGTTGTCGGAGCAATGGCGGACCTTTCGGTGGTGATGGCGTAGTGCATGGTCGGTTTTGAGAGAAACAACGTTGTTTGATGGGGTGGTTATGGTAATGGTGGTTTTGGAGTTTGGAGAGTGAGGTTAGCATCCATGGTGTTGGTCTAATGGATCATCTCACAAAAGCTTGATTACAGAAAACTTACCAGATGTCGATCTTTTTATGTTCTTTGTGTTGGTATAAGATCTCAGCCATCTATTTGCTATCATCTAATGGTTGAGATTTTTCAAACTCACAACTCACCGTAAGAACCAAACTCACGAGATCCCGCCTCTATATATATATATATATATATATATATATATTGATTATATGGATGTCCATATGTTAGGATATTTTAGAGTTATTGTATTAATGAAACTCTACCCTATTGTATGTGTGTATATATATACTCCTTATAATGGAATAAGAATACAGTTCTGTCTCTATTCTCTTCTCTCTACCTTCTCTCTACTATCCTCTCTTTTCTTTTCTTTATTTCACAACATATACATGGAGTATAAAACATTGATTATGTCTAAGTCTAACTACCTCTTACTTTCAAAGTACTCCGTAGTTTATATGTTGTATTTTAAATACTTTGAAGATAATCTCAAAAATAATATTTGAAAAAATTCAATCTATTTTATTTATAGGTAAAATCTTCAAGGTCATTATATAAAAATATCTTTCTTTTACAATTATAATAATAAAATAGTGGGCAAACCTGCTATGGTGCATTTCACAGCTTTTTTTTTTTCCATCTAGATTTTTAACTAACGAGTTCACGACAGGAAAAAGGCAAACAACTCTAAGTAATCTATACAAGTCAAGTAAACAGTGAGGTAGATAAAACGGACAGTCTCTTCTTTCCTCTTGTGTTTCGATAGTAGCTTCAAGATTACCCAACAGGTAGACGAATAAATCACTCACATCATACATAGTGGGCAAACAATTTGGGGAGGAGAAACTGAGATGGCATATATAGTTTGCATACATCAATATGACATTCCAATTGATGGCAAAGAAACGCAAGTTTGGAGGGAAGGAGAATAAGTAGAAGCAATGCTATATGAGTTGAGCCTTGCAGGGATTTTCAGTGCAGCGACATACAGGTTTACCAGCAGCTTCCCATCCATTAAAGCCGCGCTCAAGAACCATTATGTCTTTTATCCCCGACTCTCTTGCCGTTTCTGCAAGATACTCTGACAGTCTCCGGGCACATTTAGGGCCGCGCACCTACAAAAACGAATGTACATTAGTACTATATAATCTGTAAACATCCTTTTCCTGAAAAATTAGTAGCTGCACATGAACTCCAACAAAAAAAAAAACGATGCGTATGTACTAACTTTTTCAAGCGTGAACTCCTATATAGTTTTTAGATCAAATGTATCACCCAAGTTGAGTTCACGACTTCTGGTACAGGTAAGTTTGGGTTCAAGCTGTTTTCAAGTTAGTGGTTACGAGTCAGGTCAACTGGGTTATTTTTGGGTCGTGCACATCTTACAAATTAGGTATTTTTGGTCGTCTTGGAACTTTTTTGGGTCAGAGTCGATCCTGAATGGTGAATTCAGGTTTGGCTCACATCCATTTAAATCACTCCATTGATTACAACAGTTAGAGGGCCAAGATGCACATAACTATTCAAGGCGCCTCCAGAGAATTAGTAGGGACCAGTGAGCAACTGGCAAGTGGCAGGGAAATTGATAGGTTTCATGAAGTAGATCAAACCTCTTATTTAATGTGCGCATGTAATTCTATACGGGACACTATGTCCAAATTTGTATGAAGTAGAATTTTGGGCTTCAATAAAGGCAAATATGCCAAATAAAGGGTCAGCAAATAGATAAACAAAGACTTAACAAGTAGGAACCTGGACACACAACAAAGAAAAACATTAGCCAGACCTCCAGCAAAAAAACACCATTGATTACAAGAGTTCCATCAATAAAGGTATTTTTGGTGGATCTTGGAACTTTGTTGTAAATGATCCATCAACAGTTAGAGGGCCAAGATGCACTAAATCACTCCATTGATTACAACAATTCCATCATTACTTTGAAAGTGATTCAATCATTTTGGACATAAAAAAGAGGCCATGACTTTTATTTGTTGGAGCATCCTGAAATGGGATAAGCCAAGGAAGTAGCTGTGTCTAAACATGTTGCTACCAACCCTTAGGAGAAGATTAGATAGCAAAGATAAGCAGCAATGTCGCAGCGCATCACGTGTTTGCTACCAAATATAGGCTGTCAAAATCTCTAAATCACCAATTCATCAGAATATATAAAACAGGAAAAACTTATGAATCCCAATTCCAAAGATTAAACAATTAGTCGAGACCCAACATTCTACCACCAAACATTGTTGGGGCCGTGGCTGAACTAGGGGGAGCTAGAAGGCGTGATAGCCCTTGCAGCAATGAAAATTTTGGGACTTTGTCAAAATATTTGTTTTTTTTTTTTCACCTAGCTACACAAATCCTAATTTCGCCACTACGAGCAGGGTTGTAAGATTTTTTACCGGGCGACGTCTCATTGAATTATTTTTCACAAGACTAAAATCCCAATCAAAACCCTAAATAGCAGAGGTCGATAAAATTAAAATTGACCGACAAAAAACAACAATTGACGAAAACGCAATAAGAAGAAGGAAACCTGGCTAAGAGCACAGTGAAAGATGAGGGTATCTTTGGAATGAAGTTGTTGAACAAGATTAGGGATTTTATCCATGAAAGTGTCGCTAGCAAAGTGTAGAGATCCTGCTATGTGACCGTCGTAACTCCTCTCATCATCCCTATAAATATAAATATAAATAAATTTCCAGGGTATAATAAAAGGAAAACACAAAAACACGGGGAGTATAGTAATGGAAAGGAAAGTCGAGAAGGGAGAATAATACCTTACGTCGACGATGGCGAAATTGGGGCGACGGGTACGAAGAGAGAGAAGTTGAGAGGCTGTGATGTATGATATGTTGTGCGCCATTGTCGTCGCCTCTGCTGCTTGCTTTGTCTCTAGCTTTGTATCTACGCCTTTTTTCTTCTTTTGTTTACCTTGTACTAGCCCCATTTTTTTTGTCATTTGGGTTATTTGGGTACCCCCCATACGAGCGTAAATGAGCGCTTCGGTCCAAAAACGTTCGTAATCAGATTCGTCAAAGGTTCAAAGCTCCGTTTGAGTTCTGTTAAATTCTTCTCCAGTCAAGATAGAACTCGCTAATAACTAAATTGGAAGATTGTTTGTGTCTTGCAATTGTTTTACTTTTAAATTTTAAGCTACGCTTGAGTCTTTTCGTCCTGCTCCTAATCTTCAACTTTTTAGGTTCGTATTCAAATTTGTCAAAGGTAGCTCAATTTGACTATGGTTAAATACTTTTCGGTCTCAATTTTGTTCCCTAGTTATGGTTGATCTAGCTCGAGCCAAGATAGAACTCGTTGATACTTAAATTGGAAAATTGTTTGCGTTATTTCAATTGTTTTAGTTTTAAATTTTAATCTACGTCCGGGTCTTCCACTGATCCACCCTTGATCTTTAACTTTACCCTATTCCAGTTTCATTAAAATTGAATCAATTATAACTTTAGTTACGAGGTACTCGTAATTCGGAGTAATGTAGGATCAATTCAATATAGCCATTGGGCTACATTTTCCAATTGCGAGTATAATTATGCCCTGAAAAATTAAGTGTGAGCAAACATGAGAAGATTCCGAGATGGATTGATCAAATCTGGGTATTTTAATCTAGAAATGGAATCATGGAGAAAAAAATCTGCTCCCTCCGTGCCAGCCAATTGTTGTCATTGATTTTAGCACAAAGACTAAGGAAAGAGAAGGGGGCTTAAATGACAAGCGGAACAAATTGAGTGTGAAGGATCAAATTGCACATCAAATTCATTTTCAAAATAAAAAGGACAGCTATTGACTGAGACACCCAAAAATAAAAGACAACAAATGACCAGAACATAGGGAAGTCCTATTCTACATCCAAAGTAGCTGTTTTTTTAACCTTTGAATATGACATTTCTCCATGAGTAACATTACTAGCCTTCTTTACAACTTTCTCATCTCATAAAACAATCAAGTAGTAACCGAGCGTGAATTTTGCTTTGTTCAATTGACATGTCCAACAGTCAACACACGCCATTTTACAAAATACTCCGTAAGGAAGTTGAAGGTATCTGTACCATGACTATTTCTTATTTTCTCCAATAAAAAAACCACGATAAATGATCTTTTACCCGCGCCCAAGTTTGAACAAGAACAAACCTACATGACGATCCGTTAATTAACGAATACGTTCGTTCCATGCCAACCTGATTCATACAGATCATACAGTCATTATGGTTCAGGTGATTTAGGGAGCACGGCTGTCAAGTCAGCTTTCAGACCATTTACAAACGAGTGGTTTCAGGCCATTTTCCAGCCAAGTATTACAGACAGACAATTAGTATTTAAGTCTACTTCCGAATTCCAATTGTTCACAGCAGGTATGAGTGTCAAATTTGGTCAGAACAGCTTTGTGTGGGTCAAATTTTGCCTGGTAGCAATACGGGCCTCAAAACAAGATCAAGTTATATTAACACATCGGCCAACAAAAAATAAATAGAAGGGCAACAAATAATGAACTCTAGTATAGCTTTTTTAAAATACTGTAATTAACACTTGTCTTCTTAACACATTATCCTTAGGTACAAAAACATGACTTCACATGGACATCAACTTAGGACCGTTATCCGGTAAACCCATGCCAGCAGCTAGATCAGCATCTATTTGGCAATGTGGTGCAACATCACTTGCCATCAGCTTCAAACTGCAAAATTACCAAAAAAAGAAAATACAATTAACCCTTCTTCATTTACTATCTGAATTTTGAGAAACTTAGAGACACCACTTAATTTACAAGCTATTTTCTCCCAATTATGATGTGCTTCCAACGCAAAGCTAATATACATTTCATTTCAACGGGTTTCATTATCATTTCTTGTCTTTCATATCCAGTTAGAACTTAACCGTGCCTTAAAGCAAGTCAATGGCGTGCCTAAGCTGACAAGCTAATTAATTTCTTTACATCCGATGACAAGTGGTACTGTATTTTCAACACCATCGAAGTATGCCATATCATGTGTCATATCAGTACCAGAAATAAAGCTAAAGACACACTTAACACCGTGAGGGGTTCTAAAACTAGTTCAACACCTAGAATAGAACATTTAACTGTTAACTGTCAACAAGAGATGAATCAGATATTGTAGAATGCTATAACTGCAGATTCCAAACAGATCGTTTCTGGAAGACCGTGAAGCAGAAACAGCAATATTTGCCAGAAGCAGCAATGAGTAAAAAAGCATGATATACCAATACAAAAATCCCTACCAGTACCAAAAACATTCCGCCAATATCACTAGTAAATACTCCGTATTGGTTTTAGTTTTCTAGAGTCCTTTTCTTCTCCTATAGAGTCAAAGGTAAGTACACGGAGATAGTAACTCCCTGGCTTCCCCTATGCCCACGATGTATGACATATATCATGTCATATCCAATGTCAGAAGGGATCGGCACAGGAAACAAGACCAATTTAAGGTTCCGAGCATCATAGTATGAGTGAGCATAGAATTAAATTAGACATTCCCAACCACCTTAAACTAATAAGAGAAGAATTGCCTTATATCTTAGGTGAATGTGCCATAGTAGCACACAAACAACAGGAGCATGGTATTAAATCCAGATAGCAACACCATATTGCAACCCAGTTGTCAAAATTTGGAAGATTCTTTTTCGTACAAGAGCTGACAAAATTATTTTTTAGAAATCCAAAGTTACATTCTTTTTCGTACAAGAGCTGACAAAATTATTTAACATTCTTTCAAAAGAGCTTTTGCAAACCCACACATTAAACGAGCACAAATGAATCTTCTCGAAAACAAACACCCCTGATTCAATCCTAAGTTTCCATACTGATCAGAGACCGTCTGGCATCGTATCTACAAAGTCCATCCCAGACTACAGATAAACCACAAAAAATATCCATCCATGATCCAACACCAACTTGCCAATTAAACAAAGAGCACTTTTTTAAAACTAAGCTATTAAGCAAGATATAACACACAACCGAAATCAACCGTCTTAAAACTCCGAGCAAAGAGTTTGAATAATGTTTGTGAATTGTGATGAGTCACTTTAGCCTTCATGCCAACGATAACTGGGTTTATAGTAATTTTTTTTTTTAGACAACTGTGTGGGTTTATAGTAATTTGACACCAACTAATACTGTTCATTTAGCTGCCCTAGTTCGAGTTCGTATTCATGTCAACTCAGCAGCAAATCAGCTCAACTAAATACAAATAACTGAAAATAAAAGAAAATAGAAAGAAATACCGTTTCTTATGGCGCTTAGTAGTGAAGTGCAAATCTCTGACAGTAACATTGGCAAAGTAACGATCACAGTGAAGACAGTAATACTGACCCATACCAGGTAAATCTTCATCAATTGGCAATGGCTTCCCTTCACCATTATTGGTCTTCTTGAGCGTGTCGTAAACGACGTCGTCTCCCATTGCTTCGAATTTAGAACGACGGTGAGTTTTGTGGGAGTATCTACGCTTCTTCACGTTTCTATGTGGGCACTTCCCTCCCATTTTTTTGTGGTGGTGTTTGGATTTTGGTTTCTAGGGTTTTGTACTCCTGTAAACCCTAATTGAGAGATTTTCCCCAATTGAGTTGGGATCGATGTTTTTATGGAAGAAAATTGGGTTTGTTATTCATGAGTCACGGGTTTGGGTCAAAACAAACACAAATTCTCATTTGTGACGGCGATATCCGTCGTAAGCTTGCGACGGGTCGAATACATACCATATTAAATTTTATATTCGGTGTAGTGGGGGGCAGATGAAGAGCATGTGGCTCTGCCACTTTCAGTGCTTTTTAATTCTTTATGGGTCCTGCTATACGTCGTCGACAATTTACTAATTGTCGTCGACAATTAATGTAAATTTCCAAGTTTGTCCTCCATAACATAACTCCATTTCCGTCTCACTAAAATGCAATTTCCGTCTCACTAAAACACAAGTCAATTTCCGTCTCACTAAAATCTTTCAAACAAAAAAAAAAGACGGTTTTTCAAAAAAAAAAAAAAGCGGGATTTGTAATTAACAACATGAACGAGAACTTAACGACTATCGATTACCGCACCAAAAATTAATCTAAGTCAGAAAATGATTTTTTTTTCAAAAAAAAAAAAAAATGAAAAAAAATTTCCGGACGAAAAACATTTTCGTCCAGACCAAGGTCCCGGACAAAGAAAATTTTCGTCCGGACCATGGTCCGACAAAAATATTTTCGCCCGTCCGGACCAGTGCAGGCGAAAAATATTTTCGTCCGATTTTTTTTTTTTTTTTTTTTTTTAAAAAAAAAAAAATTAATTTTTTTTTTTTTTTCGGACGAAAATATTTTTCGTCTGGACTGGTTCTGGACGAAAATATTTTCTCTCGTCTGGACGGGTCCTGGACGAAAAATATTTTTTATCGGATCATGGTCGGGACGAAAAATTTCTTTGTCCGGACTTGGTCCGGACGAAAAATTTCTTCATCCAGGCTCTTTTTCAACAATTTTTTTTTTAAAAAAAAATTATTATTTTCCGTCTTAAATTAGTTTTGGGTGCGTGGATCGATAATCGCTAATTAAAATAAGTTTCAATAAATTAAAAAATTAAAATAAAACGAACTATCCCCGAACGGGGTTTATTAGTAATTATTAATTATTTTTTTACGAAAACAAAACAAGACGGAAAAAATATAAGGGGGAGTGTGAGGGAGGGGTAGTTTTGGAAGTTCATTAAAATTGTCGACGATAATTAGTAAATTGTCGACGACCTTTAGCAGGCAGGTTCTTTATACTCCCTCCTATTCATTTTAACTATCCCCTTTCAAAAGGGCACGCAAATTAAGAGGAGAGTTATTTTATTGTAAAGTATTGTGGTGATGTAAGGTAATTGGAGAGAGGGAAGGTATTATTGTGGGGTAAGATGATTAAAATAAGTATTGTTGTAGGGTAAGGTGATTAAAATAAGTATAAAACTTTACTAAATAAGGAAAGAGGGGGAGTTATATGAATAGATGAAAAAGGAAAGGGGGGAGTTAAAATGAATAGGAGGGAGTATTACTTTTCCTATCAAACCTTTAATTGCAGGTGGGATTGCTACTTTTTTGTGTATAACAATTCACAAATAGGATTATACATTCAGTTGTACCATAAGCATTGTATAACCAAGGTATAAAAATCTGAGCTTATATGTATTCTTTCTGAGTTAATTCAAAGTTCATGTTTTTAATATGTAAATGGATGAGCTCAATACTTTCTAATAAAGCTCATATTTTCTAACATAAAGTTTGGATACTTTATCACAAAACTCAGATTCTACACCATACAACATATAGAACAGGTTGTATAGTCCATGAATTGATAACAATTCTACCCTAACAACGACCACAAATTCTCATTACTCATCTCATTCTCATCCACGATTTCATTTTTATTCATCTCCTTCATCCATCAACTATTATTCATCTCATTCATCATTACCATAAAAATTATTTCATTAATTTTAACAACATTCATATCTCATTCCAAAATTATGTTATGTTTTTCGTATTTGATTCATTAATTTCTTGTTTAAATATTTAATAACAATTCATCTCATCTATAAATATTATTAAAAGGGTAAATCTTAAAAGTCACGTAGACAATGTCACCTCGCATTACTAAATGTCACCTTGCATTAGCAAAATTCCACATCACCAATCCTCCATGTAGTATGACGTGTTTAATTAAGTGGATAATTCATGTTCGTATAATGATCCATTTAAAACGTTACACAAATTAAAAAATATTTACATAAAAAATAAATTAACATAACAAACATTAAATTTTGCCCTTTTTAATTTCTAGATAAATTAAAAACCAAAATTTATACTAAATTTTAAATTCTACGTTTATTCTTAGAATATTTTAAGTAGACCTGGCAAACAGATCGGGTCGTGTCGGGTTCGTATTCGTGTCACATGTAAACGGGTCACAATCCCTCCAACCCAAACCCGACCCAATTAAATCTCGTGTCGTGTTCGTGTCGATCCACTTACATAAATGGGTAAAAGGCCTCAACCCTAAACCGTTAATTTCGTGTCGGGTTCGTGTCGTGTTTTCGTGTCACGTCCATATTTTGAAAGTTTAAGTATATTTATGTGATGGAGGATCAAGAAAAATTAGGATTAATTTAGTAAACAGGTCATTCGTGTCGGGTTCGTGTTTAGAGAGGTCAACCCTAACCCAACCCAATTAAATATCGTGTCGTGTTCGTGTCGACTCACTTACATAAATGGGTCATTAAGTCTCTGTTGGGAAATATCCGTAAAATTCCCTTAAATTTTAGGAGTATAACGTATGTTTAACATGCGATTTATGGTCATAAACGAAAAACAATAGAGAAACGATAAAGAACAAGAATCAACCTCGGGTCCTTTGTAAATACGGCCTAAGAACAGAAATCAATATAGATTTCCTCCTAATCGTTGCACCCAAGACCGTCTGAGACTATGCCCCTTGTGCTAGAAAGTACTCTCTAATTGCCTTGCAATATTGAGAGAGTTTTTGTGAGGTTTTCGATGAGAGATCTAGAATTTCAGAGAAAATTGCCCCGAAACCCTAATTTTTGTGCAAATGAAATGCATTAGGTCAAAAGGAGAGAAAGCTCTCCTTTTGTTTGTTTCGGCCAAAACCGTGAGCCTCATGGGGAAGTGGGCTTTCACTTCCTCCTTATTTTAACTCGTGGTCCGACTCGAAAATGCTAAAATGTATATGACGGGATTTTATTATAAATCGTCATCGGTTATCGGTTATTAAAATATCAACTAGTAACATGACTCAGTCGATATATTAATACTTGTCCGACAAAGACAATATTGTATAATTAATTCAATATACATCAATTAAATATAATCGTTTATATTCAATTTACGAAATAACCGCTTAATTCGTCTTAGCCATTATTATTTAATCCGTATTAAATAATTATCTCAACATCGCGTTTGACTAATTATTAGTCAATAACTCCGACTAACTGTTTAGTCATATTAGGCATCAACATGACTGTATTTTCATACTGTCACATCTCTCAAACGTATCCTATAGGTGTGACTTTTAGGGACCAGTTGATCACCGCCATCAGTATGACAATAACGTCAAACTTATCTAGCAAGCCAACCGTTATTGATAAACGTGGACCAACTGATAATAATACAAAAGTATACCATTTGATCCTTTTAGAGATTTAAATGTTATTGCACTAACTGTAGAGGACACCAGCCCCAACAAGCTCCCACTTGTCCGTACAAGTGTATGTGCAATAACGTTATCCGCACTAACTGGAGGACACGGCTCCAACAAACTCCCACTTGTCCGTACAAGTGTATGTGCGATAACCGATTCTCATATTCATTTAAAATTTCTCCCACTCAATGTAAAACAATTTGCAGATCCGGATCCGCAAAGGTCGTATTTTACAATCGATCTGTATCAAGAGTGGTTTCCCCGACTAGAGAGTAACTCAACCGATAAAACGAATTCGTATTCGAGCATGGCCATGCATTTCGATTCTGACTCCTCGAGTGGCCCCGAGAAATATCGAGTACCGATAAAGGCTGAATATTTCCTTCAACTCGACTCCGCCGATCTAAGCACACAAAAAATGACCCAGAAAAAATCTACTTGCCCCCCCCGTTACGGATGACCGTGAGAAAGAAACCAAAGTCACCCAAAATCTGCCTTAGTCTCAAGAGACAGTCGATAGTCAAAAGAATCGACTCTTAGGATCACCATGGAGGTCCTATCCACGACCTGGCACCGAATGTTATAAAACATTTAGGACTCCATGTCAATGTCACAATTGTGTCCTACGAGATATCCGTATAACTCGCCTCTGTGATTGGTCAGTCAACCTTTTGACTTATGGCTCGTTGAACCCACCATCAACCAACGTCACAAAATAATTGCCAGAGTTATCAGCTCACGTGGGCAATTAAGGACCAAAAATATAATGTTTGTTCAGTTCACTTTGTGGTGTTCAAAATTGTCGTACAAATCCACATGAAAAAACAAAATATATAAATATCAAAACGATGATGTCGTATAGAGTACAAAAGAGAATGAATCTAATCCATCAAGGAGTACTACAACTCAGGAACATGTTTAATTCCCATGGAATTAACATGCCTTTCATGCTTATCTTGTCGTAATGGTTTAGTGAGAGGATCTGCTATATTATCATCTGTAGCAATCTTTTCTATCACTACCTCCTTTTGCTCCACGTAATCTCGGATTAGATGAGCTTTCCGTTGTACATGTCTAGACTTGTTGCTAGACTTAGGCTCCTTAGCTTGGAAGATGGCACCTCTATTGTCGCAATAGATGGTGATCGGGTCATTCGAACTAGGCACTACGAATAGTCCTTGTAAGAATTGACGCATCCATATCGCTTCCTTTGCGCCTTCGGACGCGGCATAGTACTCGGACTCGGTCGTAGAATCTCTTTGTAACACTTTGTTTGGAACTCTTCCACTGATGCAGCGCCATTAAGAGTAAAAACGAATCCAAACCGAGATTTCGAGTCATCTCGATCCGTTTGGAAGCTAGCATCTGCAGAATCGGTTGCGCATAGCTTTTGTTCGCCTCCATAAGTCAATGCCCAATCTTTAGTCCTTCGTAGGTACTTAAGAATGTTCTTGATAGCCATCCAATGTGATTCACCTGGATCTTTGTTGGAATCGACTCGTCATACTCAATGCATATGCCACGTCCGGACGTGTGCATATCATGGCATACATGATTGATCCTATAGCCGAAGCATAAGGAATCCGGGTCATGCGCTCTTTCTCTTCCGGTGTCTCTGGTGCCTGAGACTTGCTCAAATGCACCCCTGGAGCCATAGGAAGAAACCCGTTTTTGGAGTTAGTCATGCTGAATCTCTCTAGTATCTTGTCTATATAAGACTCCTAACTGAGAGATAACATCCGACGTGATCTATCTCGATAGATACGGATGCCCAAGATTCTTTGTTCCTCACCCAGATCTTTCATCTGGAAATGGTTCTTCAACCATACTTTTACCGAAGTTAAGAGAGGTATGTCATTCCCAATCAGGAGTATGTCATCGACATACAATATTAGGAAGACAATCTTGCTCCCACTCGACTTGATATATAGACATGGTTCCTCGACCGATCGAGTAAATCCATTTTCTTTTATCACTTGGTCGAAACGATGATTCCAACTCCTAGAAGCTTGCTTAAGTCCATAAATGGAACGCTTAAGCTTGCACACTTTCTTAGGATGTTCAGGATCGATGAAACCTTCGGGTTGTACCATGTACAACTCTTCCTCCAAATAACCGTTTAAGAAGGCGGTTTTCATATCCATCTGCCAAATTTCATAGTCATGAAAAGCGGCAATCGCTAAGATAATCCGAATGGAACGCAGCATGACTACGGGTGCAAAAATTTCATCGTAGTGCAAACCTGGCAATTGGGTGAAACCTTTAGCAACTAGTCGTGCTTTATAGATATCTTGTTGACCTTCCACAGAATGCTTTATCTTGTAAAGCCATTTGCATTGAAGGGGACGAACCTTAGCAGGCAAGTCAACAAGATCCCATACGTTGTTCTCATACATGGAGTCCATCTCGGATTGCATGGCTTCAAGCCATAGCTTTGAGTCGGAACTAGTCATGGCACCTTTATAGGTTGTGGGTTCACTACTCGTTAAGAGTAGAATGTCATCTATGTCATGTTCCTCGACCATACCAATGTATCTGTCCGGAGGAATAGAGACTCTTCCCGACCTCCTAGGTTCCTCAGGAACATTAACCGCAGCCGGGATTGAAGGAACTGGTTCCTCCAATGGTTGCTCGGTATTTGGTTCTGGAATCTCTGATAGCTCGAAGGTTCTATTACTCTTCGCATTCTCGAGAAATTCCTTCTCTAAGAATGTCGCACTAGCCGCAACAAATACACATTGTTCGGTTGGCGAATAGAAGTAATGACCAAGTGTTCCTTTAGGATAACCTATAAAGTATGTCTTGACCGATCGCGGGCCGAGCTTATCCTCGTGTCTCCACTTGACATAAGCCTCGCAGCCCCAAACCCGTATAAAGGACAAGTTAGGGACCGTTCCCTTCCATAGTTCATATGGAGTCTTGTCAACAACTTTAGACGGACTTCGGTTAAGTATTAGAGCTGACAGAAGAGCATAACCCCACAATGAGTCAGGCAACACGGTGTGACTCATCATGGATCGAACCATATCAAGTAGTGTTCGATTTCTACGTTCGGACACACCATTCAATTGAGGTGTTCCAGGTGGAGTTAACTGTAAGGCAATCCCACAGTCCTTAAGGTGTTGATCAAACTCGTGAGAAAGATACTCGCCACCACGGTCTGATCGTAGTGTTTTAATCTTTCGCCGATTGGTTTGTACCCGATTCTCGGTATTCTTTGAATTTCTCAAAGGACTCACTTTTATGCTTCATCAAGTAGACATAGTCATATCTACTTAAATCGTCCGTGAAAGTGATGAAATACCTATAGCCTTCTCGTGCGGTGATTGACATAGGTCCACACACATCCGTATGTATGAGTCCTAATAGGTCAGCAGCGCGCATTCCAACACCTTTGAAGGAAATTCGAGTCATCTTACCAATGAGACATGATTCACACGTGCCAAATGATTGAAAATCAAAGGCCGAGATAGCTCCATTCTGTATGAGCTGTTTAACGCGTTTCTCATTAATGTGTTCCATACGGCAGTGCCATAGATAAGTTTGATCTTTGTCACCAACCTTTAACCTTTTATTCATTACGTGCAATATTTCGGTGGTCTGATCTAAAACATAAATTCCGTTCATGGAGACTGCCTTGCCATAAATCATATCGTGTAATGAGAAAATGCAACTATTATTCTCTATTACAAATGAAAAACCAAGTTTGTCAAGTGCAGAAACTGAAATAATGTTTTTGGATAGACTGGGTACATAATAACAGTTATATAAAAATAACTCAAATCCGCTAGGAAGCTGGATCACATATGTTCCCCTTGAGACGGCAGCCACTCGTGCTCCATTCCCAACACGCAGGTCCACCTCACCCTTTACGAGGGGTTCGATGTTTCGGAGCCCCTGCACATGATTACACAGATGAGAACCACAACCAGTATCTAGTACCCAAGTTCCGTAACTTGCGTGGTTAATCTCAATCATATGAATAAAAGTAGAAGAGGAAGAAGACATACCAACAGGTTTAACGCGACCTGCTTTTATGTCCTCATGGTAAACAGGACATGTACGCCTCCAATGCCCAGTCTTGTGGCAATGATGGCATTCCATGTTATCGGTCTTGCTCTTTGTCGTGCCTGATGAGGTGCTCGACTCACCAGGCCCACTCTTACCTGATCCCGACTTCTTAAACTTCGGTTTGCCTACCGCTAGGTCTGCCTGAGCTTTGCCCTTACCCTTGCCCTTGTTTGACACAACGAGAACATCCTGTTTCAAGCTCCCACTAAACTTCATATCCTTCTCGGTCTGTACGAGTAGGGAGTATAGTTCATGAGGACTTTTCTTCAAATCATTCATATAGTAATTCGCTCTAAAGAGCGCAAAACCATCGTGGAGTGAATGAAGCATGCGGTCAATCACGATGTTCTCGCTGATTTTACAATCAAGCGCCTCCAGTTTCTTGACATTCTCAATCATGCTGAGAATGTGTGGGCTAACCGGTTGGCCCTTCTGGAGTTTCGCATCAAAGAAGCGAGTGGTATGCTCATAGGTCACGATTCTCGGTGCTTTCGAGAATTCCTTAGTGAGCGTGGTGAAAATCTTGTTTGCACCTTGGGCTATGAAGCGTTTCTGCAAATTGGATTCCATTGCAAAAATGAGTACGTTTTTAATCGCACCCGCTTCCATGACGAAATCGTTATACTTGGCGATCTCGTAAGCTCCAGCCGTGGGGCCTGGGTTTGACGGGATGGGCTCGTCGGATATTTGAGCTTCCGTCGCAGCGGCAACATTCCGTAATGCCGCCTCCCGTCCGCGAAGTTTGATCCGTCATTCTTGATTGAGTAGGCGATTCATCCGATTCATGAAGATCCGAAGCCAGGACTCACGGTCCAATGTGGCACTTGGCATTGGGTCGTCAAAGACGACCACCATTTTGTTATTAGCAGTTTAAGTGATCGTGATCTACACTGAAAAAGAAAGGAAAAACAAAACGAAATAAGCAACTCATCGAGGTGATTTAAGTCTATTTAAAATTCATTTTAACGTGTAGACTCATTGCACTTGTATAATCGATCTACCTCAAGAATTATACAAATGATCCCAAGACTCAATTTCCGTAAATTGATAAGCCAACTGTTTAGCTAGTTCTATCGTTAGAACTCTTGGTCGATAGATTTCCGTAAATCCTATCTATAGTCCACCATAATCACAGGATCATACGAGTGACCATAGTGTTGAGATAAAATAGGTCAATCAGTTCCAACTTACCCGACGTAAAAGGGGTCATATTATGCCTACCGACGAAGAAGAGATTCATTGGAGTTTGACCTATAAAGACTATTCTCAATTTTTGTTTATACGAGGAAGATCCCATCAACTTAGTTTTAATTCATTTTAAGTGAACGAAAAACTAGCATTGCGTGAATGAATTAATTTAGGTGATGGCTTATAAAAACGTGTGATATCTGTATATCATAGAAAACTAACGCGTAACCTCTATATGAGTCAGTTTTCATGCAAATATTAGGTGGTTTGGTTTTAGGCGGAATTTGATGTAAACTATCGTTACGATGAAAACATAAAAGAATGCAAAACGTAAATAAAAGTCCTAGTGTGGCCTATCCTAGTAAAAAGAACATAATACAACTTTGGAATCCACCGTTGGACCCGAGAAGCTTGTCTTGATGTTCCATCTTTGTCCATGCAGTGGGAGTGAGTATCCGATCTCCATCTTTGGTCTTCTCAAAATTACAATTTAAAATTTACAAAATATAAACCTATTTACATTCTAAATAAAAACTTTAATTACAAAGAAAAAACAAAACGGAGATGCGAGATCTCAAAATACAACCAAGACCGTGTTCCATCATTACGGTAACACGTTCTACTAAGGCCACACTAAGTTACAACCGTTTGTAAAATTAAATACGTAATAAAACATTCAAGGCATTCAAAATAACGATAAATAAAAATGCATCAACTAAAATAAAATTTATGCGTGACATAATTCCGTAATTATGTTAAATTTATCCAAACCACCTTTAATGATTAAAATTATGTGACAAAACCGCTTTAATCAACTTAATTTTAATCCATGATAATCCGTTACTTTAAATCGCTTTAAAATAACTAAATGGTACATGTGTGAATCGTTTCACAATCAAGCGAGTGTACAAAATCTGTATTATGTACATTTTATGGCCAAAAGAAAAAATGTACATAATAATTTTACAACTTGTTGGGAAAATAATTTTAAGCGCAACCATAAACACATTTCCTCGATCGAGACACTAAAGTCCTCGATCGAAGAACAAAAGGGCTCGATCGACTGATTTTGCCAGTCGATCGAGAGGTTTGCCAAACAGAAAGTGCTCGATCGACTGAACTCAAGGTCGATCGAGTACTTTTATTAGCAACGCTGTTCGATCGAGTACGAGGACTTCTCGATCGAACAGTTAGGGTTTTAAAAAAGGTCGATCGAAGTCTGCGATTACTCGATCGAGTAAAACAACAAATCCGAAACATTAAAACCCTCGTGAAATCGATTTGATAGAACAAAAACAATTGTAAATTTGACTTAATCCGTATAAAATGAAATCTACAATTGACAAAACCTTAACATATTGCTATAATTATCGTTTAAAATAACAATATGCAATGAACAAATCGAAAAAACAAAATCAGTCGATTGAGACTGATCAGCCGTGTGATGCATGTCACGGTTTACAAAAATTTATCGATTCAAATCGTTTAAAGAAAATCACAATGAAAAATTTACGTGGCCTCGCTCTGATACCACTTGTTGGGAAATATCCGTAAAATTTCCTTAAATTTTAGGACTATAACGTAAGTTTAACATGCGAGTTATGGTCATAAACGAAAAACAATAGAGAAACGATAAAGAACAAGAATCAACCTCGGGTCCTTTGTAAATACGGCCTAAGAACAGAAATCAATATAGATTTCCTCCTAATCGTTGCACCCAAGACCGTCTGAGACTATGCCCCTTGTGCTAGAAAGTACTCTCTAATTGCCTTGCAATATTGAGAGAGTTTTTGTGAGGTTTTCGATGAGAGATCTAGAATTTCAGAGAAAATTGCCCCGAAACCCTAATTTTTGTGCAAATGAAATGCATTAGGTCAAAAGGAGAGAAAGCTCTCCTTTTGTTTGTTTCGGCCAAAACCGTGAGCCTCATGGGGAAGTGGGCTTTCACTTCCTCCTTATTTTAACTCGTGATCCGACTCGAAAATGCTAAAATGTATATGACGGGATTTTATTATAAATCGTCATCGGTTATCGGTTATTAAAATATCAACTAGTAACATGACTCAGTCGATATATTAATACTTGTCCGACAAAGACAATATTGTATAATTAATTCAATATACATCAATTAAATATAATCGTTTATATTCAATTTACGAAATAACCGCTTAATTCGTCTTAGCCATTATTATTTAATCCGTATTAAATAATTATCTCAACATCGCGTTTGACTAATTATTAGTCAATAACTCCGACTAACTGTTTAGTCATATTAGGCATCAACATGACTGTATTTTCATACTGTCACATCTCTCAAACGTATCCTATAGGTGTGACTTTTAGGGACCAGTTGATCACCGCCATCAGTATGACAATAACGTCAAACTTATCTAGCAAGTCAACCGTTATTGATAAACGTGGACCAACTGATAATAATACAAAAGTATACCCTTTGATCCTTTTAGAGATTTAAATGTTATTGCACTAACTGTAGAGGACACCAGCCCCAACAGTCTCAACCCAAACCTGTTAATTTCGCGTCAGTTCGTGTCGGGTTTTCGTGTCGTGTCATTATTTGCCACCTCTAATTTTAAGTAACAAATAAATATCACATAATTCTAATTTTACGCCGTTTATGAAATAATAAGAAATTTGTAAATATTAAGGGTAAATAATAACATACTTAACATTAAACATTGACATTTTAATTTTAAAACTACAATTGGTTAAACGAAAAATAAAAATTTACATCACTCTAATTTTAAATTATCTATAAAATCTTATTAAAAGGCCAACCTAAAAATTTGACATGGCAAGTTTAATTGTGACGTGGCAACTTTTAATGTGACATGGCAAAAAAAAAGTGACATGAATTACCAATTTAAGAAAATTAAAAAATATAAGTTAAAAAAATTAAAAAAAAAGCAAGGTATAAACACAAAAAAGAAAGAAAAAATACTGTAAACTATTGATCTCCTCTCATTATTTTTGTTATTTATTTACCTTATTTATTTAACCATTATTTCCTTTATTTAATTAAATAACCTTTTAACTTTCCTTTCAACATTACTTAATATACTCAGTAGTTATGTACCATATTTTTTATTTTCCTTTCATTCATAAAATTTGAGAGAATTAGTAATAGAATTTTTCATATATATATATATATATATATATATATATATATATATATATATATATATATATATATATATATATATATATATATATATATAGGGTCGGGATCCGGTGAGAACCACTAATATAATGAGAACCGTGAGAACCATTTACAACTGTCAGATCTTTAAGTAATTTAATGGCTACGATTAACTAAACTAATTCCCCACACTCACCCCCAAACCCTCCAACCCCGTCATTATTCATTTTATACATTTTTCATTCTCACCCTTCTTTTTATTTCTCTCAGGACGACATTTTTTTTCGTCTGTTCGAACAACAATCTCGCGAATCCGCATAGCTTACTTCGATCACATTCCAGACTTTGTGAATTCAACTTTTTCATGCTTTTTTCATCGATGGACACTGTGGATTTCTCGAGGTAAGGACTTGAAATTGATTTAGTTTTTGTGAAATTAGGGTTTATAATTTTATGTCTTTTTAATTTTACGACTCATCAATTAATTAGTCGAAATTAAGGTTTATATTCATCAATTAATTTGTATTTCTTTGTTGATAAAAATTAGCTTTTATAATCATCAATTTAGATGATGATAACTCGTCGTCGTCACTTGTCGTTGTTGAATTCTAGTGTTATGACCGAATAATTTTAGTGTTCAATGAAAAATATTTCATTTGGTGAGCATATATACTTGTGAGAAGATCAGTACTTATTGTTTTTGAGTTTTACAGTTTTCCATTGTCCTCCATTGTGGGATGGATACTTAGATGCAGGGTTTTTAATTCCCCCTATTGTGTATTGGAAAGTAGATTGGTTTAGCGCCGGTGAGAGATACGTATTCCGTATTACCTTATATTTGCTTAGTGATCGATAACCCTCTTAGGGACATCGAGAGTTTTTATTTCTACAGGCTCGATGATAGCCCATCATATCTTGTTTTGTCTATTATATGTTTGACTTAGTGTGATTAAGTTATTTGTCTGATATGTATAAAATGTCTGTTCTTCATTTATGTGCCTAAGAGAGTGTAGTCATTTGAATTGTACTTAAATTATAATAAAAAAGGATGTGAACTCAGGCCATTATGGGATGATGCTGGAAGAAAAAGGATAACAAAAGTAACAAAAAATATGACTGAAAGCAGGATATACGTGCATACACTTATGTTGTATACGTGCGGCTATTGCCTCATAAAAATGAGTGAAGACAAGAGTCTAGGCCTCTAGGCCCTTTGATATAATCAGCTAAAAGTTTGATATATTTCCTTTGATTCCCTTTTTCATTGGTGGATTTTTGTGTATCTACGAGATTTTACATATTTAATGCACGTGCAAGGTTGTTTAATGCACATATATTACTTTTTCATGCATCTACAAGGCTTCTTCATACACTGATAGGCTATTGCACCCAAAACCCTTGCCATTCATTTAGGACGGGAAAGGATTTAGGGTTGGATTAGGCGAACCCTAAACCCTTTCCCTTATTATCGAAACGGGTTTGAATTAAAATTAGTGTCCTTAACTACGCCGAAAAAGGGTTTAGGGTAAGATTAGCCAATCCCGCTGTGGCTAATCCTACCCTAAACCCTTTTCCATAAAACTCATTCGAACGGCCTCAAAACCAAAAAAACAAAATTTTAAATATTTCATGCATGTACAAGGTTGTTTAATGCACATATATTACTTTTTCATGCATCTACAAGGCTACTTCATGCACTGATAAAGCTATTGCGCCCAATACTCTTATCGTTCTTTTAGGACGGGAAAGGGTTTATGGTTGGATTAGGCGGCCCGCTACGTGGAGCCTCCTAATCCAACCATAAATCCTTTCCCTTATTATCTCAACGGGTTTAAATTAAAATTAGTGTCCTTAACTTGGTTGAAAAAGGGTTTAGGGTAAGATTAGCTAACCACGCAGTACCTAAACCATTTTTCGGAAAAGTCATTCGAACGGTCTCAAGACCAAAAGATACCCTAGAGGGGTACAATGAACCCTTTCCGAGGGGAACGGCCTTAAAATTATTGGACCGCCTAGTGCAACCCTAAACCATTTCCCTTATTAAAAGGACGAGGATAAAAAAGACAACCCTAAACCCTAAAATGGGAGGGTTTATGATTTAGTGTTGGGTTAGGCACTAACATTGTTGTCACTTAGCTCATTTTAATGTAACAACAAGAATTTACATATTTCATGCATGTACAGGGTTGTTTAATGCACATATATTGCTTTTTCATGCATCCACAAGCCTACTTCGTGCACTGATAAGGCTATTGCACCCAAAACTCTTGCCATTTTTTTTGGACGGCAAAAGGGTTTATATTAAAATCAGTGTCCTTAACTAGGCCGAAAAAGATTTTAGGATCGCGGGGTTGGCTAATCCAACCTTAAACCCTTTTGGTAGACAAGTCATTCGAACGACCTCCTCAAGTAGGACGAAAAAAGGTTTAGGGTTGGATTAGCCGCCTAATCCAACCCTAAACCTTTTCCCTTATTACGAGAGGTCAAAAAGACAACCCTAAACCCTAAAATGGGAGGGTTTAAGGTTTATGATTGGGTTAGGTAGTAACATTGTAGTCACTTAGCTTATTTTAATGTAACAACGAGATTTTATATATTTCATGCATGTACAAGGTCGTTTAATGCACATATATTGTTTTTTCATGCATCTACAAGGCTACTTCATGTACTGATACGGCTATTGCACCCCGAACTCTTGTCATTCTTTTAGGACGAGAAATGATTTAGGGTTCGATTAGACGGAGCCGCCTAACCAACCCTAAACCCTTTCCCGTATTAATATCAGGACAGGTTTAAATTAAAATTAGTGAATTTTATGATTATTCTCAAGAGTTATTTTTCATAGGTAGGGTAATAATCATATTGCTACTCTTATTCTCGAACATCTCGACATAATATATATATTTAACCCTTTGATTCTCTTTGACCAGTCTGGACAGCCTGACTATACGGATTTGTGATGCAAATGTAGAACATTCTCTGACCTGAGTGACTAAAAGCAGAAGCTATAGTGATGAAGTTGTTATATTTTGGATGTCCTCTTATACCTTTTATCTGATGCTCCAACGCTGTGATAAGAATGAATGAGGTCCATTGCTCGGAATAATCTGAAAATACCTATACATTTGTGTATTTTCTGGGTAAATATGATCACTATAGGCTGCAAACAAGGGACCGTATGATTGGAATAGGCGTGATGGTGGATGAGGTTTGCATACTTTGTGGAGTAGATAAAGAGACACACTCACATCTATTCTATAAGTGCAGGTATAAGATATATGTGTTAAGCTGTTACACAGGTTCTGGATATTCATTGATCTCCTGAACTGTTAGTAAAGGAATCGAGCTAAATTAAAGAAGAAGTTTATTTGGCCTTGTCATATAGCTCTAGCTTATAGTATTTGGAAAGCGAGGAATCAGGCCCGCGTTCTATTCTTTCTCCCACACCCAAGGGTACAGGTAAAAGACGTTGTGCATGACATTGAAGATAGGTTTTGGATTGTGGAGCAACAATACTGTTGCTCTTCATTCAAAGGATAACAACTGGTTGTATAATATTAATGCTGCTCTTATAATGCTTTGATATGTGTTGAAAGAAGGGAGTTAATATTGTGATGATTTTGGTTATGTTTACATTTCACCTGGAAAAATATTGTCAGTTTATAATATCTTTGATATAGTCATTACCGCTTCAACATTACGGATATTTACATTTACTTATTTGAAAGCCAATTAACTCAAATGGCAGAGCATTGTGTAGTGCACAAGATGTGGGTTCAACTCCCATATTGGCTATGAAATACTGGTATTTTTTTACATTTAGATTTCCACAAACCAAAATGTATGTTCATAATTTTTTTACAACAGTTTATATACTAGTATTTGAACTTCTGATCACTACAAAGCTATTACATATGATCCCCTCCTTGGCATTCTTACTGCACTCGCGAGTCTAATTATGGCATGCTCGTCTTTGCCGGAGTATGATAATGGCAAGCTTAATCTTAACTGTATTGTACTTGTACCACTTCATCTCGATAAGTTGCAATCATATGATTTGTTATTTAATAGGCTATATGGGATTCGAACCCATATCTTTGTGAAAAATTAGCACTTCGCTCTACCATTGAGCTAATAGCCTTTAATATATGCTAAACAAAGATTAAATGAGGGCTATACATAATACTATTGCTCCAAAGAGAAATAAAAACCCTTTTCTGTTACTCTAAAGATCATGGTCTAATATATGTTAGTACACATTATCAACCCTCAGACCCCTCACCTGCATCACAACTCAAGCCCTTTACCAACATCACAACTCACAACTCAGGCTCCTTAACAACATCATAATTCCCAGATTTATAAGAAGTCAAAACTCTAAAAGCCAGAAGATATATGTGATGATCCAGGGGAGGGCTTTCTTAAAGTATCATGATTTATGTGTTTCATTTGCTACATTAAAACAAGCACAAATAAAATGATAATATTACACTTATTTTTCATAGGCACACTAAAATGTTTATAACATACATTAAAATAGGTAGTAGATACACTAAAAAGGTTAGCAATTATATAAAAAGAGATATAATCACACCAACTGCATAATAGAATGCATAATTAGCCTCAAAATTTAGCACCAAAGACAAAGACTGACTTCAACAAAAATTAGAGTAATGATGAATTCAGAGAAGTTGTTACCTTCTAAATTGTTTTTTAACAGTCATATTACAAATGTTAGGGCAGTTGTTAGGAGGGGTTGGAGTAGGAGGAGAGACATTAGCACCCTTCCGATTAAAAGACACCTCTACTGTCCCAGCTAAGCCTCTAATATCTGGAAGAACTTCATTTGGAAGCGATCCAGACTTGAAATGCACAGACTTCACCCTTGCCCGTGGCTTTGCGTTGGACACAAATGCTCCATAGAGACAGTCCTTTGGAGAAGGAATATCAGACATAGATGGCCTCATCTGTAAAAGTTCAATACTTCAAAGCAAGCACAATGCAACGTGGTACCATTAAACCAATTTTGACATTCTACATATATTCCTATATACACACATTGGATAAAGGTTCTATACTTTAGAATGTTTGAGCGGGAACCCATGTGGGATAAGAAGTAGTCCTACAAAATTTAGTTTTTGATAAATATTCCTTGAATTAATGTTAAGACGGTTGAACTACGCACTAATCCAGCATGAAAGTAGAATTAGGATGGTTACAATCCTGACACATTCTGACATTATATCATAAAGTGGTTTTGGATTGGCAAAATCAAATCTAATACCCGCTCTACTGTTTGTGACATTTTTCTAGGATAGATAAGTGAATAACTACGTAAAATAAAGAAATCAAAATCTATAAGGAATAAAATTATGATGATAGATCAGTGAATAACTACATAAATTGAATAGATTAATAGGTAATAAGCCAAAAATGCAGGTAAATTGAAAGCAAACGACATTCGAAAGCAACGAAACAAAAATAATGTAGAACAAATCAGGAATAAAACCCTAATCAATTAATTTGAGGCATAAAAATAGTAAAAATTGAGGAATAAGAAATAAATTGGGGAAATTGAGAAATTACCTAAATTTTTAGGAATAAAGCGAGAGTACCGTGTATAATAAACCGGTTGATCATCGTAGTCTGTAGATGAAGTCACGATAATGACGATTAGTGTACAATTTGAGATGAATGCTAGCTGATGTATGATGATACAGAAGTGAGGAGAGAGTAGAATAGAATTGCGAAGGGTTGTAAATATCAAAGTGAGAGAAAAACAGAGGAGCAAGAAAGAAAAATGTGTATGAAGGTGTTGGAGTGTGTGGGTTATGACTTAGGATAGAATAGGCGAGTCAATCTATATCGTCCATATTTACTTCAAATCTAATGGCTGTGAGCGGTTCTCATGGTTCTCATTATCTTGATGGTTCTCACAGGATCCCGAATCTATATATATATATATATATATATATATATATATATATATATATATATATATATATATATATATATATATATATATATATATATAGAGAGAGAGAGAGAGAGAGAGAGAGAGAGAGAGGCGGGATCTCGTGAGTTTGGTTCTTACGGTGAGTTGTGAGTTTGTGTGCTCACAAATCTCAGCCATTGAATAAAGTAGAAATACACGGCTGAGATGAAAATAAAACACGCGTCTTCCCGAGTCTCTCTTCACTCCTCTTATGTTTACTCCTCTCTTCTCCATAAACCTAACTCCCTATCCAAAAAAATCCCCAAAAAACTTTCAGATTTCAACAATGGCGATCTAATTTAATAAACCTAACTTCTTGTCGACATCGACAATATTAAACTGAGAAAACTGAATATTGATTCTTCCATTTATTCTTCACCTTCTGAACAACCACCAATTCACCATTACAATAATCCAAATCATTATCACCACTACAATCAGAAACAAACGTGGAACCGATCTCAAACTCTCCTTTACTGGTGTCGACTGCATCCGCCTAAAGTGACTCGCCTTGACGCCATGGAGAAGAGGATACGGAGTTAATGACAACATACTTTCCAAGCGGCTTCCGTCCCTCGTCAACCTCCGATCGCTCTCACGCCAGAAATTTCGCCGTAAAATCAAGTATTGATGAAGAATAATCGAGATTTGGAGTTTGATTGATGAAGATAATCGTGATGTCGCCGGCAGTGGGAACTGAAATTTCGAATAAAGAATGGGGACTGAAATTTTGAATTATGTGGAATAATCAATCGTCGGTGGTCATCGGATCTAAATAGCGGGGAGCATGAAGACCAGATCTAAATATTTAGCTTTCGCTAACAGCACCGACAGCGCCAGATTGGTCACCGGAGATGCATCATCGTTTGAGATAATCGCCGGCAGTGTGCCGACATTGTTGGAGCTCGCTGACGGCGACTGCCAAAAGGATTGAGGGAATGGAGATGATAAACATGAAAGTTGAGTTAGGATAAATAGCCTGGTTGATCGTCGTTGTTGCGCCGACATCAGGGAAGGTACTCGGAGGTTTGATAGAAGGTGTTGGTCAAGGTAGTGGAGGTAAATGAAATGATATTTGAAGAACAATTTATGAGACAACTTGGTTACATTGATGGGATGATGATGAATGTGCGTTTTAGGTAAGATTGATAGCGGGGTTGTATATATTGGATGTTTCTTTTGCTGAAGCATCAAGTTTATATCGTTTGAATGGAACAAATGGTGATGCATTTTAGGTTACTCCACATATACAACCTGCATTCTGAAAGAGAACATTAGTCATTATACGTTGTTTATAAAAATGAATCAGTATGTTCAACAAATAGAGAGCTGGACACACAAACTAGTTAAGTTGATAAAGTCGATAAGGGTTATACATACTTGAGACAATTTGTCTGTAAGGGAATGAAGAATCATTAAAATTGTCGCCTTTATCTAACAGTATAGTGTGTTGGGTAATCGTTCTGCTTTTGTTGATACCAAAGGTAACTAAAATGATTGGGTAGTCAGTGAGTAAGGCCGAAATGAATAAATGAAAGGAGTATAAGCCCATTATAGACAATAAAAGCAATGAACCCATAAGAAGATGGTTAGCATTCAACGTAATAAACTCTCTATCTAGTTTAGTAGCTTCTGCGTTACCTTATACTTTTAGATGGTCAACTACTCACTTCACAATAAACATGCTACTTTCTCAACACGTAATTGTATTTCTTGATGGTAACAGTAGAATAACAGCATAATAACACGTGGTAAAAAAAGAAAAAAAAATCAAGGTCGTAAAAAAAATCAGAGTGGCATCGGAATAACATCACAATAACACCAGAATAACAGCACAATAACATGCGGTAAAAAAAGAGTAAAAAAATCAAAGTAGTAAAAAAAATCAAAGTAGTAAAAAAATCAAAGTGACACCGGAATAACATCACAATAACAGCAGAATAATAGTAGAATAACAGCACAATAACACGTGGTAAAAAAAAAGAAAAAAAAATCGAAGTCGTAAAAAAAATTAAAGTGACACCGGAATAACATCACAATAACAGCAGAATAACAATAGAATAACAGCACAATAACACGTGGTAAAAAAAAAGAAAAAAAAATCAAGGTCGTAAAAAAAATCAAAGTGACACCGGAATAACATCACAATAACACGAATAACAAAAGACAATAACATGCGGTAAAAAAGAGTAAAAAATCAAAGTAGTAAAAAAAATCGAAGTAGTAAAAAAATCAAAGTGACACCGGAATAACATCACAATAACAGCAGAATAATAGTAGAATAACAGCACAACAACACGTGGTAAAAAAAGAAAAAAAAAATCAAAGTCGTAAAAAAAATCAAAGTGACTCCGGAATAACATCACAATAACAGCAGAATAACAGTAGAATAACAGCACAATAACACGTGGTAAAAAAAAAGAAAAAAAATCAAGGTCGTAAAAAAAATCAAAGTGACACTGGAATAACATCACAATAACATCACAATAACACCAGAATAACAGCACAATAACATGTGGTAAAAAAAGAGTAAAAAAATCAAAGTAGTAAAAAAATCAAAGTGACACCGAAATAACATCACAATAACAGCAGAATAACAGTAGAATAACAGCACAATAACACGTGGTAAAAAAAAAAAAGAAAAAAAATCAAAGTCGTAAAAAAAAATCAAAGTAACAGCAGAATAACATCACAATAACAGCGGAATAACAATAACAGCAAAATAACAACACAAAAACATGTGGTAAAAAAAAAAGAGAAAAAAATCAAAGTCGTAAAAAAAAATCAAAGTAAAAAAAAAAAGCACAATAACAACATAATAACACAAGGTAAAAAAATAAGAGTAAAAAAAATTCAAGTAAAAAAAAAAACTGGTACAAAAAGAAAAAGAAAAAAAGGTAACATAATGAGAAAATTAGAGAAAAACATAAGAGGAAAAAAAATCAAAGTTGTAAAAAAAAGCATAATAACACGAGATAAAAAAAAAGAGATAAAAAAAAAAGTAGCACTAGAAAAAAGAGAAAATAAGTAAATGATAATGATTTTATATTACAGGTAAGATTAGATCTTGGCCATTCATCTTTAATATAATCTACTGACTGAGATTTCCAAGCACAAACTCACGACTCACAATAAGAAACAAAACTCACAAGAACCTAATTATATATATATATAGAATTAGGATCACATGAGTCCACCCTATCTTTTTGAGTCCGTGAGTCCATGATATAATATCACACGTTATATTCAATAATATCACAGCTTACAGTATCACACGTTATACTAAACAATATCACAGCTGGAAAAAAAAAACTTTTTGAAAAAAAAAATTGAAAAAAAAAATCGTGATATTGTTTTGTAATACAATATCACACGTTATGCTAAACAATATCACACGTTATACTAAACAATATCACAGCTTTCACGAAAAAAAAATTGTTTAAAAAAATTTTCGAAAAAAAAAATTTCGTGATATTATTTTGTAATACAATATCACAACTTATGCTAAACAATATCACACGTTATACTAAACAATATCACAGCTTACACGAAAAAAAAAATTCCCCGAAAAAAAAAAAATTTCGAAAAAAAAAATTTTCGAAAAAAAAAAATTCGAAAAAAAAAATTTTGAAAAAAAAATTTTTCGAAAAAAAACATTTTGAAAAAAAAAATTTTCGTGATATTGTTTTGTATAGTGCGTGATATTGTTTTATGGACTCATGGACTCAAATATTTAGGTGGACTCACCGGATCCTACCTATATATATATATATATATATATATATATATATATATATATATATATATAGAGAGAGAGAGAGAGAGAGAGAGAGAGAGAGAGAGAGAGAGAGAGAGAGGCGGGATCTCGTGAGTTGGGTTCTTACGGTGAGTTGTGAGTGTTCCGGGTGTAATTCCAGAGCGGGTTTGTTTACCTTACAAGCTTGGTGAATGGATGCCCTTCCTTGCCTTGACTCTTCCTCTCGGTCTCTCCTGAAACGATGAACAAACTGAGGGCTCGGCTTTGCACCGAGCGTACTCACTCCGACGCTCAAATCAGTGAACTTAAAGGGATTAAGTTGTATGTTACTTGACGAAGTATATTGTAGAGAGATAAGGGAGTTTATTACCAGATGAATAGTGAGTTTTAGGTTAGATTGTGGATCCTTTCCTCAATGAGAGTTGAGGAGTATTTATAGACTTTCACCTTTTGTCACGTAGTGGCCAAGTGGCCAAGTGGCTAGCAGGTGGAAAGACTGATCTACCCTCGGCCGAGGGACCCATGGCAGGCCGGCGGGCCCTGTTGACTCGCCGCCGAGGGGTCTTGGATGTGAGTACGCGGATATGTGCCCCGGCTGGCTAGTTGTCCCAGCCGAGGCCCAAGAGACAGGCCGACAGGCTGCGTCGGTTAGGCTGTCTAAGTCGTTGACTTGTTGTGGATATCTTTGACCTTGCTCAATATGTTGACTCGGTCGGCGGGTGCGAGAATATGCCCCATCAATTTGCCCCAGCGTAGTCTATGCCGTGGTATGGACCTTCGATGAGTGTTGAGCGTATTCTGCGCAAGCAAAAATTTTCTGCCCCGGCTTCTTCTACCTCGGCTTGGTGCTGCTTAGGCCGTACCGTATCATATCCCCCCTCCACATGGATGTGTAATGGACATCAGATGTGGAAAAGAAAGTGGTGCTGGTCGAGACCGAGGTTGTGAGTGCCGTGTGCTTTTGATTGCCCCGGCCGGTCTTTGTCAAGCTTGGTTGAATCGGCCGGGCCGTTTGGCAAGTAGATACCAAGGGGCGTGTTGAAGAAGATACGTCGATTGGCATTCTGTCAAGGAGCGTGTTGAAGAAGTTTTGTAACTGTTTGTCGATTGACATTCCATGGCTGCATGCTTGACATGTGTCTCGTTGTTGATTGGTTGACGCTTCATGGGCTTTGCCCTGATTGGTCCGTCTTCGTGGGCTTTGCTCTATAAATAGAGTAGTATGCCCCTTAATTTTCGCACAAAGTTCAACTTCTCAAAAAATTTTCTTTCTTAGATTTTCAAGGGTTTCTTTCTTTCCTAATCTTCAGATTCGTTACTTCGGCGTAGCACTTTTTCCAAGGTAAACAAACAAATTTTTCAACTTTTAATTGTTTAAGTTTCTTTGTTGTGAACATGTCTTCTGCTGATGCCGGACCTAGTAATCCTGCGCCGGGGGGTTCCCCGACGCGTCTTGATGAAGAGGAGGCACTAGCCGCCGTTCCGATAAGGTCTGGGGGCCCTAGGTCTCCTTCTCCTGAAGTTGATCCAAAAGCTCTGGAGGATTGGGAGGATGATGATGATGTTGATGATGACGGTGATGATGTTGAAAGGACTCGTCCTAATGAGGAGAGGCCGTACATCATGGATCACGGTGACGCCTGTAAGATCTGCCCTGACCGCGCTTGGACCCACAAGTTTGCCAGTTGTTCTGGTCCTGACTTTTTCGAACGTCACTTCTCCTTCGGCAGGGAGTATAGTATTGTTATTCCTGGGGAAGGTCGGCGGTCTGTTGCCCTCCCAAGGGCTGCGCATCGGCGTATATATCGGACACCTGGAGTATGGGCTCCGGTTTCCTCTGAATGAACACGTTATGGCTATAATTAAAGCCATGAACGTCGCCGTGGCCCAACTGCACCCGTTGGCCATTAGGACTATAGTCGGCTTTGTGTGGCTCTGCCTTTTCAAGGGGGAGGTTCCGACGGTTAACTTATTCCGCCGGCTTCATCACCTTCGGCCGTCGGCCCCTGGTCGCGTTGGGTGGTACAGCGTGCAGACGGAGCCGGGTTATGTCTCCGTTGATAAGCTTTCTTCCTGCAAGGACTGGAAAGATCGGTGGGTGTACGTTGAGGTTCGGAGGATTATCCATCGCCCGGTCCTTCCAAAGACCAAGTCAATTTGCGGTGCGAGAGTAAGGTGGAGCATGACAAATGGGTCTCCCGGAGTAAGCTTAAGATGAACGCCAGCAAGGTCCTTCTTAATGCGGATGAGAAGCGGGCGATGAGGCTGTTTGAGGCGGAGAAGAATGGGGTGCCGAAGGGATGGATGCCCCCGACGAAGATCATTCTTCAGGATGAGCTGCTCTGCCACGTCGGCCTCATACCGGCCCTCGAACGGGGTGAGTGGGGTCGGTGTGAGGCCCATCTCTGCTTTTAACGTTTCTGTTTTTTGAACTTTGATTTATTTCTTTCACTTGACTGTTGCTTCGTTTCCTTTGCAGACCGTTTTGGCCCGGATCTGTCTGAAGATATCCTTAGGAGAATGGGACTTGCCAAGGACAAGACAGTTGTTAATTTGCATCCTAAGGCCCAGACCCGTGATCGTAGACCGCCGCCAAATGATCTCATGGATCAGCAGCTGAAGGCCCTAAATACGACGGCGGCCCAGGCGAAGGTCGCCGGTAACATACCGCACCGAACGCGAAAAACAAAGTATTCGGCGGCGACGGCGTCGACATCAGTTCCACCTCTGCTCCCTTCAGTCCAAAAGGAGACGGTGGAGATCGTTGATATTACCGCCGAGGAGGTGGTCACCTTGGCGGTGGAATCTCCTCTCTTCCGCAAGAGGAAAGAGACTACTACTGCCGCTGATGCTTCTGCTTCTACTGCTGCTGTTACCGAGGGCGGCAAGGAAATGGGTCCTCCGACCAAGAAGGCCAAGCCTGGTACAGATCTATCCTGTGGCTCAGACTTAGCCGGTTCATTAGGCGTTCCTGATGACAGGCTCTCTGGTATGTCCATGTATGTTGACACGGATGCTTTGATTGAATTTTTGTAGATCAACCATCGCCGTCTCACCGGACACAATGTTGAACGGCGTCCGAGAAGCGACTGTGCGGGCGGTGGTAATGATGACACCGTCGTCTCCTCCTTCCGGCCGACCCCCGCCCGATTAGGTCGGAGGGCCCGAGTTTGTCCGAGGTTCTTTGTCGAAGTGGGGCCGAGGTGGCGGTGCTCTTATTGTGGAGCAAGAAAAGGCCATGGCGGAAGTCGCTCCACGGCTCGAGCGGCTCAGCTTGAACTCGCTGCTGCGGAGAAGGAAGCGAGAGGGCCAAGGCCGAGGTGAAGAGACGGTCCGTCTTTGAGAGAAAACTTAGGGAGGGACTGAAAAGGCGGTCCTCCCGAGAGAGCCAAGGCTCGGCTGCGGAGGCGATGCCGCTAAGTCGGCCTGGAGGGCCGTGACCACCTTCGAGAAAGTCGCCGAATTTAATGCTAAGAAGAGGGACGAATGGAAGGCCATGTTTCGTGCCCGGGGAAGGTGGTTCGGAATAAGGATGCTATCATCGCCGCAGGGGGAGGAGGACATTGAGACGCTCCAAACCGTTATCCTCCCTAACATGTGCGCCCAACGGGACTGGCCGAAGAAGTGCCGGGGAAGTGATAGAGGAGCTCTTTCTTGATGGCTCCTTTCCGTGGCCAAAATTTGACGAGCTGCTTGATGACAAGCTCGAAGCTAAGGAGAAGGCCGCGGAGGCGAAGGCCGCTGAGGAGGCGAGGGTGAAGAAGGAGGAAGAGGACGCCGCAGAGAAGGCGGCCCTTGCTGAGAAGGCTAAGGCGGCCAAGGAGGAAGCTGAGAGAATGAGGGCAGCTGAGGCTGCTGAGGCTGAGGCTGCCAAGACAGCTTCTGGGTCGCCTACCAAAGATGATACTGCTAACGTCGCCGATGGTGGGCAGCAACAGGCATAGGGAGACGGGCGGTCGTCACCAGGCTCACCCGGCATCTCGGATAGCTTCAGCTGTTCGGGGGCCAATTATTAAGCCTTTCCTCCCTGCCATCTTTTGGCGCTTCAAATGATATGTCTGTAACCTTTTGTTCTTCTTTTCCTTGTTTTTTGTAAAACTTTGGTAGGTTGTGTTTTGGCTTATCCCTATGGGGACGGCCGTCGTCTGTATTCTCCTTACTTGTAATCATTTTAAATAAAGCTTGTTTATTGGCCCTCGGCTTGGCCGGGGTTTTGATCACTATCCTTCACTTGTCTTCTTGCGTTATTAATTGAGCGCTTTTTCGTTTCTACCTTCGGCCTGGCCGAGGCAGTTAGAATGCGTATCTCAACTGTGTTTAACGTCTTTTTAAACATGTTGGCATGTTGGTCGCTTCCTCTTTCACTCTCGGTCTGGCCGAGGCGTCCGATTTGCGCTTCCCAACCGCCGCTGTGAACATGTTAGCGTATCGACCGTTGTGTCCCCTGCCAGGCCTTCGGTTGGCCGAGGCGGCTAGAGGTTACGGCTCGACGGCGTTCAGTATCAGACACATTGATCGCTTCCTCTGCCAGGCCTTCGGTTGGCCGAGGCGGCTAGAATTGCGTCTGTTGTACTTATACGTTCCTAAGGCATGTTGGTCGCTTTCGCGAGTATCAAGCTATTTGGTAGTGACTGCCGTGGCGTCTACTTCTTGGGGTGACTGCCCGGCTTGGGCCGTGGCGTCTACCTCGATGTGACTACGGAGGGGATAAACACTTTGATGGAAAACTTGGATGATTCTTAATTAGATATAAACACGCGTTGGGGTGCCAACAATTATTTTGGACACCTCCGGCGCTATACAAAGTATTTCCTGAGATTATCAGTGTTCCAATGGCTCATCAAAGGCACACCCTCCATGTCTGTCAGCCGGTATGTACCCGGCCTCATTTCTTCAACCACTTTGTAAGGACCCTCCCAGTTGGCCGTCAATTTACCATGAATGTTCCCTTTGTTGGTGGCGGCCGACTTTCTTAGGACTAGGTCCCCTACTTTTAAGTCCCTTTTGTGGACTCTTCGGTTGTAGGCTCTTCTCATTCGGTTTTGGTATACTGCCAAGTTGAGGCGTGCTGTATCTCGGCTTTCTTCGACCAAGTCTAGGGAGGCTCTCAGACCTTCCTCATTTTCGACCGGGTTAAAGGTGGCCGTTCTGAATGTCGGCACCGTTGCTTCAATTGGCGGGGATCGCGGACCCGTAGACTAAGTGGAATGGTGTACCCGTTGCTTCTTTCTCCGTGGTTCGAAGGGACCACAGGACGCCGGGTAGTTCATCGGCCCATCTTCCCTTTAGGTCTTCAACTGTCTTCTTCAAACCGTTGAGGATTGTTTTATTGGTCGCCTCGCCTTTGCCCGTTGCTCTGTGGGTGGCAGACGGAGGAGTATGCAAATTTGATACAAAGTTCTTCCAACCAGTTCATTATTGTGTCACTCCAAAACTCTCGGCCGTGGTCAAATACCATGACTTGGGGTAACCCAAACCGAGTGATGACATTCTCCCAGATTACCTTTCTTACGGCCGCCGTGGTCTTGGCAGGTACCGCTACAGCTTCAACCCATTTGGTGAAGTAATCAACGGCGACAATCAAGTACTTTCTTCCTCCGGATGCCGTTGGAAATGGCCCTAGTAGATCCATCCCCCACTGTGCAAAAGGAAGGGGACTAAGTACCGGCTGCAGGTCTCGGGAAGGTGCATGTATCACCGGAGCATGCATTTGTGAGTTGTTGCACTTTTTGGTTTTGGCTCGGAATCCTCAAGCATGGTGGGCCGAAGTAGCCGGCTCGGAGAGCTTTGTGGGCTAGTGTTCTTGCCCCCATGTGATGACCACAGATGCCTTCGTGAATTTCACGTCGATATTAGCTCCGCGTCGGTACCGGGCCGACACATTTCAAGAGTGGCCTTATCACGGACCTCCTGTATAATTCTCCTTCAAACACCAAGTACCTTGCTGCGATCCTCTTTATCTTCTGTGAGAGACTGCGGTCCTCCGGTAATTCATTCATCAGTTTGTACTTCATTATCGGAGTCATCCACGTCGTCTCGGCCTCTATGTCGCCCACCATGCCGACGGTCTCAGTAATGCTTTTGGCATTCCTGATGTCCACCAGCACGGTTCGACTGACATTCTTGATGGTTGAACTGGCAAGCTTTGAGAGAGCGTCGGCTCGGTTGTTCTCAGACCTGGGAATGCATTGTATCTGGAAAGATTTCAATTTTGAAGTGTCAGCTTTTACCCTTTCCAGGTATCTTACCATCCCGTCGTCTCGAGTCTCGTACTCTCCTCTGATTTGATTAGCCACTAAAAGTGAATCTGTTTTCAAAATGATTAGCTCCGCCCCGGCAGCTCTAGCTAGCTCCACTCCAGTTATCACCGCCTCGTATTCGGATTCGTTGTTTGAGGCCGAGAAGGTAAATTTTAAGGCGTATTCAAACTCGTCCCCGTTTGGGCTGATGATAAGGATGCCGGCTCCTGAGCTGTTCGTCGTGGAGGACCCGTCGGTGTATACTTCCCATACTCCGGGGTTTTGCTCTTCTTGATATGTGCACTCGGCCGGGGAAGTCCGCAAGTGCTGTCCCTTTATCGAGGGCCTCGGCTTGTATTGAATGCCGAAGCCGGATAGCTCTACTGCCCATTTGATGAGCCTGCCGGATTGCTCAAATTTTTCCAATGCTTTCTCCAATGGTTGGTCGGTTAAGACCGTCACGGGATGTGCGTCGAAGTAAGGTTTCAGTTTCCTTGCGGCAACGACGGCAAAGAAAGGCGCTTTTTCAATCGTGGGTAATTTCTCTCGGCGGGCAACAATGTATGGTGACAAAGTAGATTGGGTGTTCTTTGCTTGTCTTCTTCTATGACGATTACGACCGACCGTGGCCGAGGTAATCGCTATGTATAGATATAGCGTCTCTCCCAAAGATCGGCCTGGACGGGGTTGGGAGAGTTTGAAGATGAGCTTTCGAGTTGCACGAAAGCGTGCTCTGTTCCTCCCCCGGTGAAGTCTTTATTCCCCTTCAACACTTTGAAGAATGGGGTGCTCTTGTCGGCTGACCGGGAGATGAAGCGGGCAAGAGCCGCCATCCTCCCGGTCAACGTCATAACCTCTTTTCGATTCCTCGGCTCCGGCAGGTCCAGTATTGCTTGGACTTTCTCTGGATTGGCATCAATTCCCCTGGCGCTGACAAGCACGCCGAGGAACTTACCTGACCGGACACCGAAGTTGCATTTCATTGGGTTAAGTTTCATCTTGTATTTTCTTAGTGAACAAAATATCTCGTGTAAATCGGCTAAGTGCTCGCCGTCGGACTTGCTTTTTACAATAGCATCGTCGACGTAAGCCTCAATGTTTCGCCCTTTTTGATTTTGGAACACTTTGTCCACCAGTCTTGTGTAAGTTGCGCCGGCGTTCTTCAAACCGAACGGCATCATTTTATACATGTATGTGCCGTTACCGGTGATGAATGCGCATTTAGGCATGTCTTCTTCGGCCATGAATACCTGATGATACCCTGAGAAGGCGTCCAACAGGCTCAGCATAGTGTAGCCTGCCGTAGCGTCGATTAAACTATCTATTCGAGGCAAGGGATATCAATCTTTGGGGCACGCTTTATTAAGATTGGTAAAGTCTACACACATCCTCCACGCCCCCGATGATTTCTTCACCATTACAACATTAGCTAACCACTCAGGATAAGTACAAGGCATGATAAAGCCCGCCGCTAGTAATTTATCTACTTCGGCTTTGATGGCCTCATCCTTCTCGGCTGAGGAGTTCCTCATCTTCTGCTTGATAGGGCGAGCGGTGGAGAGTACGTTCAGCTTGTGAACAATTACCTCCCGGCTCACGCCTGGCATCTCGGCTGCTGAGTAAGCGAAGACGTCTTTGTTCTTCTTCAGCAGGTCTAGGATAGCGGCCCTGAATTTTGGCTCCAGGTTGACACCGACAGTTACGGTGCGCCCTGGGTCAATTTCCACTTCTTCGGTCTCCGCTCCTTCGACCATGCCGACAGTGGCATCCATGTGGTCGCCCTCCTGTTGTAAGGATGGGCTTTTCCCCTTTTCTGACTTCTTCGCCACTTTGAGGGATTGCATGTTGCACCCTCTGACAGATATCTGGACGTTGACTACCTCGTCTTTTTCGTCCTTTGAGACGAGCTTATGCGCTTCCCCCCGGTCCGAGACATACATCAGTGTCAGGGCCCGGATGGACATTACTGCATCGGCCTCGCTCAGAGTAACTCGACCTATGAGAACGTTGTAGGCGGACGAGCCGTCAATGACCACGAACTCAGATAGGACATTCTTAGCTGCATTCCCTTCGCCGAACATCACCGGCAGTCTGATTGACCCCAGGGGTACCAGGCCGGCCCCGGAAAAACTGTACAACGGATTGGTGCAGGGGCTCAAGTCCTCAACCTTCAGACCGAGGTTGAGAAAGCACTCCCTGAACATGATGTTCGTGTAGGCGCCTGTGTCAATCAGGCACCTCTTGACCAGGTGGTTGGCTATGTCCAAGTGGACTACAAGTGGGTCGCTGTGCGGGGCGATGACTCCCTCGTAGTCCTTCTTCCCAATGGTTATATCGGGGATGTTGGAAGCGGGGATCGCTGTTTTGGGCACAAAGTTGATGGCCTGATACAGCTCGTCCAGGTGCCGTTTGTGCCCATGAGCGGACCCACCGTTCTCGTTGCCCCCGATGACAACATGGATTACTCCTATCCGTTCAAAGACGGATTTTTTATTTGAGCCGCCGGTATTAGTCTTTTGGCCTCCGGCAACATATTTGCTGAGGCTCCCCTTCTCGGATCGGCTCTTCAATGGCATTCTTCGGATGCGGCGAGTTGTCGATTAAGTGACCGGTGTGGCCGTGGTACTCACAAGATCGCTCGTGTCACCGTCCCCCTCGCCCGGGAGGCCTTTCCCACTTTCGACCCTCGTTCTTGCTCGGGGCAAAGACCTCGGCGGCAGATACGACTGGGGGTGTGACCATTATACCGCTTTTGGTAGTACGGTCCCGAACTCCCCCCGGCGCCCGCCGAGTTCGCTCCCTGGCGGATTTGTCGACCGTGACCTATTATTGTCACGGCGTCTTTCATCCGGTTGTCCTCCCGCGGCTCTTACTTCTCGAGTGCCCGGCCTCGCTGGGGCCTACCAGTCTTGTGATAGTCCTCCACCTTTATGGCTTGGTCGGCCATCTTCTGGCGGAGTCAGGTTCGGCCCCGCACTTGATGAGCTCGTTCTTTAAGTCCCCTCTTGGGAGGCCTTTCATCGTCTGCGAAAGCCGCCACTGCTCATTGTTCACTCACGAATCTGCTGAACCTTGGCGTCGAACCTCTTTACATAACTCCGGAGAGACTCGCCCCCCCGTCTCGAGCAGCCGGAGATCCGATGTCTCGACGGCCCTCCTCTTATTGCAGGAATACTGGGCCAAAAATGTGTCCCTTAGGTCGGAATAACAGTATATCGACCCATCAGGTAGCCCCTTGTACCAACTTTGTGCCATCCCATGCAGGATCGTTGGGAAGACTCAGCACCAAACCTCATCAGGTTGCTCCCACACCGACATGTAAGACTCGAAAGCCTCGGCATGGTCGGTTGGGTCGCTTTCTCCCTTGTATGATATGGGTGGCAACTTTAGCTTAGTCGGCACCGAGACCTTTAGGACATAGTCACTGAGGGGCTGTCTGACCATGTGTCGAACGACACGCGGCGATCGGCTCCTCGCATCCTTAGTCCGGCTCCTCTCCCCGTGGCGGGAAGGGCTTCTTCTCCGACTCTGGTGAGTCGGGCTTCTTCTCCGACTCTGGTGAGTCGGACTTCTTTCACTCCTCTGGGGCAGGCCTCGTCGGTGTTGCGGCGACACTGTCCTCCCGCGAGTGCGGGAAGGACTCAGGTCTACCACTTGCACTCTGGGCTCCCCCGGCGTCTTGACAGGGTCAGCTTCCTCCAATGCTTCGTTCAAGTTCCTCGGAGTCACTTTTTGGGCCCTGATCTCCTGTGCGGATGCCGCCGCTCTTGTCGTTGTGACAGTGTGAGTCGGCGTGCTACCCATTAGGTCCAGGAGTAGCTTCAGTTTAGCTGCATCAACCACATGTCCCATGATCGTGACTTGGTCGGCGGGCAGCGGTGTATCTTGTACCGTTGGCATCCCGTACGCCGGTTGAATTACTCGGCCGGTGGGGGACTGCACAATCCCTGAATTGGGGACGGTATCATCTTGGCAGAATTCGGTTTCGTTAGTCACAATTACTTCTGGCTGTTTTGACATCTTCTTAGCTCGTTGGGTGGGTTTTGTTTTTTTTTTTGTTTGGGAATGAATGTGACTAGCTTCTAGTATCTATTTTCCCACAGACGGCGCCAATTGTTCCGGGTGTAATTCCAGAGCGGGTTTGTTTACCACGCAAGCTTGGTGAATGGATGCCCTTCCTTGCCTTGACTCTTCCTCTCGGTCTCTCCTGAAACGATGAACAAACTGAGGGCTCGGCTTTGCACCGAGCGTACTCACTCCGACGCTCAAATCAGTGAACTTAAAGGGATTAAGTTGTATGTTACTTGACGAAGTATATTGTAGAGAGATAAGGGAGTTTATTACCAGATGAATAGTGAGTTTTAGGTTAGATTGTGGATCCTTTCCTCAATGAAAGTTGAGGAATATTTATAGACTTTCACCTTTTGTCACGTAGTGGCCAAGTGGCTAGCAGGTGGAAAGACTGATCTACCCTCGGCCGAGGGACCCATGGCAGGCCGGCGGGCCCTGTTGACTCGCCGCCGATGGGTCTTGGATGTGAGTACGCGGATATGTGCCCCGGCTGGCTAGTTGTCCCAGCCGAGGCCCAAGAGACAGGCCGACAGGCTGCGTCGGTTAGGCTGTCTAAGTCGTTGACTTGCTGTGGATATCTTTGACCTTGCTCAATATGTTGACTCGGTCAGCGGGTGCAGAATATGCCCCATCAATTTGCCCCCAGCGTAGTCTATGCCGTGGGGGGAAATATGATACGGTACGGCCTTAGCAGCACCAAGCCGAGGTAGAAGAAGCCGGGGCAGAAAATTTTTGCTTGCGCAGAATACGCTCAACACTCATCGAAGGTCCATACCACGGCATAGACTACGCTGGGGGCAAATTGATGGGGCATATTCTGCACCCGCTGACCGAGTCAACATATTGAGCAAGGTCAAAGATATCCACAGCAAGTCAACGACTTAGACAGCCTAACCGACGCAGCCTGTCGGCCTGTCTCTTGGGCCTCGGCTGGGACAACTAGCCAGCCGGGGCACATATCCGCGTACTCACATCCAAGACCCATCGGCGGCGAGTCAACAGGGCCCGCCGGCCTGCCATGGGTCCCTCGGCCGAGGGTAGATCAGTCTTTCCACCTGCTAGCCACTTGGCCACTACGTGACAAAAGGTGAAAGTCTATAAATATTCCTCAACTTTCATTGAGGAAAGGATCCACAATCTAACCTAAAACTCACTATTCATCTGGTAATAAACTCCCTTATCTCTCTACAATATACTTTGTCAAGTAACATACAACTTAATCCCTTTAAGTTCACTGACTTGAGCGTCGGAGTGAGTACGCTCGGTGCAAAGCCGAGCCCTCAGTTTGTTCATCGTTTCAGGAGAGACCGAGAGGAAGAGTCAAGGCAAGGAAGGACATCCATTCACCAAGCTTGCGTGGTAAACAAACCTGCTCTGGAATTACACCCGGAACAGTGAGTTTGAAAAATCCCAGCCACTAGATTAAAATAAACCAAGGGCTGAGATTGAATCTAATATTAATAAAAACACGAAAGCTGGCAGTTGAATGTCAAAACTCAGACACCTATGCTCCTCTTTACAAACCCACAAAAACCTCCCCCAAATCTCTGGAAATTCACCCAAAAACAATGTTGTCCTCTCAATTTAACCAATTTTCCGATTAATTTCAACAATTATGCCTCAGATCTATTAAAAATGTTTATTTTCGATCAATTAACCTCTATGTATCATCTCAATTTTACCAATTCGGTGCCTGAAAATCCCTCTATGTATCTTCCGTCAATCCGCCGTCAGACTCTCCGGCAAACTCGCCGTCTGTCGAGCTCTACCTGTCTTCGCTCCGTACCAGTAACCAGTCCTCGAATTCGCGAATGAATGTTTGACGATAAAATCCTAGCGCAGTATCGACGATACTGATGAAAACGATGCCGTCATTGCCGGTAAACTCGTCGGAAAATCAGAGCGAGTCGACCGAGTTCAACAGTGGTAAGGAGGTGAGAAAGGATGTGTCATCTTTGCCCTCTCGCTGTTTGGATGCCGTCATTAACCGATGGCAATTTTAATTAAACGTTGTTTTAGCGGAGTAGGCAGTGGCAGAACTAGGGGGTGTGGCAAAGGCGTAGCCCCCCTACAGTGAAAAATCGAAACTTTTAATTAAAATTTTTGATTTTTATTGCCTAAAGTATAAATCCTACTTCCAGCAGTGGTAGAAGCGGAGTTTGAGCAAGACCTTTAAATTCTGATGTGGATAGTTCATAGTCATATGGGTAGAAGCTGTATCTTTGAGTTGCAGAGAACTGAGGATACTGTGGAAATTGGTTGCAGTGATTATTTGGATTCGTTTTCGAGACTTTAAAAATGTTTTGACTGATCATGATTTTAAACATAGGCGATTCTTGCTATGAGCCTGTCAATGAGACTCGCTGATGGAAATCGGAGTGTGTTGCTTATCATCGTGTCTAAGTATGCACTTTGGTGCTTTAAAAGAGATTAATTGGTACTTGGTAGGGTCTATAGTTGAATGGGCCGGTGCGAATCTTTTATCAGACTTTTTGACTTAATCACATCATTCCTGTTAATGATAGATTCAGAGAAGGCAATTTCGAAAATATAATAGGGATGAAAAGATAAAAGGTCCTAATTTTTTTATATTTTCAGGCATTTCGACTAATTTAACTGATATAATAAAATCATTGGAGTAGTCCTGATCTATGATTGAAACCGTTGCAGGTACCAATGTGTGCTTCAATCTGGTCTTGCCCATCAAACACAGTGATGAACTTTTCTGCCTATTCTATTCTTTCCTTTTGTCGCAACCATCACCTTCTCCAGGTCCATTATATTTACTAATGTGTATTTGTTGAAGTCGCTTTATGTTCCCGCATTTCGACTAAAGTCGATGATTTTTGGAATCTGACAGTTATTTGGCCGTCCACAATGGCTTACTGTGAAAGGGCGGAATCATGTTAATATAATATGAGACCGACCAATTTAGCTATAAAATCGGAGGCTACAATATCAGCAACTAGTTCAGGACACGAGTCAACCCGTACACAAGTCCAGTAATCAAGTGACATGAAATCTGCCATACAATGCGCTGCTTCATTCCATGTTCTCTTCACAAAATAACATACATAGTTTATGTCGGTGTAGATATTCGAGAAATAGATTAGCACCATCCTCGGTGACGCGTGTTTAGAACTAGTTGTGAGTACTCATGATGCCGACATGATACTTGGACTAAATATTAATTCATACGAATGATAATCGAGTAATATAATAAAACTGCATTAATAATAGCTAATTAAAATGGGTGTTATTCTACTGTTATTATAATGTTATTTTAAATAGTGTTGGATACTTAGATAGATACATTTGACAATAGAGTAATACCACACACTGCATTAATAATAGAATAACACCACAATTACATCACAATAATGTAGAATAACAAAGAGAATAACAAAGACAATAACACGGGCTAAAAAAAAAAAGGAAAAAAATCAAAGTCGTAAAAAAATCAAAGTGGCACCGGAATAACATCACAATAACACCGAATAACGGCACAATAACATGCGGTAAAAAAAAGAGTAAAAAAATCAAAGTAGTAAAAAAATCAAAGTCGAAAAAATCAAAGTAATGTGACAAACAATAACAAATGAATAATAAAGAGAATAACAAAGACAATAACACGTGGTAAAAAAAAAAAAAAAAAAAATGAAAGTCGCAAAAAAAAATCAAAGTAATGAGAATAACATCGAATAACGAGAGAATAAGACAATAACACGTGGTAAAAAAATCAAAGTCGTAAAAAAAAAAATCAAAGTAACAAATGAGAATAACATCACAATAACAAATGGAATAACAATAACAAAGACAATAACATATGGTAAAAAAAAAGAAAAAAAAATCAAAGTCGTAAAAAAAAATCAAAGTAACAATGAGAATAACATCACAATAACAATGGAATAACAATAACAAAGACAATAACATATGGTAAAAAAAAAGAGAAAAAAATCAAAGTCGTAAAAAAATCAAAGTAACAGAGAATAACATCACAATAACAGCGGAATAACAATAACAACACAATAACATGTGGTAAAAAAAAAGAGAAAAAAATCAAAGTCGTAAAAAAAATCCAGGTAAAAAAAAGCACAATAATAGCATAATAACACGAGGTAAAAAAAATAAGAGTGAAAAAAATTTCAAGTAAAAAAAAATCCGGTACAAAAAAGAAAAAGAAAAAAAGGTAACATAATGAGTAAATTAAAGAAAAACATAAGAGAAAACAAAAATCAAAGTGGTAAAAAAAAAGCATAATAACACGAGGTAAAAAAAAAGAAAAAAAATTAAAGTAAAAAAAAAAGTAACATTAGAAAAAAGAGAAAATAAGTAAATGACAATGGTTTTATATGACATGTAAGATTTGATCTTGGCCACTCATCTCTAATATAATCTAGTGGCTGAGATTCCCCCAACTCACAACTCACCATAAGAACCAAAATCACCAAATCCAATCTCTCTCTCTCTCTCTCTCTCTATATATATATATATATATATATAGAGAGAGAGAGAGAGAGAAGGGTTCTTATAAGGCCTTGATATCATATAAAGCCCTAAGTCCTTATAAGAACCCTTGGATGGAAGGGATGGAGGGATGAGATTGTATCTAAATGAAAGGCTACAATTTAATCTCCTCTAATTACCTCCCTTAATCATTCCAACTCCTTAAACTTTACCCTCTCCTAATCTATCCTCCCATTATCCCACCCTTCCACTCTCTCACTAAATCCCATTTTCTCTCAAATTCCCAACAAAAAAAACCCAAAACAAAAAACCCATTTCCCCTAAAATTTCCAACAAATAAAAAACCAAAAAACCACCCTCCTCCCCTCATCCCGTCACTGCCTCCCATTACCTCCTTCCTTCTCGGCCGCCATACACCACCCTGCCGCCACCTCTACCTCACCAGACCACCAGCCCACCACCTCCTCACCCGCACAGATCCGGAACCCACCACCATACCACCACACACGACACACCACACCCGACCCACAATAACCCGCCCACCACAAATTAAACCACCAGATCCACCAGACCCACCACCACCACCGAGAAACCCACCCGACAAACCCACCCGACAAACCGACACCCGACTACCCACGGCTTCCTCGACGTTCTCCTGACCACCACAACACCCACGGCCACCTCCTAAAGCCACGACACCGTCGCCTGCCTCCCTTTCTTCTTTCTCTCTTTTATTTTTTCAGATTTACATTTGTTGCATTTTGTTTTATGTTTTATAATTTTTTTAGATCTCGTATTTGATGTATCGGTTTTTGATATTGGTTTTGATATCTCGTTTTTGATAATTTCTGAGATCAATTCTTAACTTTGTTTTTCATTGTTTGAAGTTTGAACGACCACCACCACGTTTTTTTTTTGGTATTTTTAGATCTCGTTTTTGGTTTTCTCGTTTTTTTTTTGGTATTTTTAGATCTCGTTTTTTTTTGTTTATTTGGGTGTTGGTTAATTAATTTTTAGTATTTCAGTTTTTTTTTTGTTTTTTTTTTTTTCAGATTTGCGTGGCTAAGGGTGGGTTTTTTTGTGTTTTTGTGTTCTCTGTTTTGTGTTTTCCAATCAGTGTTTGGTTTATTTATTTTTCTTTGTTTTTTGTTTTATTTTTGTTTTTGTTCTTTGTTTTTTGTTTTGTTTTTGTTTTTTGTTTTTGTTTTTATTTTTTATTTTTTTATTTGGTTGTTATTGTTATTTGATTTTTTGGACTAAAGTTATACATCTTGTCTATTAAAGTTATACACTGCGTGCATTAGAGTTATACACACGATATTTAAATTTGGTTTTTTTATTGTTATTTGGTTTATTTCAGATTTCGGGTTTGGTTGGGTTGTTGGTTTTTTGGTTTTATTATTGTTATTTGGTTTTTTGTTTTTGTTATTATGAGTTTTTTTGGTTTTTGTTATTATTTAATTTTTTTTCAGATTTAATATTTATTGATTAATTACGATTTTTCATATTTATTTGGTTTTTATAAAAGTTATACACTTAAAACATTAAAGTTATACACTTAAAACATTAAAGTTATACACTGGGTGCATTAAAGTTATACATCTTGTCTATTAAAGTTATACACTGCGTGCATTAAAGTTATACAATTTTGGACTAAAGTTATACAATTTTGGACTACAATTATACAAAAAATGATTGAAGTTATACAAATAAGGACAAAAGTTATTCAAATAAGGACTAAAGTTATACAAAAATGGACTAAAGTTATACAAAAAAGGACTGAAGTTATACAAAAATAGACCAAAGTTATACAAAAAAAGACTAAAGTTATACAAAAATTGGACTAAAGTCATACAACAATGGACTAAAGTTATACAAAAATGAGCCAAAGTTATACAAAAATAGACCAGAGTTATACAAAAATGCACCAAAGTTATACAAAAATGAACCAAAGTTATACAAAAATAGACCAGAGTTATACAAAAATGCACCAAAGTTATACAAAAAATGGACTAAAGTTATACAAAAAATTGGACTAAAGTTATACAAAAATTGGACTAAAGTTATACAAAAATGAACCAAAGTTATACAAAAATAAACCAAAGTTATACATATTTGGTCCATTTTTGTATAACTTTAGTCCATTTTTGTATAACTTTAGTCCTTATTTGTATAACTTTAGCCCATATTTGTATAACTTTAATCCATATTTGTATAACTTTAGTCCATTTCTGTATAACTTTGGTTCATTTTTGTATAACTTTGGTTCATTTTTGTATAACTTTGGTTCATTTTTGTATAACTTTAGTCCTTATTTGTATAACTTTAGCCCATATTTGTATAACTTTAATCCATATTTGTATAACTTTAGTCCATTTTTGTATAACTTTGGTTCATTTTTGTATAACTTTGGTTCATTTTTGTATAACTTTAGTCCTTATTTGTATAACTTTAGCCCATATTTGTATAACTTTAGTCCATTTTTGTATAACTTTGGTTCATTTTTGTATAACTTTGGTTCATTTTTGTATAACTTTAGTCCAATTTTTTGTATAACTTTAGTCCAATTTTTATATAACTTTAGTCTTTTTTTGTATAACTTTGGTCTATTTTTGTATAACTTTGGTTCATTTTTGTATAACTTTAGTCCATTTTGTCTTAGATGAAAAAAAAGTATCTCACAAAAAAAAACGAGATTTAAAACACGAAATCTTAAAAAAAAACGTATAACAAGAAGAGATTTAAGAAAATGAATAAAAAATGAGAACTAACAAAATAAAAGACAACTAAAATAAAATAAAAGACAAAAAAAATAATGAATGGAAAAAACAACTCAAAACATACAAATTAACACAAAACGAAAAAAAAAAAAAAAAAAAAAAAAAAAAAAAAAAAACGAGTTGAAAAAAAAAAAAAAAAAAAAGAGTCAGCGGCGGGGGTGGTGGGTGGTTAGTTGGTGTCGGGTGTGGTGGTGGTGGGTGGTAGTGAATGAGGAAGAGAGGAATGAATGAATGAATGATTTATTTGAGTTTTTTGATTTATTTGGATTTTTTGGGTTTTTTATTTATTTGGATTTTTGGGTTTTTTTTATTTATTTGGGTTTTTTTTTTAGAGTTTGAGAGAAGAGAGAAATGAAATGTGTAAGATGAAAGAGAAATGGATGAGTGGAAAACAAATATATAGTAAATTAGTGATTAATTAGAGTGGATTAGTGAAGGAGGAGAGAGATGGTGAGATTAGCTTATAAACACACTTTTTTGGGGTTGATCTCATCCATCCATCTCCCTCCATCCAATGGCTCGTAATAGAACTTATGGACTCAATATATATGTTGGCCTTAGTTGATCTCTTCTATATATATATATATATATATATATATATATATATATATATATATATATATATATATATATATATATATATATATATATATATATATATATATATAGATTTAGGATCCGGTGAGAACGATCACTCGGTGAGAACGACTATCCACCCTTAGATCAAATAATAATCAAGGGTCTAGATTAAATAATTAAAACAATCCCCTCAGTTAAACCCAAACTTCTTTCCAACATTTGTGTCACACCCTCCCGATCTTCGACTGGCAACTGCAACCTTCGCTGGCGTAACCCACCGGCGTAGTCAACTCCGTCAATGTAACTCGCCGGAGCAGTCAACCCCGTGGACAATTATCAGGTATCACTTTTCATAGAAAAAGCTGACAATCGATTCCGCAATCATAAAAGGCTAGCCGATATCTCACTGATAATGTCGCCAGTGGGAACTCCGACAAGCCCGCCGCTTGTACCTTGCCATCTCCCTCTTGGTGGTTTCGCATCTATATCAATGTATCTACACCAACTTTTAATGTATCTCAGCACTATTTTAATGTATCTCAACATTTTTACACAAGATTAGGTACTAGGTACATTGAAATTGGATGGAGATACATTAATACAGAAATAAGATACACTAACTTTCGGCTTTCGTTTAAACCAAATTGAGTTGCGGTGAAGAGGAAAATCGTTTGACGGCAGTGTACAATTGTCTGCGTTTATCTTAACCTCACTTTCATCTCCACGTCAACCGCTCCCACGCCGCTGAACTCCAGAGCTCACGCTATCCAAATTCTTCATCGACAACAAACGACAATATCAGATTTAAAGCCATCGTCGGCATCAACCAACACCGCGCATCTCCGGCATGTCAAATCTCTGATAAGCACACGTTCTAGATTATACTTTAAACCCCAACTTGTCTCATTCCCGCTTAGTCACTGCCGGCGATTTTGACAACGATAGTCTGTGCCGGAGCTCAGTGTCGGCGGCGATGAGTGGTGGTCGCCGGATTCTGGTAGTGGCGACAGATTGGGATGAATGAGATTTTGGTTTGGGGGGGGGGGGGTGTGTTGTTTAATGTTTATGATGTGGGGTCGGTATGTCGTGTTTAATAAAATGGGTGATAGTGTCGTGTTGAGTGAATTTGATATACATTGTATAGCCCTTGACTTTGGTTAATAATTAAGGTGTAAATATGGCGTTCTCACCGAGTCAATCGTTCTCACCGGATCTTGACTCTATATAGATTTAGGAATATATATATATATATATATATATATATATATATATATACCCTAATTTTCAATTTTATTCAAAAAAATAGCACCTAAAGTAAACATAGAAAAGTAAATTAATGTTTCGTTTTTTAGTATTCTTATGTTTTGTATTAATTTGTTATTATTTTTTGTGTTTGTATTAATATTGCAGGAGAATGAATTTCCAACTTTATTCAAAATTAAGGTATAAACACAAAAAAGAAAGAAAAAAATATTGTAAACTATTGATCTCCTCTCATAATTTTTGTTATTTATTTACCTTATTTGTTTAACCATTATTTCCTTTATTTAATGAAATGACCTTTTAACTTTCCTTTCATCATTACTATATATACTCAGTAGTTATGTACCATATTTTTTATTTTCCTTTCATTCATAAAATTTGAGAGAATTAGTAATAGAATTTTTCATATATATAACTATTATATTCACCCTAATTTTCAATTTTATTCAAAAAAATAGCACCTAAAGTATACATAGAAAAGTAAATTAATTGTTTCGTTTTTTATTATTCTTATGTTTTGTATTAATTTGTTATTATTTTTTTTGTTTGTATTAATATTGCAGGAGGATGAATTTCCAACTTTATTCAAAAAATTGGTACGTAAGGTATAACTAAAGAACAAAATTAATTATTTCGCTTTTTATATTTATTATGTTTTAAAATAATTAGAATCTTATCATTTACTTTTTGTGTTTATATTAATATTGCAGGAGAATGAATTTTCAACTTTATTCAAAAAATTGGTAGGTAAAGTACACATAGAGAACTAAATTAATTGTTTTACTTTTTATTTTTATTATATTTTGAATTAATTAGAATTTTATTAGTTATTTTTTTGTGTGTGTTTGTATTAATATTATAGGAGGATGATATACTCACATATCAATAACAATGCACAAGATTGGAAATAGTGGCTATGGATCTTCTTTATAGATTTTTCCTTTGTTTCGATGACTCTTTCACTTTTGTCGGTTTTTCTATTTTTTCTATAATGGTGTATTTGAAATATCGAATGGTAGCAAAAATCTTTAATAAGTTGTTGACATGCTGTTACATTATTGTCCTTCACTCTTTCCTACACTTTAGTCTTCTTTGTAACATAACACTTATGTTCTATTTTTATTTTGTCAAATAGGTTACAAATCAAATTGCTTAGCTAAACTGTTAAAGTACGATGCACATATGTCAATTTGATCTTATCATAGTGTTATAATATGCATAATTAATATTATGCGTGATTAGTAATTAGTTAGAAACCGATTATTATTCTCCAATTCATTGTTCCAATTCCAATGCTTCCAAGCCTTTAAATCATTTTTTTGTTTTCCATCAAATATACTATTCTGTAACTCACAATATTTTCTGGATAAATATTTTTTTGAATGATTTGTTTATATTTTATTTTCTCATGAATTAGGAAAGGCTAATATTTCGTATGAAGTATAATAGTATTGTTTTGATTATAATTTTTGATGAATGATCGAATATGAAGAAGCTATGTTTGGAATCGTATATACATAAATCTCTATTTATTGTGTGATTCCGAGAAATGTGTAATTAGTTTTGCTCATCTTATATTACTAATAATAATTACTTCCTCTTATTCTCAATAACCCTCCCTATTCATGGAGGGCACAAGAACTAAGGAATAGAGTATTATATGGTAAAGTATTGTAGTGGAGGTAGTAGATTGGAGAGAGGGAAGGTATTGTGGGGGTATTATTGTGGGGTGGGGTAATTAAAATAAGTATTGTTGCGAGGTAAGATGATTAAAATAAGATAAAGTATGTGTATTGTGGGGTATTGTTGTGAGGTGAGGTGATTAATAAGTATAAAAGTTTACCAAAATAGGAAATAGGGTGTGAATAGATGAATAAGGAAATGAGGAGAGTTATTGAGAATATGAGGGAGTATTAGAACACAAAATGCGATATTTTAAATATATGTAGCATTTCCTTGAAATTATTCGGAATAGTTGTTAAAGTTGCTCACATAAAAGTTCAAGACCGTTTCTTTGCAAGATAAACATAAGACCAAGTACTTTAAAATGCACCAAAACAACGATAAAAATAATATCTTCATTCAAGCAATAAAGAGGCAAGTTGCAATGTTTGTTGGTAAAGAAAACCATTCATATTCTATAATCTTTAAGTCGATCAAAGCAATAGTCAAATAATAAAGAGACAATTGAAGAATCATTAATTAAAGAGGCAAATGAAGAACCATTAACTAAAGAGGCAATTGAAGAATCATTAGCAATTCAAACGAGAAAATTGAGAGTCATTGATTTTCTTTCTATAAAATCTCATCCAAATACCAATTCATATTGTCTTATTTGATACCGGGTTGTCCAAACCATTACCCATCCTTACAAAAGTCAGTTTTTTGTTCTCTCTGTAATTTAGAGTATTTTATTGGAATTTTGTGTCTCCTTTTTCCTTGTTTTTGTTCATGTATTTATATTTAATAGTCTTAATTGGAGGTGTCAATTCAGTTAATTAAATTGATAATTTAATTAATAATGTTATTGTAGGAGGTATGTATATGTTAATGTAATCCTACCATAGATGTGCTTTGAACTTTGCATAATTATTTTGCATACCCAATAAGAAATATTTTTTTACGAGACTAGCATAATTATCCATATTGTAAGAGTTTTAGGATTTTGACGGGGGTATTTAATTAAATTCAATATCTGTATGTGTACTTATTACTATAAGTGAAGTAATAAGAAGGTTATATTTTTATAGAGAAAGAAAGGATAATGAATGAAAAGTAATCACGCTATATATTTCGAAGTTATGAGATTTTTAACTGCATGTTGAGTAGAAAATAAATTTCAATGCAATTTGTTCATATATGGAAGGGTAACTTCTTTTAATGTTTTGTTTTATTGGTAGCAACTTGTACTCGTATTTTAAAATCTTTTGAAAACAACGGATGACAATGGAGCACAAATTCATGTTCCAATACTTCTATGGCGTCAAGATTGTCCATAAGACCACAAGTACCCGAAAGTTCAATTTGACGGATTGTGTCCTCGCTTCAAAACAACCAAGCTATTCATATTTTGGTTTGCATATCATCCCGAATAAAAAATTTGGAGTGTATTAAACTTTTGTTTTAAAATACCGCTCCCCCAATCATATTCATTTATTTACATTTTTTTAAAATTATTTGTGAGTGGTTTTTTTAATTAAAATTAAACAAATGATTGAGAGAGAGAGGGACTACTCCATATAAGTTATTCACAAATTAAACACTTAAACACAGTCAATTATTAACGATCCCGTGATTTTCACGGGCTCCAAAACCAGTTATTCTTTTATTCATCATCTACTACATCTCATTTATCCATCAACCATTATTCATCTCATTCATCATCGCCATAAAATTTATTATTTCATTAACTTTAACAACATTTATATCTCATTCCGGAATTATGTTATATTTTTCATATATGTTTCATGAATTTCTTATTCAAAATATTTAATAACTATTCAATAATAAATGGTTACCGAATTCTCAAACATGAAAAATAAATCCTACTACTCCTCCATATTTTATTGATATTCTCATTTTATTAAAATATTACTCACATATATTCAAGAAATGGAAACATCTTTAAAAAACGGAGGGAGTATCAGAGAGTGGGGATCCTCTGTCCCATTTGGTGTCCCAATCTGTGTGCCACTCCAATCACCTTCTAACACATCAACAAATTAATATAATTATTGCAATATTTTATTTTACAATAAGTGATATGTCAAAAGGTGAGCGGAGTGGCACATACAATGGGACATAAAAGTGGGACAGATGATCCTTACTGAGTAACAGATTTGAGCAAATATGTTCAATTAGTTGTGAAATATGTGAACATTTTCAGAATCATTTTAACATTGGAAACATGATCACATATTAAACGATAACAAAATCACCAAATATGGGAACAAATACTAACACCATAAAAATCTAGACATATTTCACCAATATGTTACAGTTGCTTACAATTCCAACATAGTAACATATTATACAAATATGTCAACATACTTGTTTTACATTTTTTACGCTTTCATTAATTATTATTTCGAAATATTGAATTATCAATTGATTAATAAATGGTTACAAAAGTCATAAACATGAAAACATTTTGATGTCTGTAATATATTCACTTAATTGTGCAACATGTTGCCATTTTACTAAAATTTAAACACGGTCACATATTATACAAGGACATGAACATAATGTAAACATCGTTTTCCTACCCATTTTTTGAGTCATAAGATGAAGAAAATAAAAATATGAATAGTAATTGCGTCCTTTGTGATATCATTTTCAGAAAATGCGTATTAGTACTATATATGAATTTGTAGTCATATACTCTAAGAAAGTTTATACTTTTGTTCATTATGTCACCTTGTCAACATACGTACTGATTATTGAGAGTATGTACTTGGCTCAAATGTATATCTATGAAAATATCCCAATATAAGTGTAGCTATAAAATATTTTTAAACATAACAATGTTGTGAGAGCAGGACAATATGACACCATTTTTAGATGATAAGTTACCACTTTATTGCAATAATAAATGCAAACAAAAAGTTATAAAATGGTTACCAAGTTACACTACTTTTTACAAGTTGTTAACATCAGGTGCAATATGTTACTAATTTAATGATTATTATATTTTGTAGAAACATATAAACATAGAGTTGCATAATGCTAACATATTACACATTACAACATGTGAAGTCAATGATCCAATATGTCACCATTTTAGGCATAATATGTTATCATCTCAGATTATTTACATTCAACTATTAATGTAAACAAACATCTGCATAATGGAAACATATTACACATTAGCACATGTTCACAAACATACTCAATATGTCAATAAATGTTTTATATTTCTTAATTCTTAAACATACAACAAACTGCAAATAAAACCCAAGAAACCAACAAGGCAACTATAACTAATTTCTCGCTTTTCCTATGTTTCATGATTTCAATATTTAGTTCCACAACAACCATCTTCAACTTTTCATTTTTTATCTTCAGATTCTTCATTTTCTCTAGCAAGTCATTTTTTTCTCTAAGTCTTCACTTTCCGTCATGATATCAAAAAATTGAAAAAAGTCACAACCATTGTACTGCAAGTGTTGAACAATATGGAAAAGATTACACAAGATATAATCAAATTCAATTACAAAAATAAATTAACAAACAACAAATGAAATCAAATAACATACCGGCCAAAGAGAACACGCATAAAACTTTTTACCTACATGCTCTCCCGGCTTCACTGTCTTCAAGACTGCACCTATATTGTGTGCATAAAACCGTATTTTTAAGTTTTGAATTCCATGAATTAGATGAAGATGCATAACTTTTTCCCATCACTACATAAAATGTAACAAACTCAGTTTAACATGTGACCACTTCAATCGAACTACTCAAGTAACATACAGTCCATAACTGGTTACATATATATTTTCATTAAAATGTATATATAGTTGTCCAATATGTTACCATTAAAAGAACATTGGTATCAATTTGACAATCATTAAAATTATAACAAATGACATTTTTAAAATCATTGACAAATTACTAACTACTAGAGATATACAGTCTGAAAATGATCGCATACATAGATTTTTCATGTAAGCATATATTTTATTTATGTTACCATTCACCGAATGATAATGAATGGTAGCATTAATACCAAAAATATTCAATTACTTTTATTAGCTTGTTGACAAAATTGTTCAATACCCGGAAAATCAAACAACAAACCCATTAAAAACATCAATAAAGTTAGAGAGTCCAACAACAAACCAAGGAAAACAAGCAAACAAACCCAGAGATTCAAATAATAAACCCAGAAAATCAACATACGAGACAGATTTATCCAGTCACAAGAAAGATTTATCCAAAACTCAGAAAATCATAATATAAAAGATTTTTCCACTCACATATTCCAAACAAAATGAACCAAAATCCTAAATTGAATTCTTTTTTTGACCAAACAATATCATGATGATTCTAAACATTTGAAAATAAACAAATTAAATGCATGTTCGGAAATTACCTTTGACATTGTTTTTCTTGCCACTTTTTTTTTTTTTTTTTTTTTTTTTTTTTGTGTGTGTTTTGATGATGCCAGAAGATGACTATGTTTTTGGTAAGAGTTTTTTGTATTCTTTTTTTTTTTCTTTTATGATGGAAGAAGACTAAAGAGGGAGAAGTTTTAAATTTTCTTTGAATATTGTAATCTAGTTCGTCTGATATCACAATGTCACCATTTTTAGTTGATTTGTGAAGAGTTTATGAGGGTTTGATCTGAGAAAGAGTAGAGAAGATGAAGAAAGAAGATGAAAATGAGAAAGGATGAAAAATGTGGACGTAAATGACTAAATGAATGTTTTAGATTAAAGATGCTTTTTCAAATTGGTGGTAAAATGCTTGCATTGGGAAAGTAAATTTTTTTATTGTTTTTAATTCCAAACAAGTCGTTCACTCATTAGTGTTGCATAGTCCCAACACTTCTGTCACTTCTATACCGTTTCATTATAAATGGTACTATCCGACCCGTCGCAAACTTGTGACGGATAACCCGTCGCAAGCAAGACTTATTGCAAAACAAAATGTCTTCGAGAGTTGGGCCTTGTTTTGTTAGATTTAATTTCAGTTCATTTTAGCTCTATTCTGTTTAGTTTCATTCATTTATGTTTAGTTTAGTTCCATTCAGTTTATCTCTTTTCAGCTGAAAAAAAACAAGGCCTTACGTTTTTTTACGGGATACAACTCGAGGATCGAACATGAGTTGAGCCACTAACTATGCATAACTAAACTAAAAAATAGTGAAATTAAATAAAAATGTGTAAAATTGTTGGTGTAATATAAAAATTGCTCCATAATATAGTGTTGACTCGAAACTTTTGGGGTAATGTGGAAATTCTAAACTTAAGGCTAGTTGATATTTTTTTTTTTTAACAATTGAATAGATAATCAAAGTGTTCCTACAACAAGTCGATTACATAAGATATTCATGACTAACAATGTCAAGAGTATTAACTCCTATGTAATCTAAACACCAATCATGACAATAACTACGCCAAATTAAAGCTAAAACTAGGCCGTAGTCATGAGATTGATATGCCCCTCCTTCTTTGTCCGTCCCTATCATTTCACGAACAACCAAGTGACTATCTTCATGATGTCCAAGAAGCCAAACACGAGCTGCACTTATGCCACAAGGATGTATAAAGAGACAAGAAAGTGCATGCCATAGACATGCACAAGAGCAAAGAGCCCTGCATCCCAGTGATTGATTCTTGAGAAAACATTATCCGAAAATATGATTCCATGAGCTGTAGCCCGATAAGGAAGAAGGCAACACCACCATCCATAAAGGCCGTCCCGTAAGACCCATCAAGAGCTTCAAAAGGCTAATTATTAAGGAAACGAAAATTTAAAAAAACAGGGAAAATATTACAGTGCCATTAATCATCAAGAAAACGGAAAACCACCACATCCACCCTTCCAACCCCAACCGATTATAACAACTCGACCCGCCACCGTCGTAACACAACCCCAATAAGATAGGATGTGTACTTTTGGGCCCATGATTTGTCCTCACTTAAGCCCAAAAGTACAAGGGCTTGTTACTAAGTAGTGGGTAAAATCTGTTATAAACATATCACAAGCTTCTCAATTCCCGATGTGGGACAATTTAACCTCATAATATCTTGGGGTGTTACAAACTCCCCCACTTAAACAATACAACATCCCTGTTGTGCCTCGAACTTGACCGCAACCAAGCCTAGAATCCTCTCCCGCTAGGTGGTTGACCCGGGTACTCCTGACCATAGGCTCACCACACGGTCGCATGATTGCTCTGATAGCATTTATAACAACTCGACTCACCACCGTCGTAACACAACCCCAATAAGATGGGATGTGTACTTTTGGGCCATAATTTGCCCTCACTTAAGCCTAAAAGTACAAGGCCTTGTTACTAAGTAGTGGGTAGAATCTCTTATAAACATATCAGAAACTTCTCAATTTCCCGATGTGGAACATCTTAACATCAAAATCTATTGGGGTGTTACAGCGACACACCTAACTCGAACCTACACAACAACTCACAAACAGAATAACGACAAATTAACCCATTACTACATTCACTCCCAAGAAGATAAAACATGATCCAACAAACACTACCGACATTAACAAAAGGAATATCACAAGAACTACGAGAAAGGTATGAAGGATGCCCCCAAGCCCTAATGCGCCAAGACTACTATAAGGGGGCGTTTAGTTGAAGGTCTATACGAAAGGGAAAGGCAAATAAAGTTATTGATTTCCTTTGTTGTGTTTGTTTGACACAAACAAAGAGAATGAAATTCCCTTCCTTACCTCTCTATCCATCTAATTCCTTACCTCCCACCCCCAAGGTATGAGATTTCATTATCCTTGTTACCCTTCAACCACCTTATTTACCTACCACCACACTTATGACTCTCACCATGCCTGTCACCATCAAGACGCCATCGCCACCACCACCACCACCACCACCACCACCACCACAACCACCCCACATAAACCACCACCACAACATCACCGCCACAACCACCATGACGCCACCACCACCACCGCCACCACCGCCACCACCGCCACCACCCCACTAAAACCACCACCACAACTACCCCACATAAACCACCACCGCAACACCACCTCCATAACCACCATGACACCACCACCACCATCGCCACCACCACAACCACCCCACTGCCACTACCACCACCACCACCATCACCGCACCACCTAAACCACCACTCGTACACCAAAACAAACCACAACCCACCACAGTTCATTTTCTTGATGTAACTAAACAACTAGTTAAGTTTTAAGTAATCTCTTACCTTTCCCCCTCTTACCCTTTCTAATTTTCTTTCCCTTTCTCTTTCTCTAACCAAACGCCCTCTAAGTAAAAAAACGCCAAAGAACCACATGCATGCAACATAAATTGTAAATGATGACCCAACAACAACATTTAGAATAGCCTACAAACGGGAATGGACCCAAAATATGGGGGGGAAGGGAGTGGGGAAAGCTAAATCGAATCCAAACACAAAGACATCATCAAACAAGTCTCAAGTAAAAGAGAGAAGGCTGTACCGTAAACCAGGGGAGGTGGGGGAAGAGACAGGGGGAGGGGAAACACCACCCCGATTTCATGCAAAGTATGACACCACTCCGATTGTATGCATAGTAGGTGATGACAAATACGGATGACCAAAGCAGACTAAGACGAAAAAAGAGACAGGAGAAAGACAGTCCCACACCTCAAGCAACCAAAAACACCAAAGAAACTGATTATCAATGTCAAAAGGTTGTGGGAAGACGAAAAAGATATAGTGATTATATAGGTATTGGGTTAAATTGATTAGTTATAAGGAGTGAGTGGTTGGCGGAGAATGGCCAGGGGACAACCAATTCTCCGGCGACAAAGTAGGCAGAGATAAAGGACGATGGGAGGAAGGGGAATAACGGTGGAATCAAGAAGAGTTTTTTTTTTTTTTTGGGGGGGGGGGGGGGCTACTTTAGTGAGAGAAGGGAGGACTTTTTAGTGAGAGATAATGTTTCATAAAAAATAATCACATGAAAGTGGCTAGTTGATATTTCGTGTGATATCAATTGATAAACTGGTAGGCTTTGTCGCACACCTAACAAAGATAATTTCCCTAGACACAAATAAATGTAGTAATAGGGGTCGAACACAAGGAGACGGGAATTGCGCTATTAAATGCTATGAGTAGACTTCTATCAAGGTCGATTACGATTGGTTTGATTTGTTGGTTGGTTTGTTAACTAGCAAATAAAATGATGTTAACTATATGATTAAAGGAGTTTAGGGCAGTCGGGTCACACATGCAATTATAAATATATATATTCATGTTAAACTCGGAAATAATAACATTGTCAATTGTTAGGCTTAAAGACACCCACCTCATGATATTAGTGTCAACCATAGACCGGGTCCTAGAGAAACTCTCGTTTATGACTAGGTCGTCCTACTACACATGCTTAGTCTTATCCGTGCCTCTCGACTTATAGAACGAATTAACAAACTTAATCAATGAATAAGGCCTCTAAACAAAGATTAATCGTGACGATACAAACATGTGATAGAAATAATTTGACAATATTATATCAACCTAATTTATCATTTTACATATATTAGTTATTGCATGGCTTCCCTAGTCCCAAGACTAAGGAAATTTAGCTACTCATATTGAAATGTAAACTACCAACTATGATGTATGAAATGCTAGACATGATTAAAGAAATAATGTAAGCTAAATGATGAATCATAAAAAGTGATAATAGACTATGTGATATAATTTAACTACTAATGATAAAAACCATGTGATAACTAAAATAGAAATGTAAACTAAATAAACTAGAATTTAGAATTACCGAAATAGAAATGGAACTTGAATTAGGAACTTGCAAGGAAGAACAATCGGGAACCAAAAGCTTGAATATATAATAACCAAAAGTAACAATAACCAAATGATTAACAAAATTAAAACTAATATGAAAACTATGAGAGAATTTTTGTGTGCTGAATAATACAAGAAATATGAGAATGTATGATGAAAATTGGATGCTAAGTAGGTCGGACTTGCTCTCTATTTATAGGGAGCTAGGAGTTAAAATGTAAACACAAAGGGCAAGGTAACCCCGGTCGGGGGCGCCAACCCGATCGGGGTCGTGGCTTTCCAGCTTTTTCACCTTAATTCCTCTAGTTAATGCTTATGGAATCCAATGTTTAGCGATAAATACACTATTAAGCGTCCGATAATGATCTTTAAACTTGGCATCCAATGCACTCTAGAATCCTAAGCTTCCATCTTAGTTGGACTTCAAATCTTGGTCTTGACTTTGCATAAGACTTCATTTTGTATTTCTCATATAAATCCATATCTTTATGCATGCAAATCCATGAAATAATTCATGGTTGGTCCAATGCTTGCTTCTCACTTTAGCCTTGCTTCTAGTTTCTTGCACACGTGATGGAATAAGCTTCTAAAAGCTCAACTTCCTACAAAATGTGACAAAACATGCAAAGACAACTAGAATACAATATTAGCTCATTAAAACACTAAGGTTAGTGCAATAATCATATGAATTTGAGCTAAAATATGGGATAAAAGTATATACCAAATAAACACATCAAACTCCCCCAAGCTAAACTCTTGCTTGTCCCTAAGCAAGAAACCATCTCCCATCAATTGCAAAATCCTAAAACAAGCTAAGCATAATGATTTAAAAACCCGAGACAATATGGGCATAAAGAATAATGCAAAAACATGGATGAGATTTATATGACGGCGTAGCATGAAAGACTTTGAACGAACCTTTAAACTCTTGCATGATCTTTTGACTAATGGACTCTCACGATGCACTTAAACTCATTTGTATGTAAAAGGACATTTTGTGTGAAGACACTCACCTATCCTCGACTCATGAGAATGTACCCGCAATCTAATATGGTAATCATTTCAAAACCACAAGTCAAAACATTCAAATGCAAGCATGAAAAAGAAGCCATATGTGTAAGAAGAAGGCAAATAAGTAATGGGTAAGAAAGGGGAACAAATGATTTATGGTACGTGGAGCTAAGTCAAGCTAGTAACAACCATATGTAAGGATGCTCAATTTCCAAAACAATTCCCAAAAATTTCGATACAAATCATAAGAATGCTCTCCAAAATATATGAATAAGACATGAGAGCTTCTTACACCAACTTCTTCTTCTCTTTCAAAATACAAACCATGCTTCTCTTTTTGTTTTATTTCATGCTTTTTCCTTCTTTCTTATCTTTTCTTTTCAATTCATTTCCATCATTTTTTCATCATTTTTTCCAATTTTTTCTCTTTTCTCATTTCTTATTCAAGAGCATTAATACCAAGCTCACAATGATATTTCAAGATAAAACAAATCCCAAATGAGCACCCAAACATAACTAATCAAAGCTACTATCTCAATAAGGTAGGCAATTTTTTATATGTAGCTAAGGATGAATTTTGTGAAGGGGTTCAAAAATGCAAATTTAATCATGTGAATGGCTCCAAAATGCTAACAACAAATCAATGCATGCTTATAAAGAGATGAAATCAAGACCATACTTGTGCGTTTTGATGAAACACACACTATAAAGAGACCTACACTCACCTAAGAGAGACCGGATATGGATGCATCGGTCTAAGGAGGTTCTACCTTACCATTTTGTAGCTCGCCAATAGTCAAGATCAAACATATTCGGTTCATTTTCCATCTCCCACCTACTATGTCAAGACATCCCCATGTAGCAATTATCCATTAAATAAGAATAAATCATTAGCTATAAGCTATCATTAGAATAAGTAAGAGGGAAAGTAGGCTTAAAAAACAAGCAAAAACATACAAATTTCTCAAAATTTTCACATTCTTCCTAAATGCCAACTACACTACCATGCAAATGCAATGCCCCACCCCCAAACTAAACACAACAATGTCCTCAATGTGCCAACATGTAAACCACCCAACTAAACCATTAAAAATGGCTCAAAGCACATAAACAAGAAGGACAAGGGGTCGTATTTAATGGGTTGCGAGAAAATAAACTAAAGTGCAAAGCAAACAAAACTTACTAGACTAGCTAGCCTCCCCCAAGCTAGTATGAATACGGGGGAATGATGTTTTGTTGTGATTTTAATGAAGATATATGAAGAAAAATGATAGAGAAAGGGAGAAGTGTACCGTCGGGGTTGAAGGAGAACGATAAAATAATTTTGTGCTACCCGTATAACAAATAGCTGCCAGGAAAACACAAAACCACGTCCCCGATCAGGGCTAGAAACCCCGATCGGGGTTGACCATCTTCACGCCTTTTTGACTTTCTTCCGTATTTCTTAATTTCCATCCCGTTTTTGAAACTTACATCCCCAAACGGGGTTTCTGCATGGGGAAGTGTGAATTTTCTCTTTTAAGTCTCATTTTCTTCATTTTTCACCTATAAATCACAAAATAAAACACCGTCAAGTCTAGTAATTTAGTTCTAATTCTTTGAAAAACAGTAAATTGCGGAAAATTAAAAACAAAAATAAATAAAAGAAAATAAGAAGCCTGGGTTGCCTCTAAAGAAGCGCTGGTTTAACGTCCCGCACGACGTAAGAAGCTAATTTGATTAAGTTTCATCATTGAGCTCGCCACCTTCCGAGCTTCCTTTTCATAGCTCCTTTTGTATTCCGCATCCACTTGAAATTCTTCCAAGAAAATTCCCCTTTCCTCTTGACACTCTTAGCATTAGTGCCCTTAGAATCGTCACCTACAAAATAATCAACACCAATATCTTCCTCCAACGGATCCAGCAGTAAAGATCCAAGTCTAGTAGAGGCATTAGAAGAGTCCACAACGCTAAATAAATAACAAGACTCTTGCAACATTGGGCTTCTAATGGTGTTGTTCTTGCTAAAGGTAACCCGGTCATCACCCACCTCCAACGTCAACTTCCCATTTTTCACATCGATTAGCGCACCCGCGGTGTGTAAAAATGGCCTACCTAATATAATTGGGGTTTGTGAGTCCTCGACCATATCAAGTATGAGGAAGTCAACGGGTATGAAAAACTTGCCAACTTTGACGGGCACATCTTCTAAGACACCTAAAGGTGGCTTTAAAGAACGGTCCGCCATTTGTAAAGTAATACTAGTGCATTTTAAAGCACCCATGTTAAGTTTTTCACAAATGGAATAGGGCATGACACTTACATTAGCACCTAGGTCGCAAAGGGCCCTATCAATGGTATATGTGCCTATAGTGAAAGGAATAGAATAACTACCGGGGTCCTTAAGTTTCGGGGGAGACTTGTTTTGTAATAGTGCACTACACTCTTCAGTGAAATAAATGGTCTCAACCTTATTGAAGGATCACTTCTTTGAGAGGATTTCCTTCATAAACTTTGAATAGGAAGAGACTTGGGTAAGAAATTCTATAAATGAGACGGTGACTTGTAAATTCTTAACAACTTCCAAGAACTTACCGAACTTACTCTCTTCCTTATGCTTTGTTAGACGGTGAGGAAACGACACTTGAGTTTCAACAACTTCCCTTGGAGGAGCATCCTTCACATCCACCTTCTTTGAAACGGCATCACCCTCCTTAGCATTAGGAGATATCACTTTCTCAACAATCACCTGGTCACTTTCTTTGGTATCAAGCTTACTCCTGCTCTTATGCATCAATAAGCGGTGAAGAAATGGCACACGATCCTTAATAGGAGGCTCTTTACTAGCCTTCTTTTGAGCATCTCTCCCAAGTTTGGACTTTTTAATAAACGCGTCATCATCCAAAGTCATGGATGGCTGATATGTGCATTTTATATAGTCTTTATAAGCCTCTTATGCACGTATTTCTATGCGGTTCCTGTAGTTTTAGGCTACGAAATGCCCCGAATATTCTACTTTGGTTTGCTTCGCATTATTTGCAGGAATGGACCTGAAAGTAGCGGAATTGAGCTTGGAACTGTCCCTTTAGCTTGCATTTAGGAGATGAGTGGATTTGGAGTGGAAATACTTCTGCCTTGGGATGCGTGAAGTCGTCTCGGAAGAAATTCAACGTCCAAATGAGCTGACTTCAGTGATGAATCATCGATCGAGAACTTTTGATAGCCTATATGCTCGATCGAAGGCTTTGTGTTGATGAGAAGACCTCGATCGAATACCTATTGTGTTCGATCGAGAGGTGTTAAAATGGTGATACTCGATCGAGGAGTCTTTCCACTCGATTGAGAGGTTTTTGCGAGATATTGTTCGATCGAGCTATTTCAATCTGCTCGATCGAGTAACTTGCTATCTGACGCGGGACTTCCTTGCGTGTACTTATTTATTTTGATATTTTAATTATCGTATTAGGTTAATAAAGTTTCTCTCCTATAAATAGGAGAGACTCAATTAGGTTTACGGATCTCTTGGACCCTTCAATTCTGTTCAACCGTTACTTTGCCCTTCCATTTTCCGGATCCTTTACGAGTGTAATCTTTCTCTTACTCTCTCTCTATTTGATTTAAATCTCCCTTGCATCCCTTTCAATCATGCCTATTATTGTCTTATCTTTCGTTATTGCTATATTAGTTGTTATGCGTAGCTAATTCCCTTTATGCTAGGATTAGGGGAACCATGGTAGTATAACGATAATGCAATAATTGGTTAGACGATTTTGATTGTGAGAATTGATTCATAGCAATTAAATTGTAATCATTTAGTTGAGTGCACGCTTTTAAACTAGTTAATCCGGTTAAATTCAGACCTAGATCGAGAGAATGGTATGAACATACCTGTTATGAACAATAGACTACAATAATAAGGGTGAAAGCTAAGTTAGTAGTATTTTAGGGCGGATAGCGGACCGACAGGACCTTTCCTTAACCCTTATCACATCAGACCGACTGAACTTTCCATTAGCAGAATTGTGTGATATCATAGTGAACCGACATCTTGGCATATTTCTCTCTATCTGATTAATCTCCTATTTCAATATCTGCTTTACATTTCGTTCAGTAGTTTAGTCAAATCAAATCAAAACCCCCAAGAAAGAATTACTTAGACAGACTTAGTTTAGCTTACAGAATTCCCATCTCCCTGTGGATACAATGTAACACCCCCATACTCCAAGTGCCTTACCAGGACCACTTAAGGCAAGGAAGTGCTACCATCTCGGTTACCCGATGCAATTTATATCAAATAAACCATAAAAGAACGTACTTTAATAAATAAGTTTAAGTGATTACATAAGAAAATCAACTGTAAAGTAAAATACAACTGAAGTAACAAAAGTATAAGACAACACAACGGAAGACTACTATCAGACTCGTGGCAACTCCATCCCCAGCTAATCCCGCGTGCATCCATAGCATACCTGCTAGCTTAGACAACTGCTCACCATCCCCGAATGGATCACCACAGTTTTTAAAACATTTAAACGGGGTCAGTATTAATTACACAAAACCACACAGCTGCAATAAAACAACATTACAAACAACTCAATCAGCACAACTCCATCTCATCTCCACACACCTGACTACACACTGAAGTGTGTAGCCCTGCCAGAGTACCCATCGCAACAAGTACTCCTCGCCGCCAGTGGAGGACCGCAGCCGTTCCCACCTAAGCCCCGCTCATCTCATCCGAGCGATAAATTCATGTTCATTAATGTGCACATCCCTTCTGTGGCGGGTTCCACAGAAGGCGAATCTAGGTCGTGAAGCCACTCCCGCAAGTGACTCCACTCAGCCAGGGACGCACCCCGAAGATCACAGACAGTTACACAACCAGTCAACATTATACTATCAACAATCACCAAAACCAATCCAATACCGATATGATATACAACAACAACAACAACAACAATCACAACAATAACAACAACATTATGTAACCAATACTGAGTAGGGAAACCCTACCTGGAAAGCAATCACCAAGATCGTCATAATCAGCTAATCATAATCGTTCTTCAACGAAATCACCTCCTATAAACACACAATCATACAATCACAATCTAACATCAACAATACTCCCAAAACCCCCAAATTACCCAATTAGGGTTTCAACTAAAATCAATGAAATGATATAAAAACTATACTAGGATCTTACCCACAATGCGACGGTCTCAAAGGCGTAAAGAACTCAACGATCTGACGACTCTAACCCTTAGGATTTGATAGCAATGTGAGAGAGGAGAACTACGTAACCTTGTTTTCTCTTTTGTGAAACTTATAATGAAGAAAGAGTGAAAAATAAATGCCGAAATATGTTTTTATAACCTTCTCGCGTTGCTATCAAAACCCGGCAAACAACCCGTAAAAACACACTTACTCGATCGAGTAAGTGACTTACTCGATCGAGTGCCACACGTACTCGATCGAGTACCCATCAGGTCAGCTACTGTTTTGTGTAAAAACATACTTACTCGATAGAGTAAGTCCCACTCGATAGAGTACCCAAAGACACATAAAACTGTAGTATTACAGTCTTCCCTCCTTAAAAAGAACTTCGTCCCCGAAGTTTTAACCCATACTCAAAACAAACATACTAACTCGATCAAGACACAACAACGCAACTAAGAACTCAAAACAAAACCCCAACCTATAAAACATGAAATCTTAACACCAACTCCACCAACTATGCCTACCTCCACAACACGGCTCACGATATGGTATCAACTACATCATAGCCTCTCTACATTAACTTCATACACTATCGAATACCTTCCACCAACGCCGCTAGCTACGTCTCACTAACACATTATCCACTAGCGAATCCAATATCAAGACACTCATAAGCATCAAACGGAATGTTACATTCTACCACCCTTAAAAGGAACTTCGTCCTCGAAGTTTACTCACGCTCATAAACATCATCATCCAACTGTCAACACCATCGAACTCATAAACATTATCATCCAACTGTCAACTCTATCAAAGTATTCTCCCATTCCTAAACATCGATCTACTACAAGCACGACCATGACCTTTTAATAATATCAACCACAATACAAATCCACCCTTTATGCTACATCAACACTCTACTTCCAATTATACTACAACATGCACAACCATTAAACTCTCTTTTATCGCATCCTACTCCTTTTAAGATAATTGTTACGTCCTCGTAACTCACTAATACTAGATCCTTAGCTATATCTTCTCATTATCCTCATCACCACGACATGTCAAAGATAACCGCCTATGACCTCAACACCTATAACCATTCCTATTTCAAAGGCTCTCTTACTTAAACAGTTCTCATACCTCAATTCATTCGGCACACCACCTAACCTATACCATAAGATACTTAGAATAACCAATACTCCAATTGTTCCCTATTATCGCCAAAACGACATAGTCCTCTATACATGCACTTATCTTCATACTCATAACTCATGATCCACAATTATTACACACACTCGCACTAGATCCTCAAGTTCTTTTCTTTCATTACCGTAACACTCATCCATAACTTAACATGAAATTAATTCCCAACACCCTATACTCACTGTCTCAGTAAAAGATTATGAACTATATGCAACTTCCAGATCAGTACAACACATGTTCTACAATTCACTTGCCATCACCATGACTACCAATGCCTCATCTAAAACAAGATCACAATTACTGTAACAACCTCTCACAACTGTGTCCCATCAACAGAATATCGCTATAACATGACGAAAACAGAAACATACACAACTCTCTTCCATATCATACTCTACCCTCACTCCCAAGCTGAAACTGGTAAGAAGCGTCAATAAACAAAATAACAGTCTATCTATCCAAACCAAAACTCACAGGAAACAGCATTAAACACACAACAATCTATGTATAACTGGTATGTACTTCCAAAACTCGTATCATAATCATCCCTCCTACTCCACCACATCCGATGACGGCATCGCAACACCGTCACCAACAGCCGCACCGCAGCGCGAAAATACCCGCATCACAACCACGAAGTACCGTGCCCGGATCATCACCCGATGCACAACAGCCACATCGATAGACATCGCAACTTTTACATTCACATAAACATTGTCTCGGTACAACTTCCTCGACAAGAAAACTTCTTTAAAACAGCTTTATTAGATTACAACACAACATATCACACGGATTAAACAGATAAGAACCTCATGAATATCATCCATACCTTTTCACGGAATAAACATATATCATGAATACACATACAAGTATAACTAGCCATGCCAGATCACCCAAACTACCACTTTTGAACATCATTCCATTAGGTTACCGTATCCAACATATATGACAGAACATTCAGATAACAACTTTATAATTATCACACCATACCATTTCTCGTGAGGTTAGAACCTCACACAAACATTTATATACATATTAGACCCGTAACGACATCCAACTAGTCAATCCTGATCACGTAAGTTACCACCTGATAAAGGTTACCTCTCGCCCGAGCTTAACTCGTATGCCCCTCATAACACATTCTCCCATTCGCATAACCATCACCCCCTGCCAAATATAACCATACCGCTAATACTCAACTAATAGCACCCGTCTCATATAACCACATCTTATACTTCCTCAGAACCATACATATCAATCTGGTCTCTACAAAATCAACCTCTTTAGAATGGCTATCTTTCCTGTTTATCATCGCCCTTAACAGCAAGTAACAACACCTCAACACTACCACCATTCATATATCAAACCTCTTACACTCATCTCTAAATATCACGGTTTCTTTCCCATTTTCGGTTAACATCCCATTAACGAACATCAATTTCATCAACAAAATTTACCTGAACATTCATCCCAATTCTGTCTTTAATTGTATCGCCACCTAACTCCCCACCAAAAATCTCATATCGTGTCAATACTTTACTGACTTTTACTCTCCTTAATTCCTCGAATCTCATGGCTAACATGTTGCCCTGAAACTCCTATATAACCATTAACTCACACTCTCTCATGATGCTATCACACATTTCCATGATTCCTTAGCTTACTTTCATCCTTCTTTTCCCTTTACACTCAAAAATACCACTTATTAGTTCATCTCCTTACTCCTTGTTCCTAACTCTCTGGTAAACCGGTTACCTTTTCGTTGTTTCAAAACTCAAATTCCATTACTTCATATCGGTACCTTCTCACTATTTCTTACCATGGGTCCTCTCTCATCATTCTACTCAATCACGCTTGTCACCAATCCGTCCCAAAACTCATTTCTTATCGTTAATTGCCCAAGAAAATCGCACACTAGTTTCACCTCTCAATAAACCAAATTCCCAAACTGAATCTCTATCTACAAATCCACATCGCGACATGTCTCTATCTATGTTCACTATATAGCACTCTCCTCCATCCCTCTACAACCACCTTTCATTACATATATTCTTAACCAACACAATCTAACCATCTCCCTCCATAATTCCTTACACACCTCAAGTTGCTACTATCCACATTCTTCCTTTCAATCTTTTTATTCTCACGTTCCGTAGACTTACATCACCCCCTCACCCATATTCACTTACTTTTATATTACTCAACACACCATCATATCACTCACCACATCTCACAAAATATGCTCCATGCCTCAATAAGCTTATTAACCTCCCTTTTCTTTTCCCACTATCCATCACAACCACATATAACTCATGTCCTTCCCACCGAACTTATACCCACCATAAGGTGCCACTTATTACAACATAAGATTTGGTAACTTACGCATCAAGACCAACACATATGTAAAACAATACATAAAGAGGCAAAATAATACCTTTGAATTAAACATAATATGCAACGAAGTCAAAAGATAAGCATATGACCTAAAACAGGGGTCACTAGATCGAGTACAGGTCACTCGATCGAGTAAGTGACTTACTCGATCGAGTAGGTGAAGGTCAGAGGCACGTACAACAAATTACCAGGGCTACTCAATCGAGTAAGGGCTACTTGATCAAGTAACAAGAGGTCTACTCGATCGAGTAAGGGCCACTCGATCGAGTACCCTACGCAGTTCTCAGCACTGTCCAGTTTTCGTAAAACGGTTATATCTCACTCGTTTCTTGGTCATTTTTGGCGTGTGACCTATCGTAGAATCGTAACAGAACAAGCTATCACCTCCAATTGGAATCACATTAAAATCATATATAAATCTCAAGTTATAACAGTTTAAAAACAACTCCTCTATAATTGAACAACATAACGATTTGATTTTCCCTTTCAAACAACTTAAATATCAACAAAGTGAACAAAAAAGACTCGATACTTGTAAAACCATTATCCCTAACCACATGTTACTATCTATCGAAAGCCAAACAATAACATCTATCCTGCTCATATAACATTCAACTTATCAATCATGTACTACCCGCATGCTTTAACTTTATAACCTTTCGTAAAACAACACATACTTATACATTACAAATTCTATTCCCATGTTACTAATACAACTCCACTTCGTCACATAAACATATTCTTAATTACGAAATTCATATTCTCATGCAATTGTCACTCCATCTTTTCCAATTAATTCATCCAACATGTGCATATGAAACAATAGTAAACAAATATATAACTTCATTATATGACTTTACGCAAACACAATATACGTATACGACACAACATTCCTATTCACATGTTCCTATTATGCCAGATTATAAATCATCCATCCTGCAACATCATTATTCATCACATATTGTCATATGTGAACTACTTCCCTTTTCCACCACATCATTCATCCTTCTCATATACTTTTCCAACAATTCCAAACAACATTGTAAACCAACTATCATGCATCATACTTATTCACAACACTTTATCATTTACCACATTCCCCATTCCACCACAATCATTTTTCAATATTTCTATACAACACATCATCCAACATACGCAATAGAACATTAGTAAGCACATAGCGATCCAATGACACCCCATAGTGACCGGTTTAAAGTTGTAAGGCGAGTTCACGACTTTAGGACGTCTCCCAAGTCTTTGCATTAGCTCTTAACAACTCTTACCCGGGTTCATTTTATTTTGACTCTCTAGATTGATTGGGTTCATTAGTTACAGGTTCCAAAATCGTCGCTCTGATACCACTTTGTAACACCCCCCATACTCCAAGTGCCTTACCAGGACCACTTAAGGCATGGAAGTGCTACCATCTCGGTTACCCGATGCAATATATATCAAATAGACCATAAAAAAACGTACTTTAATAAATAAGTTTAAGTGATTACATAACAAAATCAACTGTAAAGTAAAATACAACTTAAGTAACAAAAGTATAAGACAACACAACAGAAGACTACTATCAGACTCGTGGCAACTCCATCTCTAGCTAATCCCGCGCGCATCTATAGCATACCTGCTAGCTTAGACAACTGCTCACCACCCCCAAATGGATCACCACAGTTTTTAAAACATTTAAACGGGGTCAGTACTAATTACACAAAACCACACAGCTGCAATAAAACAACATTACAAACAACTCAATCAGCACAACTCCATCTCATCTCCACACACCTGACTACACACTGAAGTGTGTAGCCCTGCCAGAGTACCCATCGCAACAAGTACTCCTCGCCGCCAGTGGGGGACCGCAACCATTACCACCTAAGCCCCGCTCATCTCATCCGAGCGATAAACCCATGTTCATTAATATGCACATCCCTTCTGTGGCGGGTTCCACAGAAGGCGAATCAAGGGCGTGAAGCCACTCCCGCAAGTGACTCCACTCAGCCAGGAACGCACCCCAAAGATCACAGACAATTACACAACCAGTCAACATTACACTATCAACAATCACCAAAACCAATCCAATACCGATATGATATACAACAACAACAACAACAACAACAACAACAACAACAACAACAACAACAACAACAACAACAACAACAACAACAACAACAACAACAACAACAACAACAACAACAACAACAACAACAACAACAACAATCACAACAACAACAACAACATTATGTAACCAATACTGAGTAGGGAAACCCTACCTGGAAAGCAATCACGAAGATCGTCACAATCAGCTAATCATAATCGTTCTTCAACGAAATCACCTCCTATAAACACACAATCATACAATCACAATCTAACATCAACAATACTCCCAAAACCCCCAAATTACCGAATTAGGGTTTCAACTAAAATCAATGAAACGATATAAAAACTATACTAGGATCTTACCCACAATGCGACAGTCTCAACGGCGTAAAGAACTCAACGATCCGACGACTCTAACCCTTAGGATTTGATAGCAATGTGAGAGAGGAGAACTAGGTAACCTTGTTTTCTCTTTTGTGAAACTTATAATGAAGTAAGAGTGAAAAAGAATGTCGAAATATATTTTTATAACCTTCTCGCGTTGCTATCAAAACCCGGCAAACAACCCGTAAAAATACACTTACTCGATCGAGTAAGTGACTTACTCGATCAAGTGCCCCTTACTCGATCGAGTGCCACACGTACTCGATCGAGTACCCATCAGGTCAGCTACTGTTTTGCGTAAAAACATACTTACTCGACAGAGTAAGTCCCACTCGATAGAGTACCTAAAGACACAGAAAACCGTAGTATTACATACGATACCCAACTTGCCTTTGCTGCATTAGTTAGAGCCAGTTGGTTTTATTTTTGATAGGGTTGCGACAGCCATGTCAAATTTTAGCGTCGTTACCGGGGAGGCGGTGTTATTTTGTTTGTTTTGTATTGAGTTTGTCTTTAGCCTCAAGGAATTTATTCCTTGAGGCAGTTCTCATCTTTTTCCCCTAGTTGTGTTATGATAGGTCCTACAGGTCCTATCTAGATAGAATTCATGGAGAAAGACCATCAAAGGGAAGGTTTGAGTACCTTTGAATCTTCTACCAAGATGTCTGACATCTCCGAGCATTTGGAAGTTATCAAGGCAAGTTTTGCCCAGCTGGAGAGTAGACGATCTTTGGGGAGTGCACCTAAGCTCCACACTAAGGCGGAACGGGTGGCTTGTTGTGGAAGATGTGGTGCTGCGGGGCACGATGCTATTATTTGTATGGCGGAGAATGACGAAGTCTATGCTTATCAGCAACATAGATAAGGTAACTATATCTATGGAAACCCAAGTGGGGTGTACCCAAACTTTACCTTACCTCTGCCGCAGCAAGCCTATGTGCCACCATATCAAGCTCAACAACGAGCTCCTGTCCCGAACAACACTGAACTGGTCGAGATAAAAGCCCTGGTACAGTCGCTTGAACTTTATTTTTATGAAATAGAGCGGATTTTTGATGCTTTTGTCATAGGACTTGGTGACCAGTTAGCTCAAATGGCGAACGAGCAAGCTTTTAGGCAGCCTAAGGTGGTACATACTGTTTGTACCTATGAAAGAGCTGAAATGCATATTGTTATTGTTGAGGATTATGATTCGGATGATGACTTCTCTATGGCAACTGATGCGTCTTTCGAAGACTCAATTGCTGCCACATGAGAGGAACTCGATCGAGTACATAAGGATGGTCGATCGAACACTACAAGCGCAGAAACACTTGATTGAGTGGAAATTGGTGCCCGATTGAGCACTTTGCACGAGGAGCATCTCGATCGAACACCTATGTTAGATCGATCGAGCACTATTCACCAGAAAAGCTCTCGATCGAGTACCGTTTTTGCTCGATCTAATACATTGGTCACGGAGAGCTATGCTATGTCATCTAGGTCCATTTCGGATGACGATATGAAAGAAGACAATGGTTATGGTGAATCTCCCATTTGGAAAGCCGAGATGGATGCTTTAGAGGCTGCAATATATGGGACAGAGCCCAAAAAGGAGGGGAACGAGAAGGTAGCTGAGTCAGTGAATGCTCCTAGCACGATAGAGGTAATATACTCTTTTGTCACTAATTCCGACGTTAGGATTATACGATCTCCCGACCAATCTGAGGTAATTAATGATAACTTCATGATTGTTGGTGTGGCGGAAGATAAACTATCTCATGTGACTTCTACTTTTTGTTTTGATGCTCCGGCCCCTCCCGGTTGGACAAATAATTTAATAATATTTCACCATACTTGTCATCGAAAATTTGTTAAGTCAAGACGGTACCTCAGATTGCTTTTATATGCTCCTTTTATATTTAGGTGCTACTTATGCTTTTGTGTAGCACATGCGCATATATATGATCGTTTGCTAAGAGCTTTGAGTTGTTTTGATCGTGACCAACGGGAGCAATTGAAATGAAGATAAAAAGAGGTCGTGCGGGACCTATCTGAAACCAGCGCTGACCGGGAGGCAACCCGGATTTTTAATATTCGTTGTAACTTGTAATCGGATTTTTGAGACATTTTAGTCAGTGGTGTGTGTTTTTAGACATTAGTAGTGAGTTTTACAAACGATAAACTGGAACGTTTGGACTTGTTTTGTTGGTTTCGTAGGTCGTTTGTATCGTGCTTGCAGGTACCTTAAGTGGAACCCTCGATCGAGTACTTTTTGTTCTCGATCGAGCACTTTTGCAAGACCAAACTACTCGATCGAATAACACCTATTTCGATCGAGTACTGCTGCTTTGACCCGAGTCATGCGAGGTTATTACGGGGCTATTTATGACCTCCCTTGTTGCTGGCTGGTTTGGGGAGGTCGTTAATTCGCTTATTCTTGTAAGTTTTCTGAATCTACACTCTTATTTTCTCTTCAGTTTGCATTTCCTTTCCCTATTTTTTAGTACAATGAGGGCATTGTACGGTTTGGTTTGGGGAGGGTATATGCATCCATATCTGTGTCTCCATACTGTTTTTATTGCATTTCAGTTTGCACGTTTTATTTTCACATGCAATGTTGTTTTTTTAATTTCAAATTCAAAAATCTCATAAAAATAGAAAATTCGGAAAAACAAAAAAATTCCACGTTTATTTTTGCATATAGGTTGAGTTGGAACGGTAGTTTTCGATGATGAAATTGCACTACTTTTAGTCTTTTTGCTTAAGCCTTGCAATATGTAGATACCTCATTTCCGCACCTCCCGCAAACCACCCGGTGATGATTGGGCCGCATGTTTGGTACACGGAACGATTTGTGATAGTTCGTAAGTTTATCGTCAAGTGATCGCTCAAACACTTGTGTCTACCTCATAGTCGTCATCTACGCGCCGATACTGTCGTTTTGACAGTAATTAGAGTTCATTTGGAGTCCGGGTCAAAAACCGTCTTCATTTTCTAATAACTGTTTAAAATGCCGAGTCAGAATGTTATGGAATGTTCCGGATATTTCTATTCCATATTTTTCCAATCTTTTAATCTTTGGTAAAATATATCCCGAAATTATCATATAAAATATTAAAGAAATAAGATTAATCCGCTATTCCATAATAGAAACACGGAAATCTTTCTTCCGCAGGAGGAAACCATCGAGGAAAAGATGCAAAGGTCTTTGCGCCTCTTCCAAGAGACGCAGTGCTTGCTGCGCCTCTTCCTCAGTCCTTTTCTGCGTATTTTTTCGTATCTTTTCGAGATTCACTTCCAAAGTTTCTCCGAAAACCCTAATTTCCGTCGTGTGATTAGTATAAATAAAGACCTTCGGTCTCACATATTTCTCACGCGAGTGTCCGCCCTTCTCTTCTCCCTTTGCATTCTAGACCACGTTCTTACTTATTGGCGTCTACGTGCTTGAACTTTCGACCACGTAAGCTCGGATCCTTCTGAGTACCAGCCTCGTTTTGCATGATCGACCAATTTGACCAACTCCACAATCAATCAACTTAATCAATCTGTTTACTTCCTCTAAGAGGGCACTTTCGTCGTACATTCGAGTCGAGCATCACTAAACGTTAACTTAGTCAATCTCGTTTCGTCAAACATGTAAGTCTGAGGGTGTAAATACGTCTTTTAATTATTGTTCTTTATTTTTGTAATCATTATTGTAAGATTTATGTCGAAAATACGCTTAAAACCGATTTGTAAAACCTTATTTCAAACCCTTTTTACGGATTATCAGGAGGCAAACGTCGAGAAAGGACGCAGCAACTGCTTCGCCTCTTCGAAGGGACGCAGCACCTGCTGCGCTTCTTCCTGAGGCTGCCGCAGTTCCTGCTTCCTTTCTTCTTCCTTCGCCTTTTGTTCGTCTGTTTGTTTCGTTTTCTTTGTTTGTTCATTGTTCATTAACACGATAATTCTAATATGATAATTCTAACATGTAAATCCTTATTATTTAATTCATCTTTTAAATTCCCGACTTAAATCCCTTATAATTCATATTTGCGGGTTTTCGTCATTAAAATCAATTCGGGTTTTTAGAGGTTCGATTCATTAATATTGAGTCTCTGGAATTCACCATTGATATATTTTCATCTGTTTATCATCGCCGTCTTAATAACCTGTTTAACCTAATTAATTTGTTTAGTTTGTTATTAATTCTCATAATTAACCTTATTAATCTTGTAAATAATTCATCCTAATTAGTTTTTCTCCATGTTTTATCATTTTATGACCTCAATTACATGTAAATAATCTGTTAAACCACTTCCATCCAAGTCAAATAATATAATCAAACATTTAAATCACCAACGAGCATTAACGATTTGCAATTCCGGCTTCACAGCCAGAACTGAGCTCAGGAACAGACGCAGCGTCTGCTGCGCCTCTTCCAAAGGACGCAGCTCTGCTGCGCCTGTTCTTGGTTGAGTTTTGTCTCTGAACTCCCATTTCTGCCTTGACCTAGTTTATTAGTTTACGTATTTAATTTACTATTAATCGTATTATCACGTAATTTGTGTTCGTTTATTTATTTATTCTTTATTTTCTAAAATTATCCGTTTTAAATGTATTTTCGACGTAAATCATTTAATCCCGTTGTAATTATTGTAATTTTCTTTATTGTATTTCTTTTATTTATTGCTTGTATGCTCTCACATGTAATCGATCTTAAATTCCTACTTCGACTCAATTGCATGTTACATTACGTGATAATCGACTTAGTCAATTCTCAAATGCTAGGATTAATCTATTGGATGTTGCATTACATGCATATAAATCGACAACATATCAAGTATAGATAATTTCCCTAATCATTAGTAGAGGCCGCTATCGAGGCGGGCGGGATTAGGTGTTCGATCAAAAGAGCTTCCTAATACGTACCCTCACCCCTTACTCCAGATCTCTGTGAACATCCGTGTTCATTGGCATCCACGAGAGTCATTCTAGACATAGAATGCTAAGGGTAACGAGTTCTTGGTGTTCATGTCACTACTTTGTGTCTTGACATGGCACGAGGTATTCTAACGGTTTCCAATTTTCCACAATAAATTGGTGGCGACTCCACAAATGCACAAGAAAAGCTTGCTCGCTTTTCGCCCGCGTGGGCCCGCGTCCACAGTTTGGCTACTCCGCTGGGGATTAATACATTTACGTGTTGCCAAGGGTGAAACTTGAACAAGGTTAGGGAATAGTTTGTACAAGACAGTTGTCGATTTTCATAACTCGGTCTTCCTAGACCGTTTTATTCGGCCTTCCTAGGCCCAACCCAAACCCATTCGACCAATCGTCCCGTCTAGACAGTCCAAATTCTTATTTAGGCCTAAGGATGAATAACGATTGACGTCATCCATACCATGGTACTTACTCTTGTCTGTATCAAGGACTTTCACTACTCGAGGAAATGGACTAGGAATCGGCCTTACTCTTGTTTGGTATGAGCCTCTCCACAGACCTCGGGTTTAATTGTTCGGTATGGCAACCCACCCTTTAAGCCAAAACCCTTTTAAATGCACTCAGCATCCCGTTATAATGCCTGTATAAATGCTTGTACCATATGTGATCACCATTTCTAAACAAAACCATGACGATTTTTTGTAAAAATCAAAATTCTTTTCAAAATGTAAAAATTTCGAACATAAGCCCAATATTAGCGCAAAACCAGTCAAAACTCTATCCAATTGTCGAGTCAAAATTCGGGCCTCAAAGCCCATTTCAAAACCTCATTTCGAGTCCACTCCTACAACTACACTACAGTTGACTAGGACCAACATTTTCAAACTTTGTCATTCCTTCAAAAACTCACTTAACACGAGTGGCACACTCCCACTCTACAAGTCAAAACATTTTTTCCAAGTAAGCGTGTTAGAATGGTCGATCGTGTTTTGATTCGTCGTCGATCTATTGTTCAGTTTCCAAGATGCCTGACACAAGCGACCTGAGCAACAACCAACCCCTGAATGGTAATGATAAAATCCTAGCCGCGCTAGCTCGTCTCCAAGTCACTCAAGACCAAGTGTATGATCGCCTCGACACAATCGAGGGCCGAATATATACCGTGGAAACAAGGTTGCCTCCTCGAGAAAGTGAAGTGTCTGATGAATTTGTGAATAACTTCGGGAATGAAAATCCTCCTATGGAAGCACATGAGGTTAACCCACCCGTAGGTATGACTGCAGCTAAGAAACGACTCCAATACTTGGAGGAACAATTGATGTATCTTAAAGGGGATGATATCTATAGAGAAAATAATCGCAAATATGAGGCCGTGAGCTCCAAATTGCCAACCAACTTCAACATGATGGATATCCCTAAATTCAAGGGGCATGAAAACCCTTTGAACCATATCCGTGCTTTCAAGGATTACATGTCTATCAAAGGCATTAATCCCGAGATGTTCTTAAGAATCTTTCCTTCATCTCTTGACACTATCCCGAGACAATGGTTCTATTCTCTAGAGCACAAGAATATTGCTACCTGGGACGACGCCGCAATTGAGTTCGCTAAGCAATATGCGGATAATGCCGAAATCCAAGTCAACATGCGCACCTTAGAGGTTCTTACCCAAAATGACAAAGAAGGTTTCACCGACTTCCTAAGTAGGTGGAGAAAGACTAGTACCCAACTTGTTGAACGTCCAGATGAAGCTACCCTCGTGGAGAAATTCGTGGACAATTTAAAGCCCATCTATGCTAGTCATTTGAGGTACCAAAACATTAAGACCTTCAAAAACTTAACTGTACTAGGAACAAGGATCGAGGATGACATCCGTAAATGGCTCTTGTCCAATACGGTAGGTCGTGGATACCAAGGCTCAACAAGTCGTTCTTACGGCTCTACTAGCAAGACTGATGAAGTTAACCTTCTCGAGCCATCTAAGAAGAGTACCCCACTAAGAAAATTCACTAATATTGGGGACACATACTCTAATGCTCTAAAGAGACTGATGAAACAGGGTAAGCTTCAACCCATAGGCCCTACACCTGAACCAGAAAAGAAATCCAAGTTCTGGGACGAGAATTTGTATTGCGAATCTCATAGAGGCAAGGGACATGATACAGAAACATGCTACAAGCTAAAGAATTTGCTTCAAGATATGATTGAAGACGGTCGCCTACCAATACCGCCTGGAGGCAAGCCCAACAACACCCAGAATCCTCTTGGAATTCTGGTGATTACAAGTGAAGAATCTACCTTAGATTGTTCACACCTCATTTCTCCAGTCGAAGATGAGATCTATGCAATAGAAGAAGAAGGGAACTACTCTACCATTTCCCCTACCATCACCGACTTTATAGCATGGGCAAAAAGTGTGAATAGGCAAGTCTCAGAATAAGAAAGTGTAGTTGCAACCCTACGTGCTCCACGTGAAACACCCAAAGAACGTGCGCCACTAAGTTTCTCTCAAAATGCTACAATGCAAGAAGTAATAGCCGTGGTTGATGAACTAATCGACCAAATCATCCAATTGGAGGCCGAAATCATGAAATTGAGAGAACTTTCTACTGTCAATGGAGTATGGGCCGACGATGATGAGGATGAATACCTCACTGAACACTACCTAGTTAAAGTCAATGAGGAAATAGTCCAAAACAGTGAGGACCAAGATGTAGACCACCTTACTCGTTCAGGGCGTCCATACCAAAATATTTCTCAAAATGGTCAAATAGCGAATGGTCCAACCAACGTTGTCACACCAAATGATAACGAAGATACCTCTACTGACCATTTGTTAAAGCAACTACAGAAGACAAAGGCTGATCTTTCAGTCTGCCAACTAGTTGCAAGCTCATTCCCACATCGCCAAGCTTTACTACAAGCCTTGGCCAAACTAAATGTGGCACATAACTCCACACCCGATGACATGGTCAACTTGGTCTTCCAAGAATCTCCTAAGCTAAGTAACCCTGTTACTTTCTCGGATGAAGATTTACCACCTTTTGGCGCTAATCACAACTTGGCTCTTTACATCACTGTCATTTGCTTGAAGAAGAATGTGCCAATGACTTTGGTAGATGATGGCTCGGCAGTCAACGTTATACCTTTGAAAACGGCATACAAACTGGGCATGAAAGAGTCGGATTGGACCCCTACCAACCAAGGTGTTCGCGCATATGATGGTACACGGCGAAAAGTGGTAGGACTTTTTAAACTGACCAAAGCCACAAGGCCGATCGAACGAAAAGTCAACTTCCAAATCGTAGACATTGAAGCATCCTTCAACATACTTCTGGGAAGACCTTGGATTCACGCTACCAAAGCGGTGACATCCACACTCCACCAGAAGATCGAGATCCCAGTAGATGGTAAAGTGGTGACAATCACTTCATCACCCATCAAGGCAGTAATAGAAAAGAGATCAAGTAACCAAGTACTCGCGGATCCAGTACATGAACTTGGGGGCTTCCATAGCATAAACGTCTTAGAAAGCGAGTTGGCACCTTTATACTTCAATCCCTACTCTAATTTGGTGGTCAACCACATACTCAAATCTCAGGGATACTTCCCGGGAATGCCTTTGAATCAAATCCGAAGGAACACCTTTGCACCCTACAAAGAAGGCAACTCACAAAGGATACCACTTGGATTAGGGTACAAACCCACTAAAGAGGAAGCTCTCGAGATGCTCGCCCAAGTTCAAAACCGTAAGAACGTGGGAATCCAAATACGGCCCTATCTCCCTACCCTAAATGGATACTTCGTTAGGGAAGGAAGTCAAGAACTCTTTCATGGATTTCCCGAATCTTGGCACTATCTCGAAAGGAAGTTAGCCGAAATCGAGATCTTTCACGATTGCTACTTCATTCCTCCAGAAACGGTTCCTACCGTCAAAACTCGTCAAGCACCTTGCTTAGACGAACAAGTTGTTAGCCTACTATTTGGGGAAGATCGATTTATTAGAGCCGCGTAGGATGATATCATTACCACGATACTTCAAGACGATCATTTCAACCCTACCACATTGATCACACAAACCAACTCAAATCAGCAGAAAGGATGGAGAAAGTCTATCAAGTGGACAAACAATCAAGGAAGACTCTTCAAGCTCACTACGGGAGAAGGAGAGATGTTCAAAGGAGAACCAGAAGACGATGAGTTCGAGTCAGAGTCAGAGTCGGAGTCAGAGTCGGAGTCTAGAGAAGTCCCTAGAGAGTCTCCTCCTATCGTCACTCCCATTCCCCTTGTTTCTCCTAGCTTAGCATCAAGTAGTAACAGTAGTTCGGGAAGTGTCCCAACAGCTGTCCCTTTACCGCCACTGACTACAGAACAAATGGCTTCTTTGTTTCAACTTTTCTCAAATTTTAATATGAATAAATCAGGTTCTGCTTACTCTTTGTGTTATTCTGAATGCAATTCTGTTTACGATGATAATGAGGATGACCCAGACCCAGGCTCAATCGAAATACCTCCCTACATAGCCTAAGAAATACTACAAGAGGGGGAAGGGGGACCAGTAATAGAAGATACTGAACCCATCAACGTAGAAACCGAACTAGAACCCCAAGAACTTAGGATAGGGATGACCTTGAGCTCTACCAAAAGGGCCAATTTCATAGACATCCTACACGTGTTCAAAGACGTTTTTGCTTGGTCCTACAAAGACATGCCAGGGATCGACATGGACATTGCAGAACATAGAATCCCGATTAAACCAGGTTTCAAACCTGTAAAACAAAATCTTCGATGAATGAGGACAGAATGGGCTCTTAAGATCAAAGAAGAAGTTGACAAACAATTCAAAGCCGAGTTCATCAAAGTTTCCGAGTACTCAGAATTGGTAGCTAACATAGTACCCGTACCCAAAAAGGATGGGAGAATCCGGGTTTGTGTGGATTTCAGAGACCTAAACAAAGCAAGTCCCAAGGATGACTTTCCTCTACCACATATCGACATATTGGTGGATAACACAGCAGATCACGTGCTATTGTCCTTCATGGATGGATACGCAGGATATAACTAGATCAAGATGGCCATAGAAGATATGCATAAGACCGCCTTCGTCACTCAATGGGGCACCTATTGCTACACGGTTATGCCATTTAGGTTAATCAATGCCGGAGCTACATATCAACGCACCGCAACTACGCTCTTACATGACATGATGCATAAAGAAGTTGAGGTATACGTAGATGATATGATTGTCAAGTCCAAGGATAGAGAGGGGCACATTGCGAACCTTCGCAAATTCTTCTCAAGGCTACGAAAGTACAACATGAGACTCAACCCTCGGAAATGTGCATTTGGGGTAACATCTGGTAAACTTCTGGGATACGTTGTTAGCCAACGAGGAATAGAAATAGACCCTTCCAAGATCAAAGCCCTAATCTAAATGCCGCAACCTCAAACAGAGAAGGAAGTTAGAGGATTCTTGGGTAAGGTGCAATACATAAGTCGATTCATATCGAAACTCACCATGATCTGTGAACCTATCTTCAAAAAGCTAAAGAAAACAGATCACACCATATGGGATGATGACTGTCAAAAGGCATTCGACCGAATCAAGGAGATACTAGCCAAGCCACCAGTGCTCATGCCACCTCAACGAGATCAACCTATTGGTTTATATCTCACGATAACTGAAACAGCTATGGGCGCAATGCTAGCCCAAACCGTAGGAAAAGAAGAAAGAGCTATCTACTACCTTAGAAAGAAGTTCTTGGAGTACGAGTGCAAATACACACCACTCGAGAAGACATGCCTCGCTCTTGTGTGGGCAATGAAGAAGCTACGCCATTACATGCTTAGCTACTCCGTCAAAGTATACTCCAAAACGGATCCTGTCAAATACATCTTCGAGAAACCCGTTCTCAATAGACGCCTAGCAAGATGGACCTTGATGCTCTCAGAATTCGATCTCAAGTATGTACCTCTGAAAGTTATAAAAGGGCGCGCCATTGCTGAGTTCTTCGCAGAAAATCCCATCAATGATGCACAAACAATAGACACCTAGTCATTGCCGGATGAGGATATACTCCAAACCGATGTAGACTCCTGGGACCTTTATTTTGATGGGGCATCGAACTTGAGAGGATTTGGAATAGGAGTGTTGCTCATTTCTCCTGAAGGCGAGCATACACCAATATCTGTCAAACTCGACTTCGAGGTGACAAATAACGCGGCAGAATATGAAGCTTGTCTCATCGGATTAAAAGCAGCAGTAGGTTTAGGCATCAAGAATCTTCGCGTACATGGAGATTCATCTTTGATCATCAACCAAATTACGGGATCTCTGAAAATTCGAAGTGAAAACCTAGCACCTTATCAAGCAAGAATAGACCAAGTAGCCCAATTCTTCGATCAAGTAACATACCTACATCTACCTCGAGAAGAGAATCAATTTGCGGATGCTCTTGAAAAACTTGCATCTTTGATTAACACGCTGGATAATATGGTAGAAATGCCTTTATGCATCGAACGACGGTCAGAACCAGCTTACGTGCACCAAATCACAGATGAAGAAGAAATTACAGAGGAACCTTGGTTCCAAGCAATCCTGAACTTCAAACTCAACGACACCTATCCACCGGATATGGACAAGAGGGGACAACGTGCTATACGCCTACTAGCTTCCCAATACGTCCTCATGCAAGGAGAATTATATAAAAGAACGCCTCTTGGCGTAATCCTACGTTGCCTTGATCATTCACAGGCACAGAAAGTGATGGAAGAAGTCCATGATGGAGAATGTGGCCCTCACATGAGTGGACCAACGATGGCAAAGAAAATCACGCGTTTAGGATACTATTGGATCACAATGGAATCCGATTGCATCAAGTATGTCAGACATTGTCATAACTGCCAAATTTTCGGGAATGTGCAACATATCCCTCCTTCATTACTCTACACCATGACATCTCCTTGGCCTTTTTCTGCTTGGGGAATTGACATCATCGGAAAGATCACGCCAGCCGGAATAGGAGGTCACTGTTTCATTCTAGTGGCAATCGATTATTTCACCAAATGGGTAGAAGCGGCTTCCTACACTACTCTCACAGCCAAGAATGTGGCAAAGTTCATACAAACCAACATCACCTGTCAATACGGTTGCCCACATGAGATCATTAGTGACAATGGGTCACATTTCCAGGCTGAGACTGAGAAATTTCTAGCCAAGTACAAAATCAATCATCACCACTCCTCGCCATATAGACCACAAACTAATGGCGCGGTAGAGGCAGCAAACAAGAACGTTGTCACAATCCTCAAGAAAATGATCGACAACTATCGAGATTGGCCAAACAAGATACCATTTGTCTTATGGGGATATCGCACATATGTTAGGACGCCCACTGGGGCCACCCCTTTCTATTTGACCTACAGCATGGAAGCCGTGCAACCAGTCGAGCTTGAAATACCATCCTTGCGTATTTTACTCGAAAGTCAAATCCCGGAAGCCGATTGGAAGAGGGATAGGTATGAAGAACTCATCCTCCTGGATGAACGAAGATTGCGCGTATTTCATAATGTGCAAACATATCAGGCACGTATCAAACGAGCCTTCAACAAAAGGGTTAAGCCAAGGAACATCAAAGAAGGAGACTTGGTCCTCAAATCAATTAGAGCTCTTTTACCTGTCGATCCACGAGGAAAATCCAAACCCAAATGGGCCGGACCATTTCTAGTCAAGTCCAGACTTCCAGGAGGTGCGGTTAGGATCACAAACTTAGATGGGAATGAATTTACCAACCCGACAAACCTCGACCAATTGAAACGTTACTATGCCTAGAATAGGAACAAAACGCCCCTCGCGTAACCCCACGTGTCGCTCCTGTGGCACGAAATATAAACGGCCCCTGGCCAAGCTAAATAAAGCTAACGTCACCTTGCTCTTGCATTTTGACAATTCGTCATCCTCATATCATCAAATAAATTGAATTGCACTTTAGGAGTAAGTAAAAAGCTCATGCTTATTTTCTAGTTCACTACAAGCTCTTGCTTAGAACAATTATTCTTTTATATTTACTTGAACTACGCGTAAGGGTTTGATTTCATTTTTTTAATGAATACGTAGGCAATCCTTCACATGATACAATCCATTATTTTAAATGTAAATAGAAGGACATTTGCATATGCATTTGGAATTAGACAAGAATAATAATAGAAAATCCCAACGGTTTCATAACCAATCAACCTCTTTTATTTCATTTCTTTTAATAATAATACGCTACATAATAGAAATAAATCTAAAAAAAATAGGCTAGGATTCTAAAAACCCCACCTTCTTATTACAAACAATAATAGTAATAATAAATAATAATAAAGACTCGGGCTATTCTTCCATTTTCCCTTTGCCTTTGTCATTTTTATCATATTTCTTGTCTCGACCTCGAGCCGACGCTCTTGCGCCACTTCAGACCTAATCACCAACGGTCTCTCTCGTGGTCTTGCCTTGTCATTATTGTCAACCACCTTTTCCACGGCAGGAGAAGTCTTCGGTTTCTCCGAAAGATGAACAACTCGAAACCCGGCTTCTTCCTCTCCCTCAGTCAGATGCTTCTCTTTCTCCTTTTCTACATCACGAACCTTGTAGTCAACAGGCTCGCGCTTTCTCAATCTCTCGCGCTCCTCAGGAGTAGTAGCTTTCCTCCACTGCAAGTAGGAATCAGACACCCATAGAGCACTAACAGAAGAATTCAAGAACCACACGTTTCTTTGAGCCCATTTGATGGCCCATTCTCTTCGGCTCTCAGTGGTAAGGGCCATAGCGGTCTGCGGGACGGTATCAAGCTTCGGAATCGTTTGCTTCAATCCAACCTGCCTCATCAACCTCTCCGGGAAGATGCATATCATAAACTCCAAGCCAGAAATGCGCACTGATCGGGTAGAATCTAAGGACGATACTCCAGTAACAGATTTGAGATGCCACCATGGTACGATCCATCTAATCAGGGGACCATCATCACTTTTTAATTTGTTCTCCCAATAGTTGCAGACTCGAGTGAAGTCCACTATGTAAAGTCTAGTCCTCATTGCAATTGAGCGAGCATGATAAGCAGGAACATTAACCGGGGGCTCGATCAATCGAAGACGCTCCATAAGCCAGACCTACCAAAACGCAGGTATTAGGATTTAAAAAAAAACGAAAAAAAAACAACAAAACAAAAAAAATAAAATAAAAAAGCTTCGTCCTGTTACCTGCAATATGATGGGACTTCCCAAATAAGGAAGGTCGCGGTTGGCTTTCCTGTTATCTCATCCCAACAGGATCTCTCCTAAACACAGGCAAGCTGGGCTCCTGCGCAGCTCCATTTGCTCGATTAAGCTCAAGTAATGAGGGTCACCTCTCAAATCCTCATCAACATGCCCTTGAAGGACATATACATGCAGTAGGCAAAATCCGAATGCCCTTCGCCTTACAACATAGAAAATGGTAGGATCTGCCCTGTTTATGAATCGATCGATGAAGTCCAACATTCGCACTCCTTTTGAGGTCACAAGACGGTTAACCTCAGCTCTTGTCAACCCAAGCAAATCTCTGAACTTATTCTTATGCCCTTGAGAAGTAGAGGGTATAGCAGGCAAATGTTCCGGGTCCCAACCACCGATCGCGGCAATTTCTTCGGGAAATGGGCAAATATCGCCTCCAGGAAAGGCAAATACGTGATAATTCAGGTCCCAATAATTAAGACAAGCATCTAGGAACAGTTTGACTACCTTGATCAGCTTCAAACTCAAGATCGATCCAAAATTATAGGCGCCCATATCGTGTTTCTCCACATTAGAGAACTCATTTGTCCACTCTTTCAGACGGATTTTAAGAGTATTCATGATGTATACTTAATTAGAGAGATTTTATGTAATAAGACGAGAGAAAGACGGAAGAATTATGTGAATAAAACCTCCCTCGACGTCTATATTTATACTAAAAGCTGTTTCCTAAAATCTGTCAGGACAGACACACTGGGGAAGAGGCGCAGCTGCTGCGCCTCTTCAAAGGGACGCAGCTCCTGCTGCGCCTCTTCCTAAGCCTTCTTTCTGTGATTTTCCGCGTTGGATCTTTCCTAATTCCTGCAAGAATAATTTCCTATTCATACGGGTTATTATTTTGGTAAATCCGTCAAATTACCATGTTGCGCGTTTCCTAAATTCCACGGGCACGCATTTCGAGGCAATATCGGCATTTTCGTCATTTCAGCACACTTATACATTTCTTTTTAATTTTCTTTTTTTGGGGAATCATTTCACCAATTTAGATATTCATTTTCAAACTTACACATTTCTTTTTAATTTTCTTTTTGGGGGAATTATTTCACTCCCATTCCATTTCACATTTTAAACTTATATGTTTCTATTTTTTCTTTTTTTAGGGGGTAACCCTCCCTACCATCCGGTCATTTTCAGTAAATTTTTTGCATTTTCAAGTCATTGTCTTGCGCTAATTTAGGCCACCCTGTACAAATGTATATCCTATGTGAATTTCTGTGTAAATGTCGGTAGCATGATGGCATAAACCGTCATCTACCAAACCTGTTCAAAAGCTAACCTGCAGGTACAAACAAAGCAACCCAGCAGCAAAGGCACTCAGGCCATCATATATACAACCAAAAAGGGAATATGCACACCAAACTGGGGCCTCGAGCCCGAAACAAAGTCCGGAAGTGCAAAATGAAGGTCCTAAAACTGTACAAAATGTACAAAGTACAGCCAATAAAAACAATAAATAAACTACAGCTGGTCGTCGCCCAACTCGGTAACTCTCGCCTCGAGAGCAACGATCTCGGCGTCGCGGACCTCTAGCTCCCTCAGCAGGCGAGCCGTCTCCTGTCGGGACTGAGCTAGCTCTCGCTCCAAGTCACGCTCCCTCTGCAAACGACAAGAATTAGCTCATGCAATCATTTCAAACATAAAGAGTTAGAAAATTCAAAAATGAAGTAAATGGAAGGTTCATACCTGACATCCTCAACCGCCAGCAAGTGCCTCGATGGCAATAGACCGTAGCCGGTTGGCTACCCTCCACAAAGCCACGAATCGGGATGGCGCAACCTACGTTTCAAGGATCCTCAATAATTTGATAAATTTAAACAAATTTGTTCTTACACAAAATTATACAAGTTGGGGAGCATACCCTCCGAATCAGATGCTGCCACTCGTCTAGACCAGCATCTCTCTCCGCCGCGTCAAAGTCACGAAGCTCGGAGATCGTCGTCATCCCCGTCGCATCACTGTACTCAAGGGTCTCGAGGTACGCTGGGGGCTCGATGCCCGCCACCTCAACCTCCTGCAAAATTCAAATGGTTTTCATTAATTGATGCTCATTCATCATGTTTTCATGTCAATCGAAAAAGAATAAAGCACTTACCACGACTGGCCAGTACACCAATCTCCCGTAGAGGAACGCTGAGTAGTCCTCACCAGGAAGAAGGAGGGCGTCGCCAGCTAAGTCAGCCTCCCTCTCAGCATCGGAAGGCTCCCTGAACATCGTCCGAGGAGGATCGATGGGAACCGTCAAGACATCTTGGGAGCACTGACGAGCCAAGCGCTCGCCCAAGTACCACATATGACCCATCGACATCCTCAAAAGCAACCGGCTCGAGTTCTTAGGTCGAAGGACCTCAGCCACAAAAGGAGGGACGCCAGTGTAGTCCACCCAAGGCCTGGGCACCCACTATGAAAAGCAAACAAGAGGTCATTCTTATGATCAGTTCTAAAAGAAAGTAATGAAAAAGCAAACGAAGAAAGGTGAGTCGAAGGTACTCACGCCCTCCAACTGCAGAGCCTTCACGTCCCGTCGACAGACGTCGTGAAACGAACGCTGGCTCTTCGTGCGACACATCAGCCAATCCCTCACAACGGGATAGGCTCTCTCCACTGGCTCCGTCCTCTTGGGCGCGAGACTCGGAAAGTAGGAGTACACCCACGCCTACAAGATAAGATAATCAATAACGATCTTTCGTGATTTGATAAGAAAAGGAAAAGATCATTCATGATACGAAATGAAGGTTCATACCTCTAGCAACAGTCTAGGGCCAACGGTGGCAGGAGAAGTCCCTTTCTCTATCAACTCTGGACGAACCATGGCCCTCATATAGCGAATGAGGACCGCAAAGCCAGCAGTGACCCAATACCAACGGCCTAGGCCACTCAGGTCAGAAAGGAAGGGAAGAAGCTTCGTCGACAGCCTCTCTCCCTTGTCTCCGAGGTAGATCGAAGACAAGAACCACCAGAGCCACAAACGAGCTCTCTGCTCGGCAGTGCAAGGAGGAGGAGCCATCTACCTCCCATCAATCACCACCGACGTAATATATATTTCTTACCAAGACTTTGCTTGCTACAAAGAGCGGATATTTTCTGACAGGTGTTTTGACACACCTTTATTCTGTTCCCCCAGCGAGAGTACACGGACAGCCAATCGTCCCTCTCGAGACATGGAGATCAGTTCCCGGTTCTGTTCCCCCAGTGAGGGTACACGAACAGCCAATCGTCCCTCTCGAGACATGGAGATCAATTCCCGATTATGTTCCCCGACGAGAGTATACGGACAGACATTTGTCCTTCTCAACACGTGGAGATCAACATCGACCCCAAGATCTTCTGAAGTTTGTTTAAAAGCCAACCTAAGCAGATTTCTCCTAGCAGTTCCTGCCTACGTCCTGCTGCCTCTTCCAATATCGCGTTTTATTTCCCCTTGGAGTTTCAAGGAATTTCAGGTATGGTCTCTTCTTATGGCTGGCGAGCCTCCTTACGTAGTCTAATGGACTTTAAACGACCCTCCCTGATAGTCGACAGACTCTAAAATGTTCCCGACGACAGGTCCTTGGTTCAGACCCCTTGAACCGCCTCGCGTCGCCATAGTCGTCAGGTTGTAATATTCGATTGATCTGATGGCTATACTTTGACTTTCGCCTTGTCCAAGCCTCAGTCAAAGTGGGGGATCTGTAGATACCTCATTTCCGCACCTCCCGCAAACCACCCGGTGATGATTGGGCCGCATGTTTGGTACACAGAACGATTTGGGACAGTTTGTAAGTTTATCGTCAAGTGATCGCTCAAACACTTGTGTCTACCTCATAATCGTCTTCTACGCGCCGATACGGTCGTTTTGACAGTAATTACAGTACATTTGGAGTCCGGGTCAAAAACCGTCTTCATTTTCTAATAACCGTTTAAAATGCCGAGTCAGAATGTTCTGTAATGTTCCGGATATTTCTATTCCATATTTTTCCAATATTTTAATCTTTGGTAAAATATATCCCGAAATTATCATATAAAATATTAAGGAAATAAGATTAATCCGCTATTCCATAATAGAAACACGGAAATCTTTCTTCCGCGGGAGGAAACCAATGAGGAAAAGACGCAGCAGGTGCTGCGCCTCTTCCAAGAGACGCAGTGCTTGCTGCGCCTCTTCCTCAGTCCTTTTCTGCGTATTGTTTCGTATCTTTTCGAGATTCACTTCCAAAGTTTCTCCGAAAACCCTAATTTCCGATGTGTGATTAGTATAAATAGATACCTTCGGTCTCACATATTTCTCACGCGAGTGTCCGCCCTTCTCTTCTCCCTTTGCATTCTAGACCACGTTCTTACTTATTGGCGTCTACGTGCTTGAACTTTCGACCACGTAAGCTCGAATCCTTCTGAGTACCAGCCTCGTTTTGTATGACCGGCCAATTTGACCAACTCCACAATCAATCAACTTAATCAATCTGTTTACTTCCTCTAAGAGGGCACTTTTGTTGTACATTCGAGTCGAGCATCACTAAACGTTAACTTAGTCAATATCGTTTCATCAAACATGTAAGTCTGAGGGTGTAAATCCTTCTGTTAATTATTGTTCTTTATTTTTGTAATCATTATTGTAAGATTTATGTCGAAAATACGCTTAAAACCGATTTGTAAAATCTTATTTCAAACCTTTTTTACGGATTATCAGGAGACAAATGTCAAGAAAGGACGCTGCAACTGCTGCGCCTCTTCGAAGGGACGCAGCACCTGCTGCGCCTCTTCCTGAGGCTGCCGCAGTTCCTGCTTCCTTTCTTCTTCCTTCGTTTTTTGTTCGTATGTTTGTTTCATTTTCTTTGTTTGTTCATTGTTCATTAACACGATAATTCTAATATGATAATTCTAACATGTAAATCTTTATTATTTAATTCATCGTTTAAATTCCCGACTTAAATCCCTTATAATTCATTTTGCGGGTTTTCGTCATTAAAATCAATTCGGGTTTTTAGAGGTTCGTTTCATTAATATTGAGTCTCTGGAATTCACCATTGATATATTTTCATCTGTTTATCATCGCCGTCTTAATAACCTGTTTAACCTAATTAATTTGTTTAGTTTGTTATTAATTCTCATAATTAACCTTATTAATCTTGTAAATAATTCATCCTAATTAGTTTTTATCCATGTTTTATCGTTTTTATGACCTCAATCACATGTAAATAATCTGTTAAACCACTTCCATCCGAGTCATATAATATAATCAAACATTTAAATCACCAACGAGCATTAACGATTTGCAATTCCGGCTTCACAGCCAGAACTGAGCTCATGAACAGACGCAGCATCTGCTGTGCCTCTTCCAAAAAACACAGCTCTGCTGCGCCTGTTCCTGGTTGAGTTCTGTCTCTGAACTCCCGTTTCTGCCTTGACCTAGTTTATTAGTTTACGTATTTAATTTACTATTAATCGTATTATCACCTAATTTCTGTTCGTTTATTTATTTATTCTTTCTTTTCTAAAATTATCCGTTTTAAATGTATTTTCGACGTAAATCATTTAATCCCGTTGTAATTATTGTAATTTTCTTCATTGTATTTTTTTATTGTATTTTTTTATTTATTGCTTGTATGCTCTCACATGTAATCGATCTTAAATTCCTACTTCGACTCAATTGCATGTTAAATTACGTGATAACCGACTTAGTCAATTCTCACATGCTAGGATTAATCTAATGGATGTTGCATTGCATGCATATAAATCGACACCATATCGAGTATAGATAATTTCCCTAATCATTAGTAGAGGCCGCTATCGAGGCGGGCGGGATTAGGTGTTCGATCAAAAGAGCTTCCTAATACGTACCCACATCCCTTACTCCAGATCTCTGTGAACATCTGTGTTCATTGGCATCCACGAGAGTCATTCTAGACATAGAATGCTAAGGGTAACGAGTTCTTGGTGTTCATGTCACTACTTTGTGTATTGACATGGCACGAGGTATTCGAACAGTTTCCAATTTTCCACAATAAATTGGTGGCGACTCCACAAATGCACAAGAAATGCTTGCTCGCTTTTCGCCCCCGTGGGCCCGCGTCCACACAATAACTAATATTCTTTTAGCATTGTCTTATTGCATATCTACGAGTCAATGTTAAAATTTATCTGAACAAATAGACTTGACCTGAAATTTTGGCAACCCACTCATAATTTCTAAGATTTAGAGACTTAAAACCGGTGTCATTCATGACCAGTTCATGTGGGATTATGAGTAGTTACTCCTTGCATAACATGTATCATTAATTTGCAAGTATATGAAATTCAATTGCTTTTTGCCTACATACATTCGGGTTAGTGGTTGGTGTCACATGTAGGGAGGTGCTTACATTTCCTTTTTCTTTCATTTTTACCCATTAAACTCCACATTTAGCCAAATTTGCCTTTTGACCCTTAACTACATCCAAATTTAGCCTGCCTTGTCAAGCTAGTATAGTGCATGTTTTTGCGCTATATAATTTATTGTGCCAAGTTTGGTCTGTATTGTATTATCGGGAGTTGGTAATTTATGAAGAAGAAGGAAGATGAAATGATGAAAAAAAGAAGTTGAAAAAAAAGAAAGAAAAAAAACAGAAAGTCGAAAAAAAAAGGAAACCGTGAAAAAAAAGAATTTGATTGTTAACGGTTTTTGCTCCTATATTCTTATTCTATATCGTATGAGGAGTTGTTTGTTATACGGTTTAGTGAGTTTGTATGCCGAAATAAAGGGCATATGTGCTTATTTCTAATGGTTGTGAATCAGATATGGTTCATTTGGTTCTGTTTAGTTAGCTAGCTTGGCTATTAACCTCACATTTCTAGAAATGTTTTGCCTTTTCGTACCCATTGCCTCACTTTTCCAAACTTTTGTAAGCCCTCGACTGTGATGGGACCTCGATTGGTTGGAATGTATGTGTACGGTAGTTAGAATTGTCTATCATATTAGTTGCATGCATGCTTATGTGGGTCGTAGTTTAGGTGAGTGGCTATTTTTCTCTCTCTTACATTCATATACTTACCCTTTGCTTCATAATAGAAGAGTGACCCGTGAGAGTCCATTATCAAAGGTCGACAGTTCAGCTCTATTATAAACATCTTATAACTCGTTTGCATTTGACAGTTTTGCTGTAAGTATTAGTTTGCTTGCATTAAATTGGTTTAAGTGGGTATTTTTAGCTGGCTCTGAGTTTTTATTCCGTTCCATTAGTTAGTTAGTGCATATTTTTGCTTGGGGACAAGCAAAGGTTTGGTTTGGGGAGATTTGATACGTACATTTTATATAGTCTTTATAAGCCTCTTATGCACGTATTTCTATGCGGTTCCCGTAGCTTTACGCTACGAAATGCCCCGAATATTCTACTTTGGTTTGCTTCGCTTTATTTGCAGGAATGGACCTGAAAGTAGCGGAATTGAGCCTGGAACTGTCCCTTTAGCTTGCATTTAGGAGATGAGTGGATTTGGAGCGGAAATACTTCTGCCTTGGGATGCGTGAAGTCGTCTCGGAAGAAATTTGATGTGACTCATATTTGAGCACATTTAGTCCCCGAATTAACCTCGTTCTCATGCTTTCTAGCACATATATGGGTCATTCCTTGTCTTTAGTTTCCCATTTTGCATACTCTTTGAGGTTTTGTGTCCTTGGTAGGAAAAGATCGCTAACCTTGCTTTATGAGGTGAAATGGAGCTAAATGGATCGCATCTAATGACCAAGCATCAAAGAGAAGACCGACACTAAAGGCCTAAGTAGATAAATAAAGTGAAATGGGCAGTGATGGAAAGATCCTTGCATTCCCCAACACAATCCCCGCGGATTTTTATTGAGCCAAACAAGAAGAAGACCCTGTGAACGGATCCATGTGTCCTGAGCACAGGACGAGCGTACCAGAATAACACGATCCGAGTGGCCTGACCACGGGACGGGTGGATTAAGGAGCTATGATCCGAGCGTCTCCCTAGTGATCCGAGCGGATCCCCTTACAGGATTAACTGAGCCTCAAGCCAAGACGCACGGATCTCCCTAGGAGTTGCTACATGATCCGCGCATTTCCCTCGGGACTTGCAAAACTCTTTTCAACACTTATCATTGTTATTTACTAATCTACCCTTGATTAACCTAATGATGTACCACTATATATCCTCCATGTGTAATAATCAATGAAGTGACCCCTCTTAGTGGAGGCAAGTCTTTCTTAGATTAGATTAGAAGTAGATTATAATAGATTAATCTCAATCATTCCACAAATACACATTAATATTTCCTTAATTATTGTTCAAGTTTATTATTGGGTAATTGAAGATTATTGGGTTATTATTGGAGAATTGACAACTCTTCATCAATCAATCAAGTTTTCTTCTATTATTCTTTCCTTTCCAATTATTCATCTTAAGTTTGGTATAATCTCTTTACTCTTTACTCTTTATTGTTTATTTCCTCACTCCCTTATCATGTTTATACTTGTTGTGATGATTGACACCATTGATAACATGTTTCCCATGATAATAAGTGAGTAGTTACTTAACTAGGATTAGTGGGAGATTAGAGGAGTTAATCATGGGATAGATTTATGCTTAATTAGTTCATATGAATGCTTGCTTATTGTTCTTCAACTTATGAACATGTTATGTTTTATGAAATGCTAGACTATGAAACCTTGCATTTTTTTATCATCTCTTATCTTTTAAATGAGGCTTGTAAGACATAAACCAACTCGAGCCTCATTAGACCATGTATAGAGTTGAATAGGGAAAACCCAAGTCGACTTGTAGGTGTTGTAAAGTCTTAATCGACTCGGCTCCGAGACGTAAGTTTTCCTAGGATTTGGTTTATCATGCATGTAGTTTAATAGGAAGAATTAAGTCGACTTGTAGGTGTTGTACAGTCACAAAAGACTCGGCTCCGGGACCCAAATCTTCTTATGAATTATTTGACATGAACTAGCTTAATTCCAACAATAATAAATTGCTTGCTTCTATATACCTCATTTATGCTATCTTACCATGATTCTCTTATGATCCCATGACATCCTAGTATCCTTTATTATTTGTTTACATCTTTATTTGCTTTATTGCTTGTTTTACTTTATTGCTTTCATTAGTTTAGAATCAATTAATTCCAATCAATTGTGACAATCCTAAGTGCAACTACGATTAGATTGAACAATTTGAGTACCCCCGTCCCGTGGATCGACCCCGACTTGCTTGCTATGCTAGTAGTTGGGTATAAATGTGTTTGATGGCGGACAATGACCCGCACCATCAAAATTCAACGTCCAAATGAGCTGACTTCAGTGGTGAATCATAGATCGAGAACTTTTGATAGCCTATATGCTCGATCGAAGGCTTTGTGTTGATGACAAGACCTCGATCGAATACTTATTGTGTTCGATCGAGAGGTGCTAAAATGGTGGTACTCGATCGAGGAGTCTTTCCACTCGATCGAGAGGTTTTTGCGAGATGTTGTTCGATCGAGCTGTTTCAATCTTCTCGATCGAGTAACTTCCTATCTGACGCGGGACTTCCTTGCGTGTACTTATTTATTTTGATATTTTAATTATCGTATTAGGTTAATAAAGTTTCTCTCCTATAAATAGGAGAGACTCAATTAGATTTAGGGATCTCCTTGATATCTCTTGGACCCTTCTATTCTGTTCAACCGTTACTTTGCCCTTCCATTTTACGGATCCTTTACGAGTGTAATCTTTCTCTTACTCTCTCTCTATTTGATTTAATTCTCCCTTGCATCCCTTTCTATCATGCCTATTATTGTCTTATCTTTCGTTATTGCTTTATTAGTTGTTATGCGTAGCTAATTCCCTTTATGCTAGGATTAGGGGAACCATGGTAGTTTAACGATGATGCAATAATTGGTTAGACGGTTTTGATTGTGAGAATTGATTCATAGCAATTTAATTGTAATCGTTTAGTTGAGTGCACGCTTCTAAACTAGTTAATCCGGTTAAATTTAGACCTAGATCGAGAGATTGAAATGAACATACCTGTTATGAACAATAGACTACACTAATAAGGGTGAAAGCTAAGTTAGTAGTATTTTAGGGCAGATAGCGGACTGAAAGGACATTTCCTTTATCCTTATCACATCAGACCGACTGACCTTTCCATTAGCAGAATTGTGATATCATGGTGAACCGACATCCTGCCATATTTCTCTCTATCTGATTAATCTCCTATTTCAATATCTGCTTTACATTTCGTTTAGTATTTTAGTCAAATCAAATCAAAATCCCCAAGAAACGGTTACTTAGACAGACTTAGTTTAGCTTACTGAATTCCAATCTCCATGTGGATACGATACCCGACTTGCCTCTGTTGCATTAGTTAGAGCCAGTTGGTTTTATTTTTGATAGGGTTGCGACAGCCGTGTTAATGGCCCATCATAGCTTGTACCGCTTCTCAAAGAAATAGCATTAACGGTCTCATGTGGTTGCATACCTTGGGGAGGTAGTTGGCCGGTATTTCTTGAAGAGCTAGATGCGGCTAATTGAGCCAATTGATTCTCTAGCATCTTGATAGCGGTATTGTGGGCTTGATCACTCTTTTGGATTTGAGCCAATAATTCCCTTTGCATTTGTACCTCCAAAGCTTCAAGTTTTCCCCCTCCTTGGTTATTTTGTTGGCCATTTTGTGGTGGACCTTGATTTTGCTGGTGATTTTGTTGAGGTGGTCTTTGTTGTTGGTTTTAATTTTGATAACCCGGTGGGGGATTGTACTTTTGTTGTTGAGGGACATCACTATTTTTTGGTTGGGGCACAAAATTTTGTTGGGGTTGAGGGTTTAGCACATTGTTGCTTGTGTAAGACAAGTTCGGATGAAATTTTGAATTCGGGTTGTAAGTATTTGAAATGTACCCGGTGGATAAGAACTTTGTCTAAAAGCTTGATAAGCACATACCTCCTCCATACTAGCTTGGCATAGAGCGGCATAATGACCCGCACCCCCACAACCTTCACAAATAATGATTTGACTAGTAGAGGACACGACATTGAGTTGTTGAAGAGAATCCCTAGCATCTCGTTCCGCCAATTGTTGTTGGAGTAAGGCAATTTGAGCTAACAAGACGGGATTATCGGAATATTCCTCCTTACCCTTGAGTGGCACACTTCGGGAATTGACATATTGTGCATCATGGATCGCCATGGATTCGATTGTGGCATGAGCAATATCGGTGTCAATTTGATCAAACCGCCCATTGTTGGCGGAATCAAGAATCCTTCGGAACTCGGCACAACATCCATTATAGAATATTATAGCTAGGAACCAAGCATCCAACCCATGATGTGGGCATTACCTTTGCAACTCCTTGTACCTCTCCCAAGCTTCATATAAGCTCTCAAGAGCTTGTTGACGAAATCCGGTGATTTGGCTCCCCAAGGTTTGAGTTTTCTCCCGTAGAAAAAACATTTGATAGAAAGCAAGAGCCAATGTCTCCCAATTTGTGATCCCCATGGCGGTGCGATCAAGGCTATTGATCCATAACTTTGCCTTGTCCTTCAAAGAGAAAGGGAAAAGTATTTCCCTTATTTGGGCTTGAGTGACGCCCGTTTGCCAAATCATGGAGTAATAATCGCAAATGTTTTGCACATGCAAAATGGGATCCTCCAAAGGACTTCCCCCAAATTGCTTCCTCTCCACAAGACTATTGAAAGCCGGTTTGATCTCGAATTCCGGGGCGGTAATTTGAGTAGTTGTAATACCGACCGGAAGCATAGCCGCGGTGGGCTTGGAATGATCGGAAAGTTTCACCATCTTTTTGGTTGGAGATGGTGGTAGTGGAGGAGATGATGAACTAGAAACCTCCTCCTCTTCAAGAGCTTCAAGATCGTCTAAGTATGACTTTCTTGCACTTTCAACTTACACGGGAGAAGCGGCTTCTTTAACTTCTTTCCAAAAACGTCGTCTTCTACGAAAGGTTTTCTCGGGCACGGAATCCAGTGAAAGTAAATCTCCACTACGAGAAGACCTGGGCATAAGACAACAATCTCTAGAAAATGATAAGTAACGGTCTCAAGGAACAAGTGTTCCTCAAGACAAAGAAAACAAGATAGAAATTGACAAATCTAAACGCAATAAAACCGTGCTCTCCGGCAATGGCGCCAAAATTTGATAGGCTATATCGTAAACCTAACAAAGATAATTTCCCTAGACACAAATAAATGTAGTAATAGGGGTCGAACACAAGGAGACGGGAATTGCGCTATGAAATGCTATGAGTAGACTTCTATCAAGGTCGATTACGATTGGTTTGATTTGTTGGTTGATTTGTTCAATAGCAAATAAAACGATGTAAATTATATGACTAAAGGAGTCTAGGGGAGTCGGTTCACACATGTAATTGTAAATATATATATTCATGTTAAACTCGGAAATAATAACATTGTCAATTTTTTAGGCTTAAATACACCCACCTCACGATATTAGTGTCAACCATAGACCGGGTCCTAGAGAAACTCTCGTTTATGACTAGGTCGTCCTACTACACATGCTTAGTCTTATCCGTGCCTCTCGACTTATAGAACGAATTAACAAACTTAATCAATGAATAAGACCTCTAAATAAAGGTTAATCGTGAAGATAAAAACATATAATAGAAACAATTTGGCAATATTATATCAACCTAATTTATCATTTTACATATATTAGTTATTGCATGGCTTCCCTAGTCCCAAGACTAAGGAAATTAGCTACTCATATTGAAATGTAAACTACCAACTATGATGTATGAAATGCTAGACATGATTATAGAAATAATATAAGCTAAATGATGAATCATAAAAAGTGATAATGGACAATGTGATATAATTTAACTACTAATGATAAAATCATGTGATAACTAAAATAGAAATGTAAACTAAATAAACTAAAATTTAGAATTACCGAAAAAGAAATGGAACTTGAATTAGGAACTTGCAAGGAAGAACAATTGGGATCCAAAAGCTTGAATATATAATAACCAAATGATTAAAAAAATTAAAACTAATATGAAAACTATGAGAGAATTATTGTGTGCTAAAGAATACAAGAAATATGAGAATGTATGATGAAAATTGGATGCTAAGTAGGTCGGACCTAGCTCTCTATTTATAAGGAGCTAGGAGTTGAAACGTAAACACAAAGGGCAAGGTAACCCCGATCGGGAGTGCCAACCCCGATCGGGGTCGTGGCTTTCCAGCTCATTTACCTTAATTACTGTAGTTAATGCTTATGGAATCCAATGTTTAGCGATAAATGCCCTATTAAGCATCCGATAATGATCTTTAAACATGGCATCCAATGCACTCTAGGATCCTAAGGTTCCATCTTAGTTAGACTTCAAATCTTGGGCTTGACTTTGCATAAGACTTCATTTTGCATTTCTCATATAAATCCATATATTTATGCATGCAAATCCATGAAATAATTCAAGGTTGGTTCAATGCTTGCTTCTCACTTTAGCCTTGCTTCTAGTTTCTTGCACAAGTGATGGAATAAGCTTCTAAAAGCTCAACTTCCTACAAAATTTGACAAAACATGCAAAGACAACTAGAATATAATATTAGCTCATTAAAACACTAAGGTTAGTGCAATAATTATATGAATTTGAGCTAAAAGTATATATAAATGAACACATCATAAACTAAAGGTATATAGTAATAATATATAAGATGGTAAAATTTTGCAATTCACTTAACTTTTTAAATTTGTATAATTTTTTTTTTTTTTACAAAAAGGTTATCATTTCATTTCATTAATTAAAAAAGAAATTACAATTTGCAAATACCACTGGTATTACACTAGACAGTACATCACTTTTGCTAGACTAAGAACACAATCTAGCTCTAATATGACTATACATTGGATGAGTCTTCCACATAAGGAATCTAACAGCAACAGGAAATTAAATTCTCCTAATTATACCAACAGCTTTGTTTGTCTTGTTCTTGAAAATTCTATGGTTTTATCTACTCCGAATCCGGTGAACAACAACCACAAGGGTAACTTGAAACCAGGCCTTCTCCCAGCTGTGCTTTCTTCCTGTATTCCACATTCCGTTCAGTATTTCTTACAGATCTGTTCCCTTCTACCAATGTCCATCCATAACAGCAATTTGTCCCATATTTTCTTAGGATAGTTACATTGAGAAAATAAATGATGATGAGTTTCAATGTTTGCCTCACAGATTGAGAATGCATCTATTGATAAACTGAAACCCTCCTCTCTTCAAATTATCTATAGTAGCCAATTGCTCCTTCACAACCAAAGAGCAAATGATCCTATGACTAGGGATTACTTTAAAGTGAGCAATGGCCTTAGTCCAAGCTCCACAACAGAGCGTCTCTAAAATAGCTAGAGACTACTTTTGATTTAATTTATGCCTTACAAACCAGCTTTTCATCAGGGCCTTAGCTCTTTGAACACCTCCTTCTTGCAGAATTAGCCTATCCCTAGTAGCAATAATCTCTTTGAGCTAGGCTTGATGAGAAGTTATCCTTTATCTAGAGATGCAAGATTTCCTCATACTTTAACACATACTCCATTTCATTTTACTGAACTCACTTACTAGTAGCAGAGTTGGAGAGCATTCAAATCTATTTACTTAGAAGAGAATAGTTCTATGAAATGAGATATTTCACATTGAAACTTCCTGCATCCAGAGGTGAGTAGATTTGCTTCCAACTTTTAAACATCATCTTCTTTTACCCTAGAGAGATCCTCCAAAAGAAATTCTTACACATTGATTTTTCTATTTGGAGATTTTCCTAGACAACAAAATACCGGAACACCGGAATTTTTCAATATCAAACACAACTGAGTTTATGAGCTAAATCTTTCCAACATAAGTGAGAAAATTAGAAGACCAATGTTGAATAACATGCCGAACTTTAAGGCTCAGGGAGTCAAACATGTTGACGGTGATTCTAGAAGTATTTATGGGTATGCCTAGATACCTGAAAGGGAAGCTGCCTTCAGAGAATCCAGTATCCCTTTTGATTTCATCAATTACAACAGGATTTACTCCATGAAAATAAATGTTGATTTTGTCAACATTAACATTTAACCCATAAAAACTAGCAAACTCAGTTAAAACCTGTTTAACAACTCTAACAGATGGCACATCTCCTCTATTAAAAATCATCAAATCATCAACAAACACAAGGTGAGTGAGATTGATTTTTCTACATTTGCGATGATATGAAACATTTTCCTAATCTCAGAGCTTCCCGAGGTACCTTGATAATATTTTCATATGAAGAACAAAGATGTAGGGAGCTAAGGATCGCCTTGCGTTATTCCACTTTGCTCTTGGAAAACCTAGAAAGACCACTATTTGTTTTTAGGGAGAACCATGAACTAGTGATGCATCCTAAAATCCAATCACGCATAAATCTCTTTGGAAGCCTAAATGCATTCAACATATTATGCAATGAATCAAAAACTTTTCTAATATCAACTTTAATAAGACATCTAGGAGAAAAAATTGCCCTATTATATCCTTTAGCAAGTGATTGAGAGAGCGTAATATTCTCAATGATACTCCTACCCAGAGACGTAGCCAGAACGGAAACCTAGGTAGGGCCGAAATTAATCTTTTCATTTCTAACTTAAATATGTCGACGAAATTAAAATACCTTATATATCTCTTATTTTACATGTTACCAGTTTTCAATACTAACACTTATCTCCTCAATATGTCTCAAAATGAATGAATACGAATTTACAAATTATTAAATAAGTATTATATGAAAATATTTCAAATTAATAAAGAATGTGTATGGAACAAATAAAGAAATGGCCTAAGGGTAAGAAATTACATGAATAATGGTAAAAGTTGTAGAGTTAACGGTATAAGAGTAGGAGAGTTTTTTTGGCAGCAGTAAAGAAAGAGTTTTACATTATAGTGGTACGGCTCAGTAAACCATACATATAAACTACAACATAAAACACCATAGATCTACTAATAACATAAACTAAAGGTTGGTAACAATTGCATCGGTAAACAACGTCGTGTTGATGGCGTACGACGGAAGTCGGAACACGCTCTTCAAACTCACAATCAACCCCATTCTCTAATGGATGAGCAACGCTGGCCAAAGGAAAACACCCATCTTTGCTTGTCTTGATTGATGTGGCTTCAGAGAAATACCTGCAACAAGACCCAAAAAAGGGTCTCGGAGATTCATCTCCTTGGCTGTGCAAATCTTCCTCAGAAAACCAACGAGCTTCCACAAACTCATTTTTACTCGTCTTAATCAAAACAGCTTCAGAGAAATACCTACAACAAGACCCAAGAAAGCGTCTCGGAGATTCATCTCCTTGGCTGTGATACACCTTATCTGGACACCAACAAGCCCCTAAACCCAACGAGAGAAAACAAAGTGCACTTACGCCCCCAAAGACGTAGAAAGAAAAGACGGAAAGCAGACCACAAAAATCTGACTCCAGAGGAGAGAAAACTCCTACACTTTGTAACACAAACCCGCTGACCAGAACTCCATAGCCAGGTAAAGCGAGTAAATAGGTGGGAACTAAAGGAGGAAACCACTTGAAATTCCCCCTAATCAAAACCATCTCTGCCGACCGCAGAGAGTTAGGCTCAACACAAACCCAATGCAAAGTACCAGTCGTCCTAATTAACCCGTGGATTAGAGGACAGGACACCCCAAACCACCAGGAATTTATTAAATAAAAAAGCAGAAAATGCACAAACCACAAATTAGACATGAGTTAAAAATGGAATCCACCGCATCCGACCCGCACCCACAACACAGCCAACACCCGACTCCACCATACCCCACACATCTCAACCGAAAAAATCCCCAACCACAACCTCAGACACAAAAACAATTGACGGAATCGATGGAGCACCACTAACCTTGACCGATGAAACGGAACAAGCCGAAACCAAGACACCAACAACAACAACACCCGACACCAAACAATACTCCATAGGACCATCGGCCTGCATGCAACTAGATCAACCTTAAGAGACACATAAACAGACAAAACCGGACTTGGACATGGACCAAAACAGGAGGACGGGAAAGGGAACACAAGACCGACCCAAAACCGCGACCACAAAACACTAGCAAAAAGAGCTAAGCTCATAAACGCCAACCGACAAAACACAAGGAAGATTTCATTCACTTAATATAAGAGCTTTGGCTGACTATGACACGAGAATAAATTGTTATATTTGTTGTTTTCTAATACATATAAAAATCCATAAAGCACCTCGGACCAAGGCCCAGTACCCTAGCTATGCCATTGCTACTACCTTTGACAAAAGCAGCTTGTTCTTCTCCAACAATAGAAGAGAGAACTTTCTGAAGTCTGTTTACTAGTATCCTACTAACTGTTTTATACAAAACAGTACAGCAAGAGATGAGCCTGTAATCCGTGACTGAATTGGTAATTGCTATTTTAGGAATTAGGGAAATCACAATAGAGTTTGCTTACTTTGCCATCTGATTAGTCTGAAAGAAAGAAAAAATCTTGTGTCTACTAGGAGGACCGTCCTCCATATACCTAAAGGCAATCCATCAAATAAAATATTATAAAAAGTTTGGGTGTAAGCAGTATGGTTCTCTCGGAGGATACAAGAATTTTCCCTGAAAGAAACTATGAACTGCTTTACAGAAGTCCTTATCAATAATAGACCAAACTGATTTGAAAAACCCTGCAGAAAACTCATCACTATTCCTTGCCAAATCATCACTATCATCAAAAGAGATTGTACTGCCGGAAGAAAGGAAATCCTTATTCAGACCTTGGATCTGAGATTTTTGACCTAGAAGATTCTTATAGTAGTTTGATTATAGTTACTTACTGATGATTCATAATTATATAAATATTTATGTCTTCCCTTAGTTACTTTTGATACGATTTTCGTGCTAGTTTATATTAAATACATGCCTTTTATGTTAGAATATCGATACTTCCGCTATTTGGTGTTTAATGTAGGAATGATGCATTTGAGGAGCAAAGGAATGAAATGAGCGCGGAGTGGGCATGAAGGAATACACGGAGCATGGCACGGGAATCCCTAAGAATGAAGGAAGAGAAGTTAAGAAGACAACACGAAGAAAAAAGCAGAAACAGAGTGATTCCTCGATCAACTAAGCACGAGCTCGATCGAGGAACCTGTGTACTTGATCGATCAAGAGTAGGCTCGATTGAGGAACCACATATTTCCATATTTTCCGTAATTTTCCTTAAGTCGGTTATATTTTATTATAAATACCTAAATCGTACCCTAGTTTATTTTACGCTTTATTTTACCTAGTTTCGTATAGCTACTCTAAAAACTCTCTTAGAATACTTTTATATTAGGTTACATTAGTTTAGCATCGGATCTATTGTTCTTCATTACGGTATTGTTCTAATCTTTCCTCAATTATTAATTCAATTGTTTGTTCATCTTTTTTGCTTTTAATCATGTTGTTCATTAATTATATTGTTGTTCTTCCCTTTAGTATGAGTAGCTAAGCCTTTAATCTAGGGTGAAAGGGGATCTAGGTTGCAAGAAAAGGGTTATTAATGAATTGATTGTTAAATTGCTTTTGATTGTTGTTTAATTATCGTCTTACATCTAGTTAATTGATTACTGATCAGAATTGGTTAATTAGTCTTGCATAAACTAGGATTTTCACCGACCGCGTTAAGACTAGCATAGGCCACGATAATTGAATTAAACCGACTTAATAATAGCGATTGCATGTTAAGTTTAGATCTAAAAAGACATATTAGAATCGACCGATCATATGACTTTCAACAATATAAATTGCTCAATCAATGAATTAAACCTTACTCTTGGATGACTACCTAGTGAACCCTATCCCTAGACTCTTTTAATATATTTGAATTCATCTTTTATTTACATTGCAGTTAGTTGTTAGATATCAAACAAACAAAACCCCCATAAAATCGGTTACTTTAAGACGATCTAAATATAAACAAACTAGATTAATTACCTCGCCTCCCCGTGGATACGATACCTTACTTACCGCTAGCTATTTGTTAGCAGTATTAAAGGATTTATTTTGATTAAGACCAAACGACTGAAAATAACCTTATCAAATTTGGCGTCGTTGCCAGGGAGGCAACTATTTTTCTGTTTGTTTTTGTTTATTTTTGTCTTTTGTCTTAGAGAGCATCAGTTCCTTGAGACAGTTTGATATTTTCTTGTTGTTTTCGTGTATGCCCAGGTTTAATAGGTTAGAGATTATACCTTTTGATCCCGAGCCAGAAAAGACTTTTCGGTACAGACGAAATTTCAAAGAGAAGTAAGTCAGGTGGAAGACTTGAGTACACTTGACTACGAGCGGTATACTTTTGCAGAAGAATCGTCTTTAGAAGAGGACACACTTATTTCTGCACCTATGGTTTCTATAACATCAAAGATGCCGACCTTGGCAAGTCATTTAGAACCAACGGTTGATTCTATTCCTAAAGGATTTAAGCTTCCTACCACTGATAAAGGGACTTTTGAGATCAAACCTTCATACATAAGTTTAGTAGAGAGGAATTTATTTGGAGGAAAAGCTGGAGAGGACCCCGCAAAGCATACGGAGAGATTTGTTAATATTGTTGCTCTATTCCTTTGATAGCTGGGGTGACTCAAGATTAAGTGAAACAAACTCTCTTTCCTTTCTCTCTGAGAGATGATGCAGCAGAGTGGTTGCGTGACTTGGATATGGAGGCTGATTCAATCACTAACTCGATTTCACTAGCTCTTGCATTCTACAAGAGGTATTTTCCACCACAGAAAACTAATGCTCTTAGAAGCCAGATTACAAGTTTTCAGCAAGGTCCCACTGAGGATTTTAATGAAGCCTGAGTTCGTTTCAAGAGGCTAGTTCGATTCGTCCCCCCATCATGGCTTCCATATTTGGTTTCTTTGCAACCAGTTTTACAACGGGTTGTATGGCAATCATAGAGCTTTGCTTGATTCAGCTGCTAATGGAAGATTCCAGGATAATACTAATGACGGTAATGCTTGGAAGTTAATTGATCAGATAGCTACTCACACAGTTGAGTATGGTAACCCCAGAGGTAGTAAGAGAGGAAGTGGTTCAGATAACGCTATTGCGGCATAGATGGAGGATTTAACAGCTCAAATAGCCGAATTGAAGACATCTCAGTCTTTGGGTAAGCAAGAAACGGTTCACATGGTTCAACAAGAGATGTCCTGCGAGAGATATGGGATAGATGGCCACACTGCGGCTAAGTGTATAAGTACTATTGAACAAGTTCCTGCTTTCCAATCTTTCAAGCAAGGTACTCCATATTCTAAATTCTTCCCTGAAAGGAGCCAGAATACTTATGCACAAGCTCCGAAACAAAGTGCTTATATTATTCCTCCAAATCGCGGTAACCAACCACAAGGAAACTTTGTTCGGCAAAATCAAGGAGGTTTTCAACAGAAACAACCTCCTCCTCAAGCTCCAAGTAATGAGATGGCCGAGATGAAAGCTCTTTTGCAACAAAGTTTTTTGATTCAACAAAAGCAAACGGCTCAGATATCCGAACTAATGGCTTACAATAAGATGTTTAATACTAAAGTTGCTCAAATGGCGGCTCAAAATCCTTCAAAACAGTCCGACAATCTTCCTCCTCAAGGTAAACAAGCACATGAGCAAGTTAATGCTATTTCTTTGAGGAGCGGTACTACTTATCAAAGTCCGGATGTTCCCATTGTTGAAGATGAAGTTCCCTATATGCATCCTAAGGGATTGGACAATCTCGAGTTGAGCGATGACGAGAAATAAATTTGCAAAGATCAAACACGGGATAAGCAAAAAGACGAGAAAAAGGGGACTGATGTGTGTACTCGATCGAGCCAGTCCGTGATTGATCAAGGATCCAGCGTACTAGATCCCAATAAAGTATACCCCCTGTTGATGAGATTTCGCGTAGCTACGACATTGGACAAAAGTAGGTTCCTCGATCGAGTACACTCAAGGCTCGATCGAGTAACCACTGGACTCGATCGAGTCACCCCTGTAGCTGACGACGGTGACTCTAAAACTATTTATAAAGTAAAAGAAGCCGAGCCAATTAAAATTTAACTACCTTTTTCTCAACGATTACAGAAACCTAAACTTGAACAACAGTTTGGAAGGTTCATGGAGGTGGTAAAGAATCTTCAAGTGACAATGCCATTTACTGAATTGGTAACTCAAGTGCCAGCTTATGCTAAGTTTTTGAGAGAAATTTTGTCAAAGAAGCGGTCTTTTGATGAAGTGGAGACTGTCGCGTTCACTCATGAATGCAACGCCGCATTGCAAGCCAATTCTCCACCTAAGCTTAAGGATCCAGAGAGTTTTTATATTCCTTGTACTATAGGCCCTTTAACTATTGACAATGCTTTATGTGATTTAGGAGCGAGCGTCAGTGTCATACCGTATAAAATTTGCAATCAATTAAACATGACTAAGCTTAAATGTACTAACATGACTCTAAAAATAGCTGACAGGTCTATTAAGTTCCCTATGGGTGTCTTAGAGGAAGTGCTAGTTAGAGTAGGGAAATATTTCATTCCAGTTGACTTTATCGTTATGGACATGGCTGAGGACTCTCAAGTCCCTATTATTCTAGGTAGATCGTTCCTTCACACTGCAGGAGCACTCATAGATGTTAGGGATAGTAGTTTGACACTAAGAGTTGGGGATGACAATGTTAAATTTGTTCTTGATAACGCTGTGAAGCGTCCCCATTCAGTAGCTCCATGTTATATGCTTAATATTATCGATCCACCTATTCATGATTCCTTTGCTTATTGTTTTGACAGGAATCCATCTGACGCCCTTAGTGTTGCGTCATATCCATGGAGCAAGGAGGTGGATGAGATAGAGAAGTTGATATATGGAGATGAGCCTCCTTCTAAGATGGTTTACAACTGTGATGAGAGTGTTGACTTGGCGGCCGAGTTGGATGCTTTGGAAGCAGAGATATTCAGAGAGGAGTCAGTCAAAGTTTTTGATGAAGCTCCTATGACGGATGAAGTGCCTTATCTCCTTCCTCAAGATGATGACTTGAAAAACGATGAACATTGCTCATATTTTATATTAGACTTTGATTTTGATGGGCAAGAACTTTATTCGTCATTTATTTTCTTTGCTTGGACTATTTATTGGTGCTACTTATGTCTGTGTGTAGCACATGCGCTAATTTTTTATTTACTATTACGTGCTTTAAGTTGTATTGATTGTGCCTTGCATGGCATTTGCTTTTAAATGCAGGTAATTTGATCGTCAGTGTGAGTACTTGATCGAGTGCTGGCAGGCTCGATCGAGTATCTTTTGTTTTGGGTCAAGAAACGTAGCTGGTTTGATAGGAATTGCGCGGCTGATTATTTTCCCCTATTTTTGCAGCTGGTTTGGGGGAATTCATACGCTCTTACCCAGTATTCTCTTCCCTTGTACCTTCTTTTATTGTATTATCTCTTGTTATTTCCCATTCCTTTTGTTAGATGTGTCCTTTAGGTTGCTGGATATTTTTGTGTGATTGCTATGCTGTAGGCGTCACAATGAGGACACTGTGACATTTAGGTTTGGGGGAGGAGTTTAATTATGTTGTGTGATTTACTTTATGTTGTGTGCATTTATATAAAAAATCCATAAAAATTAAAAAATTTCAAAATATAAAAACATGTTTCTCCTTTGTTTTAGGTCGAGTCTTGGTGAATTAAATAACAATGATGTTAAATTGCATTGTTTTTGCATTTGAATCCCAAATAGTTGTCCATGTACATTGTTTTGACCCGTTATTCATGAAAACAAAGCTCATAATTCAAGTCTAGACCGTATTAACATGCCTTATGCTAATTAGATTTGACACAATTATGTTGGTAAACTATCTAAATTCTGAGGTCTATATAGCTTCCTAGGCCAGGAACATCAATAAACTGGTCTCATTTGTCAAGTAGGCTTGAGTGTGGTTTCTCTTTGTGGAATGTGTAATATTAAACTGCATAAGTGTGACATTGATTTCTTGATACTTTTATTGCTTTCATTTGACTAAGTACATATGGATAGACGGTTCTTACTATTCAAATAAGCCTTACATCACCTTTTATTTAGCCCGTTTGAACCCTTGTAGCCAACTTTAAATTACATCCTATGAAGCTACAATCCAAGAATTTGCCTACCTTATCGGGACAGTCGCAGTTGCTTGTTTATCATGTCTATTTTGCTATTATGGTTGGGTTGGGACTTATTGTTGTCATGTGAGTATAGCAAAGTACTTTTTAGCAATTGTGTTGTATCCTTGTGTTGAAAAGAAAAATATGAAGCAAAAGAAAAGAAAAAGAAAGAAATAAATAAAGAAAAACATGATGAAAAAAAGAACTGAAAAATCGAAAAAAGAGAAAAGGAAAAGACATTGATTGCTTCATTTGGTTTTGTTAAGGATCAAAAGGATGGTCGTTAGAGTCTAATGCATATTTGGAGAGTACTTCATTTGCTCTCATGTGTTGTAAAGTTGAGATTATTTCTCTAAGTTGGGTTCATTTGTTATTATAAGATTTGGTTTAGCGTTGCGACTACCGTCTTAACTCAACATATCCATAACGTGCTTTGGCACAAACCATTTCTATCCCTTTAACCCATTTGTCACTCTTATTGTCCTTGATACATGTACTTTTGTCTACATTATGAATGCATACTAGTTGGGGAAATCTCTATCACATTAGATTACATGCATGTTTCATAAGTCGAGTGAGTGTTCTACTTCTTTCTATCTTACATATAACTCACTCTTACATACTTATGAGTTCATGAGTGAAATCCGCGAGAATCCGACTAATTTGTCTTGCAAGATCGAAAAGTATTTGACATTTGTCTATAGTACGGTGACATGAGACTTGAGCTACGTTTTCTATTTCCCGTACCTTTGAATTTGTTTTATTGGTACACTTTGGTCATCACTTTGTTACAGATATGGATAGTTTGGGATTTGTATGTGCATCAACATTAGCTCTGAGTTGTTTATTCGCCATTTGTATGACTGTCTTTTGTATTCTGTGATGCTTTGCTTGAGGACAATCAAAGAGATGATTTGGGGGAGTTTGATGAGTCATAATTATATACATATTTATGCCTCCCTTTAGTTACTTTTGATACGGTTTTCGTGCTAGTTTATATTAAATACATGCCTTTTATGTTAGAATGTCGATACTTCCGCTATTTGGTGTTTAATGCAGGAATGATGCATTTGAGGAGCAAATGAATGAAATGAGCACCGCGGAGTGGGCATGAAGGAATACAAAGAGCATGGCACGGGAATCCCTAAGAATGAAGGAAGAGAAGTTAAGAAGACAACACGAAGAAAAGAGCAGAAACAGAGTGATTCCTCGATCAACTAAGCACGGGCTCGATCGAGGAACCTGTGTACTCGATCGAGTAAGAGCAGGCTTGATCGAGGAACCACATATTTATAGATTTTCCACAATTTTCCTTAAGTCGGTTATGTTTTATTATAAATACTTAAATCGTACCCTAGTTTATTTTACGCTTTATTTTATCTAGTTTCGTATAGCTACTCTAAAAACACTCTTAGAATACTTTTAGATTAGTTTACATGAGTTTAGCATCGGATCTATTGTTCTTCATTACGGTATTGTTCTAAACTTTCCTCAATTATTAATTCGATTGCTTGTTCATCTTTTATGCTTTTAATCATGGTGTTCATTAATTTTATTGTTGTTCTTCCCTTTAGTATGAGTAGCTAAGCCTTTAATTTAGGGTGAAAAGGGATATAGGTTGTTAGAGAAGGGTTATTAATGAATTGATTGTTAAATTGCTTTTGATTGTTGTTTAATTATCGTCTTACATCTAGTTAATTGATTACTGATCAGAATTGGTTAATTAGTCTTGCATAAACTAGGATTTTCACCGGCCGGGTTAAGACTAGTATAGGCCACGATAGTTGAATTAGACCGACTTAATAATAGCGATTACATGTTAAGTTTAGATCTAAAAAGACATATTAGAATCGACCGATCATATGACTTTCAACAATATAAATTGCTCAATCAATGAATTAAACCTTACCGTTGAATGACTACCTAGTGAACCCGATCCCTAGACTCTTTTAATATATTTGAATTCATCTTTTATTTAAATTGCAATTAGTTGTTAGATATCAAACAAACAAAACCCCCCATAAAATCGGTTACTTTAAGACGATCTAAATATAAACAAACTAGATTAATTACCTCGCCTCCCTGTAGATACGATACCTTACTTACCGCTAGCTATTTGTTAGTAGTATTATAGGATTTATTTTGATTAAGGCCAAACGACTGAAAATAACCTTATCACTTACATTGAATTAGTATAAATTTATTTAAAAAAATTAGTATAAATCAATCGAGAAATGTGAGGTGAATAGGGCAACTGCAATGGAAGAACTTTATAATATAAGTTCTTCCTTTGTCATATCATTTTTTGGCAAATCTCAAGAATTAAGCAATTTTATCACAGTGGACGAACTTTATTTAATGGTTTTTTCATAAAACCAATATTAATTATTTAATGTAGTTAATTAGTTAATTAACCAATGAGGCTAAAGTTTTTCTTGTTTTTTGTATAGAATTTGGTTCTAAATATCAAACCAAGTTTGTCCATTTATGAATAAACTTTTTTTTTTTGCAATGGGACAAGCCAACAAACTTTATTTTAGATGTTTCTTTTGACAACCCCAATGTTAAAAACCACGATTACAATTGCTTAACTTAATAGACTTAATAGAGTTGTATAAGGAATTGGTGGCGCCATCTTATTTTCCTTTTGTTTTTGGCTATATTACATTAATGATCAAGTAAAAGTAACTTGAAAATTGAAGAGGATACACGAGTATTTGTATCACCAGTCCGTCTTGCTTGTGACGGAGATACCCGTCGCAAGCTTGCGACGGGTTGAATAGTACCGTTTAAGTGCTAAATGGGTAGACAAACCGTACTGTGCATACACAGTAATTGCTGACTCTTACTGTGCATACACAGTAATTGCTCACCACAAATTTGAAAAAGCATCTTTAATCTAATACACTCATTTACGTCCACATTTTTCATCCTCTCTCATTTTCATCTTCTTTCTTCATCTTCTCTCCTCTCTCTCATATCAAACCCTCATAAACTCTTCACAATTCAACTAAAAATGGTGACATTGTGATATCAGACGGATTAGATTACAATTTTCAAAGAAAATTAAAAACTTCTCCCTCTTTAATCTTCTTCCATCATAAAAAAAAAAAAGAATACAAAAAACTCTTACCAAGAACATATTCATCTTCTAGCATCAAAACACAGTAAAAAAAGTGACAAGAAAAATAATGTCAAAGGTAATTTCCGAACATTCATTTAATTTGTTTATTTTCAAATGTTTAGAATCATCATGATATTTTTTGGGTCAAAAAAAGAATTAAATTTAGGATTTTGGTTAATTTTGTTTGGAATATGTGAGTGGAGAAATCTTTTATATTATGATTTTCTAACGTTTTGAATAAGTCTTTCTTGTGAGTGGATAAATCTGTCTCGTATGTTGATTTTCTGGGTTTATTATTTGAATCTCTGGGTTTGTTGCTTGTTTTCCTTGGTTTGTTGTTGGATTCTCTAACTTTATTGATGTTTTTCTGGGTTTGTTGTTTGATTTTCTAGGTATTGAACAATTTTGTCAACAAGCTAATAAAAGTAATTGAATGGTTTATATGTTGACATTTTTGGTATTCATGCTACCATTCATTATCATTCAATGAATGGTAACATAAAGAAAATATATGCTTACATGAAAAATCTATGTATGCGATCATTTTCAGACTGTATATCTTTAGTAGTCAGTAATTTGTCAATGAGTTTAAAAATGTAATTTGTTACAATTTTAATGATTGTCAAATTGATACCAATGTTGTTTTAATAGTAACGTATTGGACAACTGTATATACATTTTAATGAAAGTGTATATGTAACCAGTTATGGACTGTATGTTACTTGAATGGTTCGATTGAAGTGGTCACATGTTAAACTGAGGTTGTTACATTTTCGTAGTGATGGGAAAAAGTTATGCATCTTCATCTAATTCATGGAATTCAAAACTTAAAAATACGGTTTTATGCAAACACAATATAGGTGCAGTCTTGAAGACAGTGAAGCATGAAGAACATGTAGGTAAAAAGTTTTATGGGCGTTCTCTTTGGCCGGTATGTTATTTGATTTCATTTGTTGTTTGTTAATTTATTTTTGTAATTGAATTTGATTATATCTTGCATAATCCTTTCTTTATTGTTCAACACTTGCAGTACAATGGTTGTGGCTTTTTTCAATTTGTTGATGTCATGACGGAAAGTGAAGACTTAGAGAAGAACAACGACTTGCTAGAGAAAATGAAGAATCTGAAGATAAAAAAATGAAAAGTTGAAGATGGTTGTTGTAGAATTAAATATTGAAATCATGAAACATAGGAAAAGAGAGAACTTAGTTATAGTTGCCTTATTGGTTTCTTTGGTTTTATTTGCAGTTTGTTGTATGTTTAAGAATTAAGAAATATAAAACATTTGTTGACATATTGAGTATGTTTGTGAACATATGTTAATGTGTAATATGTTTCCATTATGCAGATGTTTGTTTACAGTAATAGCTGAATGTAAGTGATCTGAGATGATAACATATTAATAGCCTAAAATGGTGACATATTGGATCATTGACCTCACATGTTGTAATGTGTAATATGTTAACATTATACAACATTATGTTTATATGCTTTTACAAAATATAACAATCATTAAATTAGTAACATATTACACCTGATGTTAAATCATTTAGTATTGCAATAAAGTGGTAACTTATCATGTAAAAATAGTGTCATATTGTCCTGCTCTCATAACATTGTTATGTTTAAAAATATTTCATAGCTACACTTATATTGGGATATTTTCATAGACATACATTTGAGCCCAAGTACATACTTTCAATAATCAATACGTATGTTGACAATGTGACATAATGAACAAAACTATAAACTTTCTTAGAGTATATGACTACAAATTCATATATAGTACTAATACACATTTCCTGAAAATGATATCACAAAGGACGCAATTATTATTCATATTTTTATTTTCTTCATCTTATGACTCAAAAAATGGTTAGGAAAACGATGTTTATATTATGTTCATGTCCTTGTATAATATGTGACCGTGTTTAAATTTTAATAAAATGGTAACATGTTGCACAATTAAGTGAATATATTACAGACATCAAAATGTTTTCATGTTTATGACTTTTGTAACCATTTATTAATCAATTGATAATTCAGTATTTCGAAATAATAATTAATGAAACATGCGTAAAAAATGTAAAACAAGTATATTGACATATTTGTATAATATGTTACTATGTTGGAATTGTAAGCAACTGTAACAGATTGGTGAAATATGTCTACATTTTTATGGTGTTAGTATTTGTTCCCATATTTGAGGATTTTGTTATCGTTTAATATGTGACCATGTTTCCAATGTTAAAATGATTCTTAAAATGTTCACATTTTTCACAACTAATTGAACATATTTGCTCAAATTTGATACTCCCTCCGTTTTGTAAAGATGTTTCCACTTCTTAAATATATGTGAGCAATATTTTAATAAAGTGAGAATATCAATAAAATATGGAGTAGTAGGATTTATTTTTCATGTTTGAGAATTCGATAACCATTTATTATTGAATTGTTATTAAATATTTTGAATAACAAATTCATGAAACATATATGAAAAACATAACATAATTCCGGAATGAGATATGAATGTTGTTAAAGTTAATGAAATAATAAATTTTATGGTGATGATGAATGAGATGAATAATGGTTGATGGATAAAGGAGATATAGTAGATGATGAATAAAAGAATAATGAGATGAATTGTTATTAAATATTTAAATAAGAAATTAATGAATCAAATATGAAAAAAAAAAAAAAAGTGAAAAACATAACATAATTTTAGAATGAGATATGAATGTTGTTAAAATTAATGAAATAATTTTTATGGTGATGATGAATGAGATGAGTAACAGCTAGTCTTGCTTGTGACGGGCTAATCTCGTCACAAGCTTGTGACCTCTAACAAAAAGGGAGAGGGGATAAGGTGGGGGCACCTCCCATGTGCTTCCCACTCACCTCTCAATGGGCATTTTGTGAGAGAAAACGATATCCGTCACAAGCTTGTGACGGATATCGTCCGTCTTCAATGAGATTTTGTGGATGAGTAATGAGAATTTGTGGTCGTCGTTAGGGTAGAATTGTTGTACACAAAGTAGCAATCCCACATGCAATTAAAGGTTTGATAGGACAAATAATATTAAATAAAAAAACACTGAAAGTGGCAAAGCCACATGCTCTTCATCTGCCCCTACTTCACCGAATATAAAATCTAATATGGTATGTATTTGACTCGTCGCAAGGTTGCGACGGGTATCGCCGTCACAAATGAGAATTTGTGTTGTATCACGTCTTGTTTTGACCATATAAATTTACTTTGATTGGCAAAATCGTGCATGGGAGTGTATAGAAAGTGAATATGGCCCGATGTTGGTGAAAACGAGCGATTCGTTAGCTATCAGTGGATGGGAACAGACGTGAAGAGTTAATATAAGGAGTGAAAAGGTAAACAGCGGCCACCATGAGAATCCATATCACCCACGAGCAATGTGAGTTTGTGATAGATTAACTACTAATGATCAAAATTGGATATATCAATCAATCAATCAATCAATACTATATATTAATTCCAGAAACCAAGGGACTTCAATGTAATTAAAGAAAGTTATACAAATTAATTATACTATATAGTTTTAAATCACTAGCACCGTGTGATGGACCCGATTAAAGGATTTCAATGCAAATATTATATAATTTGGGTTAAAATTAAATTATATAGAAGCTTGGTAATTTCCCTAAAAAATTGTAAAAGGCTAAAACATGGTAAATTTCCTTAAAATAAAATAATTAATTAAGATGGTCAATTTTCATAAAATAAAATAATTAATTAAGATGTTCAATTTCAAGGAGACTAAAAGAAAGAAGATGCTTGGTAATTTTCCTAAATATTTATAGAAGACTAAAAGATGGTCAATTTTCTTAAAATAAAATAATTAATTAGTATAAACATACACACTTATGGTATTAATTATTATCATCATAAAATTATGGATTCTAAAATTATATATTAAATTTAAAATCTATGCAATTTTATTAAACTTTATAGTTTATTATATGTATAGAGATGTTAATTATTTAACATACAAAAATATAATATAAGTAGGTTATAAATAATTCAAGTTAGATTCCATAATATATAATATTGTATAATTCTTTCGATTTGATTTAATGCACATATGTAATATATTTATATAAATATATAATTCTCTTAAAATTCCATGCCTAAGCAGTAAAAGTAATTTCATCAGTAAAGAAAAAAATTGTAGTAACATTAGTTATATTTATATGATAGTAATCACTCATTTGAATAATAAAAGTAACAATATTATCAAGCGAGATTAGTGAAAGTGATAGAAACAACAACGGGAGTAGTGAAATAATTAATATTAATGCGGCAATAGTGAAAGTAACAATAATTACGGCGAAAGTAGTGAAAGTAACAATGATTACGGGTGAGTAGTGAAATGTTATTACTATTGTTTCATTAATAAGAGTAAAATATTAATATCGGGAGTAATGAATTTGTCTCAAAATTTATTTCATCGTAATTTTAGGATATGTCATAGAAAAATATATTAATGATAAATCTATGGGTTATGCAACTTTAAGTAATTTTATTTAATGGAAAAAAATTAATGGAAAGTAGAGGTAGCTCGGGCGAAGCCGAGCACCAATACTAGTAATACTATAAGAACAAATCTATTAACGAAAAAAAGACAAGTATTGAGAGAAACTCAACTCATTTTCTTAGGTTGCCCAATTAAATATAAGAACCAAATAAAATTTCAGAATAAATAGAATCGCACATTCGAATAGAAAAATTAATACTTACCACTCCCTAAAATTACAAAATGCGAAGGGTCCCTATTCGAGTCAATCTAATTCCTCCAGTTTAATTTCATATTGCTCTCCAGTTGAGAGTATCTTCACTGCAACCATTCTATTCTGCCACTCTGTTTTGCCAACAAGTATCAATCGACGGGCATTTATCCTTGTTGCTCGCTTGAAAACCCTGATGATAAATATCGAAACACAATGCTACTCATTAGCCGCAAAAAAAAAAAAAAAAAAAAAAAAAAAAAAAAAAAATTGGAGCAAGAGCGTAACAATTCATTTCACATGAAGCAATTAGTCTCCTCTAGAACCGTTCTACACTAATATTGTGCGAGACCGATCAATCTACAGAGCCGTTTAATTTGAATTATGAAATCACCAGTTACACCAGATATCCGTTTAAGGTGGTCTTAGAGAAGTATTTGAGACAAGAAATATAACAGTTAAGAGAGCATACCATTTAAGTGGCTTGCTTTCCAAAACCAAATCAACGCCTTGCCCTTTACTTCTAAGTGTGGAGGCAACTAAAGCGGCGGCACCTTGAAGCTCAGGATCAAGAGAACAAACTATGTTCTCTATGTTAAGGTCAAGTTCAGGTAGAAGGTTCTTCTCCTTTAGCAGCTGAATAAAATGACCAGTGAAAGATGTAAGGCAGAGCGGTCATGGAGACTAAATGGAAAGCGATAAAACCAAGAAGTTTAATAACACACACTACAGTCACGATATAAATTATTCAGAAAAACTTGTATGAAACAGTCTTATACACAAGACCAACTCTAATTAAATAAGAATAATTAATATCTAGGTTTATCTTACATGTGAGAGTTTTCCCTCCAAATCTTTCCTTTGTTGGAAGGGAAATACTTTGCCTTGTAGGAGGGAAATGGAGGGATCCATTTTCCCTCCCCTCCAATTCCCTCCACCCCCATTTTGCTATCCAAACAGTGGAAATTGCCTCCCTCCAAATTCCTTCCCTCCCTTTCCTTCCAAATCCCCCCATCCAAACAAGGCCTTAGATCCCAATGAAGTATACCCGGATAGTCTTGAGTGGAAGAGGCCAAAAAAGTGTTGGAAATGGCAATCCCTTATCCAAGTGCGCTAATATATGAAATACATATGACAGAAACTCAAACCTCAAAAGTATGAAAAGTAACAAGCACCAAAAAAAAAAAAAAGTATGAAAAGTAACCAAAAGGCGAAGCTTACTTCAATTATGACTGCATCACCAAATCCAAAACCACAGGCTGGGAGATCATCACCTCCAAATGTAGATAATAATCGATCATACCGCCCACCACCACAAATGGCCCGCAACTTCCTTTCTCTATCAAAACCCTACAGATGCGAATGTCTCAATAGACTTCTTAAAAAGGGATGTAGGTTACCATTATAGTTTAGAACATTAATGTCTCAATAGACTTCTTAAAAAGGGACGTAAGTTACCATTATACACCGTAGTTTAGAACATAAATACAGAATTACAGACATTAGACAAGGAAAACCTTGACAGCCAGAGAGGGATGGTTTTATATAAAAATCCAATCACAGGCTCACAGGTACACCAATAAAAACGAAGATAGCTGTGATGATGAAAACAGCAACTAATATACAAAAGTAACTGTTCACTAACCACCTCCACCAAATAAGTTTGTACAGTCAAAGTTATCTATATTTGTTCCAGAAGTCTTTTGTAAAAACATGTATCAAAGACACTTCTACTTATATCAGAATTTATTATAGTAACTAATAACAGACTATAGAGGAGCATTGAGGTCCAAATGGTATAAAACTTGTGCGTAAAACCTCCTTACACATGTAGTTTTCAGTCCTCGAGGAGAAGCATCATTGATAGATGACTTATTGATGCACAAATAAGCAGACGCAGACCTTTTGCAATATGTCATCCACAAGTACTTAAACTCTTTAAAAAAAAGAATACCATATGAAATTATCCATTCTAATCCTCCAAATGACCAATTGTGCAGAATCCGTAATCTGAAACAAGCCCTTGTTTTCAAACCTGAAGTGCTAAGAATCTAACTGATATAGTTATTCAAGCAAACATCAAAGCTTTCTCCACAAACAGTCAGAGGTGATAATAAATCGCCAAACAAGCAACATGAGCCTACCAACTTAGTAATACATGTGGTGGTTCATAGTTCCCAACAATTTGGCACACAGCCTAATCCAAGGAAACCTCGAACAGACTGGTGTAACTAGCAACAATTCAGAGAGACACCTATAAATTTAAACATAAGATAAAACAAATCAGACATACCTCAAAAACTATTCCAGTATAATAGGCCAGGCCACGTACAACAGACGCATCAAATTGAATCCACTCTGAATAACCAAACTTTTCAGCAAGCGAAAACAATTGCTTGAGTTCGCCAACAGCTTGACCAGCAGTCCCAAGTTTCTCTGCATTTTAAAGGCAGTTCCCATATACAGAAAAATCGGTGTAATGTGTTAAAGCTTATGGAGATACACATATACATGTCTATGAGAGGAATAATAGTCAAACTACACCCAACCATCCAAGAAGCAAGCAAAACACCCATCCTTTGTAAAAGACTGGGTTAAATATAGATAGTGCTCGTGTTTATCATTCATTACATATGAACGACAGAATGTTAGGAACAATTATACAAATACTCATGTCAAAGGTATTGCTGCCCAAAACATATGAATGATACTCCAAGTATTGTCTATTCCTAAATTTTACTCCTTTAACATGTAAGCCAACCCGAAACTTCTTAAAAAAGGTATTGTTGCCCAAAATACATGTTAGTTTATCATTCATTACTCATAAAAGGCCATAAATTGCAAACAAGTTCAGATGACTGATTTTGTCATCCTTTATCTAATGAGACCGTGTCTGCAATACCATGTATCTTTTTCAACTATTGTTCGGGAAAAGGCTTTCCTTTAGCTTTCCCCTTAACTCTCTAAACATTACAACTATTACCAGAAATCAACAACTATTTGAAATTCTCACTTATTTGGTGGCTTTTTGGGGCTAAAAATCTGTTGGCATAATCAGTCCTTTTTGCAGCAGTTACAGTTTCAATATTTCACACAGTTTTGAAGAGATGCATGTTACTTTTGGTTTAGGGTTATTTAATAAGGCTCCACTTAAACAGTCTAAAACAGTTTAGATCTCTGGGAATAGATGAAAAAAGATACTACAACAAAAACAACACCATTACTCTAGTGCCTCAAATCTCAATGGCACACGCAAATTGCACGGCAAGGGGGTCAGATGTACGCCTCCTTACCCCGGTGTTAGCAACACAAAGAGACTATTTCCGAATGATCCAAGATGAAAATTGCGTCGAGAACTGCATCGAAAGACTACTAATTCTCAATACAAAAAAGCACAACCACTTTAGTGGGCCATCTTGCTTTATTCCATCATAATCCAGAACCAAAGAGTAATGAGTCTTTCGCTCCATTGGAAATTGACACATGAAATAAGATACTGATGTTTGAAAAAAACAGTTAATTCTTAAAAGGCAAAAGCCCGAGCGTAAAGCCTATATTTAGTTTGTCTTGCTAAACAAAAATACTATGCTGGTTAAAACAATCCAGTATGATTTCATGATAGAAAATATTTATATTAGAGATATTAGATAGTATAAGATATTAGGAAAGATATTATTATGTTGTCGGTGTTTCACGAGTTTGCTTCGACCCTCGTGCACCTTGACGTTTTAGTTTTGTCTCACGAGTAGTTTCGACGCTCGTGCACAATTAGTTTTATTAGTGTTATATTGATTAAAGAAATGAAATACACACACAATACATGAGCACAAGTTCGTTTCCCCAAGCAAAGCAAAAAACACATCACTCCTACCCAGGGACACCTTCAAACTGTTGTATACTCTGTAATTGATACAGTTTCTAAGTTTTTTTAGTTCCTAACAAACCTTTTAATTCTTAGTTTCTCACTTAACACCCCGTAATTCTGTATAGTTACTCCAGTCATTTTATAAGGTATAACGTAAAAGATCTAACTACAAAGTAAATCAGGTATTCCCACCTATTCGCTAGAAAGTTCCACATTTCCTTTTTGAGCGGATTCACTAAGACCTTGTTTCATTAGCAAAATAGGAGGGAAAGAGAGGGGAGGGGGAGCCTTGATTTGGTGTTAGGAGGGGCGAAAAATTTTAGCGGGGGCAAACGAGTAATGTCTAAATTTTGAAAAAGTCCAAAATTTTAAGTTTTTTCCAGCAGGGTAGATCGCCCCTGCTAGTCCCCCTCCCTCCACCACTGGACATGCCACTGACAGAAAGTACGTCATGCTCCAATTCCACGGTAGGGCCAAAAGGAAGGAGCAGTATTGCGCGAAAAAGGGCGCACAAAGGCAATGGGTGGTCATAGAGTAGGTTTGGTGGGCTATACCGGAGGGTGTGTGAATGATTTTTGGTTGGTGGAGGATGGGTGGGTTGGTATGGTGGCCTATGCTGGCTGTGGGTGGGTTGGATGGAGAAAGATAATAGGAGGGAGTCAGGGAGTATATCTGAGGGTAATATTGTCCAATTCTTTTAAGCGTAAATATAATCCATTTTGAAAAGTGGAACCTTCTAAAGACTTGGAGGGAGTACAATAAAAACTCATTCTACAAAAGAAAAAAAGATACAAGAAAAAAAATAGCAGTGCAATAATTTACTTAAAAAAGTAAGACATCTGCGGCATAACACATATTAGTAGTAACTTCCAAATATAAGCAGTTGCATGATCAAGAGATCTTAATGTGTTTAAGCCTATGTTACTCCGACACTTCACTTAACTACCGTGTCGCGTGTCAGACACGTGTCGGTGTCCGACACGACACGACACTTCGACACTTCAATTTAGACCACAAAACAGGAAAATTCACCCCAAATAGCCGTGTCCGACACGCCGACACGTGTCGGCGTGTCTGAGTAACACAGGTTTAAGCTTGTGAACGACATACCTTCCAGCTCAGTTAAGGACTTTATAGAGAGCACCACAAGTAGTTCCTCAATTGACTGGTCAGACATTCCAGTAGAAGACAACTCTCTTTTGATCTCTTCCATCGGAATTTTTCCCATCTGTTAAGATCATCAAAAAGAAAAAGGACCTGAGTGAAAATCTTTCACCATTTGAACAAACATTAATTAGGATACCATTTGAAAATTAAGTCACTAACAACTTCTCAGAAGCACCAACAATTCATTTCCATTGAGCATATAAGATACAACTACCTTAATTTCAGGAAATAACTCTCTGCAAGACTTTAAGTGAGCAAAAAGCATTGTTGTTAGGATCAATATCCTACTTTCGCTCGACGACGTGAACATTGAGCTGGAAGAATTGCATCGTAGTATCACAAAATCATATAAAATTAATAAAATGCACAATTATAATGTTGGAATTTTTGTAAAAACTCATGCTTGAAGCTTAAAACAACTACCTAATCAGAAATTATCACTAATTCATACTCCTATTCAATGTAAACTTCCCTATTTCCTTTTTCAGATTATTCGGGTTTTCTTCCCTATTTCCTTATTTTGGAAGCTTTGTGTAGTCCAAATTCAATTGCATGTGGGGTACTGTGTTTTGTGTGGTCCAAATTCACTTCCTTAATCCAAGATCCCAAATGAAAGAGGAAGTTTACATTGAATTGGAGGGACTAGGGAGTATTTCATAGCTTTGATATTTTAATATAATAGGTTACCTTGATTCAGTGTATTTAATAAGATTTTTTCTTATTGGATCAATTTATAAAGTTGTGCAATCGTAACTCGTAAAAAAAAACTGTCAAGGATTCTACGATTAAATCTTCTTGAACAAGCAACAACGTAAGATCATTCATACTAAAGACCCTAGAAAGGAACATCATCTATCGTAGCTTCTTGGATAGTAGAATCTAAGATTTTACTATATGAACCGCGAGCCCGGGATTCTAGCAATGACGGTACAAAGTGAAAGAGGGAAAAAGAAATAAGAGCATAAAAACCATATCACGAAAGACTTCCCCTCATTCAAAAAAATAAATAAATGTAAAACTCTATTTAACATGAACAATAAGTAACATCATTACCAAGTACTTCAAGTAGCCAAAACTTCTCCAACAACTATGCATGAAAATAAGGCATCAGTAAAAAAAGGAAACATCACCAACTTCAAGAGCTAACCTTATCAATAATAATACAAACGCTTGCAAATAAATCTTCAGGTACATTGTAGCAGCTTAAAACATCTTGTAGTACCTGAACATAAAAAATAGTTTTACCTGAAAATCAAGATAGCATTACAAGAATCCTAAAGATAATGCAAAATGTGATATTACGAATCCACTATCAATTTAAGTTTGCAAAATACAGTCCATGAGGCACATGAGGCACACTGACAAATGTTTATCGTGCAACCACTCAAGGTGAAATGTTAGTTTACAAAAGCATGTCTGAGGCATGCCGAGGCACAAGACACACTAAGGCGCCAGCCAAATCGCCTCACGCACGAAGCGTAGCTAGTGAAGCGCATTACTATGCAATCTTGCATTTTTATTCCCAATTCTCTTATTCTTTTACTTTACCCTTCTCTTCTCCCCTATATTCTTAATTTTCACTTATCTACTAGTTAACCCTCCTTAAAAAAAATAAGAAGCAACTATGGATGAACTTTATCTTAAGATACATATAGTTGTTTACAAAATCAGTTCACTTCATGTCCATACAACGACGTGGGCCCTATCGCCTTAGTGTGCCTCACACCTTCTCAAACTAAGGATGATATGAGATTATTTAACAATTTTCTATATTCACAAGTAAACATTATAAAAATTATACATTGTAGCACAAAACTGTAATCCCCTTAAATACACCTAAGCATGGTTGCTCCTCTTCATTGTCCGTTGCACAATCATCTATTCGCATACTACACCTTCCATTCTAGATGCTTGTCTACCCTTAAAGACATCTGTTTAAATTTGGACAAACATAATCACTCAAAAATCATGTTGAACAACAACATCAAAATCTACACCAAGCATCTGATTTAGCAGGAAAAAAGGAACATTGTTTTAGCGAATATCAATTATGGAAATTTTTTAATTTTGCTTTCAAGAGACTTTTTGGGAGGGAAGACTATTATGAATAAGTGCTGTTGTAAAAATGTCCCAAAAATTTTCAGATGTTTCGTTTCCTCCTCTTTCTTTCAATTTTTAGCAAGTCTTATGCGATAAACTACCACATTGTCTCATTATACCCACACAATTACGAGTACAAGATAACCAATTAACTACCCTCCCTCACCATCATTCTACCATCTCCTCCCTTCTTCATGACTTCAGCCACAATCAATATACATCCATCTCCTCCTTCCAACAAAGTTCCCCACAAGAGATTGTTGCGACTCAACACTGATCACCATTTCCAACCTTTCTAGAGACTGTAGATAGTATTAAAGTCATAAGTTATTTTTGAATTAAACATTTTCCTAGGTAAAGCTTGACCAAGAACCACCACAGCCTCCTCCATCCCAATCGCAACTCCCACTCGAGGCTACATCCCCTTCCCCTAGATTCATCTGAGTGCGACCCATAAACCACCAGACCTGCCTTGACCACCGCAAAGGCTCGACAGACCACCTCCAACTCACCATGCCCCTTCTCTCGCCCTCACATCCTTGTTCGACCACATGTGATGATTTCGTGCCTCGTGGATCAGAAGGTGATTCTATGGGACATTCTATGGGTCGTAGGTGATAGGTCGTGCGTCAAGTGGTGGGGTCGTTGTTGCGGCTTGTAGGTGTGTTGTGGATGATGGAATTGTTGGTCGTAAGTGGAGTTGTGTGGTTGTTGGTCGTGGGTCGCAGGTGAGGGTGGATCAGTGTGGTTCGTTGCTGGTAAGAGTTTAGGTGATAGGTGGATGGTCGGAGGAGGAAAAGAGGAGATATGGCGTTAGCGTGGAAAAGAGAGGGTGAGGAAGGGTATATGAGTCGATTAAGAATTTTTTTAAAGAAAAAGAAAGAATTGATCATGACTTCCTTGATTGTATGACTATGTTTCTTAATACTTCATTTACCATAATACTTCTTAGATTTTCCAAATGCCCTTCTTCCTCATTTCCTAAGATGTATCTCGAAGGAAATGGGAAGGGAAAAAAAAAGAAGGAAAATCAACTTAATCTACACTAATATGCAATCATCATATACTCATAATATTAAACAATAGCTAGGCTCGGCCCCCTGAATGTTGGTTTCCAAGAATCTCTAGCCAATACCACTAGCATTTAATCACATTTCTATGCATCAGCAACAAGGAGACCACAAGGTCCACAACTATAGTGAGGCAACTACCAAGAATACAAAATAAAGATCTAAAACAGGAAAGAGTTAATAGATCAAAACTTCCTGAATAATGTATGATTATGTTTCTTAATCACCCCATTTGCCATAAAATACTTCTTAGATGTTCCAAGTGCCCTTCTTCCTCATTTCACAGCACCACCCCATGACTAACTACAACATGCAATCTATTTTGCTGATAAATGGAATCTGAAACTGCTTTGTTAATATAAGGATACCAAGACCCACTGTATACAAAAATGGCCTTCACCATGGGATTTGTTTGTAGTGGATCAAAGGGAGGCATTTCCCTAGTGGCATTATTCAGCGGCTCGCTTAAAAACGTGTGAGAATTCACATTGAATCCTATCTACTTACTTTGGCAGTTTTCACTGTCAGTGAGTGGTGCTGCTTTTGACTGGTTTATGTCCCAACAGTCACTGCAAATAACCAGCCTTCACCATACAACCCACCAAAATATCACCAAGTCACACACAGTAAGAGAGAAAGGGATAAGAGAAAAGGCACTTAGAATATACTCGGTTGCTTGATCCGCTAAATTAGAGAAGGAGACCAGAAGAATAATGAATTTTAAAACCATAGTGGGGAAGAGTAAAAAAGAAATGGAAGGTAATATGGGTCTTAACTCCCTTGGTCCAAACATACTGGGCAATAGGTCACTTAGGGTCACTGGCACGCACCAGCTACAAAGTGAGCTTCAATGTGGCACGGGCACCACTCATCTAAAGCTAGAAATTTAGGCAAAAATAGCCTATGCAAGAAAAAGGCTATACTACGGTTACATGGGACAATATCAAACAAGCTGTGCAGTACTCATTGGCTGTTCAAGTTACATAGTAGCAATTCAATGGCAATGTCATCATTAAGAGAAGATGCAAAATAAAACGATTTTCTCAAACATAGTGATGGTTATCTCTTAGACTTCACAACATAATGTAAAAGTTGTCAAAAAGAAAAACTGAGTTATAATACTCCAATAGATATGGTCAAAAAGCTCAAATTAAGAACCCTACCACATGTCTATACAATAAGATCAAACAGAAGATCTCATTAAATTCACCTCAAATTTTCTTAAAGGATCAAAAGGATTTGGGGCGAGTAGTATCATAGAAAAAAGTTCACACCTTTCGGCTGGAAACCTTGAACCCAACATCAGCTGCTGTAATCCCAATCCTCTTGAAAAAAGTGATGATAGCAGAAAGAAGCTCTGCTTCAGCCTATTCAATGAAGAAATCATTTAGGTTTGACATGACAGAATAATGAATTGATTGGTATCAAGAGCTACTTGACTTTTCTAGTACCCAAATTGCATCAGTAGTCATGGTCTTCCTATCATAAAGGTTGCATCTTTCATTTCAAACGAACAGACTATAAAACATCCTAAATTCCACTGATACCAAACATTCAAGTTTGGAGACCGCACTCAAGATCATACAAGTTAAAGCAATTTTTATCTCACCATTACTTCAGGCACACCAATAATATCCATATTCCACTGGTAGTGTTCACGACGCCGTCCTCGGGTCATTCTTTCATACCGCCAACATTGTCCAATTGCAAACCATTTTATTGGCAGAGATACGGATTTTCTGAACAGGAAAAAAATATGGGAATCATATTCTGGACGGTGTACCTGGACACAAAATGATGAAACAGGAAAAAGTGAAGGCTCTTAGAGAGTTCCCGCTGGCTACCAAATACTACCGACAACTGGGAACTATAAGTATTCATAAAACTGTCTTGAAGAACAAATATCTTGAATCTAATGAATAGCAAGCTGAGTTACCCTTTTTGTATCACCAGTCTTGCTAATGATGGAGTAAGTTCAGGCCTTAATGCAACCCGCCGATTTCCACGATCCTCAAAACAATATAACTGCAGCATTTAGAATCCAACAAGGCTTTTGAATAATGTGCTTAAAAACAGGCATTTTAAAATAAGAAAAAATCACAAACACAAACACATGCGCCAAAACACCCTTCATCATGACTTTGTGAGCGCATAAATTCATTTTTATCGTTCATATAAAAAACTCAAGCGGCAAATTACCACATCTTACACATTATATTTCAAGACAAATACACAAGGCTCACAGGATGTTGGTTTGGCTCCTATAACATACCAGTTTACTAATTCACATTGCATAGAACAATGTTAGAAGATGGATATGCCTCAACTACTACTCCCTAAAGCTCATTTTCACATTGTGCCCTTTTCACTTTTGATTCTTCCGAAATTATTTTTTCAATTATCCCCTTTCTAAATTTAGAAACGAAAATGGTAACCACCACAATTGTTCCCTAGTTAACTAAGTGTACTACTGTTTCATCCCAATCACATTTCCTCATTTTTACTCATAGTAAAAGGATAACCGTGTTATTTCATAGCTTTAATTAATGTGGTTGTAATCAGCATCAGAGTGCACAAACAAAAAACGATGATCAAATTCGACATTAGTCAAGTAAATGTATATTATACCTGGTCCTTGATTTCCTCCCCAGCTTTACGAACAAACAAAGCTTCCGATTCGAGCACCGGAAAATCAACCTCCTCAAACGCAAATAATTGCGACACCTTCCACATTTCCAAATAACAACAAAAACAATCAAATCTCAAAAAAATCAAAAGAAATAAAAACAACAAAAAAAAACATAATTAAATACTAAAAATACTAATAATAAATAAGAATAACCTCTCTAAAATTCTGAAAGAGCCAAGTTCGCAAGCGCATTTCATCAGGAGGGAAATCACGAGTTCCTTTTGGCGGATTAACATCGATTTTCGTCGGAGTTTCGAGAATCGGCGGGGAAATACCGCCGGAACCAGTGGCAATTGAATTGAGGGAAAATTTAGGGTTTGGAGTAGGAGAAGAAGAAGAAGAAGAATGGGAGACTGAAGATGAGAAGAAGAAGGGTTTAAGGAAAGAGTTCAAAATTAGGGTTTGTGGAGAAAAGGGGGATTTACAATTGCGGCGAAGGTTGAGTGTAGGGCGGAGGATAAGGCGGGAAGGGAATGCCGCAGCCATGGTTGACACTGAAGGAGAGCTTTCAAGTTGAAGATGATGATGATGATTTTACCTAGGCTCAGCAAGTTTAGGTCCGGACTGGAGAAATGGACCGCACTGGACCATTTGGTCTGAACTGAACCCGGAGCGGATTTATTTAGGTCTGGTCTTCGATCCACACTTTTTGAAGTTTTCGGTTTTCAGTCCGGTCCGAACCAATTTTGGGCTGATTCTCCATCCTATTTTTACCTTTGTTGACTGTGGTCGAGTTGGGCCTTCTTTGACATTGTGTCATATATGGCCATAGTACACAAATGGGTAGATGGTCCAACCCATTACCAACAAACTTCATTTAGTTAATCGGGTTAGTGACAAGCTAGGCAATCAAGAGTTATTAAAGCACTGAAATTACAATTTGGATCCATTACTTTCTCTCAATTTCCTCTCTAATACACTCTTATTGTAATACTCCCTCCAATTCACAATAAACCTCCCTATTTCCTTTTTCGGTTATTCACAATAACCTCGCTATTTTCTTTTTTGGCAAGTGTTTGTGTGGTCCAAATTTAATTATATGGTGGGTAGTGTATTTGTGTGGTCCAAATTTAATTATATGGTAGGGTAGTGTGTTTCCTTAATTTTTGTGCCAAAATGAAATGAGAGGTTTATTGTGACTGGGAGGGAGTATATTTTTTCTCTTCATTCATTAAAACATTACTTTTATGAAATAATTACAACCACTAGATCATCCCAAGATTTATCCGGACCATTCAAAAGTAATGAATGTCCATTTCTTTTCAAGTAATGGAGAAAATCCGGGCCGTTAAAATTACGATTTTAGATTATCCAGCTATGAGTTTGTATCATTTTTCTTAAAGACATTCTTAAAGTAGCTATTCTCTGCGTAATTGCTTTTTAATTTATTTTTTCTTTCGGATTAATCCTCTCTTATGCTCTAAAAAAACCAATAAACTTCTTTTTAACTTTATAAACACCATCTCTCATATTGAAATTTATTATGGTAACCTTAAATTCTACAACCATATAAAAGTTACAAAGCTCCGTAAGCTCCTTTGTTACTGATGGGGCATATTATGCACCCGCTGACCGAGTCAACATACTGAGCAAGGTCAAAGCCAAAAGACAGCAAGTCAACGTATTAGACGACCTAACCGACAAAGCCTGTCGGTCTGTCACTTGGGTCTCGGTCCCGGCAACTAGCCGGCCGAGAGGCATATCCGCGTACTCACATCCAAAGTCCCCTCGGCATGGAGTCAACCAGGCCTGCCGGCCCGGCATGGGTCCCTCGGCCGAGGGTAAGACAGTCTTTCCACCTGCTAGCCACTTGGCCACTTGGCCACTACGTGACAAAAGGTGAAAGTCTATAAATACTCCACTTCTCTCATTGAGAAAAGGATCCCAAAACTATCTGAAAAACACCTAATAATCTGGTATAAACTCTCTTATCTCTCTACAATATATTTTGCCAAGTTAACACACAACTTATCTCTTTAAGTTTACTGACTTGAGCGTCGGAGTGAGTACGCTCGGTACCAAGCCGAGCCCTCAGTTTGTTCATCTTTACAGGAGAGAGCGAAAGGAAGAGACAAGCCAACGGCGTCATTCTACAAGCTTAAGTGGTCATAATCCTGCTCCGAAATTACACCCGGAACAATTGGGGCCGTCTGTGGGAAAAGATACTAAAAGCTAGTCACCTCCCTTACAAAAAAAAACAAAACAAAACCCACTCAGCAAGCTAAGAAGATGTCAAAGCAACAAGAAACTATGAGTGAAGGAACTGCATTCTTCCAGGATGACACGTTCCTTAATTCTGAGATCGGGCAGTCCCCCACCGGCCGAGTCATAGAACCGGCGTACGGGATGCCAAAAGAGCGAACGCCGCGCGCTTACGGCCAAGTCACTGTCATGGGACATGTGGTCGATGCGCCCAACCGGTTATTCCTGGACTCGATGGGTAGTACGCGGTCACCCCGTCATGACGACGGTGATGGCAGCGCACCCACAGGTGACCAGGGCCCATAAAGTGACCCCGAACAACTTGTCCGGAGCGATACAAGGAGCTGGCCATGCTAGGACGCCGGCGGAGCCCATGGTGCCAGTGGCAGACCTAAGTCCTTCCCCCACTCGCGGGAGGACAGCGTCGCCGCGGCAACAACGAGGCCCGCCCCGAAGGAATGAAAGAAGTCCGACTCTCCAAAGTCGGACAACAAGAAGCCCTTCCCGCCAGAGGGAGAGAAGCCGGACTAAGGTTGCGAGGAGCCGATCGCCGCGTGTCATTCGACACGTGGTCAGACAGCCCCTCAGTGCCTATATCCTCGAAGTCTCTGTGCCGACTAAACTAAAGTTGCCGCCCCTATCATACAAAGGGGATAGCGACCCAACCGACCATGCCGAGGCTTTCGAGTCGTACATGTCGGTATGGGAGCAGCCTGATGAGGTATGGTGCCGAGTCTTCCCAACGACCCTGCATGGGATGGCCCAGAGTTGGTACAAGGGGCTACCTAATGGCTCGGTATACTGTTATGCCGACCTGAGGGATAATTTCATAGCCCAGTATGCCTGCAACAAGAGAAGGGTCGTGGAAACATCAGATCTCCTCACTATTCGACAAGGGGAGGACGAATCTCTCCGAAGCAACGTGAAGAGATTCGACGCAAAAGTTCAGCAGATCCGTGAGCTGAACACCGAATCGGCGCCTTCGTGATCAAGAAAGGCCTCCCGAAAGGCGAGTTCAAAAACGAGCCGATCAAGTGCGAGGACCTCAACCTAGACACCGCGGAAAGATGGCCGATCGAGCCGTAAAGGTGGAGGACTTTCACAAGACTGGGTAGGCCACGGTGAAGTGGGCACCGAGAGAGAGGAAGAGCCGCCGGGACAACGTAGATGAAGGATGCCGTGACGCGAATAGGTCACAGCCTGAGAGATTTAATAGGAAATGAACTCGGCGGGCGCGGGGAGTTCGGGACCATACACCCGTAAGCGGTACAGTAGTCTCACCACCCTGGTCAAATCACCAGCCGAGGTCTTTACCCTAAGCAAGGCGAAGGGCGAAATGGGCAAGGCCCCCAAAGGCGAGGGGGACGGCGACACAAGCCGATTTTGCGAGTACCACGCTGGCCGGCCATAAGACCGACAACTGTCGGCATCGAGGAACGTCATCGAAGAGCGATCCGAAAGGGGGCCCTCGGCAAGTATGTAGTGGAGGCCCGAAACAAGCTCCGACGGGGCGAATAGAAAATCGTATTCCGGATGGGAGTGATCCAGGTTGTCATCGGGGGGAACGAGAACGGTGGATCAGCTAATGGGCACAAACGGCACCTAAATGAGCTATACCAAGCCATCAACTTTGTGCCCAAAACAGCGATCCCCGCTTCCACAATCCCCGATATAACCATCGGAAAGAAGGACTACGAAGGAGTCGTTGCCCCGCACAGCGACCCACTCGTAATCCACCTAGACATAGCCAACCACTTGGTCAAAAGGTGCCTAATTGACACAGGCGCCTACACGAACATCATGTTCAGGGAGTGCTTTCTTAATCTCGGTCTGAAGATTGGAGACCTGAGCCCCTGCGCTAACCCGCTATACTGACTTCTTTGGGGTACCTGGTACCCCGGGGTCAATCGGGATCGCCGGTGATGTTCGGCCAAGCAGATGCGGCCAAAAATGTTTTGTCTGAGTTCGTGGTTATTGATGGTTCGTCTGCCTACAATGTTCTCATAGGCCGAGTCACTTTGAGCGAGGCCGATGCGGTGATGTCCATCCGGGCCCTGACCTTGATGTACGTCTCAGACCGGGGGGAAGCACAAAAGCTCATCTCAAAGGACGAAAGAGACGAAATAGTCAATGTCCAAGTATCTGCCAGGGGGTGCAACATGCAATCCCTCAAAGTGGCGAAGAAATCAGAGAAAGGGAAGAGCCTATCCTTACAGCAGGAGGGTGATCCGATAAACACCAACGTCGGCATGGTCGAAGGAGCCGAGACCGAGGAAGTGGAAATTGACCCAGGGCGCACCGTGAATCGGTGTCGGCCTGGAGCCAAAATTCGAGCCGATCTCCTAGACTGCCGAGGAAGAACAAAGATGTCTTCGCATACTCGGCCGCCGAGATGCCAGGCGTGAGCCGGGAGGTGATCGTTCATAAGTCGAACGTACTCTCCACCGCTCGCCTGTCAAGCGAGAAGATGAGGAACTCCTCGCCGAGAAAGATGAGGCCATCAAAGTCAAGTAGACAAACTATTAGCGGCGGGCTTTATCATGCCTTGTACTTACCCTGAGTGGCTAGCCAATGTTGTAATGGTGAGGAAATCGTCAGGGGCGTGGAGGATGTGTGTTGATTTTACCAATCTTAATAAAGCGTACCCAAAAGATTGTTATCCCTTGCCTCGAATAGATAGTTTAATTGACGCAACGGCAGGCTACACCATGCTAAGCCTGCTAGACGCCTTCTCAGGGTATCATCAGGTGTTTATGGCCGAAGAAGACATGCCTAAGTGCGCATTCATCACCGGTAACGGCACATACATGTATAAAATGATGCCGTTCGGTTTGAAGAACGCTGGCGCAACTTACACTAGGCTGGTGGACAAAGTGTTTCAAGATAAAAAAGGGCGAAACATCGAGGCTTACGTCGACGATGCTATTGTAAAAAGCAAGTCCGACAATGAGCACTTGGCCGACTTGAGCGAAACATTTTGTTCACTAAGGAAATATAAGATGAAGCTTAACCCAATGAAATGCAAATTCGGTGTCGGGCCGTGCAAGTTCCTCGGCGTGCTTGTCGGCGCCGGGGAATTGATGCCAATCCAGAGAAAGTCCAAGCAATACTAGACCTACCGGAGCCGAGAAATCGAAAAGAGGTTATGATGCTGACCGGAAGGATGGCGGCTCTCGCCCGCTTCATCTCTCGGTCGGCCGACAAGAGCACTCCGTTCTTCAAAGTGCTGAAAGGTAATAAAGACTTTAGCTGGGGGGAGGAACAGAGCACGGCTTTCAAGCAGCTGAAAGCCCACCTTCAAACACTTCCGACCCTGTCCAGGCCGACGCTGGGGGAGACGCTATATCTATACTTAGCAGTTACCTCGGCCACGGTCAGTGCCGTAATCGTCAGGGAAGAAAACAAGCAGCAACACCCAATTTACTTTATCAGCCATACACTGCTGGCCGCCGAAAGAAATTACCCGCTAATCGAAAAGGCATCCCTCGCCGTCGACGTTGCCGCAAGGAAACTGAAACCCTACTTCGACGCGCATCCCGTGACGGTCTTAACCGACCAGCCATTGGAGAAAGCGTTCGAAAAATTCGAAAAATCCGGCAGACTTATCAAATGGGCAATGGAGCTCTCCGGCTTTGGCATTCAGTACAAGCCGAGACCTTCGATAAAGGGGCAAGCACTTGCAGACTTCCTGGCTGAGTGCACATATCAAGAAGAATCACATCTCGGCGTATGGGAAGTGTATACCGACGGGTCCTCCACGGCGAACAGCTCAGGAGCCGGCATCCTTATCACCAGCCCTAACGGAGACGAGTTTGAGTACGCCTTGAAGTTTACCTTCTCGGCCTCAAATAACGAATCCGAATATGAGGCGGTGATAATCGGAGTCAAGTTAGCTAGAGTGCCGGGCGGAACACATTGTGTTGAAGACAGACTCGCTCTTAGTAACTAATCAAATCCGAGGAGAGTATGAGGCTCGAGACGATGGGATAGTAAGGTACCTGGAAAGGGTAAAAGCTGACACCGCAAAATTGAAATCTTTCCAAATACAGTGCATCCCCAGGTCTGAGAACAACCGAGCCGACGCTCTCTCAAAACTTGCCAGTTCAAGCATCAAGAATGTCAATCGAACCGTCTTTGGTGGATATCGGGAATGCTAAAAGCATCACCGAGACCGTCGGCATGGTGGGTTTTATCAGCCGAGACGACGTGGATGACTCCGATAACGAAATACAAGCTGATAAAAGAGTTACCGGAGGACCGCAGTCTCTCTCAGAAGATAAGAAGGATCACCGCCAGGTACTTGGTGTTCGAAGGAGAATTATACAGAAGGTCCGTGATAAGACCACTCTTGAAATGTGTCGGCCCAGCCGACGCGGAGCTTATACTGACAGAAATTCACGAAGGCATCTGCGGACATCACATGGGGGCGAGAACGCTAGCCCACAAAGCTCTCCGAGCCGGCTACTTCTCGGCCTACCATCTTTGAAAGATTCAGGCCAAAACCAAGAAGTGCAAGAATTGTCGATGCATGCTCCGTAATACATGCACCTTCCCGAGACCCGCAACCGGTACTTAGTCCCCTACCATTTGCACAATGGGGGATGGATTTACTAGGACCATTTCCGACGGCCTCCGGAGGAAGGAAGTACCTGATCGTCGCCGTTGACTACTTCACCAAATGGGTCGAGGCTGTCGCGGTACCTGCCAAGACCACGGCGGCCGTAAGAAAGGTGATTTGGGAGAACATCATAACTCGTTTTGGGTTACCCCAAGTCATGGTATTTGACCACGGCCGAGAGTTTTGGAGTGACATGGTGATGAACTGGGTGGAAGAGCTCGGTATCAAATTCGCATACTCCTCCGTCTGCCACCCTCAGAGCAACGGGCAGGCAGAGGCAGCTAATAAAACAATATTGAACGGGTTGAAAAAGAAGGTTGAGGATCTAAAGGGAAGATGGGCTGATGAACTACCCGGCGTCCTGTGGTCACTTCGAACCACGGAAAAAGAAGCAACAGGGTACAGTCCATTCCACCTAGTCTATGGGTCTGAAGCCGTCCGCTAATTGAAGCGGCGGTGCGACATTGTAACGCAAACCTTTGACCCTGGGGTCGAAAATGAGGAAGGCCTGAGAGCCTCCCTAGACCTGGTCGAAGAAAGTCGAGACACGGCACGTCTCAACTTGGCAGTGTATCAAAACCGAATGAGAAGAGCATACAACCGTAGGGTCCACAAAAGGGACTTAAGGATAGGAGATCTAGTCCTAAGAAAGTCGGCCGCACAAACAAAAGAAACATCCATGGTAAAATGACGGCCAACTGGGAAGGACCCTACAGGGTGGTTGAAGAAATGAGGCCGGGGACATACCGGCTGACAGACATGGAGGGAGTGCCTCTAATGAGCCACTGGAACAAAGACAACCTTAGAAAATACTTCATATAGCGGCGGAGGTGTCCGAGACCGTTGTGGGCACCCCAACGCGTGATTATATCTAATGAAGAGTGATCCAAGTTTTCCATCAAAATGAAGAGTCCCCTCCGTAGTCGTACCAAGGTAGACGCCACGGCCAAAGCCGGGTAGTCACCGCAATGGCAGTTGATACTCGCGAAAGCGACCAACATGCTTAGTAGACGCCAGCCGGGCAGTCACTACAAATGCAGTTGATACTCGCGAAAGCGACCAACATGCTTAAGAACGTATGAGTACTGATTGAGAACGCAACGATCGATCGCCCGCCAATCCGGGAGTGGCAGAGGAAGCTCTCAATATGTCTATAGATACTGACATTTGTCGAGCCGTAACCTCGATTGCCTCGGCCAAAGCCGGGAGTGACGGGGAAACGACCGATACGCTAACATGTTCACAACAGCAGTTGGAAAGCGCAAATCTGACCGCCTCGGCTAAGACCGGGAGTGGAGGAGGAAGCGACCGACATGCCAACATGTTTAAAAACGTTTAAGTACAGTTGAGATACGCAATCTAAATGCCTCGGCCAGGCCGAAGGTAAAAACGAAAAAGCGCTCAATATGTTAAAAACGTAAGAAGACAACTCAATGGAGAATGAGATCAAAGCCTCGGCCAAGCCAAAGGCAAATAAACAAACTTTATTGAAAAATGTTTATAAGGCAAAACAAAGTCGACGGCCGTCCCCATAGGGATAGCCTAAACACAACCTACCAAAGTTTAACAAAAAAAGAAGGTACAACAAAAGGTTACAAACATAAGACTTGAAGCGCCAAAAGGATGGCAGGGAGGAAAGGCTCAATAGTTGGCCCCGAACACCGGCCGTCGGAAGGGCCGGGTGAATCGGGTGACGACCGCCCGTCTCCCTATGCTTATTCTTTGCTCGCCACCGCGGCAGATGGCAAGCATCACCAACGGTGGGCGGCCCCAGAGGAAAGTTTGGCGGCTTCACTTGCCTTTGCCCTCTCAGCCTCCTCTCTGGCCTCCTTCACCTTAGCATCCCGGGCCGCCTTCTCCGCAGCCTCCTGAGCGGCCTTCACCGCCTTCGCCTCATCCGCGGCCTTGGCCTCCGCAGCAGCGGCCTTCTCATCCAGAAGCCGGTCAAAATCTTGCCACGGGAAGGAGCCTTCAGGAAGGAGCTCTTTAATGGCATCCCTGGTAGCATCTTCAGCTTGGTCCCGGTACCGGGCACACATGTCAGGGATGATGACGGTCTTCAGTGTCTCAATGTCCTTCTCCCTCTGAGCAAGGATAGCCTTTGTGCCCTTGTGCTCCTTCGCCTCGGCCGAATGCAGGGACTTCCATCTCTCCCTCTGATCAACCATAGCCTGATAGCCGCCCTCAAATTTGGTTTTCTCCTCCCGCGACTTAGCGGATCATCCCAATGCAGCCTCAACATTGGCTCTCTCGGCTAGGACCAGCTTCTCGGCTTCCTCCTTAAGCTTTCGCTCAGCAAGGAAGTCCTTCATGGCGGCCTGGAAGTCCTTCTTCGTCTTCTCGGCCTCCTTCTTAGAAGCAGCAAGCTCGAGCCTAAGCCGTTCAAGCGCAGGGGCAGCTTGAGCAATGACCTTTTCTTGCTCCATAATATGAGCGCCGGCTAGTTCAGTCCACTTCACCAGCCTCTTGGACAACCTTATGCCTTCCGCCCTAAGCTGAGCGGGGGAAACCTTCTGGGATGAGGAGTCGACGGTGACATTTTGATCGCCCGTCTGTCTGCACAGGCCGCTTCTCCAATCGCCGTTCAGTGAGAACGACAGCCGGCGATGGCTGATCTACAAAAAACCAAGACAAAGCATCCATGTCAACCTTCATTGACATGTCAGAAAGCCTGTCATCAGGAACGCCCAAAGAACCTGCTAAATCCGAGCCATGGGTTAGATCCGTACCAGTTCTGGCCTTCTTGGACAGAAGGCCGGCTGACCCCTTTTCTTTCCCTGCCTCGGTAACAGCAGCAGCAGACGTTGCTTCCTTCCTCTTATTTGAAGTAGGAGGACCCTCCAGAACGGTGACGTCCTCGTCAACATTGACGACCACCTGATCCTTTTGGACTGCGGGGATTGGAGATTGAGTGGGAGTTGGCGTCGTAGCCGCCATAGACGTTGTTTTTGGTCTCCGGCGCGGCACGTTACCGTCAATCTCCGCTTGAGTCGCCGCCATATCCATTGCCTTCATCGCCTGCTCCATAAGCTCGTGCGGGGCCGGTCTGCGATCACGTGGCGCGGCCTTAGGATGCAGCTCAACAACTCTCCCGTCCTGGTCGAGTCCCAACTTGTTTAGAATAGAGACGGGGAGATCACGGCCAAATCGATCTGCAAGAAACAAAGCAAGAGTTAAGTAAAAGAAGTAAACCGGCAAAACATGAAGCATAAAAAGCAAAGGTGGGCCTCACACCGACCCCACTCACCCTGGCCGAGGGCCGGTATGAGGCCGACGTGGCAAATCGGCTCGTCTTGAAGGACGATCTGCGTCGGGGGCATCTATCCCTTCGGCGTGCCATCCTTCTCAGCCTCGAACAGGCTCATTGCCCGCTCTTCGTCCTCCTTAAGATAGACCTTCTTGGCGTCCATCTTAAGCTTATTCCAGGAGACATATCTATTATGCTCCCCCTGATTCTCACACCGCAAGTTGACGCGGCTCTGAAAGGACCGGGGCAGTGGATAGTCCTCCGACACCTCAACATATACCTACCGCCCCTTCCAGTCCTTGCAAGATGTCAGCTTGGAAACGGTGACGTAACCCGGCTCGGTCTGTATGCTGTACCACCCCGAGCCGCCTAGGGTAGTCTGCCGAAGATGGTGGAGCCGGCGGAAGAGGTTCACCGTTGGGGCGTCCCCTATGAAAAGACATAACCATACAAAGCCAATAATAGTCCTAATGGCCAACGGATGCAGTTGTGCCACGGCGACGTTCATAGCTTTGATTATGGCGGCGACGTGTTCATTAAGAGGAAATTGGAGCCCATACTCCTGATGTCTGATGTACACGCCGATACAACCTACGGGAGGGCAACAGACTGCCTGATCACCCTCAGGGACAATGATTCTATACCCCCTGCCGAAGGAGTAATGGTCTTCAAAAAGATCAGGCCCGGAACAACTAGCGAACTTGTTCGTCCAAACACGATCAGGATTGATCGAGCAGGCGTCGTCGTGCCACGAGAAATGCGGCCTCTCTACGTCAGAATGGGTCCTTTCCTCATCATCATCATCAATACCCTCCAAAAATTTCTCATCAATTTCAGGAGAAGGCGACTTGCGGCCCCCGAACCCTATCGGGGTGACAACCAGTGGCTCCTGTTCATCAGGATTCGACGTTTCGCCCCCCGGAGTAGAGGTACTAGGAAGAGCATCAGCAGCAGACATGGTGACAACAATTATTTAACAAGTAAAAAGTTGGGGAAAAATTTGTTTGTTTACCTTGGAAGAAAGTGTTACGCCGAGTAACGCTTTGAAGACTAGAGAGAAATTTCTTCGAAAAAAACTAGAGAGAGGAATTTTTTTGAGAAAATGAAGTTTGATGGCCAAAATGAGGGGCTAACTGCTCTATTTATAGAGCAAAGCCCATGCAGTAGGCCAATCAGAGCGAAGCCCATGAAGCGTCCACCAATCAGCACCAAGCCACGTGTCAAGCATGCAGCCACGGAATGTCAATCGACATACAGTAACAAATCTTCTTCGACACGCTCCTTGGTATCTACTTGCTAACGGCTAGCTGATCAACCAAGCTTGGCAGCACCGGCCGGTGGCAATCAAAAACAAACGGCACTCTCAACCTTGGTCTCGGCCAGAGCCATTTTCTCTTCCATATCGGATGTCCATTACACAACCATGTGGAGGGGGGATATGGTACCGCCAGTCTTTCCACCAAGCCGAGGAAAACGTTCAATATGCACAGAATACGCTCAACACACATCGAAGGTCCATACCACGGCATAGACTACGCTGGGGGCAAATTGATGGGGCATATTCTGCACCCGCTGACTGAGTCAACATACTGAGCAAGGTCAAAGCCAAAAGACAGCAAGTCAACGTATTAGACGGCCTAACCGACAAAGCCTGTCGGCCTGTCACTTGGGTCTCGGTCCCAGCAACTAGCAGGCCGAGAGGCATATCCGCGTACTCACATCCAAGTCCCCTCGGCATGGAGTCAACCAGGCCTGCCGGCCCGGCATGGGTCCCTCGGCCGAGGGTAAGACAGTCTTTCCACCTGCTAGCCACTTGGCCACTTGGCCACTACGTGACAAAAGGTGAAAGTCTATAAATACTCCACTTCTCTCATTGAGAAAAGGATCCCAAAACTATCTGAAAAACACCTAATAATTGTAGATACCTCATTTCTGCACCTCCCGCAAACCACCCGGTGATGATTGGGCCGCATGTTTGATACGCGGAACGATTTGTGACAATTCGTAAGATTATCGTGAAGTGATTGCTCAAATATTTATATCTACCTCTTAGTTGTCATCTACGTCCCGATACGGCCGTTTTGACAGTAATTAGAGTACATTCGGAGTCCGGGCCTAAAACCGTCTCCATTTTTCGATAACCAGTTAAATCCCGAGTCGAATGTCTGGAATGTTAGGATATTTCTATTCCATATTTCATAAATTTTATCTTTTAGTAAGTAAATTCCCGTAATATTCATACAAGATATTAAGGAAATCGAATTATTTCCGTCCTACCATAACTCAAACACGGAAATCTTTCTTCTGCAGGAGGAAACCACTTGGGAATAGACGCAGCAGTCTTTGCGCCTATTCCAAGAGACGCGATGTTCGCTGCGCTCTCTTCCCGTGCCCTTTTCGCATGTTTCTCGTATCTTTTTCATATCTTTCCGAGATTCACTTCCAAAGAGTCTCCGAAACCCTAATTCCTTCACGTGATTAGTATAAATAGGAGCCTTCACTCCTCTTATTTCTCACGCGAGTGTCCGCCCTTCTCTTCTCCCTTTGCATTCTAGACTTTGTTCTTACTTTTTGGCGTCTACGTGCTTGAACTTTCGACCACGTAAGCTCGGATCTTTCGAGTACCAGCCTCGTTTTGCATGACCGACCAATTTGACCAACTCCACATCAATCAACTTAATTAACTTAATCGTTTTCCTCTTACGAGGGCACTTTCTTTGCATTCGCGTCGAGCATCACTAATTGATATCTTAGTCCTTCTCGTTTCGTCAACATGTAAGTCTGAGGGTGTAAATCTCTCTTTTATTTATTGTATTTTAATTATTGTATCATCAATTGTAAGATTTACGTCGAAAATACCTCTTAATACCGATTTCTAAAACCATGCTTTAAAACCTCTTTTTACGGATTTCCAGTAGATAACCGTCGAGAAAGGACGCAGCAACTGTTGCGCCTCTTCGAAGGAGCGCAGTTCCTGCTGCGCCTCTTCGTGAGGCTGCCGCAGTTCCTGCTTCCTTTCTTCTTCGTTCGTCCTCTGTAATTCGTTCGTGTTTATTTGTTTCGTTTGTTTCCTGTTAATTCTTTGTCGTAATAGCATATAATTCACATGTAAATTATAATCATCATCATTAATATGTTTTAATCGTCACAAATCCGACTTGAATCCCAAATAATCCAATATTTACGGGTTTTCGTCATTAAATTCAATTCCGGGTTGTAGAGATTCAATTTGTTCATATTGGGTTTCTGGAATTCGTCTTTGATATAGTTTGCATCTGTTTATTCACATGTTCGTCGCATATTTGTCATTAATCCACCATATCTAATCTAGTTAATTGATTTAATTCGTTGGACTCATTAATATTTTTCACTTATGTCATTATTCCATCTTGTAAATAACTCGTTTGCATCCGTCTCATTCATATTTTACTGTTTTTATGACCAATTCATATGTTAAATAACATGCTAATCACTTTCATCCGAGTAAATAATTTAATCAATCATTAAATTCACCAATTAACATCAACGGCTTGCAATTACGGCTTCATAGCCAGAACTGAGCCAAGGAACAGACGCAGCGTCTCGCGCGCTATTCTAAAGGACGCAGCGCGACTTCGCTTTGCTTTCGGCCGAGTTCGTCCCCGAACTCGTTTCGCTTACGACGTAGTTTAATTAGTTTACGTTTAACCAACTATTAATCGTAATATCACGCTAATTCCTGTTCGTTTATTTCTTTATTTCATTCTTTTATTCTTTTTCATCAAATTATCCGTTTTAAAGGTATTTTCGACATAAATCGCCTAATCCGTTGTAATTAATGTAATTTTCTTTATTGTAATTTATAATTATCATTATTTCTTATATTGCTTTTGTATGATTTATTTATGTTTCACATGTAAATGAGCATTAATTCCAACTTCGACCCCAATTGTATGCTAATTAATTGTTAACCGACTTAGTATTAATTCTCACATGTTAGGATTAAAACTTGGATGTTGCATTGCATGCATATAATCGACGATATATCGAGTACGAATGACTTCCCTAATCATTAGTAGAGGCCGCTATCGAGGCGGACGGGATTAGGTGTTCGATCAAAAGAGCTTCCTAATACGTACCCTCACCCCTTACTCCAGATATCTGTGAACACCCGTGTTCATTGGCATCCACGAGAGTCATTCTAGACATAGAATGCTAAGGGTAACAATTGCTTAGTGTTCATGTCTCTACTTTGTGTCTTGACATGACACGAGGTATTCGAACGGTTCCAATTTCCCATAAAAATTGGTGGCGACTCCATACAAAATGCAAACGCTTGTTTCTCTTTTCCAACCCAAGCGCCCCCGTGGGCGGCCCGCTGTCCACAGTTTGGCGACTCCGCTGGTGATAATACACTTACGTGTAGCAAGGGTGAAACTTGAACAAGGTTAGGGAATAATTTGTACAAGACAATTGTCGGTTTTCATAACTCGGTCTTCCTAGACCGTTTTATTCGGCCTTCCTAGGCCCAACCCAACCCATTCGACCAATCGTCCCGTCTAAACGGTCCTAATTCTTATTTGGGCCTAAGGATGGATAGCGATTGACGTCATCCATACCATGATGCTTACTCTTGTTTGTATCAAGGACCTTCACTACTTGAGGAAATGGACTAGGAATCGGCCTTACTCTTGTTTGGCACGAGCCTCTCCACAGACTTCGGGTTTGATGGTTCGGTATGGCAACCCACCTTTTAAACCAAAACCCTTTTAAATGCACTCAGCATCCCGTTATAATGCTTGTATAAATATGTATACCTTACGTGATCACCATTTCTAAACAAAACCATGACGATTTTTCAAAAGATCAAAACCCTCTTTTCAAACAGGAATTTCGAAATAGGCTCTTAATTAGCGCAAAATCCGGTCAAAACTCTGTCCGTTTGTCGTGTCAAAATTCGGGCCACAAGCCCATTTCAAAACCTCACTTCGAGTCCACTCCTACAACTACACTATAGTTGACTAGGACACACATTTTCAAAGACCTTGTCTTTCTTCAAAACTCACTCAACACAAGTGGCACACACCCACTTCATGAGTCAAAGCATTTCTCCTTTTAGCAAGTGTGTTAGAATGGTCGATCGTGTTTTGATTCGTCGCCGATCTCTTATCCAGTTTCCAAGATGCCCGGATCAAGTGATGAAACAAATCTCCACCAAATTCAAGATGGTAATGATCGAATCCCTCTACGGCCGTATCTATGCCGTAGAGGGAAGGTTGCCTCCTCATGAAAGTGAAGTACTACGTAACTCCGATGATGAATCTAGGGATGAGAACCCTCTCATGGGGATGACTGCAGCTGAGAAAAGACTCCAATACCTAGAGGAGCAATTGATGTACCTTAAGGGGGATGACATTTATAGGGAGAACAATCGCAAGTATGAAGCCGTCAATTCCAAATTGCCAACTAACTTTAACATGACGGATATTCCTAAGTTCAAGGGACACGAGAACCCTTTAAACCACATCCGTGCCTTCAAGGATTACATGTCTATCAAAGGCATCAAACCCGAGATGTTCTTAAGGATCTTTCCTTCATCTCTTGACACCATCCCGAAGCAATGGTTCTACACTTTAGATCACAAGAAGGTCGCTACTTGGGAAGATGCCGCAATCGAGTTCTCTAAACAATATGCGGATAATGCCGAGATCCAAGTAAACATGCGTACTCTAGAGGTTCTTACCCAAAATGATAAAGAAGGATTCACCGACTTCCTAAGTAGGTGGAGGAAGACTAGCACTCAACTAGTAGAACGCCCGGACGAGGCTACTCTTGTGGAAAAGTTTGTGGATAATCTCAGACCCATCTATGCCAATCATTTGAGGTACCAAAACATCAAGACTTTCAAGGACTTGACCGTACTAGGAACAAGGATCGAAGACGACATCCGTAAAGGACTCTTGTCCAAAACGGTAGGCCGAGGATATCAAGGGTCCACAAGTCGTTCATACGGCTCTACTAGCAAGACCGATGAAGTTAACCTTCTCGAGCCATCCAAGAAAACTACCCCACCAAGGAAATTCACAAACCTTGGGGACAATTACTCCAACGCTCTAAAAAGGCTAATGAAGCAAGGTAAACTCCAACCCATTGGACCTACTCCCGAACCTGAAAGGAAGTCCAAGTTCTGGGACGAGAATTCGTACTGTGAATACCATAGGGGCAAGGGGCACGACACATAAATATGCTACAAGTTGAAAAACGTGCTTCAAGACATGATTGAAGATGGTCGATTGCCAATACCACCGGGAGGTAAGCCCAACAACACTCAGAATCCTCTTGGAGTTCTAATGATCACAAGTGATGAATCTACCTTAGATTGCTCACACCTCATTTCTCCCATCGAAAATGAAATCCATGCAATCGAGAATGAAGGGTTCTACACTACCATCTCCCCTACCATTCCCGACTTCATCACATGGGCAAGGAGTGTGGATAGACAAGTTTGGGAACTAGAAAATATGGTGACAACTTTACGCAATCCCAACGCAATACCCGAAGAACATGTGCCATTAATCTTCCCTCAAAATGCCACCATGCAAGAAATAGTCACCGTGGTTGATAAACTAGTCGATCAAATCATGCGACTAGAAGATGATATCATGAGAATGAGGGAACTAGCTGCAATCAATGGGGTTTGGGCCGATGATGATGAGGACGAGTATCTCATTGAAAACTCCCTAGTCAAAGAAATAATCCAAAATGGTGAGGACCAAGATGTGGACCACCTAACTCGTTCGGGTCGTCCATATCAAAGCACTACTCAAAACGGTCCAACCAATGTCATCACACCAAATGACAACGAAGATGACTCCACTGATCATTTGCTCAAGCAATTACAGAAAACAAAGGTGATCTTTCGACCGGCAATTAATAGCAAGCTCATTCCCACATCGCCAAGCTTTACTGCAAGCCTTGGCCAAACTAAATGTAGCACATAACTCCACTCCTGAAGATGTAGTCAACTTGGTCTTCCAAGAATCACCGAAGCTAAGTAATCCTATTACTTTCTCGGACGAAGATTTGCCACCCTTTGGCGCTAGTCACAACCTTGCTCTTTACATCACTGTCATTTGTCTAAAGAAGAATGTGCCAATGACCTTGGTAGATGATGGCTCCGCGGTCAACGTCATACCCCTCAAAACGGCATACAAGTTGGGCATGAAAGAGTCGGATTGGACCCCTACCAATCAAGGTGTGCGTGCATATGACGGTACACGACGAAAAGTAGTAGGACTTGCTAGCTTAACCATAGCCACAGGGCCAATTGAACGAAAGGTTAACTTCCAAATAGTGGACATTGAAGCTTCATTCAACATACTTCTGGGAAGGCCTTGGATTCACGCTTCTAAAGCGGTAACATCCACCCTTCACCAAAAGATCAAGATCCCACTAAACGGCAAAGTAGTGACGATCACTTCGTCACCCATCAAGGCAATAATCGAAAAACAATCGAACAATCAAGTCCTTGCGGATCCCGTATACGAACTTGGGGGCTTCCAAAGTGTAAGTGTCATAGAAAGCGAATTGGCACCCTTATACTATAATCCCTACTCCAACTTGGTGGTCAACCACATACTCAAATCCCAGGGATACTTCCCTGGAATGCCTTTGAACCCTATTCGGAAGAATACCTTCGCACCATACAAGGAAGGCAACTCAACAAGGATACCACTTGGACTAGGGTACAAACCCACAAAAGAAGAGGTTCTCGAGATGCTCGCCCAAGTCCAAAACCGCAAGCACGTAGGAGTCCAAATGAGGCCCTATCTCCCTACTTTAAATGGGTACTTTGTTCAAGAAGGAAGTCTAGAACTCTTTCACGGATTTCCGAACCTTGGCATTATCTCGAGAGGAAGTTAGCGGAATCGAGATCTTTCACGATTGCTACTTCATCCCTCCGGAAACGGTTCCTACCGTCAAAACCCGTCAAGCACCTTGCTTAGACGAACAAGCTATTAGCCTATTGTTTGGAGAAGATCGATTCATTAGGGCGCGCGAGATGAGATCATTACCATGATACTTCAAGATGATCGTTTCAACCCCACCGCGTTGATCACGTAAACCGACTCAAAACAAAGAGAAAGGATGGAGAAAATCTATCAAATGGACCAACAATCAAGGAAGACTCTTCAAGCTCACCACTGGAGAAGGAGAGATGTTCAAAGGAGAACCAAGACGATGAGTTCGAGTCGGAGTCGGAGTCGAGTCGGAGTCTAGAGAAGTCATTAGAGAGTCTACTCCTGTCGTCATCCCCACTCCCTTCGTTTCTCCTAGCTTAGCCTCGAGTAGTCACGATAGTTCGGGAAATGCCCCAACCTTTGTCCCTTTGCCGCACTAACCATGGATCGTTGGCTTCTTTGTTCCAACTTTACTCAAATTTTAATATGAATAAATCAGGTTCTGCTTACTCTTTGTGTTATCTTGAGTGCAATTCTGTTTACAATGATACTGAGGATGACCAAGACCCAGACTCGATCGAAATACCCTCCTACGTAGCCAAAGAAATATTACAGGCAGGGGAAGGGGGACCAGTAATAGAAGACACCGAACCCATCAACGTAGGAACCGAATTAGAACCCCAAGAACTTAGGATAGGGACTACCTTGAGCTCTACCGAAAGGGCCGATTTCATAGACCTCCTAAATGAATTCAAAGACATTTTCGCTTGGTCCTACAAAGATATGCCAGGGATCGACAGGGATATCGCTGAACATAGGATTCCGATTAAGCCGGATTTCAAACCTGTGAAACAGAAACTTCGACGAATGAGAACAGAATGGGCTCTAAAGATTAAGGAAGAAGTTGACAAACAATTCAAAGCCGGGTTCATCAAAGTTTCCGAGTATTCTGACTGGGTAGCTAACATAGTACCCGTACCCAAAAAGGATGGGAGAATCCGCGTTTGTGTTGACTTTAGGGACTTAAACAAAGCAAGTCCAAAGGACGACTTCCCTCTACCTCACATCGACATATTGGTGGACAATACTGCAGACCACGCGTTACTATCCTTCATGGATGGGTATGCGGGTTATAACCAAATCAAGATGGCCATGGAAGATATGCATAAAACCGCATTTGTCACCCAATGGGGAACCTACTGCTATACGGTAATGCCGTTCGGATTGATCAACGCCGGAGCTACATACCAACGCACCGCAACTACACTCTTACATGACATGATGCACAAAGAAGTTGAGGTATACGTAGATGACATGATTGTCAAATCCAAGGAAAGAGAAGGGCATATTGCGAACCTTCGCAAGTTAGTCGCAAGGCTACGAAAGTACAACATGAGGCTCAATCCTCAGAAATGCACATTCGGGGTAACATCTGGCAAGCTCCTGGGATACGTCGTTAGTCAAAGAGGTATAGAAATAGATCCTTCAAAATCAAAGCTCTGATCGAAATGCCACAACCCCAAACAGAAAAAGAAGTCAGAGGATTCCTGGGAAAAGTGCAGTATATAAGTCGATTCATATCGAAACTTACAATGATTTGCGAGCCTATCTTCAAGAAGCTCAAGAAAACGGACCACACCATGTGGGATGATGATTGTCAAAAGGCATTCGACCGAATCAAGGAGATATTGGCTAATCTACCAATGCTCATGCCACCACAGCAAGATCAACCTCTTGGTTTATATCTCACGAAGAATCAAAAAAATGACCATGGGTGCCATGCTGGCTCAAACTATAGGAAGTGAAGAAAGAGCTATCTATTACCTTAGTAAGAAGTTCTTGGAGTACGAGTGCAAATACTCGCAACTCGAAAAGACATGCCTCGCTCTTGTGTGGGCAACGAAGAAGCTACGCCATTACATGCTTAGCTACTCCGTCAAAATATACTCCAAAATGGATCCAGTCAAATACCTCTTCGAGAAACCCGTCCTCAACGGACGTCTAGCAAGATGGACCTTGATGCTCTCAGAATTCGACCTCAAATACGTACCACTGAAAGTTATAAAAGGACGCGCCGTCGCCGAATTCTTCGTAGAAAATCCTATCAATGACGCACAAACAATAGATACTTGGTCATTTCCCGACGAGGATATACTCCAAACTGATGTAGACTCCTGGGACCTGTATTTTGATGGAGCATCAAACCTAAGAGGATTCGGAATAGGAGTGTTGCTCATTTCTCCTGAAGGCGAGCATACACCAATTGCTGTCAAACTCGACTTCGAGGTGACAAACAATGCCATGAGAATCACGAAGCTTGTCTCATTGGGCTGCAAGCGCGGTGAGCTTAGGCATTAAAAACCTCCGAGTACATGGGGATTCATCACTGATCATCAACCAAGTTACAGGATCTTGGAAAATCCGAAGCGAAAGCCTCACACCTTATCAGGCTAGGATAGACCAAGTCGCTCAATTCTTTGATCACGTAACCTACCTACACCTACCTCGGGAGGAAAATCAATTTGCAGACGCTCTTGCGAAACTCGCATCTTTGATTAATATGCCAGATCACATGGTGGAAATGCCTTTGTGCATCGAACGACGGTCCGGCTTATGTCCACCAAATCACCGATGAAGAGGAAATCGCGAGAAACCCGGTTCCAAGCAATCCTTAATTTTAAGCTTAATGGTACATATCCACCAGATATGGACAAGAGGGGACAACGCGCTATACGCCTACTAGCTTCCCAATACGTCCTCATGCAAGGAGAATTATACAAAAGAACACCTCTTGGTGTAGTCCTACGTTGCCTCGATCATTCACAGGCACGAAAGGTGATGGAAGAAGTCCACGACGGAGAATGCGGTCCTCACATGAGTGGGCCCATGATGGCAAAGAAAATCACACGTTTGGGATATTATTGGACCACAATGGAATCCGATTGCATCAAATACGTAAGACATTGCCACAACTGCCAAATCTTCGGAAATGTACAACATGTCCCTCCTTCGTTGCTCTATACAATGACATCTCCTTGGCCATTTTCTGCATGGGGAATTGACATAATCGGAAAGATAACCCCAGCCGGAACAGGAGGTCACTGTTTCATTCTAGTAGCAATCGACTATTTTACCAAATGGGTAGAAGCGGCTTCCTACTAATCGGTCTTACTGACTAAAAATGTGGCAAAATTCATACAAAAAACAACATCATCTGTCGGTATGGGTGCCCACATGAGATCATTAGCGATAATGGATCACATTTCCAAGCTGAGACCGAGAAATTGCTAGCCAAGTACAAGATTAAGCATCACCACTCTTCGCCCTATAGGCCACAGACTAACGGCGCGGTAGAGGCGGCAAACAAAAATGTTGTCACAATTCTCAAGAAAATGATTGACAACTATAGAGATTGGCCAAGCAAGATACCCTTTGCTTTGTGGGGGTATCGTACATCCGTTAGGACGCCCACTGGGGCTACTCCTTTCTATTTGACCTACGGTATGGAAGCTGTACAACCAGTCGAGCTAGAAATACCATCCTTGCGTATTTTACTCGAAAGTCAAATCCCGGAAGCCGATTGGAAAAGGGATAGATATGAAGAACTCATCCTCCTGGATGAACGTAGGCTGCGCGCCTTGCATAATGTCCAAACATATCAAGCACGTATCAAACGGGCTTTCAACAAAAGGGTTAGGCCAAGGAACATCAAAGAAGGAGACTTAGTGCTTAAATCGGTTAGAGCTCTTTTACCTGTCGACCCACGGGGAAAATTTAAACCTAATTGGGCCGGACCATTTCTAGTCAAATCCATACTCCCAGGAGGTGCGGTAAGAATCACAGACCTAGACGGGAATGAGTTTTCAAACCCAACAAACCTTGACCAACTGAAACGATACTATGCCTAGAATAAGACCAAAAACGCGCCTCGCGTAACCCCACGTGTCGCTCTTGTGGCACTAAATAAACGGCCCCTGGCCAAGCTGAAATAAGCTAGTGTCACTATGCTCTTGCATTTTGACAAATTTGTCATCCTCATATCATCAAATAAACTAAATTCGCACCTTCAGAGTAGGCAGAGGCTCATGCTTCTTTTCTAAGTTCATTACAAGCTCTTGCTTAGAACAATTATTCTTTTACATTTACTCGAACTACGCGCAAGGGTTTGATTTCGCTTTTTTAAGTGAATACGTAGGCAATCCTTCACGGGATTCAACCCATCATATCTAAAATGTAAATAGAAGGACATTTGCATTGCATTTGAAATTCGACAAGAATAATAAAAAGAAAATCACAACGGTTTCATAACCATTTAACCTTTTTTATTTCATTCATTTTTTTGTAATAATAATAGTACGCTACATAATAAAAATAGAATAGGCTAGGATTCTAAAAACCCCACCTTTTATTACAACAATAATAATAATAATAATCAAATAATAATAAAGAGACTCGGGCTATTCCTCCATCTTCCCCTTGCCCTTGTCATTCCTATCATATTTCTTGTCACGACCTCGAGCCGGACGCTCTTGCGCCACTTCAGACCTAATCACCAACGGTCTTTCTCGAGCCCTAGCTTTTCCATTCTTGCCACTCACCATTTCCGCGACAGGAGTAGTCTTCGGTTTCTTCGACGGCTGAACAACTTGAAACCCGGCTTCTTCTTCTCCCTCTGTCAGATGCTTCTCTTTCTCTTTCTCTCCCTCGCGCACCTTGTAGTCAATGGGCTCGCGTTTCCTCAACTTCTCGCGCTCTTCCGGAGTTGCAGCCTTTCTCCACCTCAGATAAGAATCCGACACCCATAAAGCATTGGCGGAGAAATTCAAGAACCACATGTTTCTTTGGGCCCATTTGATAGCCCACTCTCTTCAGCTCTCTGTAGTAAGCGCCATAGCAGTCTGAGGGACGGTATCAAGCCTAGGGATCGTCTGTTTCAGCCAAACTTGTCTCATCAGCCTCTCCGGGAAGATGCACACCATAAACTCCAATCCGGGAATGCGCACCGACCTAGTGGGATCCAAAGAAGACACTCCAGTGACGGACTTGAGGTGCCACCACGGAACGACCCACCTGATCAATGGGCCATCATCACTCTTCAGCTTGTTCTTCCAATAATCACAGACCCGGGTGAAGTCCACCATGTACAACCGTGTCCTCATCGCAATCGAACGAGCATGATAGGAAAGTGCATGAACTGGGGGCTCGATCAATCGGAGCCGTTCCATAAGCCAAACCTACCAAAAGCGGGTATTAGACATCGACACAAAAAAAAAAAAAAAAACAAAAAACAAAAAACAAAAAACAAAAAACGAAAAAAAAAAAACGAAACAAAAAAAAAAACACAAAAAAGAGGTGTCTTTTACCTGCAGAATGACGGGACTCCCCAAGAACGGCAGATCACGGTTGGATTTCCTGTTATCCAAGCCCAAAATAATCTCCCCTAAGCATAAGCAAGTGGGCTCTGCGCACTCCATCTGCTCAATAAGGCCTAGAAGACGGGGATCACCTCTCAAGTCTTCATCAACATGCCCTTGAAAGACATATACATGCAACAAGCAAAAGCCAAATGCCCTCCGCCTAGCAACATGAGAAACGGTGGGATCGGCCCTGTTGATGAATCGATCTATGAAGTCCAACATTCTCACACCTTTTGAGGTAACTAGACGGTCCACCTCAAGCCTAGTCAATCCAAGCAAGTCCCTAAATTTGCTTTTTTACCCTTGAGAAGTAGAAGGAATAGCAGGCAAATATTCGGGGTCCCATCCACCAATAACAGCAATTTCTTCAGGAAAGGGGCAAATATCACCCCCAGGGAACGCAAAAACATGGTAGTTCGGGTCCCAATAGTCAAGACAAGCATCCAAGAACGGTTTCACAACCTTGATGAGTTTCAAACTCAACAACGACCCAAAATTATAAGAGCCCATATCGTGCTTCTCCATATTTGAAAATTCATTGGTCCATTCCTTCAAGCGGATCTCCAAAGTATTCATGATGAAAATTTTTGTCTTGAGAATTTTATGTAAATAGACGAAGAAGAGACGGAAGTTTGTGTGAACAAAAGCTCTATCGACGTTTCTATTTATACTAATTGCTGTTTCCAAAAATCCGTCGAACAGGGATGACTTGGGAACAAAAAGACTGCTGCGCCTCTTCAAAGGGACGCAGCTCATGCTGCGCCTCTTCCTCAGCTTCACTTCTGTGATTTTCCGCGTTAGATCTTTCCTAATTCCATGACGAATAATTTCCTATTCTTACGGGTTATTATTTTGGTAAATACGGGAATATTACCATGTTTCAAGTTTCCTAATTCCGCGGGCACGCATTTCGAGACGACATCGACATTTTGCCATTTTACCACATGTGCACATTCTTTTTTTAGGAAATAAATTTCATTTTCATTTTTTTATAAATTCCATTTTCGTTTTAGGAAATAACTTTCATTTTAATTCGTTTATTTTAACGAAGCTCAACATGTATATATTAATTTCTTAATTTCATTTCTACATTCTAACTTATAAATTTCCTTTTTTCTTTTTTTTAGGGGGTAACCCTCCCTACCGTCCGGTCATTTTCGGCAAAATTTTTGCATTTTTGCATTCTCTCGAGTCTCTCATTTTGCGCTAATCAAAGCCATATGTATATACAAATGTATGTTTTGCATGTTTTCTGTGTAATTTTCGGCAGCATGACGGCGTAAACCGTCATCTACCAAACCTGTTCGAAACTAACCTGCAGATACAAGCAACACAATCCAGCAGCAAAGGCGCTCAGACCATCGCATATACCAAATGAAGAAAATGTACAACAAACTGGGGGCTCGAGCCCCAAACAAAGTCCAAAAATGTGTGTTCAAAATCAATGTACAAATGTGCAAAATACGACAAAAGCCAACAAACAAAAAAACTACTGCTGGGCGCCCTCCAACTCTGCAACTCTCGCCACAAGAACGGCGATCTCGGCGTCCCGAACCTCGAGCTCCCTCAACAAGCGAGCCGTCTCCTCCCGGGACTGGGCCAACTCTCGCTCCAACCCGCGGTCACCCTGTAAACAATAAATTGGCTCATGTCAATCGATTCGAGCAAAATTGGAAAATCAAAACTCAAAAATGAAATAGGCGTAAGGTTCATACCTGACGACCTCGACCGCCAATAAGTGCCTCGACGGCAGTAGCTCGCAGCCGGTTGGCCACCCTCCACAACGCCACAAACCGAGACGGCGCAACCTGCATTCTCAAAAAGACATTCTCAACAATTGAACAAACTCAATCAAATGTGTTCTTACACAAAGGTGATACAAGTTAGAGGCTCACCCTCCGAATCAGATGCTGCCAGTCGTCCAGGCCAGCATCCGTCACAGCTACGTCGAAGTCACGCAGCTCGGAGACCGTCGTCCTCCCGGTCGCGTCAGTGTACTCGAGGGTCTCGGGGTACTCTGGGGGCTCGATGCCCGCCGCCTCGACCTCCTACAAAGACAAATGGTTCTCATCAATCGATGATCTTTCATCATAATTCTCAAAAAAATCAAAATCAAAATAAAGATACTCACCACTACTGGCCAGTACGCCAACCTCCCGTAAAGGAATGCCGAGTAGTCCTCGCCAAGGAGAAGAAGGTCGTCACCACTGGCACCAGCCAAGTCCGCCTCCCTCTCAGCCTCAGAAGGCTCCCTGAACATCGTCCTAGGAGGATCGACGGGAACCATCAGCACGTCCCGCGAGCACTGACGAGCCAAACGCTTGCCCAGGTACCACACAGGACCCATCGATGTCCTCAACAGCAGTCGGCTCGAGCTCCTAGGTCGAAGGACCTCAGCCACGAAAGGAGGCGCTCCAGCGTACTCCGCCCAAGGTCGGGGCACCCACTGTGACAAAATAAAACAAGGATCATTCCTATGATCAACTAAAAGCAAGAAGCAAGTGAATATAAATGAGATACTCTTTTGCTCGGTGAAGAGCGTTCACACGTCCCGCCGGTAGACATTGTGAGAAGAACGCTTGCTCTTCGTCCAACACATGACCCAATCCCTCACCACGGGATAGGCCCTCTCCAGTGACTCCGTCCTCTTGGGCGCGAGACTCGGGAAGTAAGAGTACACCCACGCACGCTTTGTAAAACAAAATAATCAATGACGATCTTTCATGATTTGATAAAGAAAGGAATTTACTTTGATCTAAAGGTAGGTTCATACCTCCAAAGAGTAGTCCAGTCCGACAAAGACACCGGGAGAAGTCCCCTTCTCCATCAACTCCGGACGAACCATGGCCCTCATGAAGCGGATGAGGACCGCAAAACTAGCAGTGACCCAGTCCCAACGTCCTAGGGAACTCAGGTCAGAAAGGAAGGGGAGAAGCTTCGTCGATAGCCTCTCGCCCTTGTCTCCGAGGTAAATCGAAGACAGGAACCACCAAAGCCACAGACGAGCTCTCTTCTCGGTGTACAAGGAGGAAGAGCCGTCTCCCTCCCGTCAATCGTCACGGCGCCGGGTCTTCCCCGCAAAGTAGTCTCGAACGTAAGAACTGGGTATCAAACCCAAGATCGAATGACCTTCGGCGACAAGTTCCAGCCGATCAATCTCCTTGCCTCGGCCGAGTCCGCCCTCATGGCGTCTCCGCCACACCACCTCCTCGGTCCCACACTGGACGGAAATCATGCCGTAATCCTCCAAAGTGACTCCCACCTCACCAAAAGGCATGTGAAACGTGGAAGTCGTATCCCAGAATCGGTCCAAGAAAGCGCGGACCAGGCTAAGGTTAGCCCGCAGCTTCCTCTTCGCGATATCCCTCCAAACCTGAACCAAAGGACCGAACGCTCCGCGCTCGATCATGGCCCTCTCCTCCGCCGACAGCCGCTCGTAGTGCTCCATCGCTGTCGTGTAGCCCGAGAACGACCTGATGTTCCCGGCCTCCTATTATGATTTGAAACAAAGCTATCTTTAGTTTTGAATGAAGTTTGAAAGAAATTCGAATAAAAGAATGAAAGGGGATGAGTAATGAGTAGTGAATTCCTATTTACCAAACTCTTCACCGCTCTATAGGACAGGTGACCCTCTGCAGTCCACACCAGGTGCCTGCTCTCCCAAGTCTCAGCCCACGCAGGAGCCCCTCTCAGCTGGCGACCTCCTCGTCCGACATTGGCCCGTCTCGGGGCCTCCTCCTCCTCAACGGCCTCCTCCTCGTGAGCCTCGTCCCCAGCAGCCATCACCGCAGCAGTAAAGGCCTGCTCTAAAGCCTCCTAGACAGTAGAAACGTCTATCTCCATGGGAGTCCTCCCAGAAGTAGAAGCCTCATCACCTGCAACATTAAAGCAAATTTAGGCCGCGTCACGTGACGACGAACCTTGGTTAAGGGATTTTCGAGCCTTCAAAGCCCTGAAATCGCTCTTTTCTCGCCATCCTTGGCCATATTTCCACCAATCCGATCACTCATGTGGCATTTTGGGTCAAGTCAAGTCTAGTTTGAAGCCCAGTTCCGGGTTCGAGTCGAAATTTCGGCAGCATTTCGCTATAATGGTGATTATGCCCCAAAAAGTGTCCTGGAAAAGCTGTCACAAACCAAAATTCCGAAATGGTAGAAAGTTTACCCATCATTCAAGGATCCCAAATATCAAGTTTCGTCGCAAATGGGCATTCCTAAGGCTATTTTCGAAGCAATTTAGGGTTTAGCTGTAAAACCGTCTCAAAATTCACTCAAAGGCTCAAAACTTGATGAAAATTCGAAACAAATACATGGTTATGTTCCTAATATTACCTACTATCCATTTCTAATGTCAATTTGACAAGGCAAATGCGTTTGGGGGAAAAGCCCCAAATTTTCGATCAAAAGGGTCATAAACCCTAGATTTCTCGGCTCAAAATTGGACAAATGTAGACGATTAATGCAAGATTGAGACACATACCTCGATTAGTCATGATTAATGCAAGCTTTTGAATCAAACCTTGGCGAAAATGGTGAAGATTTGAGAGAGAAAAGTGTGATTTATGTTTCGAGCAAATGAATACATGAACCTCCTGATTTTCGCGTTTTTACGCAGGAAAACCAAATTGGGGAATAGACGCAGCAGGCGCTGCGCCTCTTCCAAGAGACGCAGCTCTTGCTGCGCCTCTTCCTTTTGTTCCCTCCATACGGATTTTCAAAAATTCGTTATGAATTCGTTATTTGTGGGCCTATCTTTGGTGCGCCTCTTCCCCGATGCTATTTTATTCTTTTGGTCCGTTTGGCGATTTTCTTTCGTTCCGGCCCGCATTTCCAAGCCCGCAGCAGGCTGTCACACGTCATTTATTTCCAAGACCTTTTGCTTGTCGCATCGAGCATTTGTTCCTTCACAGAATTCGACACACCTTCATTATGTCTCCAGCGAGAGTAAGCGGGTATACTTTCCCTCTCATGACAAGAAGAATAACTCCCAATCGCGTCTCTAGCGAGAGTAAGCGGACGTTCTGTCCCTCTCAAGGCACGAGGATTGACATCTACTTAAGCAGATTTCCTCTCAGCAGTTCCCGCCTGTGTCCTGCTACTCTCAATATTTCTTGTTTTCCCGCGGAGTGCGACAAAGGTGTCGTTCTCCAGAAGTTCCCAAACCCAAAGCCTTCTTTCTTTGGTTCGTAAACCCGAAATTAGGACTTTTTAACTATAGGATCCTAATCCTTTTAGGTTCATAAGCCTTCAAATTCCCAAACCCAAGCTTCAGTTTACCCTTAAGTTGAACTTACTTTAGGCCTCCTTCCCGTCGATGCTTTCCTTTAGGGTCCCACGCCCTAGTACCAATCCTTATGTATCCTTTAGGGTCCCACGCCCTGGTACCAATCCTTATGTATCCTTTAGGGTCCCACGCCCTAGTACCAATCCTTATGTATCCTTTAGGTCTTAACCTTAGCTCCCACGCTTAACCTTAGCTCCTATGCACCTCCGGAAGCATCTCGAGAAGAAGTCTCAGGTATGGTCTCTTCTTATGGCTGGCGAGCCTCCTTACGTAGTCTAATGGACTTTAAACGACCCTCCCTGATAGTCGACAGACTCTAAAATGTTCCCGACGACAGGTCCTTGGCTCAGACCCCTTGAGCCGCCTCGCGTCGCCATAGTCGTCAGGTTGTAATCTTCGATTGACCTGATGGCTATACTTTGACTTTCGCCTTGTCCAAGCCTCGGTCAAAGTGGGGGCTCAGAGATACCTCATTTCTGCACCTCCCGCAAACCACCCGGTGATGATTGGGCCGCATGTTTGATACGCGGAACGATTTGTGACAATTCGTAAGATTATCGTCAAGTGATTGCTCAAATATTAATATCTACCTCTTAGTTGTCATCTACGTCCCGATACGGTCGTTTTGACAGTAATTAGAGTACATTCGGAGTCCGGGCCTAAAACCGTCTCCATTTTCTGATAACCGTTAAATCCCGAGTCAGAATGTCCTGGAATGTTCCGGATATTTCTATTCCATATTTCATAAATTTTATCTTTTAGTAAGTAAATTCCCGTAATATTCATACAAGATATTAAGGAAATCGAATTATTTCCGTCCTACCATAACTCAAACACGGAAATCTTTCTTCTGCAGGAGGAAACCACTTGGGAATAGACGCAAGCAGTCTTGCGCCTCTTCCAAGAGACGATGGCTGCTGCGCCTCTTCCCGTGCCCTTTTCGCATGTTTCTCGTATATTTTTCATATCTTTCCGAGATTCACTTCCAAAGAGTCTCCGAAACCCTAATTCCTTCACGTGATTAGTATAAATAGGAGCCTTCGCTCCTCATATTTCTCACGCGAGTGTCCGCCCTTCTCTTCTCCCTTTGCATTCTAGACTTTGTTCTTACTTTTTGGCGTCTACGTGCTTGAACTTTCGACCACGTAAGCTCGGATCTTTCGAGTACCAGCCTCGTTTTGCATGACCGACCAATTTGACCAACTCCACATCAATCAACTTAATTAACTTAATCGTTTTCCTCTTACGAGGGCACTTTCTTTGCATTCGCGTCGAGCATCACTAATTGATATCTTAGTCCTTCTCGTTTCGTCAACATGTAAGTCTGAGGGTGTAAATCTCTCTTTTATTTATTGTATTTTAATTATTGTATCATCAATTGTAAGATTTACGTCGAAAATACCTCTTAATACCGATTTCTAAAACCATGCTTTAAAACCTCTTTTTACGGATTTCCAGTAGATAACAGTCGAGAAAGGACGCAAGAATCGTTGCGCCTCTTGAAGGAGCGCAGATTCTCGCTGCGCCTCTTCGTGAGGGCCGCGCAGATTCGATTTCCTTTCTTTCTTCTTCGTTAAATCTCTCGTAATTCGTTCGTGTTTATTTGTTTCGTTTGTTTCCTGTTAATTCTTTGTCGTAATAGCATATAATTCACATGTAAATTATAATCATCATCATTAATATGTTTTAATCGTCACAAATCCGACTTGAATCCCAAATAATCCAATATTTACGGGTTTTCGTCATTAATTTCAATTCCGGGTTGTAGAGATTCAATTTGTTCATATTGGGTTTCTGGAATTCGTCTTTGATATAGTTTGCATCTGTTTATTCACATGTTCGTCGCATATTTGTCATTAATCCACCATATCTAATCTAGTTAATTGATTTAATTCGTTGGACTCATTAATATTTTTCACTTCTGTCATTATTCCATCTTGTAAATAACTCGTTTGCATCCGTCTCATTCATATTTTACTGTTTTATGACCAATTCATATGTTAAATAACATGATAATCACTTTCATCCGAGTAAATAATTTAATCAATCATTAAATTCACCAATTAACATCAACGGCTTGCAATTACGGCTTCATAGCGTAACCGAAGCCAAGGAACAGAGCGCGGCGTCTGCTGCGCCTATTCAAAGGACGCGACTCTGCTGCTTTATTTCGGCGCCGAGTTCGTCCCCGAACTCCGTTTCCTTACGACGTAGTTTAATTAGTTTACATTTAACCAACTATTAATCGTAATATCACGCTAATTCCTGTTCGTTTATTTCTTTATTTCATTCTTTTATTCTTTTTCATCAAATTATCCGTTTTAAAGGTATTTTCGACATAAATCGCCTAATCCGTTGTAATTAATGTAATTTTCTTTATTGTAATTTATAATTATCATTATTTCTTATATTGCTTTTGTATGATTTATTTATGTTTCACATGTAAATGAGCATTAATTCCAACTTCGACCCCAATTGTATGCTAATTAATTGTTAACCGACTTAGTATTAATTCTCACATGTTAGGATTAAAACTTGGATGTTGCATTGCATGCATATAATCGACGATATATCGAGTACGAATGACTTCCCTAATCATTAGTAGAGGCCGCTATCGAGGCGGGCGGGATTAGGTATTCGATCAAAAGAGCTTCCTAATACGTACCCTCACCCCTTACTCCAGATATCTGTGAACACCCGTGTTCATTGGCATCCACGAGAGTCATTCTAGACATAGAATGCTAAGGGTAACGATTGCTTAGTGTTCATGTCTCTACTTTGTGTCTTGACATGACACGAGGTATTCGAACGGTTCCAATTTCCCATAAAAATTGGTGGCGACTCCATACAAAATGCAAACGCTTGTTTCTCTTTTCCAACCCAAGCGCCCCCGTGGGCGGCCCGCTGTCCACAATAATCTGGTATAAACTCCCTTATCTCTCTACAATATATTTTGCCAAGTTAACACACAACTTATCTCTTTAAGTTTACTGACTTGAGCGTCGGAGTGAGTACGCTCGGTACCAAGCCGAGCCCTCAGTTTGTTCATCTTTACAGGAGAGAGCGAAAGGAAGAGACAAGCCAACGACGTCATTCTACAAGGTTAAGTGGTCATAATCCTGCTCCGAAATTACACCCGGAACAGTTACTTTATTGAGTTAGCTTTAAAGTCATTGATCTCTTTTACAAAGCTACAAAGCTTTATAGCTGAGCTCATAAACTTTGTGTTCGTTCGCCTAAACGTTTATATAAAGGATTATGTATGAGCAAATATTAGAAGTGTTCTTTTCAGTAGTATCGCATGTGTCTTTTGGGAATTTTCAATAGAAGTCTACAACACTTTCAAAGTGAGAAATGGTTAAAAAATAGTGTAATCAATGTGAAATAACTTAAATAATAAAGCTCCAATTGAAAATGTGATTACATTACATTATTAAATCACATCGCACCAAATGATAAAATTTCATTTATTTAAGTAGGATAGCGAAAGTGCTCGTTCCAATAATATAATGACCTACGTACGTCATTCTCTTCAAGATAATAACAAATTGATGAAAAGAATTTAACATTGACATCTTCTCCAATAATAGGTATACGTACCTAGACTACTAATATTCTAAATGTGAAACCTAGCTATTCCGTTCATGTAGCTCTGGTTGATTAAGGAAAGCCTAATCTATAAGGATAAGGTCCTTATAGATTATGTGAGCAACACAACCGTACAAGCTAAGCTACTACCAATTGCATGCATCATAAATACAAAAGGAAAGTGCCCTAATTTTAACACGCAATGCACAATTATGCATATACGGACAACAAAAGTGTCCGTTCACGACGAGCAAATAAGTCTAATTTTCTAAGTTGGCTGGTCCCATGCGCATTGTCATACCCTTCAGGATGTCTTATTAGTAAGTGCATTATTTATTGGCAATCCATATGACATATCAAACTTCAAACATTATTATCAATGTAAATCATTTATCGGAATAATACTCTTACCGATCTATTAACAACAAGTAGATCTACGCCCGGAGAATTAGTAATGTGTCAAGAGAAATTGGTACAAGAAGCCGTGGATACACTTCTTGATAATGGAATTCGCGGGCAACCAATGAGGGACGGTCATAATAAAGTGTACAAGTCATTTTCGGATGTAATTGAAGGTAAAGAGGGACGATTTCGCGAGACTTTACATGGTAAACGGGTCGATTATTCCGGTCGTTCTGTCATTGTCGTAGGCCCTTCGCTTTCATTACATCGGTGTGGATTGCCTCGTGAAATTGCAATAGAGCTCTTCCAGACATTTATAATTCGTGGTCAAAACCAGCATTATTTCGGGATGATTGTGCATACCACACACCCTTTCGTTATAACTTACAATGGTATAACCAAAACCGTGGAAAGAATTATTGGAACAATAATTATTTTTTAAATAACCTTGTCATCACTACATACCCCGATTCCATCAATAGCATTATCTAGGCCAAGTCTAGTCCATGCCATCTTTGTACTAAGAAATCTACGTCCACACACATGCGATTAGCTACTTCACTCATACTGTTAAACTAGTTTTAGATAGAATCTTCTTTGAGCTTGTGTATTGGACTATCTCGAGGGTAAAGCATGTTTAGCTCAGAATCGAATTGGACCATTCGGTGTGTACTGAAGCCGGGCTGATGAATTTAGGCATGGTCCTTGATCATTAGTTTTTAAAGTTATTGTATTTGGTCAGTCCGGTGCTCGAGTGGTCATTCAGCTCAGGATCCAAATTTTTTGTATTTCAAGAATAGACCTTAAACTTTATGTAGGAGTATGTAATTGAGTATAGACCGACTTGGGGTCGGGTAAGAACACGAGTCAGGGTCGAGTTAGGGTCAGAATACCGGTAAAAAAATAATTTCCCGTACCTTTGTGTTTTTTTTTTACCATTTTTCAAAAATTTAAAAACATATTTAAAATTAATATTTTCATCATATTTAGTGTGCACAATTATTGACATAATTATAAAATAATATTATTTTAATAATTATTTTATTATTAAAGGTTATAAAAGTGATATAATTTTTTTTAAACAGTGTTTATTATTTTAAGTATTAATAAAAATAATATTTTGTAACCATTATGTCAAATATAAATATTTTAATTAGATGTTTTTATTTTATCTTTGACCCAATTGATTAACCCGTTCGAGTCGGGTTTCGACCCTACATTAACAGGTCATTTCGGGTTTAGGGTCGTCGAACGGGTCACAAGTCAAGATTTTCGGAATTTGACTCGAGGAAAAAACGGGTTGAGTTAAATTTGACAAATGTAATTGAGTATATATATTACCTTAAAAAGCTCTTAAAAACTTAATATTAACAGTAACTAAGATTAAATGATTGTCTAATTAAGCAGTGTAATTAGTTTAATTTGTAGTTATCAAGTACGAGTATTTAATTATGGCAAATCTTAGTTTTCAATAACCCATTTTCGGTTAGATTTAAGACCGTTTTTTTTTAACGTCTGATCTTCAATCCATCTTATTTAAGTTATCCATGTGACAATACATAGTTCTGCAAATTGTATTGTATATGATGGGGCATATTCTGCACCCGCTGACCGAGTCAACATATTGAGCAAGGTCAAAGATATCCACAGCAAGTCAACGACTTAGACAAATTTAACCGACGCACTGTCGGCTGTCTCTTGTGCCTCGGCTAGGACAACTAGCGGTAGGGGCACATATCCGCGTACTCATATCCAAGACCCCTCGGCATGGAGTCAACAGGGCCCGCCGGCCTGCCATGGGTCCCCCGGCCGAGGGTACATCAGTCTTTCCACCTGCTAGCCACTTGGCCACTTGGCCACTACGTGACAAAAAAGTGAAAGTATATAAATACTCCTCAACCCTCATTGAGGAAAGGATCCACAATCTAACCTAAAACTCACTATTCATCTGGTAATAAACTCCCTTATCTCTCTACAATATACTCTGTCAAGTAACACACAACTTAATCCCTTTAAGTTCACTGACTTGAGCGTCGGAGTGAGTACGCTCGGTGCAAAGCCGAGCCCTCAGTTTGTTCATCGTTTCAGGAGAGACCGAGAGGAAGAGTCAAAGCAAGGAAAGGCATCCATTCACCAAGCTTGCGTGGTAAACAACACTGCTCTGGAATTACACCCGGAACAATTATTGGCGCCGTCTGTGGGGATAGATACTAGAAGCTAGTCACATTCATTCCCAAACAAAACAAAACCCACCCAACAAGCTACGAAGATGTCAAAACAGCCAGAAGCAATCGTGACTGACGAAACCGAATTCTGCCAAGATGATACCGTCCCCAATTCAGGGATTGTGCAGTCCCCCACCGGCCGAGTAATTCAACCGGCGTACGGGATGCCAATGGTACAAGATACACCGCTGCCCGCCGACCAAGTCACTATCATGGGACATGTGGTTGATGCAGCTAAACTGAAGCTACTCCTGGACCTAATGGGTAGCACGCCGACTCACACTGTCACAACGACAAGAGCGGCGGCACCCGCACAGGAGATCAGGGCCCAAAAAGTGACTCCGAGGAACTTGAACGAAGCATTGGAGGAAGCTGACCCTGTCAAGACGCCGGGGGAGCCCAGAGTGCAAGTGGTAGACTCGAGTCCTTCCCGCACTCGCGGGAGGACGATGTCGCCGCAAAGACCGACGAGGCCCGCCCTGCAGGAGTGAAAGAAGTCCGACTCACCAGAGTCGGAGAAGAAGTCCGACTCACCAGAGTCGGAGAAGAAGCCCGACTCACCAGAGTCGGAGAAGAAGCCCTTCCCGCCACGGGGAGAGGAGCCGGACTAAGGATGCGAGGAGCCGATCGCCGCGTGTCGTTCGACACGTGGTCAGACAGCCCCTCAGTGACTATGTCCTAGAGGTCCCGGTGCCGACTAAGCTAAAGTTGCCACCCCTCATAAAGTTGCCGAGGCTTTCGAGTCTTACATGTCGGTGTGGGAGCAACCTGATGAGGTTTGGTGCCGAGTCTTCCCAACGACCCTGCATGGGATGGCACAAAGTTGGTACAAGGGGCTACCTGATGGGTCGATATACTGTTATTCCGACCTAAGGGACACATTTTTGGCCCAGTATTCTTGCAATAAGAGGAGGGCCGTCGAGACATCGGATCTCCTGACTATCAGACAGGAGGGAGGCGAGTCTCTCCGAGGTTATGTGAAGAGGTTTGACGCCAAGGTTCAGCAGATTCGTGAGTGAGCAGCAATGGCGGCGGCCTTCGCATTGATGAAAGGCCTCCCGAGAGGAGACTTAAAAAACGAGCTCATCAAGTGCGGAGGCCTGAACCTAGACTCCGCTAGGAAGATGGCCGACCAGGCCATAAAGGTGGAGGACTATCACAAGACCTGGGTAGGCCCCAGCGAGGCCGGGCACCCAGAGAGTAAGAGCCGCCGGGAGGACAACCCGGATGAGAGACGTCGTGACAATAATAGGTCACGGTCTGACAAGTCCGCCAGGAAACAGAACTCGGCAGGCGCCGGGAGGAGTTCGGGACCGTACTACCAAAAGCGGTACAATGATCACACCCCCTGGTCGTATCTGCTGCCGAGGTCTTTGCCCTGAGCAAGAACGAGGGTCAGAAGTGGGAAAGGCCTCCCAGGGCAAGGGGGGACGGTGACACGAGCCAGGACTGTGAGTACCACGGCCACACCGGTCACTTAATCGACAACTCGCCGCATCTCGAAGAATGCCATTGAAGAGCTGATCCGGAAGGGGAGCCTCAGCAAATATGTTGCCGGAGGCCAAAAGACTAATACCGGCGGCTCAAATAAAAAATCCGTCTTTGAACGAATAGGAGTAATCCATGTTGTCATCGGGGGCAACGAGAACGGTGGGTCCGCTCATGGGCACAAACGGCACCTGAACGAGTTGTATCAGGCCATCAACTTTGTGCCCAAAACAGCGATCCCCGCTTCCAACATCCCCGATATGAGTATTGGGAAGAAGGACTACGAGGGGGTCATCGCCCCGCACAGCGACCCACTTGTAGTCCACTTGGACATAGCCAACCACCTGGTCAAGAGGTGCCTGATTGACACAGGCGCCTACACGAACATTATGTTCAGGGAGTGCTTTCTCAATCTCGGTCTGAAGATTGAGGACTTGAGCCCCTGCACCAATCCGTTGTACAGTTTTTCCGGGGCCGGCCTAGTACCCCTGGGGTCAATCAGACTGCCGGTGATGTTCGGCGAAGGGAATGCGGCTAAGAATGTCCTATCTGAGTTCGTGGTCATTGACGGCTCGTCCGCCTACAACGTTCTCATAGGCCGAGTCACTCTGAGCGAGGCCGATGCAGTAATGTCCATCCGGGCCCTGACACTGATGTATGTCTCGGACCGGGGGGAAGCGCATAAGCTCGTCTCAAAGGACGAAAAAGACGAAGTAGTCAACGTCCAAATATCTGCCAGAGGGTGCAACATGCAATCCCTCAAAGTGGCGAAGAAGTCAGAAAAGGGGAAAAGCCCATCCTTACAACAGGAGGGCGACCACATGGATGCCACTGTCGGCATGGTCGAAGGAGCGGAGACCGAAGAAGTGGAAATTGACCCGGGCGCACCGTAATCGTCGGTGTCAACCTGGAGCCAAAATTCGGGCCGCTCTCCATGACTGCCGAGGAAGAACAAAGACGTCTTCGCTTACTCGGCGGCCGAGATGCCGGGCGTGAGCCGGGAGGTAATTGTTCACAAGCTGAACGTACTCTCCACCGCCGCCTGTCAAGCGAGAAGATGAGGAACTCCTCAGCCGAGAAGGATGAAGCCATCAAAGCCGAGGTAGATAAATTACTAGCGGCGGGCTTTATCATGCCTTGTACTTACCCTGAGTGGTTAGCTAATGTTGTAATGGTAAAGAAATCATCGGGGGCGTGGAGGATGTGTGTAGATTTTACCAATCTTAATAAAGCGTGCCCCAAAGATTGCTATCCCTTGCCTCGAATAGATAGTTTAATCGACGCCACGGCAGCTACACTATCTTGAGCCTCGCCGGACGCCTTCTCGGGTATCATCGGTATTCATGGCCGAGGAAGACATGCCTAAATGCGCATTCATCACCGGTAACGGCACATACATGTATAAGATGATGCCGTTCGGTTTGAAGAACGCCGGTGCAACTTATACAAGGCTTGTGGACAAAGTGTTCCAAAATAAAAAAGGGCGAAACATTGAGGCTTACGTCGACGATGCCATTGTAAAAAGCAAGTCTGACAGCGAGCACTTAGTCGATTTACACGAGACATTTTGTTCGCTAAGGAAATACAAGATGAAACTTAACCCAATGAAATGCAACTTCGGTGTCCGGGCAGGCAAGTTCCTCGGCGTGCTTGTCAGCGCCAAGGGAATTGATACCAATCCAGAAAAAGTCCAAGCAATACTGGACCTGCCGGAGCCGAGGAATCGAAAAGAGGTTATGACGTTGACCGGGAGGATGGCGGCTCTCGCCCGTTTCATCTCTCGGTCGGCCGACAAAAGCACCCCATTCTTCAAAGTGTTAAAGGGGAATAAAGACTTGGTGGGGGAGGAACAGAGCACGGCTTTCGTGCAACCGAAAGCTCATCTTCAAACTCTCCCAACCCCGTCGTGCCGATCTTTGGGGAGACGCTATATCTGTACATAGCAGTTACCTCGGCCACGGTCAGTGCCGTGATCATCAGAGAAGAAGACAAACAGCAACACCCAATCTACTTTGTCAGCCATACATTGTTGCCCGCCGAGAGAAATTACCCACTGATTGAAAAAGCAGCCTTCGCTGTCGTCGTTGCCGCAAGGAAACTGAAGCCTTACTTCGACGCACATCCCGTGACGGTCTTAACCGACCAACCATTGGAGAAAGCATTGGAAAAATTTGAGCAATCCGGCAGGCTCATCAAATGGGCAGTAGAGCTATCCGGCTTCGGCATTCAATACAAGCCGAGGCCCTCGATAAAGGGACAGACACTTGCAGATTTCCTGGCCGAGTGCACATATCAAGAAGAGCAAAACCCCGGAGTATGGGAAGTATACACCGACGGGTCCTCCACGGCAAAACAACTCAGAGCCAAGCATACTTATCATCAGCCCAAACGGGGACGAGTTTGAGTACGCCTTGAAATTTACCTTCTCGGCCTCAAACAACGAATCCGAATACGAGGCGGTGATAATCGGAGTCGAGCTAGCTAGAGTGCCGGGGGCGGAGCACATCATTTTGAAAACAGATTCACTTTTAGTGGCTAATCAAATCAGAGGAGAGTACGAGACTCGAGACGACGGGATGGTAAGATACCTGGAAAGGGTAAAAGCTGACACTTCAAAATTGAAATCTTTCCAGATACAATGCGTTCCCAGGTCTGAGAACAACCGAGCCGACGCTCTCTCAAAGCTTGCCAGTTCAACCATCAAGAATGTCAGTCGAACCGTGCTGGTGGACATCAGGAATGCCAAAAGCATTACCGAGACCGTCGGCATGGTGGGCGACATAGAAGCCAAGACGACGTGGATGACTCCGATAATGAAGTACAAACTGATGAATGAATTACCAGAGGACCGCAGTCTCTCACAGAAGATAAAGAGGATCGCAGCAAGGTACTTGGTGTTTGAAAGAGAATTATACAGGAGGTCCGTGATAAGGCCACTCTTGAAATGTGTCGGCCCACCGACGGAGCTAATCTTGACAGAAATTCACGAAGGCATCTCGTGGTCATCACATGGGGGCAAGAACACTAGCCCACAAAGCTCTCCGAGCCGGCTACTTCGGGCCCACCATGCTTGAGGATTCCAGAGCCAAAACCAAAAAGTGCAAACAATGTCAAATGCATGCTCCGGTGATACATGCACCTTCCCGAGACTCGCAGGTACTTAGTCCCCTTCCTTTTGCACGTGGGGGATGGATCTACTAGGGCCATTTCCAACGGCATCCGGAGGAATAAAGTACTTGATTGTCGCCGTTGACTACTTCACCAAATGGGTTGAAGCCGTAGCGGTACTCGCCAAGACCACGGCGGCCGTAAGAAAGGTAACTGGGAAAATGTCATAACTCGTTTTGGGTTACCCCAAGTCATGGTATTTGACCACGGCCGAGAGTTTTGGAGTGACACAATAATGAACTGGTTGGAGGAACTTGGTATCAAATTTGCATACTCCTCCGTCTGCCACCCACAGAGCAACGGACAGGCGGAGGCAGCCAATAAAACAATCCTCAACGGTTTGAAGAAAACAGTTGAAGACCTAAAGGGAAGATGGGCCGATGAACTACCCGGCGTCCTGTGGTCCCTCCGGACCACGATGAAAGAAGCAACGGGGTACAGTCCATTCCACTTAGTCTACGGATCTGAAGCAGTCCTGCCAATTGAAGCAACGGTGCCGACATTCAGAACGGCCACCTTTAACCCGGTTGAAAATGAGGAAGGTCTGAAAGCCTCCCTAGACACTGGTCGAAGAAAGCCGGGATACAAAGACGCCTCAACTTGGCAAAGTATACCAAAACCGAATGAGAAGAGCCTACAACCGAAGAGTCCACAAAAGGGACTTAAAAGTAGGAGATCTAGTCCTAAGAAAGTCAGCCGCCACCAACAAAGGGAACATTCATGGTAAATTGACGGCTAACTGGGAAGGTCCCTACAAAGTGGTTAAAGAAATGAGGCCGGGTACCTACCGGCTGACAGACATGGAGGGTGTGCCTTTGATGAGCCATTGGAACACTGACAATCTCAGGAAATACTTTGTATAGCGGCGGAGGTGTCCAAGACAATTGTTGGCACCCCGACGCGTGTTTATATCTAATAAAGAATCATCCAAGTTTTCCATCAAAGTGTTTATCCCCTCCGTAGTCATATCGAGGTAGACGCCACGGCCCAAGCCGGGCAGTCACCCCAAGAAGTAGACGCCACGACAGTCACTACCAGCGCAGTTGATACTCGCGAAAGCGACCAACATGCCTTAGGAACGTATAAGTACAGTTGAGACGCAATTCTAGCCGCCTCGGCCAACCGAAGGCCTGGCAGAGGAAGCGATCAATATGTCTACAGATACGAACGCTGTCGAGCCGTAACCTCTAGCCGCCTCGGCCAACCGAAGGCCTGGCAGGGGACACAACGGTCGATATGCTAACATGTTCACAGCGGCGGTTGGAAAACGCAAATCGGACGCCTCGGCCAGACCGAGAGTGAAAGAGGAAGCGACCAACATGACAACATGTTTAAAAAAAAACGTTAAACACAGTTGAGATACGCGTTCTAACTGCCTCGGCCAGGCCGAAGGTAAAAACGAAAAAGTGCTCAATTAATAACGTAAGAAGACAAGTGAAGGATTGTGATCAAACTTTACTAAAAATGATTACAAGGAGAATACAGACGACGGCCGTCCCCATAGGGATAAGCCAAAACACAACCTACCAAAGTTTTACAAAATACAAGGAAAAGGAGAACAAAAGGTTACAGACATATCATTTGAAGCGCCAAAATATGGCAGGGAGGAAAGGCTTAATAGTTGGCCCCCGAACAGCTGAAACTATCCGAGATGCCGGGTGAACCTGGTGACGACCGCCCGTCTCCCTATGCCTGTTGCTGCTTGCCATCAGCAACGTTAGCAGCATCGTCTTTGGTAGGCGACCCAGAAGCTGTCTTGGCAGCCTCAGCCTCAGCAGCCTCAGCTGCCTTCATTCTCTCAGCTTCCTCCTTGGCCGCCCTAGCCTTCTCAGCAAGGGCCGCCTTCTCCGCGGCCTCCTCTTGCTCCTTCTTCACCCTCGCCTCCTCAGCGGCCTTCGCCTCCGCGGCCTTCTCTTTAGCTTCGAGCTTGTCATCAAGCAGCTCGTCAAATTTTTGCCACGGAAAGGAGCCATCAAGAGGAAAGAGCTCCCCAATCACTTCCCTGGCAGCTTCTTCGGCCAGGTCCCGGTATTAGGCGCACATGTTAGGGAGGATAACGGTTTGGAGCGTCTCAATGTCCTCCTCCCTTTGGGCGATGATAGCATCCTTATTCCGAACCACCTTCCCCTGGGCCTGAAACATGCCCTTCCATTCGTCCCTCTTCTTAGCATTAAAGTCGGCGACTTTTTGAAGGTGGTCACGCCCCTCCAGCAGCTTAGCAGCTTCAGCCGCCGCAGCCTCGGCCTTGGCTCTCTCGGCGAGGATCGCTTTTCGGCGTCCTCCCTAAGTTTTCTCTCAAAGACGGACGCCTCTTGACCTCGGCCTTGGCCCTCTCGCCTTCCTTGTTCGCAAAGATCGAGTTCAAGCTCGAGCCGCTCGAGCCGTGGAGCGGCTTCACCATGGCCTTTTCTTACTCCACAATAAGAGCACCGGCCGTATCAGCCCACTTCGATAGCATCCTGGCCAAACTCAGGCCCTCCGACCTAACGGACGGGGGTAGGCTTGGTAAGGAGGAGACGACGGTGTCATTATTACCACCGCCCGCGCAGATCGCTTCTCGGGACGCCGTTCAACATTGTGTCCGGAGACGGCAGCGGTTGATCTACAAAAAATTCAATCAAAGCATCCGTGTCAACATACATGGACATACCAGAGAGCCTGTCATCAGGAACGCCTAATGAACCGGCTAAGTCTGAGCCACAGGATAGATCTGTACCAGGCTTGGCCTTCTTGGTCGGAGGACCCATTTCCTTGCCGGCCTCAGCAGCAGCAGTAGAAGCAGAAGCATCAGTGGCAGTGGTAGTCTCTTTCCTCTTGCGGAAGAGAGGGGATTCCACTGCCAAGGTGACCACCTCCTCGGCGGTAATATCAACGATCTCCACCGTCTCCTTCTGGACTGAAGGGAGTGGAGGTGGAACTGATGTCGACGCCGTCGCCGCCGAAGACTTTGTTTTTCACGTTCGGTGCGGTATGTTACCGGCGACCTTCGCCTGGGCCGCCGTCGTATTTAGGGCCTTCAGCTGCTGATCCATGAGATCATTTGGCGGTGGTCTACGATCACGGGTCTGGGCCTTAGGATGCAAATTAACAACTGTTTTGTCCTTGGCAAGTCCCATTCTCCTAAGGATATCTTCAGACAGATCCGGGCCAAAATGGTCTGCAAAGGAAACGAAGCAAGATTTAAGTAGAAGAAATAAATCAAAGTTCAACAAACAGAAACATTAAAAGCAGAGATGGGCCTCACACCGACCCCACTCACCCCGTTCGAGGGCCGGTATGAGGCCGACGTGGCAGAGCAGCTCATCCTGAAGAATGATCTGCGTCGGGGGAATCCATCCCTTCGACATCCCATTCTTCTCCGCCTCAAACAGCCTCATCGCCCGCTTCTCATCCGCATTAAGAGAGACCTTGCTAGCGTCCTTCTTAAGCTTACTCCGAGAGACCCATTTGTCATGCTCCGCCTTACTCTCGCACCGCAAATTGACTTGGTGCTGGAAGGACCGGGGCAGTGGATAATCCTCCGGAACCTCAACATACACCCACCGATCTTTCCAGTCCTTGCAGGAAGAAAGCTTATCAACGGAGACGTAACCCGGCTCCGTCTGCACGATGTACCACCCAACGCGACCAGGGGCCGACGGCCGAAGGTGATGAAGCCGGCGGAATAAATTCACCGTCGGCACCTCCCCCTTGAAAAGGCAGAGCCACACAAAGCCGACTATAGTCTTAATGGCCAACGGGTGCAGTTGGGCCACGACGACGTTCATGGCTTTAATTATGGCCATAACGTGTTCATTCAGAGGAAACCGGAGCCCATACTCCAGGTGTCTGATGTACACGCCGATACAGCCCGGAGGAGGGCAACAAACCGCCTGGCCTTCCCCAGGAATAACAATACTATACTCCATGCCGAAGGAGAAGTGACGTTCGAAAAAGTCAGGACCAGAACAACTGGCAAACTTGTGGGTCCAAGCACGGTCAGGGCAGACCTTACAGGCGTCGCCGTGATCCATGATGTACGGCCTCTCCTCATTAGGATGAGCCCTTTCCTCATCATCACCGTCATCATCAACATCATCATCATCCTCCCAATCCTCCAGAGCTTTTGGATCAACTTCAGGAGAAGGAGACCTAGGGCACCCAGACCTTATCGGAACGGCGGCTAGTGCCTCCTCTTCCTCAAGACGCGACGGGGAACCCCCCGGCGCAAGGTTACTAGGTCCGGCATCAACAGAAGACATGTTCACAACAAAAATTTAACAATTAAAAGTTGGTGAATTTGTTTGTTTACCTGGAAGAAAAAGTGCTACGCCGAAGTAACGATTCTGAAGACTAGAGAGAAGTTTCGTCAAAGAGGGCTAGAAAGAAGAAATTTTTTGAGAAAATGAATTTGGAAGGCCAAATTCAGGGGCTAACTCTCCTATTTATAGGGTAAAGCCCACTCAATCCGACCAATCAGGGCAAAGCCCATGAAGCGTCAACCAATCAACAACGAGACACATGTCAAGCATGCAGCCATGGAATGTCAATCGACAAACAGTTACAAAACTTCTTCAACACGCTCCTTGACAGAATGCCAATCGTCGTATCTTCTTCAACACGCCCCTTGGTATCTACTCGCCAAACGGCCCGCTGATTCAACCAAGCTTGACAGCACCGGCTGGGAGCAATCAAAAGCACACAGCACTCACAACCTCGGTCTCGGCCAGCGCCACTTTCTTTTCCACATCTGATGTCCATTACACATCCATGTGGAGGGGGGATATGATACGGTACGGCCTAAGCAGAACCAAGCCGAGGTAGAAGAAGCCGGGGGGGCGAGAAAAATTTCAACTTGCGCGAGAATACGCTCAACACTCATCGAAGGTCCATACCACGGCATAGACTACGCCGGGGGCAAATTGATGGGGCATATTTCGCACCGCCGACCGAGTCAACATATTGAGCAAGGTCAAAGATATCCACAACAAGTCAACGACTAGAGACCTAACCGACGCGGCACTGTCGGCTGTCTCTTGTGCCTCGGCTAGGACAACTAGCCAGCCGGGGCACATATCCGCGTACTCATATCCAAGACCCCTCGGCATGGAGTCAACAGGGCCCGCCGGCCTGCCATGGGTCCCCCGGCCGAGGGTACATCAGTCTTTCCACCTGCTAGCCACTTGGCCACTACGTGACAAAAAGGTGAAAGTCTATAAATACTCCTCAACCCTCATTGAGGAAAGGATCCACAATCTAACCTAAAACTCACTATTCATCTGGTAATAAACTCCCTTATCTCTCTACAATATACTCTGTCAAGTAACACACAACTTAATCCCTTTAAGTTCACTGACTTGAGCGTCAGAGTGAGTACGCTCGGTGCAAAGCCGAGCTCTCAGTTTGTTCATCGTTTCAGGAGAGACCGAGAGGAAGAGTCAAAGCAAGGAAAGGCATCCATTCACCAAGCTTGCGTGGTAAACAACACTGCTCTGGAATTACACCCGGAACAGAATAAAAAAATTTGTTTAATCTCAAAATCAAACCAAATTATCATTATATTGCTTAATTAAATTAGAGATCAAATTGATTATCATACTAAGTAACATACATTTTTTTTAGAGTAAATTATCGATTATACCCACGTTTAATCCACTTTTTTAATTTTACTCTCAAACCAATTTTGTTTACTAAATTACACTCAAATTAATAGCTCAGGTTATATTTTGCACTCAGTGCTATTTTCAGGTGAAAAATATTATAAATTGACCGACTTGCCCCCGCGTTTATAACTACTGTGATAAAAGGACTTCAGCAACTGAGGCAACTACGGACCTATTCCATTGTCAAGCTAAACAAAGTCAACCCCTCCTCCTAATTAACTCCTAAGACCGTAAATTATAAATCACTGAATGGTTCCCAAATTTATTCGCCGTTTGGTTCTCTATATGATGAATTGACAAAATCTGTTTGTTGAACATAAAAATGGAATTCGAAAAGAAACGACTAGTATGAACAAGCATTACAAAGGCGATAATTAGTAATAGTAATTTCAATATGTACAGTGGTGAAATTATTATAGAAGGGGAAAAAAGGTTTAACAATTTGCTTTATAAAATTATTACTTTGTTAATCAAGTGATGTTAGTCCAGTGGTAGTCGGGTTAAACCTTGAAACTTGCAGAAATGCAGGAGTTGAGAGGTCCCGGGTTCGACTACCAGCTGGGGCGATGATCACTTGGTCACTGCAGCCTCCGAAGGGGGTGGCTTACATGGTCTATGTGGTTGTGCGGGAATGCATGGGCCGGGGGGAGGGATTCAACCCCCTCGTCATCAAAAAAAAAGTTATTACTTTGTTTAGCCTTGAGGATGAGGAACACAATAAACAAAATCAAATTGGGGGAATGAATGAGAGAGTGATGAAGAAGGAAATGAATGAGGAGAAAGATGAAAACATGCTTTATAAAGGAAGGAATAAGGGCAAAATCGTCATAAATAAAATGTTTAAACCAACAAATTTGAAATTTGACGGAAATATGGCCTGAATTTGATATTGGGTGCAAAATATAACCTGAGCTATTAATTTGGGTGTAATTTAATAATAAAAAATTGACATGAGATTAAATTTAAAAAAGTGGATTAAACGTGGGTGTAATCGATAATTTATTCTTTTTTTTACCTGTAGTGGACGTCGGCTATAGACATGTTTACTGATTGTTGGAAGGATATAATGGGAGTATAGGTATGATTGTAATAATGGTAGTACATACCCTAAATGATCTAGATAGTTCGTAGGACACTATTGTAATGTCTACATCAATCAATTAATACTATATATTAAATCCAGAAACTAAGGGACTTCAATGTAATTAAAGAAAGTTATACAAGTTAATTATACTATATAGTTTAAAATTAATAGCACCATGTGATGGACCCGATTAAGGGATTTCAATGCAAATATTATATAGTTTAGGTTAAAATTAAATTATATAGAAGCTTGGTAATTTTCCTAAACATTTGTAAGAGACTAAAACATGTTCAATTTCCTTAAAATAAAATAATTAATTAAGGTCAATTTCTTTAAAATAAAATAGTTAATTAAGATGGTCAATTTCAAGGAGACTAAAAGAAAAAATATGTTTGGTAATTTTCCTAAATATTTATAGAAGACTAGAAGATGGTCAATTTTCTTAAAATAAAATAATTAATTTGTATAAACATGCAAACTTATGGTATTAATTATTATCATCATAAAATTATGTATTAATTAAAATCTATGCAATTTTATTAAACTTTATAGTTTATTAGATGTATAGATTATTATAGTTTATTCGATTGTATTTAATGCATAATCCTCTTAAAATTGCATACCTAAGTAGTAAAAGTAATTTCGGCAGTAAAGAAAAGAATTGTATTAACATTGGATATAGTTATATGATAGTAAACACTCATTTGAATAGTAAAAGTAACAATATTATCAACGAGATTAGTGGTGAAAGTGGTAGAAACAACAGGAGTAGTGAAATAATCAATATTAATGCGGCAATAGTGAAAGTAACAATAATTACGGCGGGAGTGGTGAAATTATCAATATTAATGCGGCCGTAGTGAAAGTAACAATAATTATGGCGGGAGTAGTGAAATGTTATTACTATTGTTTCATTAATAAGAGTAAAATATTAATAGCGGGGGTAATGAATTGTCCCAAAATTTATTTCCGTAATGGATATGTCATAGAAAAATATATTAATGATAAATTTATGGATTAGAACTTTAAGTAATTTTATTTAATGCAAACAAAATTAATGATAAGTAGAGGTAGTCCGGACGAAGCCGGACACCAATAGTAGAGTATTAATTGTATAGGCCGAGTTACGTAAGCGATAAACTAGATGATCAAGAATGTGGGGCGAGTCAAGCCCACCTTTTCTCGAGTGTGGGTTGGGTTTGTTTTAAATGAATAAGGAATGGTGGGCGTGTTAATTGTTTAAACCATGTATGCATATAATGCATGGCTGCCTGCCTTGAACATTCCCTTTTCTTAATTCTACATTTCTACTACGTCATGGATATGGTCACCCCTTTTTTATTACTCCCTCTATCAACCGTCCCTGTCCACACTTTTAAGGTGCATTTAATCATTGTCCAGTGTGTTGTGTCTAGGGATGGCCATGGTGGGATATGGATGGGGTGGAGCCATATCCACATTCATATCCATTTAATTTATGGTCATCCATATCTCACCCTCATCCATTTAATATTTTTTCATCCATTCATATTCATATCCACTGAGTGGAGCGGGTACCCGTTGAATATTTTTTCAGCTTATAAAATTTAAAGATAATATATCATAAAAAATTGTGGCGATAAAATTAAAAGGCATACATAATTCAAGTAACAATATGTGTTAGCAAATAGCAACCCAGTATATATCCAACAACAAAGTGTCTTTGCAAAGCAAGTGACCATACAAATACGTCACGCCAACTACAAAGAAACCACCAACGCATTATAGTATTGATTAAACTAACAAAAGTAAGTTACTCTCATTAGTGAAAGTAACAATATCCACATAAACACAAGTTTTACTTTTTCTAAATAACAGTATGATATTAAAATTAAGTAAAATTTATGATAAAAAAAAATATACTTTTGAAGGGAAATCATTAATGACCTAAATAATTATTAACTTGATAAAAAATTAATTATAAATATTAATTTCGGATATCCACAGGGTGGTTAAGCGGGTGAGAGACGATAATCCATATCCCACCCTAAATTCACCCATATCCATATCCTACCCTAAATTCGAAAAAAATTCGTCATCCATATCCCACCCATTTAATTTCGGGTGGATGGATATCCACAGGGTAAGGATGAGACTGTCATCCCTAGTTGTGTCATGTGTGTGTCTGAGCAAAATTATATGATACGGTTTTATTATACGTATCTGATACGCTATACGAATTTAATTATACAGAATTCCGGATATCCGATACGAATTTCCGGATAAACGATACGGTTCTTTAAAAACCATATCGGATAAGGATCGGCAAAATATGAAACCAGATATACGGTATCCGATACGGTTGTCTTTTTTCTAGAATAAAATATTAAAATATATACATAAATCACAAAATATCCAATATGTTGGTGATTAAATCTTATTGTTACCAAACTTTATAAGTTATTTACTCTTATAACTTTGTAAAACACTTTTGAGTTATTAAAAAACCCAATAATGACACAGAGAAAAGAAAAAAATATATTAAATTATATAAGTGAGGCTAAAAACCGGATACCGGACATACAGTTTCCGGATATACGGAAAAACCAGATATACGGTTTCCGGATATAAGGAAAAACCGTATCGGATAAGGATACTAAAAATGAGATTTAAAAAACCGGATATCCGATACGGTTTCCAAAACCGTATCGGATATCGGTTTTGCTAACCCCTACATGTGTGTACCTCCTTTTTCTTTTGTTTTGAGATTTAAATCAAAATTGTGTATGTCTTGAGTATTATCCTCACATAACACTATTTATACGCAAAATCTCACTTTAGACAAACCCTATTTGTCTAAACTCTAAAGTTTTAAACAGGTTAAATATATCATCACTTTGATAATAAGACAAACAATAAGTGCGATGATGGGGGTTGTCTTATCATGTAAGCGGTGACATATTTAACCCCTCTACAATAAGACTAATTGCTATCTAGAATGGTAATTCATATACAGTCTAGGGCCCATTGAACATGATACAGGTTTGGCACCGCGCAGTACGGTACAACACGCCATGTGGCGTGGGTCGTGTCTGGGCCGATGTTAAAATCTTCCTTATTTTCTAATAACCTCGATCTTTTATAACATCAACTCTCTTGTAATACGGTCATATATTAGACTAGTATAGATCTCGCGCAATGTATAGACGTTATTGATAAGGTTTTTCCTTTTCAGTGTATTATTTATTTATCCTAAATTGATGCCTTGGGAAATCTCTTCTTTAATCGCCGATATTAGGGTCGAATTTTGTTCTTTTGCGGAAGTGAATATACTCATTGTTTCCGTGGGGCCAATAAATTAGCTGACTTTATGGCCAGTTGAGGCATTCATGTCCTTCTTTGAGGTGGATTGAAAGTAAAGCTGGAAAGTCTGACCCGACCTGATAGAACCCAAGAATTTTACAAACCGAAACCGACATGACACGACCCGTAACTAGACACGATTCAATTATCAGTGACCCAAACCCGACCCGAGATTGACCTGATTAAATTGATGAACCGACAATTATTATGCTTAATATTGATCAAAATGAAAGTGATAGAGTGTTTAAATTGATACGTTTGACCTACCAATAAAGTAATTAAAACAAATAATGGTCAAAAATCTAAATTTAATGGTCAAAAATTTAATTAATGCGATAAAGTAACCTTGCCCGATAATGACCCCACCAAAATCCGGCCCGACAGTACGATACATCATTTGACCCTAAACGACCCGACAATGACCCAACCCGAATCCGACTCGGCCCAAAAGGCAGGCTGACCCGATATGACCTGATTGCCACCTCTAGTTAAAAGTCATTGATTCTCACTCTCCTCCCTCATCCGGAAGAATGAGATATGTTGGTCCTACTCGAGGGGATCAACCTAGTTTTCTTTCATAATAGAAAAGGGGGTTTAATATATTTTTCTTTGTATGAAAGGAGAAGGGCAGAGTCGGCAAAACTCGGACATTTTGTGTAGGATCTAGGACCTGTCTGACAAACGGCAGAAGCAGAATCATAATAGCGGATAACGTTAGCAGAATACGACTAGCAGATTTTAGTAGCAGGTTTGACTATCAAATTAAATTAGCAGGTTAAGAAAGTGTGTTTGGTAAATTGTTTCGTGTATAAATTGAATGTGCTAATACAATAATATATATGTTGCTACGAGCAGAATATTCAAAAGTAGTAGATTTCGACCAATATGCTATCAGAATATGCTGTTTACCAAACAAATGAAAAAAGTAGATTGATTGGTCAACCTACTAATTAGGACGGAATCTACTAATTTTACTCAATATGTTGTTTACCAAACATGGGTCTAGTAAAATGTGTGCGGGAAATAGCAAATCCAAATAAATATTACTCCCTCCGATCCAGACAGATGTTAACAGTTACCTAAAATGGACGATCTACACCAATGGTAACATACCATATTTAACCTGAAAAATGACTAAATTACCCTTACATCCACTACCCATTTAGAACTTTACCATCCACTCACACACTCACCAACTACCCATTTAATCCACCAAAACCCAATTAATACCCCATCCATATCCTAATCTACCCACAATCAATTACCCACCCATTACCTAACCCTTCCCTCCAAAACCCTAATCATCCTAACATTTCAACCGTCTCACTCGTATTCTAAAATCCTCTCCCTCTCTCTTCCCTCTCTATCTTCATCTTCAACCTCCAGCCGTTTTTATCATCTTCATCGTCCCTAACCTGCATCATCTTCATTTATCCGCCATATCTGCTCCTCTCTATTTGAATATCTCGCCATCTCTCTTACCTATCTACTCCGTATTAACCTCTCTCCATCTAGAAACTTCTCCCTCTCTGTAAACCGTAAAATTTTGTTCTTTTTTTTTTTGCGATGGATGGTCATGGATCTGCTTGTGTAACAGCCCCACTTACCAAGGAGCCTTAACAAGATCTTCCCTAATAAGTAAGGGCGTTACCATCTCGGTTGCCCGAGGTAAGTATATCAAATAGACCATAAAAGAACAATTAATAATAATCTCTTTAGAACTTACAACGGAAACAAAAGTAGAACAACTCCACTATGACAACATAAGAAAATACAACTGGTGAAACTACTATCGTCCAACGACCGACTCTATGTCATGCGACCTTTCCAACCCAGCAGCTACATCGAGACAACAATCATAGCAACCTGAAAAGTCTCACTGCTCACCATTTGCCGGAAATATCAAATGGATTACCGTAGACACAGACAAAAGAAGAAACACAACAAACACACCACACAAGTCAGTAACAGGATATATCAACGGTAAAACAAAGCAATCCAATGGAACAGTACAAATCATGTCCACCGACTCCGAACCCCATCACACCAAGTCCATAGTATCCAATGGTTCCCATCGCAATAGGTACCCCGCACCGCCAGTGGGAGACCGCAGCCTTGCCACCTAAGCCCCGCTCATCGCTACGAACGAACCCAGATCATTAATGTGAACATCCCCTTGTGACGGGAGCCATAAGGGGCGAACATGAGGGTGAAGACCATCTCCAGTCAATGGCTCCACAATCCAATACCAGAACTGCCGATACACCGCCACACCATAAACACAACACGATACTCGAATTCAACCAATATAACATCCACAATATAGACTAACACAACGACAAACAATTAATCAAACAATAACTGAAATTGAGCAGGGAAACCCTGCCTTTTCGCTACTCCATAGAAATGCATCACTCACATCATGCCTAGCAAGAATCCACATCATACCCTAAAACAACGATTATGTCCTATTACTAAACTATTAAGATTGACTAAATGATAAATGAATACCCACAAACTCACCTTGAAGAATAATCTGATGCCGACGGCGGCGACGATATGACTTGATGACTCCATGCATAAGCTATCTCCCTCCCCGGATTAGAGTTCAAGGTTAACTCAGGATTGAGTAGTGAGAGAAGGGAGTATTGAGAAAGAGAGAGTTAGGTGACAAGGGTAAAGTCGTGTCCCCTAAATCAAAGTAATCTTAATTTGGTACTAACTAATAGTCAGCGATAAGTAAGGGTATCGTATCCACATAGAGGCGGTAATAGTCTAGTTTGCTAATTTTTTAGTTCGTCTTAAAGTAACAATTTTACTGAAGGTTGGTTGGCTGATTTCTATAACTAATTGCAAAGTAAATAAAAGTGAATTCAATAATATTAAAAGGTCTAGGGATTTGGTTCATTAGGTATGTTATCAGGGGGTTTGATTTAACTAATTAACAGAGCAATTATGTTGTTTAAGGTTATATGTCCGGTCGGTACTATATACCCTTTAGATCTAAACTTAACATGCAGTCGCTATAATTAAGCTAGTATATTCAATTGTCGTAGCCTATATTAGTCTTAATCCGGTCTGCAATAATTCTAATATGCAAGGCTAATTAACTAATCCTGGTCAGCAATTAAATAATTAGATTTAAGATAACAATCGAACAACAACTAAAAGCGATTTAACTATTAATTCATTAATTAAACCCTCTTCTAACAACCTAGATCCCCTTTCACCCTAGATGAATAAATTAGCTACTCATACTAATAACAATAACAACAATAAGATAGACGGAAAACAGAATTGAAAACATGCAAAAGATGAATAACAAAACAATGACGAAACTAGAACTTGAATTAACGAAGAAGATTAATAATACCGTAAGTAGCAAGGTAGATCTGAAACAATGCATAAAATAAAGTATTCTAAGAGTTCTTGGCGGAATAAAAGCGTAACCTAATTAATGTTTACGAACTTCCTATTTATATTACAAATAAACCGACTTAAGGAAGTTTCGTGGAAAGCAGGAAATAGGAAACACTCGATCGAGTATTGGGACACTCGATCGAGTATTTAACCATCGCGACTTGATCGAGTCTTCAGACACTCGATCGAGTATTCTCAGTCTTTAGCCTTTCTTTGTGTCCTTTCTTCGTGTTTCCTTCTCGATCTTTGTGCTAATCCTTTCGTGCTCCGTCTTGTCGACTCCGCGGTGCTCCATATTCATCATTTACTCCACGAATGTATCCAATCTGCATTAAAATACCAAAAGGCGGGAGTATCGATATTTCTAATATAAATGGCATATAAACAACATACTATAGCACAAAACCATCTCAAAACAACTAAAGGGGAGGCATATAAATGTATATAAATATGACTCATCATTAGGTTTAGAAATGCTGAAACATATCGTGGAAATGATTTAAGTCGTAACCTCTGCGTTATATAATAACACGCTGTCAAATGCGTACTCGGTCGGGTGTGGAGCATACTCGGCCGAGTACACTTCACTCGGTGTAGTACCAAAGCTACTCGACCGAGTGACCCTTACTAAGTCGAGTATTCAGTCAAGAATGTGATATAACTCCCTCTTCCATCTCTACTAAGGGTCTCACATGGTCAGTAAGTCGTCAACGGGTCCCTAACAGGACGGGTATTACATCTTGTTCCTCTGGTTATTTAAACTGCACACTTAATCGTTTCAAACTTGGGTTATATTGCTGTGAAAATTGCTTTGTTAGTGACAAAAGTTGTCCAGATTCTGCTCCTGCTCATCTGGTACCTGACACTTTTTAATCAAATGATTTGGGTACTAAGGTTGAGGAAAGTAATAACGAATATATTGTGCCAAACACCCCTAAAGATAAAATTGAAGATGAAGAGTCACCGAGCTCAAAGAGATTCAGGTTGTTTGGTCAGAGATTTCTTGCTAAACGCAAAATCTGTCTTGAAAAGGAACGTCTTGAGCAGGAAGGTTTAATTCTAAAACTCTTGCTTAAGATTTATTTATGCAATTTGTGTCTGATTGTTTTGTTGTTGTTGTTCATGGGTTACTATCTACTTTCAGGTTCATTGATTACATCTAAAACTCTTGCTTTCAGATTGTTTGATGACTTTATTTCTGGTTTTATTTTGGTTGTATACAAATTGTGTCTGATTGTTTTGTTGTTAATAGCATGGCTTTATTGGTTTTTTTTTCTGCAAATTGTGTCTCCTTATTTCGGGTCTTAGTTTGTTTAATTACTCTAAAACTCTATAGATCCTGCAAATAATGAATTTTTGTTGTTAAGAGCATGGCTTGTTTTGTTGTTAATAGCATGACTTAATTTAATGTCTTAATTAGTTTTATTTATAAAAATAATGAATTTTTAGGACATCTTGCTTTTTCAGGTAATTTTTAGGACATCTACAAATTGATTGTATACAAATTGATTATATACATCTAATCAATGAATAGATGTTGTTGTTTGTGGTCTTGGTTGAATTTTTAGGACATCTTGGTGTTGATGTTTATACTGGTGTCTTTTGTGAATCTCATGTTGTTTGTTGTGTCACCTAGTGATGACTTCTTTGAGGGTACTTGCTGCGAATTGTGTCTTACCTCAATATTGAAATAAAGATTTGTAGTAACCACAGGCCTAGTTTTTTGAAAGAGGCTAAATATTGACCATTTAATGCCACCCTATTCTAAGTTTGTAGTTGCATATAATCACCACTTCATGCCGCCCCAATCTTAGATTGGTTAAGAAGGCATGAAGTGGAACCATTTAAAAGCTTAATGTTAAGAGGGTTTTTATTCCATGAGAGCTTCAGTGTTGCTGCCATTTTCTGTTGCTGTTAATTGGTGTTGTTCCTTTTCTGATGCAATGAAGCATTTTGTGAGATTCAAACTTCAAATTACTTGGGTCTGACCACATGTTTAAATGCTTATTGTATGCCACCCCAATTCTAGATTGGTTAAGAAGGCATTCAATGACCATATTAAAGCTTAATGATGAGAGGCTAATTAGTCCAGAGAGCTTGAGTGTTGCTGCCATTTGATGTTGCTATTAATTGTTGTTGTTCCTTTGTTCACTCAATGAAGCATTCTGTGAGAGTGAAACTGTTAACCCCCGCGATAAACCTAACATAAAACTAGAAAAATGCAGCAAAAAAAACATGACATTTTTAAAAACTTTGATATTGAAAACCGCGGAGTCACTATACAAACAAGAAAGTTGAGTTTTAAAAAAAGCTTTTATACAAAATACAACTTATCAAGATGAGCGGGGTCTTAATCCCTAAATAAAACTCAAATATAAAAACTATGTACAATTCTAAATTACAACGAGGAAGGTCAATCATTGTAAGTACAACGCTCACTAGCTAGCTCACATGTCTTCACCCCCAAGAAGCAGCACTATCACCTGTCATTCATGTAAACATGGAAGCCACAGTCAGTGGGGAGTAACTCAAGCTTCTCCCAGCCAAATTATATCAAAATGAACATAACAAAGAACTCAAATAAGGCAAGGCATAATAAATATAGGATACAATTCACTTGAACAAATAAGTATGGGATCATTCATGTTAGAATAATAAGAGGAAGCAAGATAGAATAGCAAATGAGCATGTCATAGGCATATTTAAATAAGTGAAGTAAAGGAAAGAACATAGATACGGTTAGTTAATCACAAGCACGAATTCCAATGAAATGAGACATATGCAACTATCCATATTACACAAGACTAGTACTTAAGTCATCTGAGATAGATAAACGAGTAGTCAATCATCGCAATACATATAGATGAAGACCATAACCATTACTTTGGAAATCTTCTAACAAACATTGCACGGGACGCGGCTATTAACGTCACATGCGCACTCATGGCTTCCATCTCACCATAAGAACGGATGAGGGCATCAATGTAACACCCGCGAATTTTCCATTTTGACATTTATAATTTAATTAACCATTCTATTACTTTATTTATATTTTTAAATTGCTTAATTTAATCAATTATATTTTTAAGGCTTAATTTATATAAAAATATGTATATTTAGTCGGATAGTAATAATAATGATAATAATAATAATAATAATAATAATAATTTTTGTCTTAAATTATAGTAGACTTGAAATGTATTCCTGTCTAGCAAAAGACCGTCACATTTCACTTTTGAACCTAAGTTAATTGTGGACCAACCAAAAATCGACAACACACACCACTCACTTTACACTCTATACTTAAATACAGTAATCTTTTCTTTGTTCACTCAACCCCATAACCCCACCCGCCTAATTCCTTCCTTACTCCATCTTCATACGATATACAGAACAAACACAACATAGAAACTCCATTAATGCTTCACCTTCGATCCTAGATTTCTCCTCCGTTTCTCGACCGTTTTAGCTAATTCTTGCGCCATTCTCTTCCCCTTTCCGTCCTTCATATTTCTAGGTAAGAAAGTTCCACTCTTGTGTGAGTTTATAAAATGGTCATCTTAAAGACAACTCGGTTTTTGTCTTAAACAACTCGTTTCTTGCTTCTAGGTGAAGAGTTTGAAGACCCGGAGGTAGACTCGTGCTTTGTGGACCATTCACTTGAAGATTAGAGGGCTTTCGAGATAACAATGATCGGTTACTCGACAAAAATGTCGAAATTTCGTCATATGGGTCGTTTTACATGCTCTTGTGTGATAAAGTTTGGTTCTTTATGCTTTTCTCATATGACTGGTTGAATGTGTCGGAATAATACTCGACTTGTATGCTTACTTGAGGTATTTTAGTGTCTTGTGCTTTATATGACGAATTTCCGTCTCAATGCGCTCTTAATCTGGACTATTTTGGAATGGTTTATGTGGTCTTTCGGGACTGTTTTTCAGCTTGCTTTATACATGTGAATTTCCGTCTTAATCTTGTCTCAAATGTTGTCTTAGTATGGTTCATCTTTGGACTGTTTTTATGCGTGAAAATAGAGTAATATGGGACGGTTTTATACTCTGTCTTGGGTAGTCGTAATGAGGGATTGTATGGACTATTTTGGACAGTCGAAAGTGGTGGTTGTGGGCAGTCAAAAGGGTGGTTGTATGGGACTATCCACGGCCTACTCGGGGCCTGCTGTAAGGCATGTTTGGTGGCCTGTCACGGCCTGGTTTGGGCTCTGTTTTTGGCGGTCTTTTTGCAGGTTGTTCATGGACTGTTGTGGGACTGTTTTAGCCATGAAAAGGGTCTTACCGTGGGGGTTGGGCTGGGCTGGCCATGGGTGTTATGGCGGTGATCATGGCCGTGAATGGTGATGGCTTAGCCTTAACCATGACTTGATGGTTGGGTATTGGTTGTTAAGTTTAGCTTGTTTCCATTTCCGTCTCAAACATATATATAAATCCATGTGTATTTGCTTTGTTACGCATTTAACCGTTTTGCAATTTAGATGGGTTGTTGTGGCCGTGTTTGGATCGTGCCCGTGGTGGTGTTGGCCTCGACAAGGGCTGACCGTGGAGGCTGGGCTAGGTTGGCCGTTGGTGATGGCCACGGTGGGGGTTGGACGTACATGGTGTTGGCCATGGTTGCTTGGCATGACTTTATACTTTCCTTCCATCATTTCTTCCTTGTTTCATGCTTATCATATGTCTTACAATTAAGCTTGTCATACTTGGTTAATAGTTTACTCTTGAATTATAGTGTTTGTTTTTGGGATGGGTTATGGCTTGAGTATTTACGCTCCTTTCCGTGTTGACATACTACCAATTGTTCATGCCTAATTGTTTTCATCTATTCAAATGTCTTATATCAAAATGAGGGGAATATTTATTCATGCTTTGTTAGTAATATAAATGATTTATCTTGCATTTGGGTTATCTATATTTCACCTCTTGTTTTGCTTAATATAAATGATTAATTTACATTTATTTACATTTTTATTCAAGTGACAAGTATTTAAGAAATGAGTTAATAATTCATGTTTATGAGTATAAATTGGTTTGGAATGCCTTACTTGGATTATTATTTGCACATTACGTTTTTTCTTCCCGTTCCAAATTGAATCATGCCTTTTTGAATATTTGTTTGGTTGAGTCGTATTCTTATGAAATGCCATAATGTTATGCCTTACTGCTTGACTTATCTTTACGCCCTACTTGTGCCGATCTGCCAAATATGGGTTTAACTCATTTCTTCCGCCTCTTTTGGACCGTTCTGCTGAATGTGGGTACTCGACTTTCGATCTGTCGTTCGAGTCTTGGATGCGGATTGTCCTGCCGCATGTCGAATCGGGAACTGTTCTGTCCCGAGGGTCTGGCCAGATTTAGACTAGGACTGAGTCATTGTGATCTTTATTGTCGTCCTACCAGGGGAATTATATTTAATGAGTAGTAAAGTTCTTGCTTGGTTATAGTTATTGACATATGTCATTCAAGGCAAGAGTTACGTCTTATATTGTTTGGATATAAGAGTCTTTGTCCTATCGGATACTAGAGGTGAGATGCAAGCCTTATAGTTGCGATATGATTGCCGGGATTGATGCTCTCATCCGTTCTTATGGTGAGATGCAAGCCATAAGTATGAATGTGATATTAGTAGCCACGTCTCGTGCAATGTTTGTTAAAAGGTTTTCAAAGTAATGGCTATAGTTTCCATTCATGTATTTTGTATTGATTGATCCCTTACTTACCTACTTCATATGATTCGAATCGTAATCTCATATCTATGTCATATTTCCTTGAGATGCGTGCTTTTGTCTAAATGACCGTATTCTTGCCTTTCATATTATTTAATTATCTCACATGAATAGTTTAGTCTTTATTATGCTAATATTGATCTATCTTATTCCCTCTCATTTAATTGTCATGTTTAAATATAGATTTTGATGTTCATGTCATTTGTAGTTATCTTACATGATTTACCTGTTTGAGTTCTTTGTTATGTTTGTTTCGATAATTTGTGGCTGGGAGAACCTTGAGTTACTCCCCATTGACTGTGGCTTTACATGAATGACAAGTTTGTGAAGATGCATTTGTGGAATTTAGACGTGTGAGCTAGCGAGCACCTTGGATTAGTAGCCTGTTTACTAGGATTGCTTAGACTCACCCTTTATCGTCCTGTCATTCGAGGGATATATTTTCCCTATTTTTGACTATCATGTTTGTATAAACCTAATGTCTTTTCCGCATACTTTAACTGTGTTGGAGGTTTTATTGAACTCGCGTTTTAAACATTAAAAAGTTTCAAAAATTTCCTAAAATTCCGCATTTTTATTATTGTATTTTCTTAGCAATTTTGCGGGGGTTCACAATCAATTCCGGCAATCATATCGCAACTAGAAGGCTTGCCTCTCACCTCTAGTGTCCGATAGGACCAAGTCTCTCACATTCAACCACATAAGACGTAAACTCTCGTGTAGAAAGACATATGTCAATGACCATAACCAAGCAAGACATTTACTTCTCTTAGACTCAATTTTCCCCGGGTAGGACTACGATAATAATACGGTCCTAGTCTAAACCTGGCCAGGCTCTCGGAATAAATATTTTCCGATTCAACATACAACAGAATAGCCCATATCCAAGACTCGATGACAGAACAGAAATCGAGTACCCCAATCGCTAGAACAGCATGAAAGTGGCGGAAAAGACTAAGATAAAACTCACTTGCCAGAACAGCACAAGTGGGCCAAACCCGTACTTGCCAGAACAGCACAAGAAGGGCGTAAATTTAAGTCAAGTAAGAAGGTATAACACAAGTTTCCATTATGTTATCGTGAAATTGTTTCACAACTATCCTTTAAATGCTATTGATAATAATATGCTCCCTCCGTTTTCTTATGTTTTTGTTTTTCGTTGTAACACTTTGACTTTTAATTTGACAAAAATATAATAATCTAAAAAATTTAAAAATTACACCATTAAATTACTTATGAAAAGAGCTTTCATATGAGTATATATATCATGATATTTTTGTTATATATTTTAAGAGAAAGAGAAAAGTGAATGACTAAAAAAATAAAAATGACATATGTAAAAGGACAGAGGGAGTATTAGAAATAGCAATTTAGTCCGCAATAGGTAGAAATTTGCCAACATAGACAATATTATTATGCACAAATTGAACATGATAAACAGGGCTGTTACAATTCTTTGTAAAGACTAAAGACTTTTTCTAGAGAATAGTCGTGAAATCCTTATATATATATATATATATATATATATATATATATATATATATATATATATATATATATATAGAGAGAGAGAGAGAGAGAGAGAGAGAGAGAGAGAGAGAGAGAGAGAGAGAGAGAGAGAGAGAGAGAGAGAGAGAGAGAGAGAGAGAGAGAGACAAGTTCTTATAAGTCCCTTATATTAATTGAGTCCTTAAGTCTTTACTAGAGCCTTTGGATTAGCTAAATGGACCATGTAGATTTGCTTGCTTTATAGGCTTATTAGGCGTGAAAAAAAAAGGAAATAGGTTGAGAAGGAGAGAGAGTGTGTGTGTCAGGGAGATTGCTATTACCCACTGTATACACACACATTAATATGCAGACTTGTTCAACTACCTTCCTCAACACAATACTACACAAACCCCACCAAAACACAATTTTAAAAACCTCATCCCAGTTATGCATCCTTCCTGGCGATAATTTTTAACAAATAAATATCTTACTTTCTTCCTTTTATCATCTTCCATCATTACATTAAGAGGACAACGAAGATGTACTTCGAACAACAACAAGTAGCCAAAGAACAAGACCGTATTCCAACATCAACAATGACTGATTTGCAGATGATTCCATTTATCGATGGTAATTATTGGATCTTTTATTCATTTGTTTTATTCAACGTTAAATATTCATTACTTTGTTTTTTTTCCAAAGAAATTAGGTTAAATATCAACAGTAGCTTAAATATGAGAAGTCTATGTAATTTAGGTTATTTTTAAGCTCGTTTTTTATTATTTGAAATCTCTAAATTCACGATATAACATGAGTGAGTTCAACATGAACTCTATCAAGTTCAACCTTTAAACAATTACTTTTTTCCTAGTTAAGGTTATAGTTGAAATTACACTTATCCACGTTGGAATTATTTTTTTCGTAGAAAAAATTACAGTTGTTTGTAGTCTTTTAAAATTACAGTTTTTGTTATTAATAAGACAGTCAACATAATAATCATAAAGTTACAGTTAAATGACTGCGTGAACAAAAATAATGTGTAACTGTAACAGACAAAAGTGTAATACTGACGGACGAAAGTGTAATTTCAGAAATAAAAAAGTGTAACTGTAAAAGTGATCATGGTAATTGTAACAAACAAAAGTGTAATTGCAGAACGAGATAATGAACTGTAAAGTGTAATTTCAGAATGAAATAAAAAACTGTAATTGTAATTGGAGAAAGTATAATTTTAACAAACAAAAGTGTAATTTCAGACTGAAATAAAAAAGTGTAACTGTAAAAGTGAACATGGTAATTGTAACAAACAAAAGTGTAATTGCAGAACGAGATAATGAACTGTAAAGTGTAATTTCAGAATGAAATAAAAAACTGTAATTGTAATTGGAGAAAGTATAATTTTAACAAACAAAAGTGTAATTTCAGACTGAAATAAAAAAGTGTAACTGTAAAAGTGAACATGGTTGTGGACAAGGCCCTCGGGAACTGCGTCCGTGGGATCCACACCAGGCATAATCGACTCGAGGTTCTTTCGAATCGAATTAAGACAAATTAGAGTCGCCACCAAGTTTTTTGGGAACTTGGAACCGTTCAAGTCAACTTTACACCTTTCATCGAAAAGCATAAAGCCAATCGACTACGAGTGATTAAAGATAAAGACTTGTACCCTATATCACTCGATTTGAATGACTCTCGTAATCCAATGGTATTTAGACGGATCCACAAACCATAGATCTTGAGTAAGGGGTGAGGGTACGTGTTGGGAAGCCCATAAGGACACCCAACCCCGCCCGTCGATAACGGCCTCTACTAAGTCAAGCGTCGGATTTCAAACAAGGTCATAGCTACTACGATGTATGATATGCAAACGTTGTTTTAACCCTATCATGTGACAACAATTTCTATGTCGTTTTAGATGCAACTAAACTAACTTTGTCAAAGTTGTAATTTAGCATGTGGGTTGATTGATCTAACAACATACAAAGCAAACAAGGCTTAAGGGGAATGGGGGAGCCGTTGGGATCTACCTATTACAAACCAGGCATTTCATGCCGACACAACAACAAATTAAAGATACAACTCGATCTAAATACAAATGCTACATACAAAACAATACACGACAACACACACGGCCATTTGGCCTAGAAAACCGTGCACATGAGGGGTGGCCCACGGCTCACATGACCCACGGCCTTGGGTCACTCCTCGTAATGCGTGCTCGCGCTTAATCTCATCGAATTAAACATGGGGCTACGCACCAAAGCATGCATTAGCATAAACCGGGCCATGTTGCTTTAGACAACATGCGGTTTACTACGCTCCTACAAGCATTGGGGAACAACCGTCTAACCAAACAAGACCAAGGTTTTTTGAAGAGGTTTTGACTCAAAAGAAGTAAAACAAACTCGAAAATTACAACTCGATAAACAAACGATAAATTACAAGCTAACAAACGACAAAGAACAAAAGGCAAAAAACAAGCGAGACAAAGAAAGCCGTGGCTAACCCCACGGCCTAAAGCCACGGCCCAAACCAACGGCCAAGATAAGGTCAACCTAGTTCCTAAGTTAAGTTCATTGGTTAGATCGAATGTTTGCGAAAAGGGATAGGAAACAAGTTAGAAAACGAGTTAGAAACAAAGTTGATTGATCATCGCGCAAAGTATGTTATTCTACACGGCCTAAAGGTCCAATTAGGTCAGATATCATAAGATTAACGCTTACTCGTCGAGTGTTAATAGGAAGGTGCTAATCACGCACTCCTATGCTAGCGAGAAATCAAGTGATAAGAAAGATGCGTTCAATTATTTACAGAATTGTTAGTTGATTTTTAAAGCTATGTCGATGCATCCTAATGTGTCTAATTAGGTTATTAAATTAATTTAAAGTCATCTAAATACGTCATAGGTTAACAACCAGAGGTTAAACTAACATACAACGGGTCCTAGGGCATGTCGATTTGGCCGAAACAATAAGGGGGTCGAAAGCGAAGAGCGAAGTTAGAAACTTGTTTTATTTATGCCCTACCTTGAACACGAGGATATGTAAATGAGACGGGGGTGTACGACCGACAGAAGTAGCGGTTTCTTTTCCCATCTCAAGTCAACGCGGGTGTTCATGGTGGTACTTTAACTCATACTCGGACTAACTAGTTTCATAGTTAATTAGAACAAACAATAAACAAAACGAAAACAAACAAAAATAAGACAATAAAAAAACAAGCATAAAACAAAAGAAATAAAAGGGAAAAGAGGAGGATTTGATGCACCCTCAACCTACATGTATCGTTGACACCGTCTTGGGTCGTAATCGATGGTAGATTTTATCTCGAGAGGCCGTCGTCGACGAAGAATAAAGCAAACACGCGTTTTGGAAACTTTCTGGACAGCGATTTTCAAACGATGATATCTCCCTCGTTTCACGACGAAAATTCGATTTAAAAGATGTTTTGGAAACTAGAAAGAGAGGAGAACAGGGATCTTAAAGCAACCCCTGCTCGTTTTAGGTTATTGGGCACGAAAAACGAGCACAAACAGAACTGGACAGACAAGAAGAAACCGCGAAGACAGAGTGTTATTTCACTCTGTTTTTCGAGGGATTTCGTGTACTCTCAAGGGCAATTTGGCTCGTAATTCTTTGTCTAATGTGTAGATGGATGTTATGTGGTTAATTAGGAACAAGAAACTCGAGTTTTTATGGAGGTTTGATGGAGGAACGAGTGGGTTTTCGAAGAGGACACACAAACAGTTTCAGTTTGTGTGTCGGTTTTGTTTAGGGTTTTTGGGAGGCAATTAGGGTTTGTTTCTGAGGTTTAAAGCTTGTGTGTGATGCTTGGATGTATGTAGAACTTAGAGGAATGAATGTATGGTGAAGGGGTGGTATTTATAAGGAGTTAAAATAGGTTAAAAGAGAGGGAGGGGCAATCGGGCTTCATCCCGTATGGCTGCTGTCCAGCAGCTTTTGTGAGGGTTTGAGGGGGGTTTTCTTGGTGATTAAGCTAAGATAATATGGGTAGGATACTAGGGTATGGGTAAGGTTAATGGGTACGGGTCTTGGTAGTGTTTGGAGCGGGTTTGGGCTCGCGAATTGGCTGCCAAAACAGGGGGGGCTGCATTGGTTGCGGGCTGCTTGTGAGGGGTTTGGGACGAGAATTTGGGCCGTGGTATGGGGGGTTCGAACAAGGGTGAATGGGTATTGGTCTAGGTTGGTTAATGTACTCGAGATTCGTGCCAATTCGCAAAGAAAACGGGCTCAGAAACCGAGCTAAAATCGAGCTCAAAAACAAGTGTTCAAAACGAGTTCTTCGCTTTTAAAATCGATTTTTCAAATCAACTAATAAATTAAAGTAAATGACTTTTCAAATCAAATATACTCATAAAATGATTTATCAAATCAAATATTTATTTTATTTTCAATAAAATAAACTCGGGAAAATAAATTCAAAATAAAATAAAATAAATTGAATTTACCTAAAAAAAACCATAATTTAAATATCATTTAAATTAACAAAATGAACTCACTTAAAAAAAAATTAATTTAAAATCATTTAAATTAATAAAATGAATTCACTTAAAAAAAACATTAATTTAAATATCATTTAAATTAATAAAATACTTTATCGACGACGCCCATTCTACCTCGTAAACGGGCTCCAAATAATGACAATGACAACTAAAGAATACATGTGTCCTATCATCATCGGGTGTTTGTCGGGTTCTCTATAAATTCCAATATCGACGGATACGGGTATCTACAATGGTAATTGTAACAAACAAAAGTGTAATTGCAAAAAGAAATAATGAACTGTAAAGTGTAAATTCAGTACGAAATAAAGAAGTGTAACTGTAATGAAAAAAAGTATAATTTTAACAAACAAAAGTGTAATTTCAGTACAAAATAAAGAAGTGTAACTGTAATGGTAAAAGTATAATTTTAACAAACAAAAGTGTAATTTTAGCAAATAAATGGGTTACTTTAACATGTTATGAAATGTGTATCTGTAACCCAAATAAAGTGTACCTCTAAGCACTGTTGAATACAGTTGTTAATCAATGGACTATTGCCAGATACAATTGAGCACAATGGAAAACGAAAGCCGAACGAGGAAGAATTTTGCAGGGACGTTGAAGAAAAGTTTACCCCATATGTTGGGCAGGAATTTCTGGAAATCCAGGAGGCAGTGACATTTTATAAGATTTATGCTGTTGCTTGTGGTTTTGATGTGCGGAAATACACGACAAAGAGAGGCGTGGCTGTAACACCCCCATACTCCAAGTGCCTTACCAGGACCACTTAAGGCATGGAAGTGCTACCATCTCGGTTTCCTGAGGCAATGATAATCAAATGACAATAACGAAACATAATTTAAATAGTAATAAAGTTTAAAGTGATTATAATTCCAAATCCAAACTGACCAAAAGTACAATACATGTCCTCAAAACCAAATGTCTCAAACTACTAAAGTACGACAGCGGAAGACTCTAATCAGCTCGTGGTGACACATCCCAGCCAGCCCAAATGCCTCTAATCAAACCTGCTCAACAACTGCTCACCATCCCCGAATGGATCACCACAGTTTTTAAAACAATTAAACGGGGTCAGTACTAATTACACAATACAATCACGATAAGACAAATACCAAACAGCTCAATCGTCACATCAAACTTCAATCTCCATAATCAATCTCTACACAACTAACTACACACTAAAGTGTGTAGTCCTGCTAGAGTACCCATCGCAACAAGTACTCCACACCGCCAGTGGGGAACCGCAGCCGTTCCCACCTAAGCCCCGCTCATCTCCATCGAACGATAGACCCAAGTCCATTAATGTGCACATCCCTTCTGTGGCGGGTTCCACAGAAGGCGAATCAAGAGCGTGAAACCACTCCCGCAAGTGACTCCACTCAGCCAAGGACGCACCCCGAAGAACACAGACAGATAAACAGTATTCACAATACAACCTCAACAACCGTCTGAAACAATCAACAATATGAATTCACAACCGTCTAAATCAATCAACAATCACTAGCTACAGCACGATCACCACACACATCATGTAATTAATACTGAGTAGGGAAACCTTACCTGAAATGCAACACAAAAGCAGACGATCTAGCAGCTGTCCCAAAATCTCTCCTCTACGAACCCTCCTCCTATACATACAATCATACAATCACTACTAAAACAACATAATCATATAAAAACCCCCAATCCCAAAATTAGGGTTTAACCAACTTCAACCAAATGCTACAAAAACGGTATGTAGGACTTAGCCTTGACGCAAGGATCACTATGATGAAAAGAACAACGAAATCCAACCTCTCTTGCTCCGGGATTTGCCAATAATGCGAATGAGGAGAACAACGTAGTTTGCAATCTCTTTTTGAGTGTATTAGGTTTATAAAAGTGTTTAGGAAAGATAACGGCGTAATATATATACTAATTCGCATTATTAACAAAACCCATCAAAATATCACCCGATAACCATCTTACTCGATCGAGTAAGTAACATACTCGATCGAGTGCCGCTTACTCGATCGAGTGCCAAGGCTACTCGATCGAGTACCCTACAGGCAGAACACTGTTTCGTAAATCAAAACACACTTACTCGACAGAGTAAGCCCCACTCAATAGAGTACTCAGAGACTCATAAAACCGTAGTATTACAGTCTTCCCTTCTTAAAAAGAACTTCGTTCCCGAAGTTCAAACCACAACAAAACAAAAACGCACTAACACTCTCCCGACACAACAACAAAAGCAAAACTCAACATAAAGTTCCAAAACATACTCACCAAACCAAACTCGACCCGACTCAAACAACTACTAACTATAACAAAATTAACACAAAAGATGCAAAAACTCTTCGCGACCATCTGCTACCCCCCTAAAAGAAACAAGGTTTCGTCCCCGTAACCATACATACCTGATAAAAAAGGAACGGATATCGCTCTCTCATGGCCTCCTCCGCCTCCCATGTACCTTCCTCAACCTCATGATTAGACCAAAGAACCTTAAGCAACACTGTCTCTGTAACACTCTCATACTCCAAGTGCCTTACCAGGACCACTCAGGTATAAAGATGTTACCATCTCGGTTTTCCGAGGCAATGATAATCATAAGACAATAACGAAACAATGTTTAAATCGTATAAAGTTAAGTGAAAGATTACAATCCGAAAACCAAACTGATAAAATATGAATACATGTTCTCCAAAAACCAAATGTCTAAAAGCTAAACATAATGTCTGACAACAGCGGAAGACTCTTCTAACTGCAAGTGATGACTCATCCCAACTAGCCCATAAGCACCATATCAAACCTGCTCAACAACTGCTTACCATCCCCGAATGGATCACCACAGTTTTTAAAACAATAAATGGGGTCAGTACTAATCACACAATTTATATAATTCAACAACACAACAAACAACACAGCTCAATCGTCACAGATATACTCTGAACTCCATCACCAACTCCACAATACTGACTACACACTAAAGTGTGTAGCCCTGCCAGAGTGCTCATCGCAACAGGTCACTCCTCGCCACCAGTGGGGGACCGCAGCCGTTCCCACCTAAGCCCCGCTCATCTCTGTCGAGCGATAAACCCAAATCCATTAATGTGCACATCCCTTCTGTGGCGGGTTCCACAGAAGGCGAATAATGGGCGTAAAGCCACTCCCGCAAGTGACTCCACTCACCGGGGACGCACCCAAGAACACAGACAGATACAAACAATCACAACTACTAATCAGCAATCAAAACCAACAACCGTCACAATACTCGTATGATAACAGTCAACAATCACAAATCACCACCAACACATTATGGGACTAATACTGAGTAGGGAAACCCTACCTGGAATGCAATACAATCAGACGATCTCAACAGCTGTTATCAAAAAGCCTCCTCTATGAATCCTCCTCCTAACATAACATCACATATATCACTAACCACATAAAACTAACACAAATCCCCAATTCCCAAAATTAGGGTTTAACAAGACTTAATTAAATATAACAAATTCGGTACGTAGATCTTACCCTCGACGCAAGGATCACAAAAATGTAAAGAAAGATGAATTCCGACCTTCCAAGCTCCGGGATTTGTCAATAATGCGATGAATGCGAAGTACGTAGATTGAAATCTCTTTTGAAAGTAATTAGGTTTATAAAAGCGTATTATGACAGTGACGGAAGTGTTTATATATTAATTCGCATTATTAACAAAACCCGACAAAATATTACCCGTAAACCGGGCTACTCGATCGAGTAACTAACGTACTCGATCGAGTGCCGCCTACTCGATCGAGTGCCAAGGCTACTCGATCGAGTACCCTATAGGTCAGAAACTATTTTAAATCGCAAAACACCCTTACTCGACAGAGTAAGGCCCACTCGATAGAGTACCCAGAGACTCATAAAACCGTAGTATTACTGTCTTCCTTCCTTAAAAAGAATTTCGTCCCCGAAGTTCAAACCACAACAAAACAAAAAGATGTAAAAACTCTTAAAAAACATGTTACTAACCAAACTCAACCCGACTCAACCCATTACTAACCATACCGACACACACAAAAAGATCTAAAAACTCTTAAAAACTCTTTGCGATCATCTCCTACCCCCTAAAAGAAACAAGGTTACGTCCCCGTAACCATACATACCTGATCAAAAAGGAAAGGGTAACGCTCTCTCATGGCCTCCTCTGCCTCCCATGTAGCTTCCTCAGTCTCGTGATTAGACCAAAGAATTTTGAGCAAAACTGTCTCACCACTCCAAGTCTTCCTAACCTTCCGGTCAAGAATCTGCTTAGGCACCTCAAGATAGGACAAGGACTCATCTAGCTCTAAGCTCTATGCCTCTAACACATGTGACGGATCACTCACATACTTCCGCAGCTGAGATACATGAAATAAATTATGCACCCTCTCTAACGCAGCTGGTAAAGCCAAACGATAAGCGACCTCTCCAACCTGTTCTAAGATCTCATAAGGCCCTATGAACTTCTGACTCAGCTTGCCTTTCTTCCCAAATCTCATAACCCCACGCATAGGAGACACTTTCAGAAGAACCTTGTTCCCAACCTGAAACTCTATATCCCGGCGATGTAGATCTACATAACTCTTTTGTCTATCCTGAGCCGCTCTCATTCTTTCCTTGATCATCTTAATCTGCTCAACCATCTCATGTACCATCTTTGGTCCTAGAACTACTACCTCAGCACTGTCGTCCCAACAAATCGGACTCCTACATCTCCTCCCATATAAGGCCTCAAACGGTGCCATGCCAATACTAGTGTGATAGCTGTTGTTGTAAGAAAACTCTATCAAATCCAACCTCTGTTCCCAGCTACCACCAAAGTCCATCACACAAGCTCGTAACATATCCTCAAGAGTCTTGATTGTTCTATCAGTCCGACCGTCTGTCGCAAGATAAAATGTTGTACTCATCTTCAAAGTCGTTCCCAAAGATTCCTGCAACTCTTTCCAAAACTTTGAGATAAATCTCGCATCTCTGTCAGATACTATGTCCTTAGGAACTCCATGCAACTTTAGCACATTCTTCCGATAAGCCATAGCTAATTGTGCCTTAGTCCATGTATCTTTCATTGGCACAAAATGAGCTGACTTGGTCAGTCGATCCACTATTACCCATATCATGTTGTTACCCTGTTGACTCTTCGGAAAACCCACGATAAAATCCATAGCAATGGATTCCCACTTCCACTCAGGTACCTCTAAAGACTGAATCTTACCTTGTGGTCGTCGCTGTTCCCCTTTAACTCTCTGGCATGTCAAACAACGGGCCACAAACTCAGCTGTTTCTTTCTTCATCCCAGGCCACCAGAACGTGTTCTTTAAATCCTTGTATAGCTTGTCACCACCTGGGATGTACTGAATATGGTGTACAATGTGCCTCTGTCATGATTGTATTTTTCAGCTCCTCATCATTAGGGACACACCACCTCCCATCAATCCTCAAACTACAATCTGTATGAATAGAGAATCGAGACATTGTCCCTTTCTCTACTCCAGCTCTCCACTCAACTATCTTAGGATCCAACACCTGTTTACCTCGAATATCATCATAAAGATCAGGCTGCACTGTCAAATGTCCCATGGCATCCCCTCTCTGCATCATATGTATCCCAAACTTCCCCACCTTATCTCTCAACCTCATCAAAGATAAAGTTGTACACAAAGAATGTACACTCTTCCTACTCAAAGCATCTGCAACAACATTGGCTTTCCCTTCATGGTAGATAATATCCATGTTATAATCGCCAATCAGCTCCATCCACATCCTCTGTCTCATGTTCAACTCCTTTTGAGTGAAGATATACTTGAGACTCTTATGATCAGAAAATACCTTAAAGGTCGCCCCATAAAGGTAATGTCTCCAAATCTTGAGAGCAAACACCACTGCACCCAACTCTAGATCGTGTGTAGGATAGTTCTCCTCATAAGGCTTCAATTGCCTAGAAGCATAGGCAATCACTTTACCGTTCTGCATCAACACACACCCCAATCCATTCTTTGAGGCATCTGTATAAACCTCAAAGTTCTCAATCCCTTCAGGCAATGCTAAGATAAGAGCTGTGGTCAAACGCTCCTTTAATGTTTGGAACGCCGTCTCACAACTCTCATCCCAACGAAACTTGTTCTCTTTCCTCATCAAAGCTATCATAGGCCTAGCAATCTTGGAGAAATCCTTCACGAACCATTCGTAATATCCACCTAAACCCAAGAAACTCCTGATCTCAGCAACATTCTTTGGTGCTTCCCACTTTGTCATTGCCTCAATCTTTGTCGGATCCACAGCTACCCCATCCTTAGAGATCACATGCCCCATAAAAGCAACTCTCTCTAACCATAACTCACACTTGGACAGCTTAGCATATAACTCATGCTCCCTCAAGGTCTGCAACAAAATCCTCAGATGCTCCTCATGCTCCTCCTTAGTCTTGGAATAGACTAAGATGTCATCGATAAACACCACAACAAACTTGTCCAAAAACTGTTTGAAGATTCTGTTTATCAAGTCCATAAACACAGTCGGTGCATTAGATAACCCAAAAGGCATCACCACATACTCATAATGGCCATACCTCGACGTGAAAGCTGTCTTTGGTATGTCCACCTCTCTAATCTTCACCTGATGGTACCCCGACCTCAAATCAATATTGGAAAAGACTGATGCACCACTCAACTGATCAAACAGGTCATCTATCCTTGGCAAAGGATACTTGTTCTTCACCGTCACTCGGTTTAGCTCCCTGTAATCTATGCACAACCTCAAGCTCCCATCTTTCTTCTCTCAAAAAGAAGTGGTGCTCCCCACGGTGATACACTAGGTCTAATGTATCCCTTCTCTATCAGATCATCCAACTGTTTCCTGAGCTCCTCCATCTCCTTAGGACCCATCCGGTACGGTGCCTTAGAGATTGGCCCCGTCCCCGGTTTCAACTCAACTGTGAAATCTATCTCCCTCTTCGGTGGCAACCCCGGAATCTCCTCTGGAAAGACATCTGCAAACTCACCCACCACTGGTATCTGATCAACTGTCGGACTCTCTATCCGGTCATCTTTCACATGGCACAAGATCAAAGGGCATCCCCTCCTCAGATAGGACTTCAAGGTCACAGCTGCAATCAACTTAACTTTGGGTTTGACCACAAACCCACGATAAGACACACTAACGCCCTTTGAACCTCTCAAAGACACTTTCTTTTGATGGCAGTCTATCTTAGCTTTGTACTTTCCCAACCAGTCCATCCCGACTATTATCTCAAAACCGTCTAAAGGAAACTCTAGCAAGTCTACAGGTAGGTCAACTTGCCCAACTATCATAGATACATTCCTAAACAACCTCCCACATGATACAGACTCACCCGAAGGTATAAAAACTTTCTCACTTACAGACTCATATACCCTCAAACCCAACCGTTTAACATGACTCGAAGATACAAACGACTGAGACGCCTCCGAATCAAACAAAACAAAGGTATAAATACCGTTAACAAGAAAGGTACCAGTGATAACATATGCATCGTCCTCAGCTGCTTTCTTGTCCATCATAAACAGCTTTCCACTGGTCTTCTGTCCACCTCCCTGGACAGTACTGGCCGATGTGGTCGACTTAGCACCCGATCCCTGATTGTTGTTGTTGTTCGTAGCTGGTTTCTGATAAGAATTACCGCTATTGCGGTTACCTCCACCCTGGTTGCTCTGACCTCCTCGGTTAGACCATGACCCAGTCGGTCTGTTGCTCGCATAACTCTGTGCCGACCCCTGAGAATAGCTCCCCTGAGCCGATCTCTGAAAATCTCCAGGTACACTCGTGCACTCATGTCTCTTGTGGCCTACACTGCCACAGCCAAAGCAGGTCATCCCTCAACTACCACTACCGCTCATACGGCCACGCCCAAAAGAAGCCCCAGCACTAAACCCTGAACCAGAAGAAAACGCTCTAGCCTGACTGTGGTTGCCTTTTTTGTAGTTAGATTGGCCACCACCTTCACTCTCAGCCTTCCTTTTCTCACTACCTCTCTCCCGGGCCATCTTCACCAACCTCTCAGCTCTCCCAGCCCTCTCATAAGCTTCCTTAACATCAGTAAGGACTGCCACAGGTAACTTGTCCATGATCCTGGGGGTCAACCCCTTCTCAAATCTCAGCGCTAGGTTCTCCTCACTCAAACCCATGTCCTCAGCAAATCTAGAATTCTCATTAAACTGCTTGTAGTACTCAGCAACTGACATATCTGACGTCATCATAAACCCATCAAACTCCTCCCTCAGCTTACTCCTCACATGCTCAGGTACAAACTCTTTCCTCATAGCCCTCCGGAACTCTTCCCAAGGTATAGCAGGTAAGCCCTGCTTTGTATACATCTCTCTAGCACTCGCTTTCACCTTGTCCCACCACTCACCAGCCGCCTCCCTCACGTAGAACGCAGCTTGCTCTACTTTCATCTCATCGGGACAATGTACCAGGTCCAATATGTTCTCCATCTCACGATGCCAATTGTCAAGAAGAATTGGCTCCCCGGTCCCCTTGTACTCTTTTGGGTTAAACCTCGCTATATAAAGACTGACCTTATAGAGATCAACCTCCTTATCCTTTCCCACTCTCTTTAGAGCCTCCGTAAGAGCATCTTGATGCTCCAACATCTTAACTATATCGTCGATGTTCATGCTCTTAGCTCTCGCATACAAAGCGGTTTTCTTGGGCGGCATCTTGAAACTATATAAAAAAAGGTAGATATAAACATACGTACTATACCCCCAAAACACGAAAACAAACTGCCCAGAACCCACTCGATCGAGTGCCTAAACCTACTCGATCGAGTAGAGGCTACTCGATCGAGTGCCCACCATACTCGATCGAGGGCCCCGACTTCAGACCCAAAACAGCTGATCTCTAACATACTCAACCGAGTAGCATAGCCACTCGATCGAGTGCCCCCTGCTCGATCGAGTGCCCCTATGTACTCGATCGAGTACCCAAAAACACGCTTCTGATCATAAAAACGTCAAAATACCCACTCGATCGAGTCAGACCCACTCGATCGAGTACCTCACCTACTCGATCGAGTGCCCCCTACTCGATCGAGTCTACCCGCATGTTATCTCTCATAACCCAACATACTATTCAACTTCATAGACTCAACCTTATAATCTAACTACGCATGCAATTCTACACAACTCCTCATACAGTCAACAAATAAACTACTTCATGTTATCAAATGCAACATAATAAACAACCATCATGCTTCTTTATTCAAACAACATATATACACACCCCACCAACTTTTCAATCACAATTTTAATTCTCTACTCCCAACATCCAATAATTCACAACATATATAGTTACATTCACATACAAGCTAACAAACACCACATACGACCTTGACATATACCCCTCATATGACGAGTTCAAAATTGTAGGGCGAGCTCGCGACTTTAGGACGTCTCGCAAGCCTTTGCATTAGCTCTTACAACCTTTACCCCGGGTTCATTTTAATTGACTCCCTATATTCATTAGATTCATTGGTTACAGGTTTCAGGATCGTCGCTCTGATACCATTTTGTAACACCCCCATACTCCAAGTGCCTTACCAGGACCACTCAGGTATAAAGATGTTAACATCTCGGTTTTCCGAGGCAATGATAATCATAAGACAATAACGAAACAATGTTTAAATAGTATAAAGTTAAGTGAAAGATTACAATCCGAAAACCAAACTGATAAAATATGAATACATGTTCTCCAAAAACCAAATGTCTAAAAGCTAAACATAATGTCTGACAACAGCGGAAGACTCTTCTAACTGCAAGTGATGACTCATCCCAACTAGCCCATAAGCACCATATCAAACCTGCTCAACAACTGCTCACCATCCCCGAATAGATCACCACAGTTTTTAAAACAATAAACGGGGTCAGTACTAATCACACAATTTATATAATTCAACAACACAACAAACAACACAGCTCAATCGTCACAGATATACTCCGAACTCCATCACCAACTCCACAATACTGACTACACACTAAAGTGTGTAGCCCTGCCAGAGTGCCCATCGCAACAGGTCACTCCTCGACGCCAGTGGGGGACCGCAGCCGTTCCCACCTAAGCCCCGCTCATCTCCTTCGAGCGATAAACCCAAATCCATTAATGTGCACATCCCTTCTGTGGCGGGTTCCACAGAAGGCAAATAATGGGCATGAAGCCACTCCCGCAAGTGACTCCACTCAGCCAGGGACGCACCCCGAAGAACACAGACAGATACAAACAATCACAACTACTAATCAACAATCAAAACCAACAACCGTCACAATACTCGTATGATAACAGTCAACAATCACAAATCACCACCAACACATTATGGGACTAATACTGAGTAGGAAAACCCTACCTGGAATGCAATACAGTCAGACGATCTCAACAGCTGTTATCAAAAAGCCTCCTCTACGAATCCTCCTCCTAACATAACATCACATATATCACTAACCACATAAAACTAACACAAATCCCCAATTCCCAAAATTATGGTTTAACAAGACTTAACTAAATATAACAAATTCGGTACGTAAATCTTACCCTCGACGCAAGGATCACAAAGATGCAAAGAAAGATGAATTCCGACCTTCCAAGCTCCGGGATTTGTCAATAATGCGATGAATGCGAAGTACGTAGATTGAAATCTCTTTTGAAAGTAATTAGGTTTGTAAAAGCGTATTATGAAAGTGACGGAAGTATTTATATATTAATTCGCATTACTAACAAAACCCGACAAAACATTACCCGTAAACCGTCTCATCAAACAACATCTTTTTTTCATAATCTTTTTTCTTTTTCTTTTTATTTTTTTCGGTTTTCTTCTTTTTTTGAGTTCTCTTTTTTTTTCAATACTTTTTTTTTTCATTTTTCACGTTTTTTTTTTCATCCTCCCTTCCTTCATAAATTACCAACTCCGAATCAACAGAATACGAGCCAAACTTGGCACAATGAAATATATACCGCAAAACATACACTAAACTAGCTTGACAAGGCAGGCTAAATTTGGAATGTAGCTAAAGGTCAACTGGCAAATTTGGCTAATGTGGAGTTTAATGGGTAAAAATGAAAGAAAGGGAAAATGTAAGCACCTCCCTGCATGTGACACCAACCACTAACCCGAATGTATGACGGCAAAAAGCAATTGAATCTCATATACGTGCAAATTAATGAACATGCTATGCAAGGAGTAACTACTCACAATCCTACATTAAACTGGTCACAAATGACACCAGTTTATAAGGCTCTAAATCTTAGAAATTATAAGTAGGTTGCCAAAATTTCAGGTCAAGTCTATTCGTTCAGCTAAATTAAACATTAACTCGTAGATATGCAATAGACAAAGCTAAAAGATAACAGTTTAATGCAAGGCTTAAGCAAAAAGACAATTGCAGTGCAATTTCATCACTGAAATCGACCGTTCCGACTCAACCTATATGCTAAAAGTAAACATGTATATTTTTGAAATTTTAACAATTTTTCAATTTTTATGGAATTTTTGAATTTTATGGAAATAACAATGCAATGCATACAGAAATTAAACGTGATAACAGAAATGCAATGAAAACAAAATGCAGACACAGATATGGATGCAAAACCTCCCCAAACCAAACCGTACAATGCCCCCATTGTACCAAAACATGGAAAGGGAATGCAAACTAAAGAGAAAAAAGAGTAAAAGCGGAAAAACTCACAAAATGCGCGAATAAGGGGACCTCCCCAAACCGACCATGAACATGGGAGGTTGCTAAAGGTCCGGAAACCGTCTCAGGAAGCTAATCCAAGTCAACACGTGAAAGGGCATCCAAAAACTGCTCGATCGAAGGGAATTGTGGGCGATCGAGTAGTTTCTCATCTTGCAGGTGGTCGATTGAGTAAATATTTCACTCGATCGAGTGAATTCGTCAGCAAAAGTGCTCGATCGAGTAGAAAAACTACTCGATCGAGTGATTCTCAGCGTGATCCTGCAAAACGCAATGAAAAACAGCCCGCAAACTAACTAGACAAGCATACTGAGGCCGTCTATGGTATAAAAACCATTTATTATAACTTAAATGAAATAAAATGCAGAATAAAATTGCCGGGTTGCCTCCCGGGTAGCGCTAGCTTCAGTCAGGTCCCAGCTCGACCTTCTTTTCTTCGAGCCTCTCTAATAGTCATAATCAAAACAGCTCAAAGCGCGCAGCATTAGATCGTAAATCTGCGCATGTGCTACACAAAAGCATAAGTAGCACCATAGTGGAATAAAAGTATAGGAATTAAAAATGTTTAACCGTTTAAGTCTAACAAATTTCCTATGAGCGCTCCTAAATTTATCCACAAAATATAGGAGTGCGGGAGCAATTGTCAATAAAGTAGGGCCCCGTCTTAGATTAACAGTTTTAAAATGATGAGGACGGTGAAAAATCTTTAAATTAATCGACCACATGAGAGGAGGTATAACTTTAAAAGAAATAGCGCGAGTCAAACGAGGCAATATACTACTAAAACGAACAATAATAAAATTATCGTTTACTACCTCAGGTTGGTTGCTCTCAACCACGGAATCACTGACAAAAGAATGTAATACCTCATCCGTGCTAGGAGCAAATACCGACTCAGCTGTCCTTTCGTCGCCCTCAGTGGAATTCAGCCCATAAACCTCAGCTTCAAGTGTGTCCGACTCGGTTTTGAATAAGGGAGACTCACCGTATCCATTATCATCATCAAAATCGTCATCTAAATCAAACCCATATGACGAATCAAAGCTCCCAATGGCCAAATCAGTCGATCGAGCAAAATAATCACTCGATCGACCAACTTCCTCCTGAATTCCACTCGATCGAGTGGAAATATCACTCGATCGAGTGCTTTCTCCTGGCAGATCACTCGATCGACCAATATTAGTTACTCGATCAAGTGATTCCTCCTGTACAGCACTAAAATCCTCGTGTGGGGTGGTGAAATGTGATAGAAACTCGTCGTCTGAGTCATAAAAGTCATCCTCAGCATTGGACAACACGGTTTCTTCATGGGAAAAACCGCTCTCAGCAAGGTATACCTCTTCTGGTTGCCCATTATCCGACTCAGCTGCTAACTGAGCTATTTGTGACTCCAGCTCAAGGATTCGAGCGTCCATATATCTATCACTCTCTTGCACTTGGGATACAAGCGTCCCCATTAAATATGTCAGCTCCGCGATCTCTTCGATCTCTATCTCAGCTTCTAACTGAGCAACTGCAGACTCGAGCTCATCAACTCGCGAGACATATTCTTGCGCTTGGAATGCAAGTGTCTCCATTAAGGATTTCAGCTCCGCAAATTCTTCTTCTTGTATATCGGGAGGATCTTGCTGCGGTGGCCATTGATAGGGTGGATGTGGCGGCACAACTACGGCTGCATTGTGCTCAGCAGTACCACATCCCCAAGATTTCTTCCTTTCCCAACTAGCAGGTTTTTCAGCTTGAGCTTCAAACTGAGCAATTAGTCGGGAGACAGATGTCATCTTGGCAAGAGGGATCGAAGGTACTCAAGCCTTCCCTTCGATAATCTCCCTCAGTAGCCTGTCTAATAAACCTGTAGGCCTATCAAAACAGCACTAAAGAAAAAGATAAGAACGGCCTCAAGGTACTTAGTCTTCCCTTGAGGCGAAATGACAAACGAAATAAAACAGATAAGAAGCGTCGCCTCCCCGGCAACGGCGCCAAAATTTGATAATGTCGTTTCGTACCAAAAATAAATTCCTAGTTACTACTAACAGAAGTCAGCGGCAAGTAGGGTCGATTTCCACAGGGAGGCTAAGTTGCTATCTATCTGTTTAATTCGGTCTGTCAGGGTGTCACAGAAAATGGGGGTTTTGATTGTTGAACTAAACTAATGAAAAGGTAAGAGAGGAATAAACGCAAGAAATTAACAAAAAGAGAAGGGAAATATGTTAGGAGTCGGTCCACCGTGGCAGCTATACTATCGGGAATACTGAGGCGATTAAACTATTGATAAGAAGAGCTATGGTCGTCACCTTTCGGTCCTTAAACCGCCCTAGAGCGTAAATAGCTTAGTTTTCGCCCTCACTACAATACCCTATTGTAATTAAGCAAGCCTTCCCTTCCAATCTTTCGATCCAGGTCGGGGTTAAATAGATTTATTGGTCTCCTGCATGCATTCATTCGACCTGATAACAATTAAATTGCCTAATACAATTCTTATCGCAAGGCTAATCTATTCAAGTCAATTAAAACATGTTACTACCACGGCTTCCCTAATCCTAACATATTACGGGATTAGCTAGACATAATAAAAGGGGAAACGAGAAATAAAGGAAGAACAATAAACATAAATAATAATTCAAGAAGAAAAGGAAGAGAAAGAGAAAGAATTAATACTGAATTATTGATCCGGAATTGAAGAACAAAAGTAACAGTGAAAGTGACAGAAGAAAAGTAACGTGTGATGGGAAAAAAAATGAGAGAGAGTCTCCGGATGATTACAAATGACGTCCTAACTCCTATTTATAAGAAAATAGGAGTATAGTTAAACCTAATGACGGAAATTAAGTAAAAAGCCTAGCCCAAAGCAAAATCCACTCGATCGAGTGGAATAAAACCACTCGATCGAGTAAACTCACCCAAAAACTGCTCGATCGACCAACTAAATCACTCGATCGAGTAAAGGCATATAAGGAACTGGTCGATCGAATGAATAAACTACTCGATCGACTAATTATTGAATCCTAAACCACTCGATCGACTAGAAAAGCACTCGATCGAGTGGATCTTGACTTCAGCAGCTTAGAATTCACGTTAGTTTGACTTTGACTTGTCCTTTTAGCTCCCGAAACAGCTTCACGCATCCCAAGACAGCTATAATTCCTACTCCAAATCTACTCTTCCTCCAAATGCATGCAAAACGGACGGCAAATGGCTTGATTCCACTACTTTATGGTCCATTCCTGCAATTAAGACAAAATACACCAAAGTAGCATATACGGGGCATTTCGTAGCATAAAACCACGATAAAAGCATAGAAATACGTGCATAAAATAGGCTAAAAAGACTATATAAAATGCACGTATCACTTCCCAACCTCATCTCTCAATCTCATCAAAGATATAGCTGTGCACAAAGAATGCACACTCTTCCTACTCAAAGCATCTGCAACTACATTGGCTTTCCCTTCATGGTAGATAATATCCATGTCATAATCGCCAATCAACTCCATCCACCTCCTCTGTCTCATGTTCAACTCCTTTTGAGTGAAGATGTACTTGAGACTCTTGTGATCTGAAAATACCTTAAAGGTCGCCCCATACAGGTAATGCCTCCAAATCTTAAAAGCAAACACAACTGCACTCAACTCTAGATCATGTGTAGGATAATTCTCCTCATAAGGCTTTAATTGCCTAGAAGCATAGGCAATCACATTACCATTCTGCATCAACACACAACCCAACCCATTCTTTTAGGCATCTGTATACACCTCAAATTCTCACTCCCTTCAGGCAATGCTAAAATTGAGATGTGGTCAAACGTTCCTTTAAGGTTTGGAACGCCGTCTCACAACTCTCATCCCAACGAAACCTGTTCTCTTTCCTCATCAAAGCTGTCATAGGTCTAGCAATCTTTGAGAAATCTTTCACGAACCGTCGATAATACCTAGCTAAACCCAAGAAACTCCTGATCTCAGCTACATTCGTTGGTGTTGTCCACTTGGTAACTGCCTCAATCTTTGCAGGATCCACAACTACCCCTTCTTTTGAAATCACATGCCCTAGAAAAGCAACTTTCTTCAATCAGAACTCACACTTGGACAACTTTGCATACAACTCATGCTCCCTCAAGGTCTGCAGCACAATCCTCAGATGCTCCTCATGCTCCTTCTTAGTCTTAGAAAAGACTAAGATGTCATCTATGAAAACCACCACAAACTTGTCCAAAAACTGACTGAAGACCCGGTTCATCAAATCCATAAACACATCTGATGCATTAGATAACCCAAGCGGCATCACTAGATACTCATAATGGCCATACCTCGATGTGAAAGCTGTCTTTGGTATGTCCTCCTCTCTAATCTTCATCTGATGGTACCCCGACCTCAAATCAATCTTAGAAAAGACTGTTGCACCACTCAACTGATCAAACAGGTCATATATCCTTGGCAAAGGATACTTGTTCTTCACCGTCACTCTATTCAGCTCCCTGTAATCTATGCACAACCTCAAGCTCCCATCTTTCTTTTTCACAAATAGAATTGGTGCTCCCCACGGTGATACACTAGGTCTAATGTATCCCCTCTCAATCAGATCATCTAACTGCTTCCTGAGCTCCTCCAACTCCTTAGGACCCATCCGGTACGGTGCCTTAGAGATTGGCCCCGTCCCCCGGTTTCAGCTCAACACTGAAATCTATCTCCCTCTTCGGTGGCAACCCCGGAATCTCCTCTGGAAAGACATCTGAAAACTGTCCCACAACTGGTATCTGCTCAACTGTCGGACTCTCCACTCTATGATCCCTCACATGACACAAGATCAATGGGCACCCCTTCCTCAGATAGGACTTCAAGGTCACAGCTGCAATCAACTTAACTTTGGGTTTGACAACAAACCCACGATAAGACACACTAATCCCCTTAGGACCTCTCAGAGAAACTTTCTTTTGATGACAATCTATCTTAGCTTTGTACTTTCCCAACCAATCCATCCCGACTATCATCTCAAAACCCTCTAACGGAAACTCTAGCAAGTCTACAGGTAGATCAACTTGCCCAACTATCATGGATACATCTCTATACAACCTCCCACACGATACAGACTCACCCGAAGGTATAAAAACTTCCTCTCTTACAGACTCATACTCTCTCAAACCCACCCTTTTAGCATGACTCGAAGATACAAACGACTGTGACGCCCCCGAATCAAACAAAAGAAAGGTATAAACACCATTAACAAGAAAAGTACCAGTGATAACATGAGCGTCGTCCTCAGCTGCTTTCTTCTCTATCATAAACAAACTTGCACATCGGTCTTCCGCCCACCTCCCGGACAAGATTAGCCGAGGTAGTCGGCTTAGCACCCGACCCCTGGTTGTTGTTGGTGTTCGTAGCTGGTTTCTGATAAGAATTACCGCCATTGCGGTTACCCCCACCGTTGTGGCTCTGACCTCCTCTATTGCTCCATGACCCAGCCGGTCTATTGCTCGCATAACTCTGTGCAAGACCCTGTGAAAAGCTCTCCTGCCTCGGCCTCTGGAAACCTCCACTCACCGCACTGGTGCACTCATGTCTCTTGTGGCCTACACCGCCACAGTTAAAACAGGTCATCCCCCAGCTACTGCTACCACTCCCACGGCCACGCCCATATGAAGCCCCAACACTAAACCCCGAGCCAGATGAATATGTTCTCGCCTGAGTGTGGTTACCCTTCTTATAGTTGGATTGACCACCGCCCTCACTCTCAGCCTTTCTTTTCTCAGCACCTCTCTCTCGGGTCATCTCCACCAACCTCTCAGCCCTCCCAGCTCTCTCATAAACCTCCTTAACATCTGTAAGGACTCCCACAGGTAGCTTTTCCATTATCTTGGGGGTCAACCCCTTCTCAAACCTCAAAGCTAGGTTCTCCTCACTCAGCTCCATGTCCTCAGCGTACCTAGACTTCTCATCAAACTTATGGTAGTACTCAGCCACCGTCATATCAGATGTCATCATCTTAAACTCATCGAACTCCTTTCTCAGCTTACTCCTCACATGTTCTGGTACGAACTCTCGCCTCATGGCTCTCCTGAACTCATCCCAAGGTATATCAGGTAGTCCCTGCTTCATGTACATCTCCCTAGCACTCACCTTGACCTTATCCCACCACTCTCCTGCCGCCTCCCTCAAGTAGAACGCAACTTGTTCCACTTTCAACTCATCCGGGCAATGCACTAACTCCAGGATATTCTCCATCTTCATGTGCCAATTATCCAGAAGAATTGGCGCCCCAATTCCCTTATACTCCTTAGGACTAAACCTAGATATATGAATGCTGATCTTTGAATGATCAACCTCCTTATATTTTCCTACTCTCTTCAACGCTTCCGTAAGAGCATCTTGGTGCTCCAACATCTTTACTATATCATCAATGTTCATGCTCTCAGCTCTAACATACAGGGCGGTTTTCTTTGGCGGCATCTTGTAACTATATAAGAAAAGGTAGATATAAACAGGCATACTATAACCCAAAACATGTATATAACCTGCACAGACCCCACTCGATCGAGTACCAGAACCCACTCGATCGAGTTAAGGCTACTCGATCGAGTGCCCAACCCACTCGATCGAGTGCCACGACTCCAGAACCTAATCAGACCTCTACTCATAAACATACTCGACCGAGCTGACATGCCACTCGATCGAGCGGCCCCTACTCGATCGAGTACCCAAAAACACGATTCTGCCCAAAATAACATCAAACTACCTACTCGACCGAGTCACACCCACTCGATCGAGTACCTCACCTACTCGATTGAGTGCCCCCCACTCAATCGAGTCATGTAGACTCGTATACACTACCCGCATGTTCATCTTGCTTTCCCAACATAACATACAACTTTTATAATTTCAATAAAATAAGCATAACTACGCATGCATAACTACGCAACTCGTTATAAAATCAACAAAACGATCTACTTCTTATTATCGAAATACCACATCATAAACATACAACATGCTTTTCATCCAATTCAACATACAAATCACTTATCTTTCAACTTCTACTCCAATCCTCCACATTCAACATCCAACAATTCACACCACATACCACTATGTACTCATACAAACCGAAAGACAACACATACGACCCTGACACGTACCCCCATGTGACCGGTTCAAAATTGTAGGGCGAGTTCGCGGCTTTAGGACGTCTCCCAAGCCTTTGCTTTAGCTCCTACAACTTCTACCCGGGTTCATTTTAATTGACTCCCTATGTTCATTAAATTGATTGTTTACAGGTTTCGGGATCGTCGCTTTGATACCACTTTGTAACACCCCCATACTCCAAGTGCCTTACCAGGACCACTTAAGGCATGGAAGTGCTACCATCTCGGTATCCCGAGGTAATGATAATCAAATGACAATAACAAAACATAATTTAAATAGTAATAAAGTTTAACGTGATTACAATTCCAAATCCAAACTGACCAAAAGTACAATACATGTCCTCAAAACCAAATGTCTCAAACTACTAAAGTACGACAGCGGAAGACTCTAATCAGCTCGTGGTGACACATCCCAGCCAGCCCAAATGCCTCTAATCAAACCTACTCAACAACTGCTCACCATCCCCGAATGGATCACCGCAGTTTTTAAAACAATTAAACGGGGTCAGTACTAATTACACAATACAATCACGATAAAACAAATACCAAACAGCTCAATCGTCACATCAAACTCCAATCTCCATAATCAATCTCCACACACTAAAGTGTGTAGTCCTGCCAGAGTACCCATCGCAACAAGTACTCCACACCGCCAGTGGGGAACCGTTGCCGTTCCCGCCTAAGCCCCGCTCATCTCCATCGAGCGATAAACCCAAGTCCATTAATGTGCACATCCCTTCTGTGGCGGGTTCCATAGAAGGCGAATTAAGGGCGTGAAGCCACTCCCGCAAGTGACTCCACTCAGCCAGGGACGTACCCCGAAGAACACAGACAGATAAACAGTAATCACAATACAACCTCAACAACCGTCTGAAACAATCAACAATATGAATTCACAACCGTATGAATCAATCAACAATCACTAGCTACAATACGATCACCACACACATCATGTAATTAATACTAAGTAGGGAAACCCTGCCTGAAATACAACACAAAAGCAGACGATCTAGCAGCTGTCCCAAAATATCTCCTCTACGAACCCTCCTCCTATACATACAATCATACAATCACTACTAAAACAACATAATCATATAAAAACCCCCAATCCCAAAATTAGGGTTTAACCAACCTCCACCAAATGCTACAAAAACGGTATGTAGGACTTACCCTTGACGCAAGGATCACTATGATGCAAAGAACAACGAAATCCGACCTCTCTAGCTCCGGGATTTGCCAATAATGCGAATGAGGAGAACAACGTAGTTTGCAATCTATTTTTGAGTGTATTAGGTTTATAAAAGTGTTTAAGAAAGATAACGGCGTAATATATATACTAATTCGCATTATTAACAAAACCCGTCAAAATATTACCAGATAACCAACTTACTCGATCGAGTAAGTAACATACTCGATCGAGTGCCGCTTACTCGATCGAGTGCCAAGGCTACTCGATCGAGTACCCTACAGGCAGAACATTGTTTCGTAAATCAAAACAAACTTACTCGACAGAGTAAGCCCCACTCAATAGAGTACCCAGAGACTCATAAAACTGTAGTATTACAGTGGCGGGGAAATAAAATCTAAACTGTTGTTTTGCAACCGAGAAGAATTCACACATAAGGGACAAATGGAGTGTAGTGGCCGCCAGGATTCAAGTAGGAAATACAAAGTCAGGCGCATTGGGTGCAAAGCGAAGATTAGGCTATTTATGAGGAATGGAGAATTATTAATTGACCGATTTCACAGTGGCCACAACCATGAACTCATATCTGCCAGAGATAGAGAGTTTCAAAAGTTGTCATGCAACATAACAGGTTATCACAAAATGATAATTTTATAATTCAAGGGTGAATATTCTAGGTATTTATTACTTTGGCTTTAAAATGACACTGTGTTGGGTTTGCTGAAGTTAGTCTTTTCCTTCCTAAAATTACAGTTTTGTTGGTTAGAATTATACTTGGTTTGGTTTGTTGCAATTACACTTTTATTTGTTACAATTACTATATTAATGGTTAAAGTTACACTTTTAAATATTTCTAAAAGATTGTCATTAATTAAAAGCTGAAGATAAGAGCAACAAAGACTTACAAAATTCTGAAGGAACATGTTAATGGGTTTGAGAACATTGGAGCTAGCTTAAATGATTTTAAGAACTTTCATAGAGATGTGAAATGCTACATTCATGAACGGGATGGTCAGATGTTCGTGGACCACTTTAAGGAAATGGTTGTTAATAGGCGGGGGTGCTTCTTTGACTATGATATTGATTCTGGCGGTAGTCTGAGTAAAGCTATATGGGCCGACGGTATCGATAGAAGGAACTACTCTGTTTTTGGTGATGGAGTGTCGTTCGATCCGACCTATTCCACCAATAAGTATGATATGGCCTTCACACCTTTCACCGGGGTAGATTACCATAAACGATCAGTCACGTTCTGTGGAGCGCTGGTTGCACATGAAGACGCGGAGTCATTTCAATGGGTTTTCAACCGATTTTTGGCTACGATGGGTGGGAAGGAGCCTAAGTATATTATCACGATCAGGATCCTGGTATTCTTAAAGCGCTACCCCTCGTGTTCAAGACAGCGCGCCATTGATATTGTATGTGGCATATCATGAACAAAGTGCCAAGCAAGTATGGAGTGACGAGAGAAGATTATTCTGAATTTGTAAAGAAATTGAATGCCATTATATGGGATGAAGACATTGAAGCGGCAGAGTTCGATGCAAAATGGGAAGAAATAGGCAGAGAACACACAGTTAATAACATTGATTGGTTTAAGGAAATGTACGCTAAAAAGAACCAGTGGGTTATGGCACATTGTAGGGACCTAGATATGGGGGGTGTTATGAGGACAACCCAAAGATCAGAGAGTGAAAATTGTTTCTTTAAGAGATTTGAGAGCAAATTGGGAACGTTAGTTGAATTTTCGCTGCGTTTTGACAGCGCGATGGACCAACAAAGACACACGCAGAAGAAGCTTGACAACGGTAACAAGCACACTTCCCCTCAAATATCAACGCATCTGGCTATTGAGGTGCACGGGGCGCAAGTGTACAGTCATAAAGTATTCGAGGAATTTCAAGAAGAGGTCAAGTACTCAATCGATACTTGTAAAAGTAGGGGGTTTTCCGAGGGAGACTCTTTAGAGGTGACAACTGTAAGAGATGCAAACAGGGACAGAAATTATCATGTTACGTACTGCCCAGGTATACTTGTCTATTGAAGTATAACATAATTGTGACTTATTGGAGTTACACAATTATTCATGACAATTACCATTTTCTTTATTAAAATTACACATCGTAGAGTTACACTCATGTCAGTTAAAGTTACACTTTAGTCTGTTACAGTCACACTTTTCCTAACTATGTAAACTAACATTTTACTCTATATTGTTGATCTAGTTACATTTAAAGCAACTTGTAGCTGCAGAATGCTTGAAAGGAAAGGCATTCTATGCTGGCATGTAATATGGATTTACTCATCGAACGGACTGAAGACTATTCCATATGGGTGTGTTGTTAACAGATGGTGTAAAGATGCAATCCGCTCTAAAATGTTCGATTGTAATGGTGAAGCAGCTGAGGACGTTGATATAATAGATGGAAAACAGATTGCAATGTCAGTAATGTGGTCAGAGATTCATCAGACAGTTGGGATGCTTATTGGCAAATGCAAGGCTGATGTCGACAACTTTTCTAGTCTAATTAGAGAGTTTAAGGAGAAACTATCACCCTTAAGATCACCATTGAATAAACAATAACAGTTGGAGCAAATTCTTGGCTGTTCTGCTAGTCAGGAGGTAACAATTTTGCCGCCGAAAAAATCAAAAAACAAGGGAAGCGGAAAGAGAATGTTGTCGCTTAAGGCAAAAGCAGTTGCCTAAGCAGGCAAGCCAAAACGCATGTGTAAAAATTGCAAGTAGGGATGTCAGCGGGGCGGGTATAAGTGGGTACCGCCCCGCACCCGCCCTAGTTGGGGCGGGGATGGGTAGAGCTTTGGCGGGTGGTTGGGCGGGTACGGGTACGAAAATTGTACCCGTCATGGGTCATGGGGCGGGGATGGATTTCGCATCTTACCCATCTAATACCCGTCTACCCGTCAATCATTAAAAAAATTTGTAGGATTATGATAATTTTATAAATCTTATTTAGTTATAGTTAAGATATAATGATAATAATAACTATTTTATAAAGTTTTTTACTAATTTATTTGGTGAAAAATGAAAATTATAATGGTAAATTCAAAAAGAATGGAAATTAATAGTGATTAAACCAACTTTTATGAAAAAATTTATCGAATAAAATTATGGTGTAGTGGATTCATAGGTAGGCGGGGCGGGTACGGTTTTATATTTTACCCGTTGGGGCGGGGATGGTTTTGTAAATTTGTACCCGCCACGGGTGTGGGGCGGGGATGGGTACGAGTTTTTCTTGGTGGGTACGGGTACGGGGGAGCCTATATCCACCACCGCCCCGCCCCAATGACATCCCTAATTGCAAGCGATTAGCTAACCATGACAAGAGGAACTGCCCTAACCCTTTATATCATGAGCAAGGGCGGATTTAGGGGGTGTCCGGGTGGGCACGTGTCCACCATAAAATTCTGAAGATTTATGTTAAAGTATTAGGCATAGCTAATAATATCACATATTGAATATGGCGCAGCGGTAGGGACGGTGTACAATTTTCAAGGGATTTTGTATTCGATCCCTGTTTGATCCCTGTTGCTCTCAACTTTTTTTTATAGATGATCGAAGAGTAAGTAAAATAAGAAAATTAAACAATTTATGTAGTTGGTAGGATTCGAGTCTCAACCGTTTTCGTAAAAATTTTCAATTAAGACCACTTTGACAACTCTTATTTTTGTATGTTTGGGGAATTAAAAATTATTATAAACTACAATTCAAGGTTACTCATATCGTGTTTAAATTATTACTCTTTGCTTATTCGAGTTTGTACTTTAACATATCGATAAAAGTTTTTTTTAATTACGTTAATTTTGTATTTTATTTTCAAAAATTAATAACTTTGCAAGGATTTTAGCAATCGGTCGTGAAATTTATTGTTCAGTTATCGAATTTTTCGAGACCATATTTTCAAGTGATATTTGCAACGGCGGAAAAAAAATTGTATCCCCTTAAACAAAAATCCTACGTCCGCAACTGATTATGAGCATATCAAATCGCTGGCTTTGAGTGGAAGAATAATGTAAATGATGCTACCCTGCCCGATCTTATTGATTCTCACAATCTCATTTGCAAATGGAATATACGAAGCTGAGATTAGAGTTGACATTTCTCTTTAGAGATTCAAGTATGTAGTATATCCAAACTCCCAAGTACACATTAAAGTATAAGGTTTTTTTTTTCGTTCCTAAAAATTATATTACGGAGTAGGACAAATTGCAATAAGTGGATTATAGATGTATTACCACCAATTGCTTAGTTTTTGAGCATTATAATAAAGTTTTTGAGTTTTATTTTAAAGTTTCTGAGTTTTACTATAAAGTTTCTGAGTTCATTCAATTAGACATTAAGCTCAAAAAATTACAATATAACTCGAAAACATTATATATAAGCTCAGTTAAATTTGAGTTTTGACGGCAAAAAATTAAAATGTAACTTATAAACTTTAAAAAGCTCAGGAAAAATACACATAAGCTCAAAAACTAATAAGGTCTGATGTAGTACATCCGATGTATGGTCCTATTTCTCGTCAAATTGTTAATCCGTAATATTTATAATCAAGCCTATTCAAACCTCGAGCTACTTAAATTCACTAAATTATGTTCTTTTTGGCTAAAAAGAGTTAAACTGAACTTATGAAACTGAACTAAACTTAATTGAACTTAACTGAACTAAACTGAATAGAGCTAAAATTAAATCCAAAAAAACAGGGCTTTATTGATACTTGGATTGATTATTTTGAATTGTTATTTTCTTTGATACTATTGGGTCGTTACTTGGTAATCGATCAAAGGAACCTAAAAAATTGGCATTATATCAATTAACCTCTTTAAGAAGCGGTTTTAGTTTAGAACGTCTATTTTTAAGCAATTTGAAATTTTAAAGTCACTTAAGTAACTCGCTTATCTAACGACCTAGTGGCTGCCATAAGGCTCCTTTAAGGTGGTGCAATCTACTTGAGCTTTTTTCTTTACAGTCTTCATTTTAATTTGATTATTTTAATTAATTTTAAATCTCGATTATGATTTTTGCATGAATATAACTGTATACAAGTCCAATGGTATAGCTTAGGGACTTACTTGTAATTTCTTAAAATTATAAGCTAGTTGCTACACCATTAGAGATGTCTAACTAGATTGGCTTTCCTTAAGCAACAAGCTTCATTAAGCTAGTTGTTTAAATGGGCCCACAATATCATATCAACCAATGACAAATTAGTTTTTTTTTCATAATTTTAATTTTATTAAAATTTAATTAGGTTTAATTTTTTTCATAAACTAGCTAAACCATTTGAATGAATTTGTCAAGCTACAAAATTATTGCTTAAAATGTGATGTGATTTGTCAAGCTACAAGGTACTTGTTCTAAGGAACAAGCAACTTAAATACCAATCTGGAAAAAATAAAATAAAAAAATAGATGTTACGTTCACAATGATTGGTTTCATTTTAACACATTTGAATAAAACATAGGTAAATTCTGGAAACATGAGATGCAAATATACGAGATACTAAGAGCATCTACAATGGCAAGTTAGTAGCCACTAACTTACCTTTGCCACATCATTTTCTTAAGCTACAATAATTTTAAGATAGAATTTACTCCAATGGTTTAGCCAATTTATTACTAGCTTAATTGGACTCACTTAATATACTCCTCTATTTATATTTTCAGTTTCCAAATTTCCAAAAAAAAAAAAAAATTAAAACTTTATTAATAGGATCACTATTTTCCTATTGGTTAAATTACATTTGTGGGTTCATTTAAGCAAGTAGCTCCATGGTGCTGCTAGCTTAAAATTTTTTGGACAAAACTAGTCTACATGGCCAACTCCAATGGTTGAGCTACTAGCTTGCAATTTTATGAAATTGCAAGTAAGTCCCTAAGCCAAACCATTGGAGATGCTCTAAGAATAGAGCATCTCCAATGGTTAAGTAAAAGGACTGGCTTGCAAATTCTAAAAGTTTTAAGCTAGTTGTTCAACCATTGGAGAGCTTCACATGGACTAGCTTAGTTTGAGCAACTAGCTCCATGAAACTAATAGCTCAAATGGACCCACAAAGAGATATGTGTCAATTAAATAAATGCATATAAATTCATTTAAGCAACAAGTCTTATAGACTTATAGCTTAACCATTGGGGGAATTTGTAGCTTAAAAGTGTTATAGCTCAAAAATGTGATGTGAAAAGTTAAGCTAGTAGAGTTGCTTAGAGCATCTACAATGGTAAGCTAGTTGCTACTAGCTTACCTTTGCCACATCATTTTTTTGAGCTACAATTATTTCAAGCTACAACTTACTTCAACGGTGAAGCCGATTTTCTACTAGCTTGATGTGACCCACCTAACACACTTTCCTATTTTTTTATTCAATTTTAAATTTCTAAATATAAAATTAAAACACTATAAATGAGACCACTATTTTCCTATTGGTTATGTTCTTTTTGTGGGTCCATTTAAGCAAGTAGCTCCATGAAGCTACTAGCTCAAATTTTTTTGAGCAAAGCTAATCTATTTGTACTACTCCAATGGTTGAGCTACTAGCTTGCAATTTCTTAAAATTGTAAGCAAGTCCTTTTTTCTCAACCATTGGAGATGCTCTTACCATTGAAGATGTTGATGAAACATATTACTTGAATACTTGCCTTTCTTATTTTTTTCAGACGTGCATTTTTTTGAGTTCACACGAATTACAACAGTTCATAGATTATACGAGTATATCAGATGTAGTATAATTGGTTGTGTTATTTCTGAGTTTTATAATAAGGTTTTTCTGTTTTGTTTTAAAGATTATGAGATTTATTATAAATTTGTTGAGCTCGTTCACTTAAACATTAAGCTAAAAAATACAATATTAATGAAAAATTATACATGTAAATTCCGTTAATTTTGAGTTTTGACGTCAAAAAATTAAAATATAACTTATAAACATTAAAAGCTAAAAACATTCATTTAAGGTCAATTACTAAATAAAGTTTCCGAGTTTTGTTTTAAAGATTATGAGTTTTATTATAAATTTTTTGAGCTCGTTCACTTAAACATTAAGCTAAAAAAATACAATATAATTAAATAAATCTATTCTTCAATGTAACATAAAAGATAGTCATGTTCCATTTGTAATTAAAAACCAAGGGACTTTAATGTAAATATTATATATTTTTAATCGATAAGGCTATGTAATAGACCTGATCAAGGGACTTCAATGCAAAATTATACTACCTCCTATTTCATATGTTGTTCCACTTTTTCTAATATATGTGAGTAGTATTTTATTGAAAAGGGAACAACATATGAAATAGGAGGGAGTATATTTTAGGTTGAAATATAAATTACAGAGAATACCAAAATACGGTGATTTTCTTTAAAATAAACATGCCCCACTTATGTTATTATTTAGTATAAAGATGTTAATTATTTAATATACACAAATATAATATAAGTATGTTATATTTTGGAAACTATTAAAAGGTAAATAAATCGAGCTATATTTCCAATAAAATATAATATTCATAATTATTTCGATTTGATTTAATGCATATATGTAATATATCTATATAAATATATAAGACTCTCAAAATTGCATGCCTAAATAGTAAAAATAATTGTGTTAGTATTGAAAAGAATTGTAGTAACATAGTAATATGATAGTAATTACTCATCTGAATAGTCAAAGTAACAATATTAGCAGCGATAGGGAGTAGTGAAAGTAATAGAAGTAACAACAGGAGAAGTGAAATTATTAATATTAATGCAGCAGTAATGAAAGTAACAATAATTTGGTAACAATCATTACGGGTGGAGTAATGAAAGTAACAGTAGTAATAAAGAATGTAATAAAAGTAAAAATACTAACAACAAAAGAAAGTATATAAAAACAATTAGCTGACCAATCGATTTAAGTAAAATATTAATAGCGGGAGTAGTGAAGTTGTCTCATAACTTATTTCATCGTATTTTAAGATATGTCATAGAAAAATATATTAATAAATTTATGAGCTATGCAACTTTTAATTAGTTTTATTTAATTGAAATAAATTTTAATGCTAAATAGAGTTAGCTTGGCGAAACCAGGCACCAATACTAATTCCATTAATTTTGAGTTTTGACGTCAAAAAATTTAAATATTACTTATAAACATTAAAAGCTAAAAAAATTCATTTAAGGTTAACTCGTAAAAGGAATTTATTATATAATACATCAAATGCGTATTCTTTTTAGTAGCACTAAAACAGTACACGCCCGACAATTTTAATCAAACGATCGGAGTATGGGACTACGGCTCTGTTTGGTAAAATTAATCGAAAAAGGAATTTAAAACGAAAAAGATAATGAAAACTGAAAAAAAGAATCGATTAAGTAGTGAAAATTAGAATCGATAAGGAATCGATTATATAAAAAAGTGTTTGACAAACTAATGAAAAAAGAATCGATTTTGATGAAATGACGTAAAAGGATATGATAATTATTTAATTGTATAAATTTAAGGGGTAAAAACGAAAAATTAAATCAAAACAGGTACCTGAAATCTCAAATGCTACTCTAGGTAGCATTTCATTTCAGGTAGCTTATTTGGTTAAATAAACTACTTGCTAAATGCGTATAAAAAAAATAAGGTATCTGAAATTTTGATCAAATAAATTACTCTGACTAAATTAGATATCTGAAATATCTTGGCAAACGGAGCCTACATATAAAACTACATTCATCTAGTCCAATAATCCAACACGGACTAAAGCACCAAACAAAAAAAAAACCCGGAAAATTCGAGCCTGATTCGTATCTATAAATGCACACACTTTCCTTACGTTTTATATCTTGTTCTCCAAACCATTTCCAACGTCTAGAAAACTTCCCTCCATTAAATTCACGCACTTACTATATTTCTTTCATTCACTCATTCATTCCATCATTCATCTCTAATATCACACCTAATTTTAAATTTCCTCCCTTTTTAAATTTCCAAATTAGTCCTTATTTTTACAATTATGGGCGAGGTTAGTTTCTACTTTTTACTTCTTCCTACAATTCCTTCCATTCAATTTTTTTTTTATTATTATTTTGAATTTATGGGTTTTACCGTTGTTTACCCTTTAGTAAATTGTAAATTGTTTTTTTTTTTTTTGGTATTCATTGTAAATTGTTTTTGTGTAGAAACAAGAGAAAGATACGAAGAACAATGAAGGAGAGAAGAAAGCAGAAAGTGGAGTTACCACTACAGTTCTTAAGTTTGACATGCATTGTGAGGGCTGCGCTAAGAAAGTCCGTAAATCCCTCAAGAATTTTCAAGGTAATTTTTTCTATTTTTACCCAATTCTTTTTTTCGAGGACAAATATCCAGATTTTATTCCTAGTTTAATTTTATTCAGTTTCTACTTAGTATATATGGTAAAAAGGTGATTTTTTTATATTCTAATTGGTTTGGGCATACGATAACGTGATACGTATTCGAGATTTTCTGGAATTGAATATTATGGCCGTTTTAAGTTCCCCCATCAATAGGACTATAGGAGTAGTTTGTTTAATCAAAACCCATATTAGTTTACACTTGGTTTGACCTGCTATCTAAATTTGACTAAGAATTTGTAGTTAGAGGGGGTAAATAAATTTGAGGGGCAAATGAGTAATACTATACGGTAAAATTTAAATGTTTATCAAAATCATAACGAGAAGTTCCAAAGTTTTCATCATCCAGCGGGGTTAGCAGCTCTACTAGCCCATCTTGGCTCAGCTACTGCCCACATATATAACTACGTCATTTTTATTCTCACACGGAGTAATTTTATGTTTGAGATCGTTTTATAAGAGAATTTGTATATTCTGTAAATATTTAGTGAAGTTATAATAATTTTGTGGTAACATTGTGTTTGGTGTATGAAATAATAGGTGTGGAAAGCGTAAAGACAGATTGTTCAACGAACAAATTGGTAGTGACAGGGAACGTGGACCCAATAAAACTTAAGGAGAGAGTAGAGGAGAAGATGAAGAAGAAGGTAGAGTTGGTGTCTCTACAACCGCCAGTTAAACCGGCTAAGGAAGGCGGCGAAAAGAAGTCCGATGACAAAAAACCAGAGGAGAAGAAGTCAGAGGGAAAATCCGATGACAAGAAGTCAGAGGATAATAAGAAGGATAAAGAGAAGACCAAGGAGGTATATTTTCTTCATCCCCCCTACTGCCTTATTTGACTAATTACATGTTACTTCCTCTTTTTTATACGTTTAAAATTTAAAACGAGTCTAGTATGATAAATTAGACTAAATGAGAATAATGCTTAGAGACTAACAAAATATTTGTCCTATCCGTTTTTATCTTTAAGACAGATACTGCTATTCCAAGAGAGACTTACCCTTTTTTTATTATGTGCTTCGTATTTTGTAGTATTTAGATTTATCTCGAAAAAAAAAAAATACTTTTTAGGAAATTAATGTTCATACTACGAGTATTAGAATTTAGAAGCATTAGAGTTATCACAAAAAAAACAATACTTTCTACGAGCTTTTGTTCATATAATTTCAAGATTTTGAAAAGGGAAGAATATTTTAGTGGTAAAAATGATAATATTAATAAGGGTTTTTCTAACCTATGCCCACTAGGCATAGGATAAGAAATCAAAATAGGAAAAAATTAAATGTTATTTTTATGGGAAATTACAATATTTCATCACTTTTACTTCTATTTACAAGAAACACATTTAGTTTTTTTCTTTTTTTGATTTCTCATAGGTTAGAAAAACTGTATTAATAAAAAGAAGTGAAGTAGTACTGGCTGGTTTTCATTTTCCTTAATAATCATGAGGGAAAATGGAAACAAATGGACTTTAATAGTTTAATTATGAAAATTAAGAAATGCGTGGATTGTGGTAGGTGAAGTTAGAATATGTTTTGACTTTTGATTGCCTTTTAATATTTGAGTATTTTATTGCATTATAATTACATCATGTACCCATCATAAATCGCCACACATATAATTCCACGATCGTACTATTCAAGTTTTTATTAGTTAGCACGCGTGTTATTAATGTATGGTCTAAAATAATATATGGTGTGGTCGATATTTAAAGCCATGCCTGAGGACGATATTTCGGCCATGTCTAAGCATTATTGGAAATTAAGTCCCCTTTGAATGTATGGTACATAAGAATTCAATCATATAAACGTACATTTGCTTTGCACCAAAAATTTTAAAAAAAAAAAAAAAAAAAAAAACGTACATTTGCTGCTACGAAGTTTCGTTTTCAATCCTTAAAAAACGACATTAATGAGACAGAGCATCTATCTAATTAAAATGATCTCTATGCCGTAGTGTTCCCGGTTCTTATCAAAGAATTGTAATTGGTTAGGTGGCTTTTTGAAACGAAGCTGCCAAAAATGATTGCATACGTAATCATATATAATTGTAGTTGTGTATTATCTTTATTTGTATAACAAACAAACTTGTCCTAATCTTTCTTTGATCACAAAAACTCCAGAGAGACGGTCTCTCAATGCTCTCAATAGTATTATTGAGAGACCTCTCACATAATGGGGTGAGGGTCCCATTGAATTTCCTTTTTTTCTCTATTATGTCTTCCACTAAATTAGTGGGAGACGGTCTCTCTATTTATGTGGTAGTTTAGCTAAGTTTTGAAATCATTCATGGTCATGTCAGTTTTCAGCAATAAGTCTTATTATGAAATTGTCTCATATAAATATTATAATCAACTCAATTCCGAGTTGAATCATTTTACTAAATGGTTAATATGTTCGCAATGAGCGTTATTACGTGTTTTATATGTTTAATCTTCGGATGCAAGTTCGATATCATTGATATCATTGTTTAATTACGTTTTGATCATCTGCTATATGCTAATCGTCATCATTAAGTTTTGAAAAATGCTTAACTAGATTTCTAAATGTTTAATTATTCGCTTATGCAGCCTCCGGTAGCTACGGTACAATTAAAGACAATAGTACATTGTGAAGGATGCGCTCATAAGATAAAGAAAATCGTCAGCAGATGTGAAGGTGAGTTATTTTACATATACACCAATTTTTTTTTTTTTTTTTATTTGACGTAACATATAATCTCAAATGATTTATTTTAAGTGGTTGTCTTTATTTCATAAGTTAGCCTCAAATGATTTGTTATCAACTTATCAACAAGGATGACTTTATTTTTGGCTGTCACTTTTGTTTCTTTCCTTATGAGTGGTGTACGTCTTGCTTAATGTAAAACAACGTTTGATATTTTAGATTCTAGTTAGTGTTTTAACTTTTAAAATGTAGAAAGGAGAAGCTGCTTTTGTTTGGCTTTTACGTTACGTATAAGACGGTTTTAAAATGAAAGTTTGTGTCATAGTGAGGAAAAAACCCACTTATTTAGAAACAACGAAACTAGGTCTATTATAATTCTCATTGGTTAGGATGTACGTTGACATGGTATACATGGATGACAATTTTTTTATTAATGTTTGTTGATTAAGATAGAAATCATGGACATCTCTCATCTTTTATTGCTTACCTAAGCTTCCATCTTATGGTTTGAAATTGGTTTCACTATAGGTGTACAAGACGTAAATGTTGACCTACAGAAAGATCTCATCACAGTAAAGGGAACCATGAACTTAAAAGAGCTCTTGCCTTACTTGAATATAAAGCTGAAGAGAATCGTAGAACTAGCTCCTTCGAAGAAGGAAGATGGATCAGGTGGAGATAAGAAACCAAAAGAAGCCGATGCCAAACCGGAAAAACCCAAAGAATCAAGTGACGAGAAGAAGGAAGGTGGCGGAGATAAGAAAAACGGCCCAAGTGGTGGTGATATATCAAAGGACAATGTTACTAAGATTGAGGTTAGCAAAATGGAGTATACTCCATTTAGTTATGATTATGGTTATGCTCCGATTTATGACCCGAGAATGCTAGGAGAAGGTTCAAGTTCGAGTTCTGGTTATGGTCATGGTCATCAATCTGTGGGATATTGGCATGAACCAGAATACTCACATCCGCCTCAGATGTTCAGTGATGAAAACCCGAATGCTTGTTCGGTTATGTGAACGAAATTGACAGAGACTCTCTAATTAATTTTCATTAAATTTGATATCAATGTAAATATTAATTAATCATTATTATAGATTTATAGTTTAGTGAGGCAAAAAATAATACATAGTGAGTTAGCTATTTAGCTATTATTTCTTTCCTTCAAAAATTATGTTAGCTAGCCAGCATGGAAGATTTTGGTGTGTTTGTTAACTTGTTATGTTAGTATATGATATTTTTGATATGGGAAAGAGGATAAAATTGATAGGTGTAATTTGTATATTGTGGAAATGATAATGAATAATCAATTATTACATATCGGCACATCAGCATGATGTAGAGCAGCCCTTAACTCCATTTAATTTATTTCGAGAATGTTTCGTGAATGATACTTCTTCAGCTGTTTGGTTAAGCATTCTGGAATAGATTGGAACGACACTGAATCACTTGCTTTAGAATTTTGTCGAGAGTTTTTAGAATGAAATATGTGATTTAAACTAAACCATCCCTTTCTATTGAAATCTCATAACATACCCTCATTTTCTTTTTAGGAGGTGTTTTGTTGGAACCTTTGAAATTGATTGAAATGGATTCAATCCATTCTAGTGATTCAATCTATTCTAGTGTTTGGTTGGAGGGTTTTGGAATGGATTCTCAAACCCCTTGGAATCTCATACCCATGTATACATCCAATTCAAGTTACAAAATCCATTCCTTCTTATTACTATACTCAATCCATTCCAAGATCGAACCAAACACTTCTGAGCAAGTAGGGGTTCTAACTCCATACCTCTATGATATGCCAATTCATTCCAATCCATTACGATATTTTGAACTAAACAACCCCTTAGTTTACAACTTCAACCCTACTTGTTATATGTGATATCATCAAACCAAACAATTTTGCACCGGTATGAAAATCTATTCCTCTCTTATAACTATTTTCCTTTCCATTATCTTGAATCAAACAGTCTAAAAGGCTTTTTTATATGTCTTCGTATAAACCACCAAATTCACCATTAATGGAGGTGAAGAATGATGTGATTATGAATGTAAGGATAGATGATGATGAAGAAGAAGAAGATGATAGAGAGATTATAAAGAGAATATTAATGATTCTATTATTTGAGAAATCTATGTATTACATTAGGGGTAGTTGGCATATATACTTGAGTTGTAACAACCTAACCGACTAACTAACCACAATACAGATTAGTTACTAGTTTGTTACACACTTTGACCAACATTGACTCATATAGTCTACATCCCCCCTCAAGGTGGACTACAAGGATTTAGTTGGAGTCCAAGCTTGGCAACCAGAAACTGATGCTCATTGGTAACCAATGGCTTGGTCATAACATCTGCCAACTGCAATTTGGTTCCAACATGTTGAGTCTTCATAAAACCCTCCATCTGCTTGTCTCGAATGAAGTGGCAGTCGACATTGATGTGCTTGGTTCTCTCATGGAACACTGGGTGCTGGGCTATATACTGTGCAACTTTATTGTCGCAGTACAAAGGAATTGGCTGCTTGACTGGCACTTTTAGCTCCTGTAATACACCTGCAGTCCAAATAACTCACTGGTTGTGTAACTCATGCTTCTATATCCTGCTTCAGCAGAACCCTTGCTCACGGTTTTCTGTTTCTTAGTCTTCCAGGAGATGAGTGAACTTGTAACACCCCCATACTCCAAGTGCCTTACCAGGACCACTCAGGTATAAGGATGCCACCATCTCGGTTACCCGAGGCGTGATATTCATAAGACAATAACGAAACAACTTTAAAAGAAAATAAAGTTTAAAGTGATTACATAGCAATACCAAACTGATAAAAAGAAACACAAGATTCTCAGACGGTCTACTGCTAAAACTATCAAAGCCATAAAACATCGTCGACACGGCGGAAGACTTCTAAGCGCCACGTGATGACTCATCCGGCCTATCCCATACGCGTCATATCATACCGCTCAATAATCGCTCACCACCCCGAATGGATCACCACGAGTTTTTAAAACATTTAAACGGGTCGATACTAATCACACAACTCAATATATCAACAATAAGATAAACAGACGACTTAATCGTCACACACACACACGATCACGCCAATTCCAATCATCTCAATCACCGATCGTCCCTTTGGACCGACCGCCGGTGGGGACCGCACCGTACCCACCAAATCCCCGCTCCTCATAATGAGCGATAACCCGGTCCATTAATGTGCACATCCCTTCTGTGGCGGGTTCCACGAGAAGGCGAAACTAGGCCGTGAAGCCACTCCCCGCAAGTGACCTCACTCGGCGAGGCCACGCCTCGCGAACCATAGACAACGATCACAATCACAATCACAATACAATTACTATATCAAACAATCAATCTCAACACATCAACAATCATCCCATTATGGGACTAATCCGAGTAGAAAATCCTACCCGGAACAAAGAACACAATCGACGGTCTCAACAAATTTGTATCACAAATCCTTTTCTACGAATCCTCCTCCTAACATATAATCACATAATTACTAACAATCACAAAACTAACACAAAACCCCCAATCCCAAAATTAGGGTTTAAGGAAACTTGACGAAATACTATAAAATTGGTATGTAGATCTTACCCTCGACGCAAGGATCACAAAGGTATAAAGAACGATGGAATCCGACCTCTCAAGCTCCGGGATTTGTCAACAATGCGATTGATGCGAAGAACGTAGTTTGTTTTCTCTTTTGAAAGCAATTAGGTTTATAAAAGTGTTTAAAGAAAGTGACGGAAGTAATTATATACCAAATCGCACTATTAACAAAACCCGACAATTCATCACCTCAGTAAACCGGCTACTCGATCGAGTAGGCGAGGTACTCGATCGAGTGCCGGCTACTCTATCGAGTACCTAAGGCTACTCGATAGAGTACCCTGCTACTCTATCGAGTACCTAAGGCTACTCGATAGAGTACCCTACAGGTCAGAAACTATTTTAAAACGCAACTCACCCTTACTCGACAGAGTAAGGCCTACTCGATAGAGTACCCAAAGACTCATAAATACGGAGTATTACAGAACTGCCCAAGAAAACACAATACCCACTCAAGGACCTGCTACTGAAGGCACATGTTGCCCAACACTACAAAAAGAAATAAAACAGGCGACCGATTTTGGCGACTGAAATCAGTCGCTAAACTCAATTTAGCGACTGACTTCAGTCGCCAAAGACCAGTCGCAGACCTTGGTCGCTTTTTCTGATTTTAGCGACCAAAGTCAGTCGCTAAATTTAGCGACTGCAATATCAGTCACTAAATGAGAAAAATAGCGACTAACATGGTAGTCGCCATTTTGGCGACCGACATGGGGTAGTCGCCAAATTAGCGACTGAATATCGGTCGCTAATTTGGCTTTTCAGTCGCTATTTTGGCTTACCCAGCCAAAATCAGGGAGTCTCTGAAATCAGTCGCTAAACTCAATTTGGCGACTGACATGGGGTAGTCGCCAAATTAGCGACTGACTTTCGGTCGTTAATTTGACTTTTCAGTCGCTATTTTGGCTGACCCAGCCAAAATCAGGGAGGCTCTTTAGCGACTGATTTGTGGTCGCAAAACTGCAAATCAGTCGCTAATGCTACTGACTATTTTCGTGGCTTTTTTTCGTTTTCATTGCTAGCCAAATATTTACAACCTGCATACAAACCGAAGTTCAACAACGCCATACATCCCAAACTTCAACACACACAACACCATACATTTCAAATTTCAACCCAACACCACACATTTCAAACATACATTTCCCAAACTTCATTTCATATATTGAAAATGAAAGGTTTACAAGCTAACATATTCTAAAGTTCAAGTCTTACATGCTAAATTAAACTTACTTAACTATTTTGAAGCCAACACCGGCTCCACTCCCCCCTCCTCGACCATGCGGATCCATAGGATCGTAGTCGGGTCTAGGTCCGGGGTTACAACCTTGCCACCAATTCTCAAACATTGCTATTTTTTCCTTCATTTGGCGGAGTTCTTCATCAAGTTTTTTGTCACGTTCATCACGCTCTCTTAGTTGAGTTAATATGTGTTGCTCGGAATTGTTGAAGTCGATCTCCTACGCGTGTTGTCATAGAAAGCCGGTGTTGAACTTCCGGTACCATACACGTTTCCTTTCTTGAAGCCTTTCACCAACTCAAACCATATGTCATTATCCGCCTTTTCTGGATTGGCGGCTTTTGTATGTTCAAATGCACCCTACAATATTAAACAAAACATTATAAGTTAATATGGTAACCAAAATAAGACATTAAAAAAGAGTAAATTAACAAAAATTAAGTGTTACGGAAAACTTACATATAATTCCTTGTCTTTTGGCTTAGTCCAAATCCTTATCCCTTTGTGGTCAACCCTGGAATGCGTGTCAAGAAACAGTTCCGGTGCCGTCGTAACCGGTTTTGACTTCTTCTTTCCTTTCTGAATGAAAAAAAAACATACATGTTAGAAAATCAACAAAAAATCTAACATAAAACATGTTGAAAACCAAAAAATGTGTGAAATAATAGACAAACTTACACTCAATACACGATCCCAGAACGATCGGGATCCCCCGTAATGAGTAGGCTCGCCCACGGCATCTTTCTGTCCTTCTTTTTTGTTGAGGGATGTTTCTGAAAAGCTTCGATTTTAGTATGCTTTATTAGGCCTTCAAACTTCTCAACTGCAATTACACATATGAAATCATAACTAATAAGTTACTGATATTATTTATAATATAAGAGAGTATATGATAATTAATACAAATAACAAAACAAGTTAATTAAATACCTTTCATGTTCTTTGGCTCCTTCGGGCGTCTGACCGTCTTCCAGATCACGTCCCGATATCGTCGAGTACCGACTTCATTGTACCTTTCACGGACATTCAGTTCTTGAGACTCATCCCAAGCAAATGATTGCTACAAAAAAAGCCGACAAAAATACATATCAGTATAAAATAAAAGTCTAACTTGGTTCTTAAAAAATTTATCAGAATTATTTGGTTTCTAAAACAAAGAACTACGGAAAATATATACCCGAAAGTTATTGAACCACGCCTCTTTTTGTGCATCAGAAGTAAAAGTCCACGCTGTAGGAACTGGACCCACGAAATTAGTCTTCGTGCTTTTCGTTACACCTCGTATCACGCAATCGTCCCTAAACCCGCATTTATTTCGAACATGTAGAATCAGAAACAATTATTATTTTACGGAAAAAAAAAGATAATAATAATCGTAGACTAACAAAAAATAAGACTTACCATAATCCCGTCGGCTCAAGTATCATCCGACGATCCTCAGTGTACCGTATCTGCACCTGTGGTACTGCCTCGTCGGTAGCGTCAGGCTGATACTCGTCACCGTCACCGTCTGTCAGCATCGGATCCTCACGCACAATCTCCTCCTCCTCCTCACGCGTACTCTGTCGACAAACTGAGCCGCCTCCTCGCTTCCTACCTCGACCTCCTCCAGCCATCTGCAGTAATACAAATAAAAATTAACACAAATAATGATAAATGAAAATTATACGGACTTCTAAATTTTAATTTACTCTTGAGGAATACAAAATTATACCAATTTAATCATACTCATCATCGTTTTCTTCCCCATCACCATCATCGTCGTCGTCGTCGTCCTCATCATCATCATCATAATCATAATCATCTTCATCTCCAAACCCCTCGTCCCTCCTCCTCCTTTTATCCTCCTCCCTTCTCCTCCTCACCTCCTCTTCCCCCTCATCTCCTCCTCTTCTTCCCTCATCTCCTCCTCCTCCTCCTCTTCCTCCTCCTCCTCCTCCTCCTCCTCTTCCTCCTCCTCCCCCGGCAGTCTCTCTTCCACCTCATAATCTTCTTCCTCTTACATGTCTTCACCATCTTTATTCTCATGCTTGTAACAATGTCATTCTGCTTCCTTCATACAAGGGTTTTTCTGAGGCTTTTAACATGTCAAGAAAGGCTTTTGCTTGTGAGTATGGCGGTTGTTCTTCACAAATGGTTGTATGGTCATCACTATTAAAAATAGTGGAATCCATAGCATCAACAACCATCTCTCTATATGGGTTCTCATCAATTTGTATTTGTTGGGTGTGAACTTGTTCATGAATTGGAGAATATGCTTCTCCATGTGAAATCTAATTGTAATAATTTGGTTTAAACCCGTTTATAATGAGATGTTCTTCTACTTTAATGTCAAGCAGGTATTTCAGGTTTTTGCATGCATTTGGCACAAGGACACATAAGTTTTTTGTTTACCAAGTCATATTCATCTTGTTGTTTAGTAAATTCAATAAACTCGCCAACACCCTTTATAAATCTAGCGGTAGGACGTTCTTTCTTATTGGAATTGTCTAATCTTCCTTCATACATCCATGAACGTTCCAATCTCTTCATTTTAATCTAAAGAAGAACCCACAATAATTTAAACATTTTTTAAAAATAACAATAATATTACATACAAAATTTTCACATTATACAATAAACATATGAAAACAATATATAAATATTATCAATAAGTAATCCATCTTCGAATGGGGTCCTTATCACTCCAACCTAAACCCGTCAATGTACGTTTCAAGTCACTAGCAAACACACTTGTAATTTATTAATGAGAAAAAAATTCGGCAACAATTCCCTTCAGTTCTCCAAATACACATCAATGTAGAATAAATAATTACTCACCATATACATGTATTCGGAGAACATTAAAGGGATCGCCACCAAACTCATTCCTCATTAATAAATCACAAGTACGTGTACTACCTAAATGACTTGAAATGTACAAAGACAGTCCCAAAATGGGGACTATTCAAGAATTACTCCTAATGAGTAATTCTTGAACGGGTACTAAGTCAACATCAAATCAAACTAAAAATAATTTAAAGTTTAAGATAAACAACACTTAGTACTAAATTAATTAAGTCAATCAATAGCACAATATCAACAACATAATAAAGGTTTCTATCCTAGAGTTCGTAGCATAATTTGAACTAAATTAGTAAATTTAAAAGGTAACTGGTAAGAGGAGGTTACCTAATCAAGTAAAAGCAGAAATGAAAAGAAAACGAGAAGCAACAGCTACGGCAGACGGTGGTGCTCAGCAGCGCGGTGACAACCCTGGAAGGAGAAAAGAAAAACAAAAAAAAATCAGGGTTATTCAACCTCAATTCATCAATAACATGCATTATCAAACCAAATTTATCAAAATCAAGTCCTAAAGAAGGTTCCACTTAGCTAATAGCTAATTTCTCTTAATCCAAAAGACGGTTCCACTTAGCTAATTCCATTAATGCAAAAGACGATTCCACTTAGCTTAATACTAATAATAATAAGACGGTTTCACTTAACTTAGTAATAATAATAATAATAAGACTGTTCCACTTAGTTTAATACTAATAATATTAAGACGGTTCCACTTAGCTTAATACTACTAATAATAAGACGGTTTCACTTAGCTACCCAACACCAAACACCACCCACCCAAGGCCACCTCACGACCCACCACTGCCACGGCCCACCACGGCCCACCCACGGCCGACCAACTCCCCACCCATAACCCTAAACCTAAACACAAACCCCCTTAATCATTCCCTTTTAATTCAAACACAAATTAAACTAAAATCTAACTACAAATTAATCTAACCTACTAACTACAAATGAATCTAACAAACTAACCACAAAATAATCCAACTAACTACAAATTAATCTAACAAATTAAACCAATTAAACTGAAATTAAACAAAAAAAAAACTAACCTAATTAAATAGGAGTGGTGGAGGCGGTGAGGACGGTGGCCACGGCTAGAATAGGTGGTGAAGGCGGCGGGATTGGTGGTGTCGTCGTTCTTGGAGATCGCCTTTCCTTTTTTTTTTGTGTTCGAAATAGAGTAAAGCAGGAGAGAAGGGAAGAATTATGCGGGTCTCTATAAAGCAATTTAGCGACCGACTTCAGTCGCTAAATCTGAAAGTCGGTCGCTAAATAAGATTCCTTTTTCAAAAAAAGCAGTCGCCAAATTAGCGACTGATTTCAGTCGCTAAATCTGATATCAGTCGCCAAATTGGCGACTACCCGGATCAGTCGCTAAAAATCTGTCGCCTGTTTTAGTTTTTCTTGTAGTGCAATCAACATCTGTGTATGCCTGTAATTCTAAGGAAGCAGAAGCAGAGTAAAAGAGCCCCGCATTAATAGTTCTTTTCAGATACTTGACTAGATGATGTGCAACTGTGTAATGCTCATCCCTTGGAGCACTCAAAAACTGGCTCAAATGCCGGACTGTATAGGAGATGTCTGGTCTAGTTAAACTAAGATAGAGCATCCTCCCAATGAGTCTTCTGTACTTTTCTGGTTCTGTGAGCAACTGTCCTTTATCAATTGACAGTTTGAGACCTTTTTACATAGGAAAAGAAACTGCTTTGGAGTCTTCAAATCCAGCATCATGTATAATATCAATGATATACTTTCTTTGGTTCAAAAGAATGCCATTTTTGTTTCTAGCTACTTCTAAGCCCAAAAAATATCTCATCAATCCCAAGTCCTTGATTGTAAATTTTGAATGCAACTGATCCTTTAATTGCTGAATTGTTGTAATGTCTTCACCAGTCACTAAGACATCATCTACATAAACCAAGACAACCAGAAACTTTTGAGTGACATCATCCGTCCTTGTAAATAGAGAATAAAAAAACTTAGACTAAATAAACCCTAATTCTAAAAGATACTTAGTTAACTCAAGATTTCATTGTCTTGAGGCTTACTTAAGTCCATATAGTGACCTTTTTAGCTTACAAACTTGCCCTTTCTTTGCAAGTGTATACCCTAAAGGGGGTTTCATATAAACTTCCTCATCTAAGAAGCCATGGAGAAACGCATTGTTGATATCCAACTGATGCAAAGGCCAATCCTGGACTGCTGCTATAGCCAAAATGATCCTCATAGTAGAAAATTTTGCCACTGGAGAAAATGTTAGCTTGTAATCCCTATCCTTGACCTGATTGTAACCCTTTGCAACCAGTCTTGCCTTGTACTTTTCAATGGAACCACCTGGCTTATACTTAATTTTATAAATCCATTTACTCCCTATAGCCCTCTTATTTGCAGGCAGGATGGTTAATTCTCATGTATTGTTAGCTTCAAGAGCTTGTAACTCCTGATTCATAGCAATCACCTATTTATCATCTTTACAAGCTTGAGAATAGTAACTGGGTTCATTGGCTTCAACCATATTACACAAAGAAATGACATAATCTTTGTCAAAGGCTGTCAACTCATTCATTACATGAGTAGGTAAAGCAGCAGACTTCCTGCTCCTTTGTTGGGGACAGTGATAATCTGACAATAACACAGAAGGTATCTGGGGCCTAGCAGACCTCCTTATAACCTGATCTGGCCGAACTGAGGCATCTTCATCAGTCACAACATCAGTGACTATGTCAACAGTATTAGGGATTCCATTAGCATATGCTCCAGTTGTGATGACTATATTATTTATAGCCTCACTAGCTGGTGTAACAACAGCATCCTGTGTCAATTCTGAACAAACAGAAGTAGAAGGACTTCCAGTGTTAATGGACTGTAGAAAATCAACAGAGAAGTCACAGTCTGGAGGTGAATCAGGAAGATCATTAGTCTGAACTTTATCCCTGAAAGGATAAACCCCTTCCTTGAAGATAACATCTCTGCTAGAAAAAATTCTATGTGTGTCCAAGTCATACAACTTATAGCCCTTCTGATTGTAGGGATAACCAATGAATAAACACCTCCTAGCTCTCTTCTAAAATTTATCTGTAGCTATAGGTGGCATAGAAGCAAAACACAGACTACCAAATATTCTCAGTTCATCATACTTTGGCTGTGCTTTGAACAATATCTCATAAGGAGTCTTCCACTTTAAAACAGTAGAGGGCATCTTATTAATAAGATAAGTGGCTGTAAGCAAGCACTCATCCCAGAACTTAATGGGAACATTAGACTGTAATTAAAGTGCCCTAGCAGTATCTAACAAATGCCTATGCTTTCTCTCAACTCTGCCATTATGTTGTGGTCTTCCTACAATAGACCTTTGATGTACAATACCCTTTTGAACAAAAAAATCTTTGCAATATGTTTGGAAAAATTCTGTTCCATTGTCTGATCTAATCACCTTAATAAGTTTCCCAAACTGTGTAGCAACATATGATACAAAACCCTTCACTAAACCAGGCACCTGAGTCTTATTATGCATAAAAAAAAGTCCAGGTTAACCTAGAATGATCATCTAATATGGTCAAAAATGATCTAGCACCAGTCAAAGTAGGAATCGTATAAGGTCCCCACACATCCATGTGCACCAGCGGAAAACATTTATTAGCATAAGATAAACTTTTAGGAAAAGGTAAAGTATGATGTTTGGCAAGCACACAAGTATCACAAGTAAATTTCTTTATTCCTTTAAAAGATTCATTACTTACATGCCTCATTTTATCCAAAGATGAATGGCCTAATCTAGCATGTAATAGACTTACATTCTGATATCTATTCAAGGCATTATTGTTATGTATAAAAACATTTTTATTTGCCAAACTACAACTAGCTACTGAACTACAAGCACTATTACTCCTGAGCTTGTATAAATCCCCATTCCTCCTAGCCAAAGCAACTATTTCCTTACTTGTAGGGTCCTGAAACACACAGTTAGAATCCAAAAACAACACAATTAAGCCAGCAGATGTGATTAACTTCCCAACAGATAATAAATTTTGTTTAAAATCTGGAATGAATAACACATTCTTCAAAGTTATCCTATATGTGATTCTAGCATTCCCTGACTTATATACCACTTTAATACTCCCATCAGGCAAACTCACATAAACAGGGTGAGGCAGACAAACTATATTGTGAAGCAAAGACAAATTAGAGGTCATATGATCTGACGGCCATGTATCCACAATCCAGTCTAAGTCAGAACTAGAATTATTAACTGCACAAGCTTGAGAAGACTTATACATACCAGCAAAATTGACAAAAGACTGCAAAGTGGACAGTGAAGGTTCAGGCTTATTATTCAATGCTTGTAAAACCTTAGTCATAACAGAATTAACTATCCCTTGAACAAAATCAGGAGAGACATGAGCATTGGTGGACATCTGATTATTTCCAGAAAACCCCATTGATGAATTTCCAGCAGAATACCCATTCATCAGAGACTGAGTCATAGGAAATGGAGCCAAATCCTGATATTGACAGTCTTGATCAGAATAAAAGACTTCAGCATTGTTAACAACTTTAGAGGATCCTGCATCTCCACTGCTTTTACCCTTCTTGGCATTAAAAGCCTTAAACTTGTAACACCTTTCCTTGATATGTCCTTTGACATTGCAAAAAGTGCATGTCTTGCATCTCCAACACTTATCAATTGTATGACCAGCCCTTCCACAAAACTCACAAGATTTCTCATCCTCAGGATTACCAGAATCATCATATCCTTGAGACGTTTCTTGCTAGTTTCATCTTTAGAGTAATAAGACTGGGTACGTTTCTTAGCTGCATAAGCAACTGACTGCACAACAACATCAGAAGTTACATCATTAATTAACTTCTGACGCTCAACCTTTTGCAGCATTCCCAATGCTTTGTTAATGGGTGGTAAAGGATATAAAGTCAGTATGTGAGTCTGCAACTGTTCAAAACCAGAGTTCAACCCCATTAACAACTGTATCAACTTAGTCTGTGTCTCCCTATCTAACAGTCTCTTAAGCAAATGACATGTGCAATTATTCATAGCACCACAGGTACATTAAGGAATTGGATCCATGGTATCAATATTTTTCCATAGATTCTTGATTTTTCCATAGTAATCAAGAATAGAGGATGTGTCCTGTGAAACATTACTTAAATCCTTCTTAAGAGCATACAGATCCAAAACATTTAACTAACCATAACGCTCAAGGATATCAGACCAAAGAGACTTAACAGACGCAGCATACTGCAAATTATTGACTATAGGCTTTGCAATAGAGTTCTTAATCCAACGAGAAATAAGAATGTCATACCTTACCCAAGAATTGTGCTTCTTATCTGTAGCAAGAGGGCAAGAACACTCTCCAGTAATAAACCCAACCTTGTTCTTTGAAAGAAGTGCCCAGATGATTTCTCGCTGCCATTGAACAAAATTCGATCCATAGAAGAGAAAGGAAGACAAAGTTAAACTCGGTTGATCGTATGAGAGAGAAACAAAGGATCGTCTAATGGAGAATACAACGTATCTTCAGGCATGATTAGAAGAATAAGAGAAAGATTTAGATTTTATTGTGCGGAAGCGAAAATTATAGGATCTTTTTATTAAGATGATACCATATAAACCACCAAATTCACCATTAATGGAGGTGAAGAATGATGTGATTATGAATGTAAGGATAAATGAAGAACTAGAAGAAGATGTTAGAGAGATTATAGAGAGAATATTAATGATTCTATTATTTGAGAAATCTATGTATTACATCAGGGGTAGTTGGCATATATACTTGAGTTGTAACAACCTAACCGACTAACTAACCACAATACAGATTATTTACTAGTTTGTTACACACTTTGACCAACATTGACTCATATAGTCTACACTTCGTATATTCGGGAACTCCCTAAAGTCTGCAAGAATTAAACCTTTTTTTTCCTTGGATATTGTTTGTTTATTCTTTGTTGAAACTGTTGCCAATTCTCTATAGAAATAAAAGTGTATAATAGTACAATAAATTAAATATATATTTCGTAATTTTTGTTATTCAAATTCATTTCACGAGCTTGCGGGTGTAATTGTGTATGATAGCGCGTTAAAATAAATGGGTAGTAAATATTCTTTATTTAAATTCATTTCATTAGCCTTTTAGAATGTGTAATTTACTTATATTGTGTAAAAAGCTACAAGCCATAAAAACAATGTGTTGCACACTCACACATGACACATAGGAGATCGAGTATGCGAGAGTTATTATTAATCCTTACATCAACAACTAAAATACAACTTACTCATTACCATTTAATTATGAAACTACTATAGATCCTGCGCGATACATGTGTGGTATACATAGAGTTTTTATTCTCTTAGTATATAGGTGATGTTTTTATACTATTGAAATTGTTTTTATTTTGCTTTAATTTGTGCCTGCGACTCACAATCTCAAATACAGTATATGCATGTCTGCATGCTAGTTCACTTAGTAGGATTATGTCATTACATAATTTTAAAATACAATATTACATACACTGTATACGTTTTCGCCTAATATGACACTCTTACAGTTTTGTTATCATGCAGTCTTTTGGCAACGTGATATCAGCCATAATTGACTTTTAAACTACATTTGACCATCTCCTTTGATCAATTCGCGCCTCGCTACTATTCATTCTTTGACCTAATTACCACGCCATTTTTTTGTGAAAATATTTGCATTTTGTAGGTCCAAATATTAGACGGCATTTTTTGTATTCTTATCATTCACTACAAAGTTGTACTCGTATTCTATTATAATACACCCCCTGTCCTAATTCTTACTACACCTTGTACAATAAATAGCTAACCTTTATATTTGTACTAGGTAGCATTACGCGCTTTGCGCGGTATGTTTGAATATTTTTATTATTACAATTGAAGAAAAATATTAGAATTGATATGACATTTTATATTTTTAGTTATAAATAAAAATAGATTAATTTTTTTCAAATATTAGTTTTTATGGTTTAACTTCAAAAATTTTAAATAAAATACATGCTCCGTATAAATATATTATAACTAACACTATAAAAAAAACACGGAAAACTGACGGTATTTCTGACGGAATTTGAAGTCCGTCAGATGTTTAAAGATACTAACGGATTTGTGACGGATATTCCGCCAGGATAAGATTCTTAACGGAATATCCGTCAGTATACGTCACGCGATACTGGCGCGTTAAAAAATCTAAAGGCGCCATTATATCCTAACGGAAAATCCGTCATTAAGTTTTCAATTACTGACGGATAATCCGTCATATGTCCCCTTTCAATTATTACTCAAACGGCTATAAGTTCGTGACGGAATTTCCGTCAGTAAAGTCAAAATCTGTTTGACTTTCCTGATGGAAATTCCGTCAGGACTTCCCAAAAACATGGCATCTTGACGGAAATTCCGTCAGGATATTTCCCTCAATTATTGCCCAAACAACAATAATTGAAAGAAACATCCTGACGGAATATCCGTCACGATACCGTGTTTTTGGGAAATCTTCGACGAATTTCCGTCGGGGAAAGTCAAACAGTGTTTGACTTTCCTGACGGAATTTCCGTCAGGATCTTTCTTAAATAGAAACTCAGCCGCGACAGCCTTGTTCATATCGCACAATTTATTATTCCCCAAATCAATTTTTTCCCTAAACTCGACCCCAAATCCGACACCACCACACCACCACCATCACCACCCTCTCCTTCCGCCGACCACCACCACCACTCCAGGTTTGTCATTTATCTCTTCTTTTTCTTTTTCTTTTTCCTTTTTCCTTTTCTTGTCTTTATTTATGTTATTTGTATAGGTTGTTGCCGCCACCACCGCCGCCGCCCACCACAGCCACCGTCGCCGTCTGATGGGTTAAGATGTTGGTCGTCACACATCCAATCAAACACATTTATATTCTCAACAAACAACTAGTTAGTGGTAAGTCGAGGTCGATCCATGGGACGGTGTGCTTTGAGTTCTAAGTCTATCTATCTCAATTTATGCTAGTGTCACAATTGATTTGGGTTTGTAGTTGTGTTCTAGACTAATGAAAGCAATAAAGTAAATAGAGGTGTAAACAAGTAATAAAGAGTACTAGGATATCATGGGATCATACGGGATTCATGGGAGTTGATCATACAAACATGTTCACAAAGTTGCAAACAATTAATGTTGTAAAGGAACCGAGTTGGTTTATATCTTACGGTTCTTAGGAAGAGTTGGGTCCCGGAGCCGAATCGATTAGATTGTACAACACCTACAAATCGACTTACTTTCCTCCTAATCACTTCTATGCATGGTCTAACAAGACTTGAGTTGGTTTATATCTTACAAGTCAAGTTGAATAGATAAGAGATGGTTGTAAATGCAAGGATTCATAGGCTTAGCATTTCATCAAACATAACATGTGCATAGGTTGACAATACAACAAACAAGCAAATTAATCATTGAAACATATTGGATTAAGCATGATTATTCCCCATGTTTTCCTCCCTTAATTACCCACTAATCCTAGTTACAAAACTACTCACTCATTATCATGGTAAACATATCATTAATGATGTCAATCATCGCAACAAGTATAAACATGATAAGAAAGTGGATAAATAAACAATAAAGAGTAAAGAGCAAAGGAATTATACCAACTTGAGATGATCCAAATAATAAAGCAAAGAATAAAAGAAGAGAACTTGATTGATTGATGAAGGGTTGTCAATCCTCCAATAATAACCCAATAATCTCCAATTACCCAAAAGTAATCAACTTGAACAATAATTAAGGAAAGGTTAATGTGAAATTTGTGGAAAGATTAAAGGATAATCTATTCTAATCTACTCCTAATCTATTCTAAGAAGATTTTCTAATGTGGAAGCCCCCTTTGATTATCATCAAAATGGGGTATATATAGTAGTGCCTCATTAGGTTAACTAAGGCTAAATTAGTAATTAACTATTTTAAGTTCTAAGTAGGGAAATGCAAGTATTTTGGAGAGATGAGCATCCTTGCTGAAAACGCCATGGTCCGCTCGTACACAAGGGTAGGACGCTCGGATTCTGGACAGGGTAGGAAGAGCGTCTTTAAGGTCGGGACGCTCGGATTGTTGGAGCATAGGGCGAGCGTCTTGGAACTTTGGACGCTCGGATTGCTGTTCAGAGTGATTCCTCTCGCATACTTCTTATTCTTGCAATATTAGTCTTTAGGTGCCTCTCCTTCCCCACCCGTTCAACCAGGATCGTCAATGTCCTTCCAAATAAGCTCAAGAGACGGGAATTTCCGCGTAATTGTCTCTTTTCCTACAAAACAAGCACCAGGCGATAGGAAAGCAAAATAGAAAGCATTTGACGGATAAAATGGCTATGGAATGTTATAATAGTATGCAAAATAGGCTCAATTAGAGGACTAAATGTGCGCAAATATGGGTCACATCAAATATCCCCAAACCGAACCTTTACTCGTCCCGAGTAAAGAGGTGAAAAAAACTAGACCTTTATTTAAACTACCCTAATAATATAACCGATATGAGACAATTAGCGGGTCTCACTCCGCCCCTTCAACTCACAACAAGACAACCATGAGGTAGGATGCCTTCTTGCAAGGCAAGGTGGGGCTTGCCAAAATGGCGACACATCCAAGCATTAAAGCACACAAAACAAGTAATGGATGCATCCAGAAAAATGAATAGCCACTTTCCTCATCTAAGTGGCGGAAATTATCTAAAGGGGAAGCAATTCAAGGGTACACACTCCTTCATAGATATGGTTTCTTCAAACTACTAAGCCTAGAAGGATACCAATAAATCACCTCCAAGTTGTGTCAAGCTAGGGTACCTTTGTCCTCAATCGTTAAATGTTTTTATCAAGAATAGACTCCCTATGGTGTTAGAAACACTGGAGGATCGCGGAATTCCCCTATTTGCCTAGACAAGAAGAAGGGTCGTCCCCTCTCTACCATGCACAAAAGTGGATACGATGGAAAAGGGATCAATAGAATTTTGAGTTTCATGTGGGAGTTTGCTTTTTGTTGTTGTTTTTTCCCCCCAATTTCTTGTGGCATTTGACATTTGACAACACTTTCTTTTTGCCATTTCTTTTTTATTTTTGGCATTTCAATACTTGACAATTTTTCAACTTTTGCATTTTCTTTTGAACATTTTCAAAGCTACCCCATTTGTAGGGAGGGTGCTTATTTTTGAAGCTTTAGGAGTTTTTATTTTTGTTAATCCTCTTTTCTTTTGATGCAATTTGCAAACTTTTTGACATTTCATTTCATTTCTTGAACTCAAATTTGAACAATTTTTGTGCCCATTTCCTTTTTTATGACAAAATGTGGTAGAACATGGATGAATGATGGTTGCATGGTTTCAAAGGTCACCTTGGAATAAACGGTAGCCAAGGAGTTATCACACCACAAGGTATTCTTGACTAGGCCTTAATCCATGGGTCAAAGGATACTAGCATGACACATCCTAGGGTGTTTTACAGGTATTCTAACAAGCAAAGTCTTAAGAAGAAAAAGTATCTACAAGGGCCTATATACACTTGTCAAGCTTCCCAAATAGACGGTTTCACAAAATTTTTCTAACCATGCAAACTACATGCCATGATGCAACTATCATATATACATCCTAATGCATATGCTTCTACCAACTAGTATGCCAAATAATCTAATTGAAATCCTAAATTCACATTGTTTATACCACATCAATCAAAATAAAGCCACATAGTCATCAACATAAAGAGAAAAAAGGAGATTGGAAAGATCATACCATGCGGTCTTCAATAGCCTCATGTCTCGGATGTGGCGTAGTCGATGAATGTGAAAAAGGATGGACAAGCAAACAAGTATATACAAACAATATTTACACAAGACTACATTATAAAGGAAATGAACATGTTTTTGTATTTTTCAAAAATTTTCAATTTTTATGCATTTTGGAATATAAATTCCCATCCCCCACTTTATTTTGAACATTGTCCTCAATGTACATGTAGGAGTAGGAATGAAAAAGAAAGTACATGTTTTTATGGATTTTTGAATTTATGGAAATAAATGCAATGATATGAATGAATGAATGCATGCTCTAACTAAATGCAATTCTATATGACATATATAACAAATGAATGCAATCTAAACTATATTATATGATGCATGATTTCTAGTAAACTATGGTCACTTATGATCAAACCTCCCCAAACCGATTTAAACACTATTTCTAGTGTAGAAAAGAATAGGATTGGTCATTAGTGACTATGCATGAATTCTAGTCTATATGCAACTATCTACATGAGATACATTACAATGTAGCTATATTATATGAACTAACTAATGCAATATGAAATATAATACAAATGCAAGTGAAGGCTAAACTAAATGCAATGCACTATACAAAAGAGAGAGGGAGAGAAAAGTAACATACAAATTGAAGTGATGAGGTAGGCATCTCTCACTCGTCATCATCATCATCATCATGGGGGTAGCCATACCCGCTAGAACTCCCTCCTTGGTCATACCCTCCTCCTTGACCAGAGTATCCTCCACCTTGACCACCAAAGTTCCCGGCTTGGTTCCCTTGGTTAGGGAACAAAAGGCGCGGTTGAGCCTAAGAAGGCCGAGGGCCATTAGGGTCGATACCCTTGTTGCGCCATTTGGTAGTATTGAGGGTAAAGGGCTAAATAGTTATCGACCCTCCCTTCATACACCCCAAGATCAACTCTCTTTATAATATCCACCAAATCATTCACATTTGGAGCGTTGGGCACTCGTGGTGTGAAGGGCATATGAGGAGTGGGGTAGGGTGGGATAGGTACATAGGAAGGTGGAGCATTAGCCCTTACCGGTATCCCGCGAGGTTGTGGAGGATGGCGGGGTATTTCTTCTCTTTGAGGGGGGTTGGGGTGGATTTGGATGTCGAGAAGGTATCTCGGCCTAGGTGAATACGGGCTCAACCTTGGGTCAGTACCAGGTATATTCCACCCCGAAAGAATAATAGAGGAACACCCTTTTGTGAACCATTCTACACCCCCGCCTTGGGTGTAGACTGTAGGCACACCACCGGTGGTGGTTAAAGACGGCGTCCTCATCAATCAAAGTACTACCCTCAAGGGGTGCATAAGTCCCATGGGTGTTGAACCCGGGACAAAGGTAGTTAGCCATAATAGTAATTAGACCTCCCATCACGAAGGTCTTAAGTTGGGAGTTCCCTTGAGAAAAATCATAGAATCTTGTAAGCATCTCAAGGGGGGTATTGAAGTTGTATCGTCTTGTCCCCCGAACATTTAGATAGGACTCAAGGAATGTCAAATCGAGGAGAGTGCACCTATCTTGCTCATATCTCCCATTAATGGTGCCGGCTACGAAACGTTCGGTGATCCGAATCACCGGGTGTTGGATAGCAAAGGTATAACATTGTTTTTGGTGAATGAAATCCCTCCCGAAAATAGCCGTCCAAACTAGGTCCACATCAAAGTCGGAGAGTTTGTTGATGTTGTTTGTTGGTACAAAAAGACCGAAAATATGAGCAAATTGGTCAAGTGTGAGACTATGGTCGAGGTTGCACAACCGGAACTCTATACCAACGTTGCTTCGTGTGTTCGAAACAATGCGGAGGCTACTCAAAAATTCCAAGGTAAGGCTAAGGTATGTCTCTTCATGGGCATGGAATAATTTCCCAATCCCCAAACCATCAAAAAACATTTCGGTTTAGTACCTTATACCTAGGATTTCTAACACCTTAGTGTCGATGAATTGAGTCGGTTCGTAATGCTTACCTAGCAACTTGACGAACTTGGCGCGGTGGTCATCGGATGTGAAGAGTACCTCCGGAAAGTACTCAAGTTGCTCTATCCCTCCTCTTATCACGGGGCGGAAGTTTCTTGGCGGCATCCTTTCTTGAGGGGACGAAGAAGATGAGCCCTTGCGTTTCTTAGCGGCGGCTTCAACTAGTTTCTTGGCTTTTCCCTTGAGATTCATCATTTTTGATTTGGGAAAGTTAGGATTTGGTTGGTTTTTGTTGTGAAGGGAGTGTTTGGATATGAAGATGAGTGGATTAGGTTTTAGATAAGATGAGGAAATGAGGGATGGTGGGGGTGTTTTTATAGAAAAGTGGGGTGGGACGAGCGGCTGAGGGTCGGGCTCGAGCGGATTATTCGAGGTAAATGCAAGAATCCGAGCGTCTTTATGGTCGGGACGAGCGTCTTCCTGCAGGTGGTCCGAGCGTCTTAGCAAAAATCCGCTCGGATTTTGATCCAGGGATTCTGCTTCGTCTAGGGTGAACAAAAGACGAGCGTATCGAGCTTGAGACGAGCGGCTGAACTGAGACGAGCGTCTTCTTCATAATCCGCTCGGATTCAAGTCCAGTGCGAAATTTTTCTTCAGGTGTCCTACAGGACGAGCGTCCAACTGATAATACGGGCGTCTTTTTCTGGACGAGCGTCTTGCTCAATAATTCGCTCGGATTTCAGGTCAGCGCCAAACAATACCCTGAGGAAGGCTGAGGACGAGCGTCCTGCCCTCGGGACGAGCGTCCCTCGCTGCTTTTCAAACTTTTCTTTCTTTTCTTTGCAAGATCGTACCCTTGCACCCTTTTGTTATTCCTCCTTATCGTTTTCTAAAATTTTGCTCAATAAAAAAAATGTAAGAAAACTCTCTCTCACTACTCTCATGCAAGAAATTATAAATAAAAGTGCTAAAATGTGCAATATTATACAAGGTAAAGGTTCAAGAAATATCTTACATATGGTGGTTTGAGATAGGACTCCACCAAATTAGTTCAAATTGTAGGAATTCTTGTCCATAGAGCTCAAAGCTCTTAGAAGAAGATCAAAAACTTGTGAACAAGTAGCTTCATGTGCAAGTTTCTTTTTGAGCTTTTCCACCAAGTACCCCTTGTATGATGTCTTGACCTTTTGGAGGAGGTCCACCATATCGTCTTCAACAATCATAGGTTCCATGGTGGGTGCAAAGTAGTCTTTATAGGCAATAGGGAAGGGACATTCTTCTTCATGATAAGATATCTCGAATTTCTCAAGAATAGGCTCCTCAAGGAGAGCAACCTCACAAACTTCCGCTTCCTTATCCCACGAGTTCTTGCAAAACACGAATTTATCATCATAGCTATCTTCATAAGAATCATAGATGGGCGCTTCATTCTTCTTCATTAACTCTTTCTCCAACATCTCGATGTTCACACCAAATGATACACCCTCATACTCACAAAGGTTAAGAGTATTTGGCTTACTCAACCTCATATCTTGCTCATCAAATACCACACTTTCATACTCACAAGAGCTCAAGGAGATTGGCTCTTCCCACTTCTCATCTTCCATATCAAAGGTTACTACTTCAAATTCACATTCATGGTCAATGTCCAAGGAATGGTGGGGAGTGGTTTCTTGGGTTGCCTTTATTTGGGCAATTTGAATCTCCAATTCCTCACCTTGGGTAACAATACCTCGAAGAACATTGTCCCTCTTTTGGCTTTCCTATAGCATTTGTTTGAAGAAGTTTTGTTGATCTCCCATCATTTGGAGAATCACATTTTGAATGGGTTCACCTTCTTGTTGTGGGTGGGTGGGAAAGTGGTTGTATTGTATGTGGTGATTTTGATGGGAAATATTGGGGTAGTAGTTAGGATTTTCATTGTATGAATAACAAGGTAGGTTTGTGTTGACTTGCTTCTCAAACTCCCCATACCCATAGTCATACTCAAAGAATCTACCACATACTGCATGTACCGAGTCTTGGGTCATCATAGCTAAAACAAGGAAACAACTACAAGCATGGAAACTACACAAAAATGTTAAGAACAATCCTTGAGGAACAAGTTCCTCAAGGTGAAAGCAAAATCAAAATAGACAAACAAGTAAGAACTTAATCACATAGCACTATCCCCGGCAACGGCGCCATTTTGATAGGTTAAGATGTTGGTCGTCACACATCCAATCAAACACATTTATATTCTCAACAAACAACTAGTTAGTGGTAAGTCGAGGTCGATCCATGGGACGGTGTGCTTTGGGTTCTAAGTCTATCTATCTCAATTTATGCTAGTGTCACAATTGATTTGGGTTTGTAGTTGTGTTCTAGACTAATGAAAGCAATAAAGTAAATAGAGGTGTAAACAAGTAATAAAGAGTACTAGGATATCATGGGGTCATAGGGGATTCATGGGAGTTGATCATACAAACATGTTCACAAAGTTGCAAGTAATTAATGTTGTAAAGGAACCGAGTTGGTTTATATCTTACGGTTCTTAGGAAGAGTTGGGTCCCGGAGCCGAATCGATTAGATTGTACAACACCTACAAATCGACTTACTTTCCTCCTAATCACTTCTATGCATGGTCTAACAAGACTCGAGTTGGTTTATATCTTACAAGTCAAGTTGAATAGATAAGAGATGGATGTAAATGTAAGGATTCATAGGCTTAGCATTTCATCAAACATAACATGTGCATAGGTTGACATTACAACAAACAAGCAAATTAATCATTGAAACATATTGGATTAAGCATGATTATTCCCCATGTTTTCCTCCCTTAATTACCCATTAATCCTAGTTACAAAACTACTCACTCATTATCATGGTAAACATGTCATTAATGATGTCAATCATCGCAACAAGTAAAAACATGATAAGAGAGTGGATAAATAAACAATAAAGAGTAAAGAGCAAAGGAATTATACCAACTTGAGATGATCCAAATAATAAAGCAAAGAATAAAAGAAGAGAACTTGATTGATTGATGAAGGGTTGTCAATCCTCCAATAATAACCCAATAATCTCCAATTACCCAAAAGTAATCAACTTGAACAATAATTATGGAAAGGTTAATGTGAAATTTGTGGAAAGATTAAAGGACAATCTATTCTAATCTACTCCTAATCTATTCTAAGAAGATTTTCTAATGTGGAAGCCCCCTTTGATTATCATCAAAATGGGGTATATATAGTAGTGCCTCATTAGGTTAACTAAGGCTAAATTAGTAATTAACTATTTTAAGTTCTAAGTAGGGAAATGCAAGTATTTTGGAGAGATGAGCATCCTTGCTGAAGACGCTATGGTCCGATCGTACACAAGGGTAGGACGTTCGGATTCTGGGCAGGGTAGGACGAGCGTCTTTAAGGTCGTGATGCTCGGATTGTTGGGGTATAGGACGAGCGTCTTGGAGCTTTGGACGCTCGGATTGCTGTTCAGAGTGCTTCCTCTCGCATACTTCTTATTCTTGCAATATTGGTCTTTAGGTCTTGTCTCTCCTTCCACACTCGTTCAACCAGGATCGTCAATGTCCTTCCAAATAAGCTCAAGAGACGGGAATTTCCGCCTAATTGTCTCCTTTCCTACAAAACAAGCACAAGGCGACAGGAAAGCAAAATAGAAAGCATTTGACGGATAAAATGGCTATGGAATGTTATAATAGTATGCAAAATAGGCTCAATTATGGGACTAAATGTGCGCAAATATGGGTCACATCACCGTCCACCCCTCCACCTTTTTTCTCATCCTTCCTTTTTACTTATTAGTAAAATTAATTAGGTAGTTTTAATCTCTTTTTAATTAATTTTTTTGTTTAATTAGTCTAATTAGTAGTAGTTAGTGTTGATGCATGTTGAATTAGGATAGAAGCCATTTTTTTTTTTGAAGTGTTAAAATTTGTGTAATAGTTAGTAGTAGTTAGTAGGTTAATTAGTAGTAGTTAGTGTTGATGCATGTTGAATTAGGATAGAAGCCATTTTTTTAAGTGTTAAAATTTGTGTAATAGTTAGTAGTAGTTTTGTGTAATGTTAATGTTTTTAAAATGATAATTTGAATTAATGTTAATTAGATTAGATATTTAAAATGAAAAATTAGTCATATTACTTAGTTTTTGTTAATTGACATTATTAAGAAAGTAGTCATTGTTGTATGTTTTGTTTTTAATATTATTGAAATTAATGTTCACATTGACTTAGTACCCGTTCAAAAATTACTCATTAGGAGTAATTTTTGAATAGTCCCCGTTTGGGGACTGTCTTTGTACGTTTCAAGTCACTTAGGTAGTAAACATGTATTTGTGATTTGTTAATGAGGAAAGAGCTCGGTGACAATTCCTTTAATGTTCTCTGAATGCATATGTGGAGTAATTATTTATTCTACATTGTGTATTTGGAGAACAGAGGGGAATTGCTGCCGAATTTTTCCTCATTAATAAATCACAAGTGTGTGTTTGCTAGTGACTTGAAATGTACATTGATGGGTTTAGGTTGGAGTGATAAGGACCCAATTCAAAAAAAAAAGACTACTTGTTGACAATAATTATTTGTTGGTGATAATGTTTATTGAGTATTATTTTTTGTTGTTATTGTGTTTTTATGACATATATACAAACAAATTGAATTGTAGATATATATAAACATGAAAAGATTAGAACGATAATGGATGTATAAAAGATTAGACGAAAAAAAGAAACCGAAGTGTGAATTTGCAAAGGGGGTAAAAGAGTATTGACTTCGTGGAACAAAGTAGTATGTATAAGAATTTTGGTGAAATAAGGTGTCCGTGTAAGAAATGCAATAACAGAGCTTTTAAAGGGAAAAAAGTAGTTGAAGATCATCTTTGGTCGAATGGTTTTGCCGATAATTACTATGTATGGACGTATCACGGTGAGGAAATGCCTACCGAAAGAAGTTCAAGTAGTATCGTAGTTAGTGAAAATCCTTACCTTCAGCTCCTGGAAAATGCATTACGTGATAATGTTGAACAAATATTGGAGGAGCAACTCAATCCCGACGACCTTAGCGATGAAGAAGTGCGTTATGAAACCCCAAACCCCCAAGTTTCTTCCTTCTATAAAATACTAGAAAAAGCCGAACAACCAGTGTATGAGGGAAGTAATATGAGTTTGTTGCAAGCGGCAGCTAGGTTGGTGATACTCAAATGTGAGAATAACATATCTCTTAGATGCGCGAATGGGTTTGTGTTGTTCGTAGGTGACATTATTCCAAAGAATAATGACATGGCGCGCAATTTTAATGAGATTAAGAATGTGCTTAAGGGACTCCAACTACCCCACCAGAAGATTGATGCATGTCCTACTGGATGCATGCTTTTCTAGGAGGAAAATGCTAATCTTGAGGAATGTACAAAGTGTCATGCATCTCGGTATAAAAGTACAAAAAATTCAAGTGGGAGGCGAATTCATTGTACACCGTTAACTTATTTCCCGATTGCGCCAAGGTTACAATGATTATATGCAACCAAGCACATAGCAGGTGAGATGAGTTGGCATCATAAAAACTTTCGATTAAGAGAAAGGGGGACAATGGCACACCCAAGTGGTGGAGAAGCGTGAAAACATTTTGATAGAGAGCATCCATAATTTGCAAGTGAGCCTCGTAATGTTCGGCTTGGTTTGTGTACAGATGGATTTAACCCTTATGGGCAATTTGGGAAGAATTACTCATGTTGGCCCGTGATTGTCACTCCGTACAAGTTACCTCCTTGGTTATGCATGAAGCGACAATTTATGTTCTTATCTCTACTCGTTCCAGGTCCTAATAACCCTAAGACAAATTTGGATATGTACCTGCAACCGTTGATTAAAGAGTTGAAAGAACTTTGGGAAACCGGCGTGTACACCTACGATGTTTCTAAGAAACAAAATTTTCAATTAAAGGTTGCATTAATGTGGACGATCAATGATTTCCCGGCATATGGCATGCTTTCCGGTTGGTCCACAAGTGGGTACCGTGCTTGTCCTTATTGTCAAGAAAAAGAACATAGATCTTTTTGGCTTAAAAATAGCAAAAAGGTTTGTTGGTTCGATTGTCACCGTGAGTTCTTAAGACCTGATCAACCTTTCCGCAACAATTGTAAGCATTTTCTAAAGAACAGAAAAACTGAGAATCGCATAGCCGCGTCGAAATTAACAGGTGATGAAGTATGGGATTCCGTTAAAGACTTGCCAAAAAATAGTTGATGCTTCTGATCAAGAATTGTAAAGATTGAAAGACAAGAATGAAGGTTGGTGGAAACAAAGCATACTTTGGGAACTTCCTTACTGGAAAACGTTGTTAATTCGACACAACTTAGAAGTTATGCACATTGAGAAAAACTTTTTTGAACAAATTATCAACACGATGATGGATGTACCAGGTAAAACTAAATTTGGCCCTAAGGAAAAACTAGAGTTTAATGAATAAACGGCCAATGTGATGTGACCAATATTTGAGCATATTTAGTCCCCGAATTAGCCTCGTTCCTATGCTTTTTAGTGCATATTTGGGTCATTTACTATCTTTATTCCTTTGTACATTACTAAATTGATTGAATCCAATGACCAAGCATCAAAGTGAAAACAAGACTAGAAGACCTTTGTACATAATGTAGTAGATGGGCAATGATGAAGAAGATCCTTGCACCTCCGACAAGATCCCGGAGGATTGTTGGAAGAAGAAAAGAAGGAAAGAAGAAATGGCATGCTGGACTGGAATCCGCTCGTCTCACCTATCGGGACGCTCGTCCAGAAGCTCCAGAATCCGAGCGTCCCAGCTGCCAGGCCGCTCGTCCACCGCCTACACAATCCGCTCGTTCCGACCCTTTGGACGCTCGGATTGTCCTCCAGTGCAACACGTCCTCTTCTTGTTGCATTCGAGATGCACATATTTTTGAAAGACTAGCTAAAAGGAGACCCGCATCTTTTCTTGAGAAGAGCGATTCTTCAAGGACTTAATCGTCATTTAAGCCCTTAGTAACCCTAATTTGTGCACCTAATCCCCACTATAAATACCCCATTAGTCTAATTAGATTAGCATGTTCTTCTTATCAATCTTTAGTGTAGTTTATATTATTCTAATCTCTCTTTAATCTTGTAATCAACTTCTAATCAAGTCTTAATACAAATCTTATTTCCTTAATTTCTCTAATGTTCATCTTTTATTTTGGGTAATTGAAGATTATTTGGGTTTATTTGGAGGATTGACAACCTTCCAATCATTCATCAAGTACTTCTATTATTCTTTGCTTATTATTTTGGAATCATCATTAGTTATAATTCTCTTAATCCCTTTTTAATTATTGTTAATCATCTTCATTTATTCATCATGTTTTGCTTTGTTAATATGATTGACAACCTTGTTAACATGTTAAACTTGATAATGAGTGAGTAGTTTCCTTAACTAGGGTTAATGGGGAATTAGGGGAAACCAACATGAGGATTGATTCATGTAGATACCTCATTTCTGCACCTCTCGCAAACCACCCGGTGATGATTGGGCCGCATGTTTGGTGCGCGGAACGATTTGTGACAGTTTGTAAGTTTATCGTCAAGTGATTGCTCAAACACTAATGTCTACCTCTTAGTTGTCATCTAGCCGATACGGTCGTTTTGACAGTAATTAGAGTACATTTGGAGTCCGGGCCTAAAACCGTCATCATTTTCTGATAACCGTTAAATCCCGAGTCAGAATGTTCTGGAATGTTCCGGATATTTCTATTCCATATTTTATAAATATTTTACAATCTTTATTCTTTGGTAAACAATTTCCCGTAATATTCACACAAGATATTAAGGAAAACCAAATTATTCCGTCCTTCTATAACTCAAACACGGAAATCTTTCTTCCGCAGGAGGAAACCACTTGGGAACAGACGCAGCAGGTGCTGCGCCTCTTCCAAGAGACGCAGTGGCTGCTGCGCCTCTTCCCAGGTCCTTTTCTGCGTAATTTTCGTATCTTTTTCATATCTTTCCGAGATTCACTTCCAAAGTTTCTCCGAAACCCTAATTCCTTCACGTGATTAGTATAAATAGGAGCCTTCGCTCCTCATATTTCTCACGCGAGTGTCCGCCCTTCTCTTCTCCCTTTGCATTCTAGACCTTTGTTCTTACTTTTTGGCGTCTACGTGCTTGAACATTCGACCACGTAAGCTCGGATCCTTCTGAGTACCAGCCTCGTTTTGCATGACCGACCAATTTGACCAACTACACCACAATCAACTTAATTAATCTAATCGTTTTCCTCTTACGAGGGCACTTTCATATTTGCATTATAGTTCGAGTCGAGCATCGCTAATCGATAACTTAGTCCTTCTCGTTTCGTCAAACATGTAAGTCTGAGGGTGTAAATCCTTCTTTATTATTGTTCTTTACTTTTTGTATCATCAATTGTAAGGTTTATGTCGAAAATACCAATTAAAACCGATTTCTAAAACCGTGCTTTAAAAACCCTTTTTACGGATTTTCAGAAGACAAACCGTCGAGAAAGGACGCAGCAACTGTTGCGCCTCTTCGAAGGAGCGCAGTTCCTGCTGCGCCTCTTCGTAAGGCTGCCGCAGTTCCTGCTTCCTTTCTTCTTCCTTCGTCCTCTGTAATTCGTTCGTGTTTGTTTGTTTGTTCATTTGTTTTCTTTAATTCTTTGACCATAATAGCATATTAATTTCACATGTATATTATTAATCACCGTTAGTAATTAATTCATTCATCATAATTCCCGACTTAAATCCCAAATAACTCATATTTGCGGGTTTTTGTCATTAAATTCAATCCGGGTTGTAGGAATTCAATTTGTTCATATTGGGTTTCTGGAATTCGACCTTTGATATATTTCCATCTGTCTATTATGTTATTCGTCATTAATTTATCATCAATTCATCATGTTTAGTTTATTTAATTCACCCATGTCACTAATTAATCATTCATTCATGTAAATAATTAGCAATATTCCGTCTCATCCATGTTTTGTTGTTTTATGACCATTAATCACATGTAAATAACCTATTAATCACTTTCATCCGCGTAAATATCTTAATATCAATCCTTAAATTAACCGATTAATATTAACGATTTGCAGTTCCGGCTTCACAGCCAGAACTCACCCTTGGAACAGACGCAGCGACTGCTGCGCCTCTTCCAGAGGGCGCAGTTCTGCTGCGCCTGTTCCAGGATGAGTTCTGTCTCTGAACTCCGTTATTTTTTGACCTAGTTTAATTAGTTTACGTATAATTAACTATTATCCGTATTATCGCCTTCTGATTTGTTCGTTAATTTGTTCTTTTGTTCTTTTTCTCAAATTATCCGTTTTAAAGGTATTTTCGACATAAATCGCCAATCCCGATGTAATTATTGTAATTTTCATTATTGTAATTTCATTTTATTGTATTTATCATATTTCTTGTATCATTTGTATGCCTTCACATATAATTGAGCATTAAATCCTACTTCGACATTAATTGTATGCTAAATTACGTGTCAACCGACTTAGCCTAATTCTCACATGTTAGGATTAAAACTTGGATGTTGCATTGCATGCATATAATCGACGATATATCGAGTATAGACGATGTCCCTAATCATTAGTAGAGGCCGCTATCGAGGCGGGCGGGATTAGGTGTTCGATCAAAAGAGCTTCCTAATACGTACCCTCGCCCCTTACTCCAGATCTCTGTGAACATCCGTGTTCATTGGCATCCACGAGAGTCATTCTAGACATAGAATGCTAAGGGTAACGAGTTCTTGGTGTTCATGTATGTACTTTGTGTCTTGACATGACACGAGGTATTCGAACGGTTCCAATTTCCCATAAAAATTGGTGGCGACTCCAACAAAATGCAAACGCTTGTTCCTCCCAAGCGCCCCGTGGGCCCCCCGTTGTCCACAGTTTGGCGACTCCGCTGGGGATAATACACTTACGTGTAGCCAAAAGGGTGAAACTTGAACAAGGTTAGGGAATAGTTTGTACAAGACAATTGTCGGTTTTCATAACTCGGTCTTCCTAGATCGTTTCATTCGGCCTTCCTAGGCCCAACCCAACCCATTCGACCAATCGTCCCGTCTAAACAGTCCTAATTCTTATTTGGGCCTAAGGATGGATAGCGATTGACGTCATCCATACCATGGTACTTACTCTTATTTGTATCAAGGACTTTCACTACTTGAGGAAATGGACTAGGAATCGGCCTTACTCTTGTTTGGTACGAGCCTCTCCACAGACTTCGGGTTTGATGGTTCGGTATGGCAATCCACCCTTTAAACCAAAACCCTCTTAAAATGCACTCAGCATCCCGTTATAATGCTTGTATGAATGTTTGTACCTTACGTGATCACCATTTCTAAACGAAACCATGACGTTTTTTGCAAAAATCAAAACCCTTTTTTAAATAAAATTTCGAAATAGGCCATTGATTAGCGCAAAACCCAGTCAAAACTCTGTCCGTTTGTCAAGTCAAAATTCGGGCCACAAGCCCATTTCAAAACCTCACTTCGAGTTCACTCCTACAACTACACTATAGTTGACTAGGGTACACATTTTCAAAATTTTGTCCTTTATTCAAAGCTCACTCAACACAAGTGGCACACACCCACTTCAAGAGTCAAAACATTTCTTCTTTTAGCAAGTGTGTTAGAATGGTTGATCGTGTTTTGATTCGTCATCGATCTCTTATCCAGTTTTCAAGATGCCTGGAACCAGCGAAACAAACCTCAACCAACTTCAAGATGGTAATGATCGAATCCTAGCCGCGCTAGCCCAAATCCAAGTTACCCAAGACCAAGTCCATGATCGCCTTGAGACCATCGAGGGCCGGATCTATGCCGTATAGGGGAGATTGCCTCCTCATGAAAGTGAAGTAGTAGGTGACTACGCGGATGAATCCCGGGACGAAAATCCTCTTATGGGAATGACTGTAGCTGAGAAAAGACTCCAATACTTAGAGGAGCAATTGATGTACCTTAAAGGGGATGACATTTATAGGGAGAATAATCGTAAGTATGAGGCCGTCAATTCCAAATTGCCAACCAACTTCAATATGACGGATATCCCTAAATTTAAGGGGCACGAGAACCCTTTGAACCACATCCGTGCCTTCAAGGATTACATGTCTATCAAAGGCATCAAGCCCGAGATGTTCTTAAGGATCTTTCCTTCATCTCTTGACACCATCCCAAAGCAATGGTTCTACTCTTTAGAACACAAGAAGATCGCTACTTGGGAAGATGCCGCGATCGAGTTTGCTAAGCAATATGCGGATCATGCCGAGATCCAAGTCAACATGCGCACTCTAGAGGTTCTTACCCAAAATGACAAAGAAGGATTCACCGACTTCCTAAGTAGGTGGAGGAAGACTAGTACCCAACTAGTTGAACGCCCGGATGAGGCTACCCTTGTGGAGAAGTTCGTGGACAATCTCAAACCCATTTATGCCAACCATTTGAGATACCAAAACATCAAAACTTTCAAGGACTTAACCGTACTAGGGACAAGGATTGAAGATGACATCCGTAAAGGGCTCTTGTCCAAAACGGTAGGTCGAGGATATCAAGGCTCAACAAGTCGTTCATACGGCTCCACTAGCAAGACTGATGAGGTTAACCTTCTCGAGCGATCCAAGAAAAGTACCCCACCAAGGAAATTCACGAACCTTGGGGATACTTACTCCAACGCTCTAAAAAGGTTAATGAAGCAAGGCAAACTTCAACCCATAGGACCTACTCCCGAACCTGAAAAGAAATCCAAGTTATGGGACGAGAACTCGTACTGTGAATACCATAGGGGTAAGGGGCATGACACAGAAAAATGCTACAAATTGAAAAATGTGCTTCAAGACATGATTGAAGATGGTCGACTACCAATACCGCCGGGAGGTAAACCCAACAACACTCAGAATCCTCTTGGAGTTCTAGTGATTACAAGTGACGAATCTACCTTAGATTGTTCACACCTCATTTCTCCAATCGAAGATGAAATCCATGCAATCGAGAATGAAGGGTTCTACTCCACCATCTCCCCTACCATTTCTGACTTTATCACATGGGCAAGGAGTGTGGATAGGCAAGTTTGGGAATTAGAAAGTATGGTGACAACTCTACATGACCCCAACGCAACACCTAAGGAGCATGTGCCACTAATCTTCTCTCAAAATGCCACTATGCAAGAAATAGTCGCCGTGGTTGATAAACTAGTCGACCAAATTATACAACTAGAAAATGAAATCATGAGAATGAGGGAACTAGCTACAATCAATGGAGTTTGGGCCGATGATGATGAGGATGAGTATCTCATCGAAAACTCCCTAGTCAAAGAAATAGTCCAAAATGGTGAAGACCAAGATGTGGACCATCTAACTCGTTCGGGGCGTCCATATCAAAGCACTACTCAAAATGGTCCAACCAACGTTGTCACACCAAATGATAACGAAGATGACTCCACTGACCATTTGCTCAAGCAATTACAGAAGACAAAGGCTGATCTTTCAGTCTGGCAATTAGTAGCAAGCTCATTCCCACATCGCCAAGCTTTACTGCAAGCTTTGGCCATGTTAAATGTAGCACATAATTCGACACCCGAAGATGTAGTCAACTTGGTCTTCCAAGAATCACCGAAGCTAAGTAATCCTATTACTTTCTCAGACGAAGATTTGCCACCTTTTGGCGCTAGTCACAACTTAGCTCTTTACATCACTGTCATTTGTCTAAAGAAGAATGTGCCAATGACCTTGGTAGATGATGGCTCTGCGGTCAACGTCATACCCCTCAAAACGGCATACAAATTAGGCATGAAAGAGTCGGATTGGACCCCTACCAATCAAGGTGTTCGCGCATATGATGGTACACGATGAAAGGTAGTAGGACTCGTTAACCTAACCATAGCCACAGGGCCAATTGAGCGAAAGGTTAACTTCCAAATAGTGGACATTGAAACTTCCTTTAACATACTCCTAGGAAGACCTTGGATTCACGCTTCCAAAGCGGTGACATCCACCCTTCATCAAAAGATCAAGGTCCCACTAAATGGCAAAGTGGTGACGATCACTTCATCACCCATCAAAGCAATAATCGAAAAGAAGTCGAACAATCAAGTCCTTGCAGATCCAGTATATGAACTTGGGGGCTTCCAAAGCATAAGCGTCATAGAAAGTGAATTGGCACCCTTATACTATGATCCCTACTCCAACTTAGTGGTCAACCACATACTCAAATCCCAGGGATACTTCCCTGGAATGCCTTTGAACCCTATTCGAAGAAACACCTTCGCACCATACAAGGAAGGCAACTCAAAGTGGATACCACTGGGACTAGGGTACAAACCCACCAAAGAGGAAGTTCTCGAGATGCTTGCTCAAGTTCAAAACCGTAAGTATGTAGGAGTCCAAATGCGACCCTATCTCCCTACCCTAAATGGGTACTTTGTTAAAGAAGGAAGTCTAGAACTCTTTCACGGATTTCCCGAACCTTGGCATTATCTCGAGAGGAAGCTAGCCGGAATCGAGATCTTTCACGATTGCTACTTCATCCCTCCAGAAACGGTTCCTACCGTCAAAACCCGTCAAGCACCTTGCTTAGACGAACAAGCTGTTAGTCTATTGTTCGGAGAAGATCGATTTGTTAGAGCGCGACAGATGAGATCATTACCATGATACTTCAAGACGATCGCTTCAACCCCACCGCGTTAATCACAGAAACTAACGCGAGTCAGCAAAAAGGATGGAGAAAATCAATCAAGTGGAACAACAATCAAGGAAGACTCTTCAAGCTCACCACTGGAGAAGGAGAGATGTTCAAAGGAGAACCAGAAGACGATGAATTCGAGTCAGAGTCGGAGTCAGAGTCGGAGTCTAGAGAAGTCACTAGGGAGTCTCCTCCTGTCGTCATCCCCATTCCCTTTGTTTCTCCTAGCTTAGCCTCGAGTAGTTACAGTAGTTCGGGAAATGTCCCAACCACTGTCCCTTTGCCGCCACTGACCACAGATCAGATGGCTTCTTTGTTTCAACTTTTCTCAAACTTTAATATGAATAAATCAGGTTCTGCTTACTCTTTGTGTTATCTTGAGTGCAGTGCATTTTACGATGATACTGAGGATGACCAAGACCCAAACTCAATTGAAATACCTCCCTACGTAGCCAAAGAAATACTACAGGAAGGGGAAGGGGGACCAGTAATAGAGGACACCGAACCCATCAATGTAGGAACCGAACTAGAACCCCAAGAACTTAGGATAGGGACTACCTTGAGCTCTACCGAAAGGGCCGATTTCATAGACCTCCTAAACGAGTTCAAAGACGTCTTCGCTTGGTCCTACAAAGACATGCCAGGAATCGACAGGGATATCGCCGAACATAGAATTCCGATTAAGCCAGGTTTCAAACCTGTAAAACAGAAGCTTCGCCGAATGAGAACGGAATGGGCTCTCAAGATTAAAGAAGAAGTTGATAAGCAATTCAAAGCCGGGTTCATCAAAGTTTCCGAGTATTCTGACTGGGTAGCTAACATAGTACCAGTACCCAAAAAGGATGGGAGAATCCGTGTTTGTGTTGATTTTAGGGACTTAAACAAAGCAAGTACTAAAGATGATTTCCCTCTACCACACATCGACATATTGGTGGACAATACTGCAGACCACGCATTACTATCCTTCATGGATGGGTATGCGGGTTATAACCAAATCAAAATGGCCATAGAAGACATGCATAAGACCGCCTTTGTCACTCAATGGGGAACCTATTGCTATACGGTCATGCCGTTCGGATTGATCAACGCCGGAGCTACATATCAACGCACCGCAACTACACTCTTACATGACATGATGCACAAAGAAGTTGAGGTATACGTAGACGACATGATTGTCAAATCCAAGGATAGAGAGGGGCATATTGCGAACCTTCGCAAATTTTTCGCAAGGCTACGAAAATACAACATGAGACTCAATCCTCAGAAGTGCACATTCGGAGTAACGTCTGGCAAACTCCTGGGATAGGTCATTAGCCAACGAGGTATAGAAATAGACCCTTCTAAGATCAAGGCTCTGATCGAAATGCCACAACCTCAAACAGAAAAAGAAGTCAGAGGATTCCTATGGAAAGTGCAATATATAAGTCGATTCATATCGAAACTCACCATGATTTGCAAGCCTATCTTCAAGAAGCTCAAGAAAACGGACCACACCATGTGAGATGATGATTGTCAAAAGGCATTTGATCGAATAAAGGAGATATTGGCTAAACCACCAGTGCTCATGCCACCTCAACGAGATCAACCTCTTGCTTTATATCTCACGGTAACCGAAACCGCCATGGGTGCCATGCTAGCTCAAACTGTAGGAAGTGAAGAAAGGGTTATCTACTACCTTAGTAAGAAGTTCCTGGAGTACAAGTGTAAATACTCACAACTCGAAAAGACATGCCTCGCTCTTGTGTGGGCAACGAAGAAGCTACGCCATTACATGCTTAGCTACTCCGTCAAAATATACTCCAAAATGGATCCAGTCAAATACCTCTTCGAGAAACCCGTCCTCAACGGACGCCTAGCAAGATGGACTTTGATGCTCTCAGAATTCGATCTCAAATACGTGCCTCTGAGAGTAATAAAAGGTCGCGCCGTTGCCGAATTCTTCGCAGAAAATCCCATCAATGATGCACAAACAATAGATACTTGGTCATTTCCAGACGAAGATATACTCCAAACTGATGTAGACTCCTGGGACCTTTACTTTGATGGAGCATCAAATTTAAGAGGATTTGGAATAGGAGTGTTTCTCATTTCTCCTTAAGGCGAGCATACACCAATCTCTGTCAAACTCGACTTCGAGGTGACAAATAACGCTGCAGAATACGAAGATTGTCTAATTGGACTACAAGCGGCAGTGAGCTTAGGCATTAAGAACCTCCGAGTACATGGGGATTCATCCCTGATCATCAACTAAGTTACGGGATCTTGGAAAATTCGAAGCGAAAGCCTAGCACCATATCAAGCTAGAATAGACCAAGTTGCCCAATTCTTTGATAACGTGACCTATCTACACCTACCTCGGGAAGAAAATCAATTTGCAGATGCTCTTGCAAAACTTGCATCTTTGATTAATATGCCAGATGACATGGTGGAAATGCCTTTATGCATCGCACGACGGTCAGAGCCAGCTTATATACACCAAATAACCGATGAAGAGGAAATCGCGCAGGAACCCTAGTTCCAAGCAATCCTGAATTTCAAGCTCAACGGTACCTATCCACCGGATATGGACAAGAGGGGACAACGTGCTATACGCCTACTAGCTTCCCAATACGTTCTCATGCAAGGAGAGTTATACAAAATAACACCTCTTGGTGTAATCCTACGTTGCCTTGATCATTCACAGGCGCGGAAAGTGATGGAAGAAGTCCACGATGGAGGATGCGGTCCTCACATGAGTGGGCCCATGATGGCAAAGAAAATCACACGTTTGGGGTATTATTGGACCACAATAGAATCCAATTGCATCAAACACGTAAGACATTGCCACAATTGCCAAGTCTTCGGGAATGTACAACACGTCCCTCCTTCACTGCTCTATACGATGACATCTCCTTGGCCATTTTCTGCCTGGGGAATTGACATAATCGGGAAGATAACCCCAGCCGGAATAGGAGGTCACTGTTTCATCCTAGTGGCAATTGACTATTTCACCAAATGGGTAGAAGCGGCTTCCTACACTAGTCTTACGGCTAAAAACGTGGCAAAGTTCATACAAAACAACATCATTTGTCGATACGGTTGCCCACATGAGATCATTAGTGATAATGGATCACATTTCGAAGCTGAGACTGAGCAATTGCTAGCCAAGTACAAAATTAGGCATCACCATTCTTCGCCCTATAGGCCACAGACTAACGGCGCGGTAGAGGCAGCAAACAAAAACGTTGTCACAATTCTCAAGAAAATGATTGACAACTATCGAGATTGGCCAAGCAAGATACCCTTTGCTTTGTGGGGATATCGTACATCTGTTAGGACGCCCACTGGGGCTACCCCTTTCTATTTAACCTACGTCATGGAAGCTGTACAACCAGTCGAGCTAGAGATACCATCCTTGCGTATTTTACTCGAAAGTCAAATCCCAGAAGCCGATTAGAAGAGGGATAGATATGAAGAACTCATCCTCCTGGATGAACGTAGGCTACGTGCCTTGCATAATGTCCAAACATATCAAGCACGTATCAAACGAGCTTTCAAAAAAAGGGTTAAGCCAAGAAACATCAAGGAAGGAGACTTAGTACTCAAATCGGTTAGAGCTCTTTTACCCGTTGACCCACGGGGAAAATTCAAACCTAATTGGGCCGGACCATTTCTAGTCAAGTCCATACTTCCAAGGGGTGCGGTTAGAATCACAGACCTAGATGGGAATGAGTTTTCCAACCCAACAAACCTTGACCAACTAAAACGGTACTATGCCTAGAATAGAAACAAAAACGCGCCTCGCGTAACCTCACGTGTCGCTCTTGTGGCACTAAATAAATGGCACCTGGCCAAGCTAAAATAAGCTAATGTCACTATGCTCTTGCATCTTGACAAATTTGTCATCCCCATATCATCGAATAAACTAAATCTGCACCTTCAGAGTAAGCAAAAGGCTCATGCTTATTTTTCTAAGTTCATTACAAGCTCTTGCTTAGAACAATTATTCTTTTTCATTTATTCGAACTACGAGCAAGGGTTTGATTTCATTTTTAATGAATACGTAGGCAATCCTTCACAGGATACAACCCATTATTTTTAGAATGTAAATAGAAAGACATTTGCATTGCATTTGGAATTCGACAAGAATAATAAATAGAAAAAATCACAACGGTTTCATAACCAATTAACCTTCTTTATTTCATTCTTCTTTCTAATAATAATACGCTACATAATATAAATAAGAATAGGCTAGGATTCTAAAAACCCCACCTTTTTTATTACAACAATAATAATAATAATAAATAATAAATAAAGACTCGGGCTATTCTTCCATCTTCCCTTTGCCCTTGTCATTCTTGTCATATTTCTTGTCACGACCTCGAGCCGGACGCTCTTGCGCCACTTCGGACCTAATCACCAACGGTCTTTCTCGAGGCCTCGACTTCCCATTCTTACCAATCACCATCTCCACGACAGGAGAGGTCTTCGGTTTCTTCGAAGGATGAATGACTCGAAACTCGGCTTCCTCCTCTCCCTCGGTCAGATGCTTCTCCTTCTCTTTTTCCACCTCGCGCACCTTGTAGTCAACGGGCTCGCGCTTCCTCAATCTCTCGCGCTTTTCCGGAGTAGTAGCTTTCCTCCATCGCCTATAGGAATCCGACACCTATAAGGCATTAGCAGAAGAGTTCAAGAACCACATGTTTCTTTGGACCCATTTAATGGCCCACTCCCTTCGGCTCTCTGTAGTAAGAGCCACGACAGTCTGCGGGACGGTATCAAGCTTCGGGATCGTCTGTTTTAGTCCAACCTGTCTCATCAGCCATTCCGGGAAGATGCACACCATAAACTCCAAGCCAGGAATGCGCACAGATCGAGTAGGATCCAAAGAAGACACTCCAGTGACAGATTTGAGGTGCCACCACGGTACAATCCACCTAATCAAAGGGCCATCATCACTCTTCAGTTTGTTCTCCCAATAATTGCAGACTCGGGTGAAGTCCACCATGTACAACCTGGTCCTCATCGCAATTGAACGAGCATGATAAGAAGGAACGTGAACTGGGGGCTCGATCAATCGAAGCCGTTCCATAAGCCACACCTACCAAAAGCGGGAATTAGACATCGAAAAAAAAACGAAAAACGAAAAAGCAAAAGAAGAAAAGAAAATGTTCTTTTACCTGCAGAATGACGGGACTTCCCAAGTACGGTAGGTTGCGGTTGGCTTTCCTATTATCCAAGCCCAACAGGATCTCTCCTAGACATAAACAAGCTGGGCTCCTGCGCAGCTCCATTTGCTTAACAAGGCCCAGAAGACGTGGATCTCCTCTCAAGTATTCATCAACATGCCCTTGGAGGACATACACATGCAACAAGCAAAACCCAAGTGCCCTTCGCCTAGCAACATAAGAAACGGTGGGGTCGGCCCTGTTAATAAATCGGTCAATGAAGTCCAATATTCGCACTCCCTTCGAGGTCACTAGACGGTCCACCTCGAGTCTAGTCAACCCAAACAAGTCTCTAAATTTTCTTTTATACCCTTGCGAAGTAGAAGGAATGGCAGGCAAGTGTTCAGGGTCCCACCCACCAATCGCAGCAATTTCTTCAGGAAATGGGCAAATATCGCCTCCAGGGAATGCAAAAACATGGTAATTCGGGTCCCAATAATGGTTTGACAACCTTGATAAGCTTCAAACTCAACAATGATCCAAGATTATAGGCGCCCATATCATATTTCTCCATATTTGAAAATTCGTTGGTCCATTCTTTTAAGCGAATCTCCAAAGTATTCATGATGAGGGATTATTTTGAGGATTTTATGTAATAAGACGAAGAAGAGACGGAAGAATTGTGTGAATAAAAGCTCTATCGACGTCTCTATTTATACTAATTTCTGTTTCCAAAAATCTGTCAGAACAGACACACCTGGGAACAGGCGCAGCACCTGCTGCGCCTCTTCAAAGGGACGCAGCTCATGCTGCGCCTCTTCCTCAGCTAGGTTTCTGTGATTTTCCGCGTTGGATCTTTCCTAATCCCTTGACGAATAATTTCCTATTTCTACGGGTTATTATTTTGGTAAATACGTGGAAATTACCATATTTCGTGTTTCCTAATTCCGCGGGCACGCATTTCGAGACGACATCGACATTCTCGTCATTTTACCACACTTGCACATCTTCATTTTAGTAAATAATTTTCATTTTCTTTAATATAATTCGTTTTAGTAAATATTTTTCATTTCTTAATATAATTCATTTTTAATATAATTCATTTTAGGAAATAACTTTAATTTATATATTTATTTCATTTATATTCCTTTCATTTCTTTTTTAATCATTTCATTTCTAACTTATAGGTTTCTATTTTTTTTCATTTTTTAGGGGTAACCCTCCCTACCGTCCAGTCATTTCCGGCAAAAATTTTGCATTTTTACGTGCTTTTGAGTCATTTGTTTTGCGCTAATTCAGGCCATGTGTATATACAAATGTATGTTTTGCGTGATTTCTATGTAAATTTCGGCAGAATGACGGCGTAAACCGTCATCTACCAAACCTGTTCAAAGCTAACCTGCAGATACAAGCAACGCAACCCAGCAGCAAAGGCACTCAGGCCATCTTATATACAACAAAAAAGGGGAATGTAAAACAAACTGGGGGCTCGAGCCCCAAACAAAGTCCGGAATGTTCAAAATCAAGGTCCAAAATGTACAAATGTGCAAAATACGGCCAAAATACAAACAAAAACTACACAAAACTACTGCTGGTCGCCCTCCAGCTCCGCAACTCTTGCCGCAAGAGCAGCAATCTCGGCGTCTCGAACCTCGAGCTCCCTTAACAAGCGAGCTGTCTCCTCCCGAGACTGAGCCAACTCTCGCTCCAGCTCGCGGTCTCCCTGTAAACAACAAAATTGGCTCATGTCAATCATTTCAAGCAATTACAAGAAAAGTTGGAAAATCAAAATTCAAAAATGGAATAGGTGCAAGGTTCATACCTGACGGCCTCGACCGCCGACAAGTGCCTCGACGGCAGTAGCTCGTAGCCGGTTGGCCACCCTCCATAACGCCACGAACCGAGACGGCGCAACCTGCATTTTCAAAAAGAAGTTCTCAATAATTGAATAAGCTCGATCCTACACAAAACTATGCAAATTAGAGGCTCACCCTCCGAATCAGATGCTGCCAGTCGTCCAGGCCAGCATCCGTCACAGCCACGTCAAAGTCACGCAGCTCGGAGATCGTCGTCCTCCCAGTCGTGTCAGTGTACTCGAGGGTCTCGGGGTACTCTGGGGGCTCAATGCCCGCCGCCTCAACCTCCTGCAAAGTCAAATATTTCTCATTAATCGATGATCTTTCATCATAGTTCTTAAAAATCAAGAATAGAAGAAGAGTAGAGATACTCACCACTACCGGCCAGTACGCCAACCTCCCGTAGAGGAACGCCGAGTAGTCCTCGCCAGGAAGAAGGAGGGCGTCGCCACCAACGCCAGCCAAGTCAGCCTCCCTCTCTGCCTCGGAAGGCTCCCTGAACATCGTCCTAGGAGGATCGATTGGAACCGTCAACACGTCTCGAGAGCACTGACGAGCCAAGCGCTTGCCCAAGTACCACACAGGACCCATCGACATCCTCAACAGTAGCCGGCTCGAGCTCCTAAGTCGAAGGACCTCAGCCACAAAAGGAGGCGCTCCAGCGTACTCCGCCCAAGGCCTGGGTACCCACTGGGACAAGATAAACAAGGAATCATTCTTATTATCGAATTTAAAAGCAATATAGAAGCAAATGAATATAAGTGAGATGCTTACGCTGTCTAACTGAAGGGCGTTCACGTCCCGCCGGTAGACACCGTGAGAAGAACGCTTGCTCTTCGTCCTGCACATCACCCAATCCCTCACCACGGGATAGGCCTTCTCCAGCGGCTCCGTCCTCTTGGGCGCGAGGCCCGGAAAGTAGGAGTACACCCACACCTGAAAAACAAGATAGTCAATAACGATCTTTCGTGGTTTGATAAAGAAAGGAATTGATTTTGGTCTAAATGAAGGTTCATACCTCCAACAGTAGCCCAAGTCCGACAGCGCCAGGAGAAGTCTCCTTCTCCATCAACTCCGGACGAACCATGGCCCTCATGAAGCGGATGAGGACCGCAAAACCAGCAGTGACCCAGTCCCAACGCCCTAGGGAGCTCAGGTCAGAAAGGAAGGGAAGAAGCTTCGTCGACAGCCTCTCTCCCTTGTCTCCGAGGTAAATCGAAGACAGAAACCACCAGAGCCACAAACGAGCCCTCTGCTCAGCTGTACAGGGAGGAGGAGCCGTCTCTCTCCCGTCAATCGTCACCAGCGCCGGGATCTTTCCCGCAAAGTAGTCTCAAACATAGGAATTGGGCACCAAACCAGGCACTGTGACAGCCTTCGGCGACAAGTTCCAGCCGATCAACCTCCTAGCCTCGGCCGAGTCCACCCTCATGGCAGTCTCCGGCCACTCCACAGCCTCAGAACCACATGGCAGACCAGAAATCATGCCGTAATCCTCCATAGTGACTCCCACCTCACCAAAAGGCATGTGAAAAGTGGAAGTCGTATCCCAGAATCGGTCCAAGAAAGTGCGGACCAGGCTAAGGTTAGCCCGCAGCTTCCTCTTCGCGATATCCCTCCAGGCCTGCACCAAGGCACCAAACGCTCCACGATCGATCATGGCGCGCTCCTCTGCCGACAGCCGCTCGTAGCACTCCATCGCTGTCGTGTAACCCGAGAATGACCTGATGTTCCCAGCCTCCTATTGTGATTTGAAACAAAAGCTATCTTTAGTTTTGAATGAAAATTGGAAGAGATATGAGCAAATGAAATGAAAGAAGGTGAGTGATGAGTAATGAAATCAAAATTACCAAGCTCTTCACCGTCCTGTAGGACAGGTGACTCTCTGCAGCCCAAAGCAGGTGCCTACTCTCCCATGTCTCAGCCCACGCGGGAGCTCCCCTCAGCTGACGACCTCCTCGTCCAACGTTGGCCCGTCTCGGGGCCTCCTCCTCTTCAACAGCCTCCTCCTCATGGACCTCGTCCCCAGCAGCCATCACCGCAGCGGTGAAGGCCTGCTCCAAAGCCTCCTCCACAACAGCAGCGTCTATCTCCATGGGACCTCTCCCAGAAGTAGAAGCCTCATCACCTGCAACATTAAAGCAGGTTAATGGGGAATTAGGGGAAACCAACATGGGGATTGATTCATGTAGATACCTCATTTCTGCACCTCTCGCAAACCACCCGGTGATGATTGGGCCGCATGTTTGGTGTGCGGAACGATTTATGACAGTTCGTAAGTTTATCGTCAAGTGATTGCTCAAACACTAATGTCTACCTCTTAGTTGTCATCTACGTGCCTATACGGTCGTTTTGACAGTAATTAGAGTACATTTGGAGTCCGGGCCTAAAACCGTCTTCATTTTCTGATAACCGTTAAATCTCGAGTCAGAATGTTCTGGAATGTTCCGGATATTTCTATTCCATATTTTATAAATATTTTACAATCTTTATTCTTTGGTAAATAATTTCCCGTAATATTCACACAAGATATTAAGGAAAACCAAATTATTCCCTCCTTCTATAACTCAAACACGGAAATCTTTCTTCCGCAGGAGGAAACCACTTGGGAACAGACGCAGCAGGTGCTGCGCCTCTTCCAAGAGACGCAGTGGCTGCTGCGCCTCTTCCCAGGTCCTTTTCTACGTAATTTTCATATCTTTTTCATATCTTTCCGAGATTCACTTCCAAAGACTCTCCGAAACCCTAATTCCTTCACGTGATTAGTATAAATAGGAGCCTTCGCTCCTCATATTTCTCATCCGAGTGTCCGCCCTTCTCTTCTCCCTTTGCATTCTAGACCTTTGTTCTTACTTTTTGGCGTCTACGTGCTTGAACATTCGACCACGTAAGCTCGGATCCTTCTGAGTACCAGCCTCGTTTTGCATGACCGACTAATTTGACCAACTACACCACAATCAACTTAATTAATCTAATCGTTTTCCTCTTACGAGGGCACTTTCATATTTGCATTATAGTTAGAGTCGAGCATCGCTAATCGATAACTTAGTCCTTCTCGTTTCGTCAAACATGTAAGTCTGAGGGTGTAAATCCTTCTTTATTATTGTTCTTTACTTTTTGTATCATCAATTGTAAGGTTTATGTCGAAAATACCAATTAAAACCGATTTCTAAAACCGTGCTTTAAAAACCCTTTTTACGGATTTTCAGAAGACAAACCGTCGAGAAAGGACGCAGCAACTGCTGCGCCTCTTCGAAGGAGCGCATTCTCCGCTGCGCCTCTTCGTAAGTAAGGCTGCGCAGATTCTCGCTTCCTTTCTTCTTCCTTCGTCCTCTGTAATTCGTTCGTGTTTGTTTGTTTGTTCATTTGTTTTCTTTAATTCTTTAACCATAATAGCATATTAATTTCACACGTATATTATTAATCACCGTTAGTAATTAATTCATTCATCATAATTCCCGACTTAAATCCCAAATAACTCATATTTGCGAGTTTTTGTCATTAAATTCAATCCGGGTTGTAGGAATTCAATTTGTTCATATTGGGTTTCTGGAATTCGACCTTTGATATATTTCCATCTGTCTATTATGTTATTCGTCATTAATTTATCATCAATTCATCATGTTTAGTTTATTTAATTCACCCATGTCACTAATTAATCATTCATTCATGTAAATAATTAGCAATATTCCGTCTCATCCATGTTTTGTTGTTTTATGACCATTAATCACATGTAAATAACCTATTAATCACTTTCATCCGAGTAAATATCTTAATATCAATCCTTAAATTAACCGATTAATATTAACGATTTGCAGTTCCGGCTTCACAGTCAGAACTCACCCTTGGAACAGACGCAGCGACTGCTGCGCCTCTTCCAGAGGGCGCAGTTCTGCTGCGCCTGTTCCAGGATGAGTTCTGTCTCTGAACTCCGTTATTGTTTGACCTAGTTTAATTAGTTTACGTATAATTAACTATTATCCGTATTATCGCCTTCTGATTTGTTCGTTAATTTGTTCTTTTGTTCTTTTTCTCAAATTATCCGTTTTAAAGGTATTTTCGACATAAATCGCCAATCCCGATGTAATTATTGTAATTTTCATTATTGTAATTTCATTTTATTGTATTTATCATATTTCTTGTATCATTTGTATGCCTTCACATGTAATTGAGCATTAAATCCTACTTCGACATTAATTGTATGCTAAATTACGTGTCAACCGACTTAGCCTAATTCTCACATGTTAGGATTAAAACTTGGATGTTGCATTGCATGCATATAATCGACGATATATCGAGTATAGACGATGTCCCTAATCATTAGTAGAGGCCGCTATCGAGGCGGGCGGGATTAGGTGTTCGATCAAAAGAGCTTCCTAATACGTACCCTCACCCCTTACTCCAGATCTCTGTGAACATCCGTGTTCATTGGCATCCACGAGAGTCATTCTAGACATAGAATGCTAAGGGTAACGAGTTCTTGGTGTTCATGTATGTACTTTGTGTCTTGACATGACACGAGGTATTCGAACGGTTCCAATTTCCCATAAAAATTGGTGGCGACCCCAACAAAATGCAAACGCTTGTTCTCTTCCTCCCAAGCGCCTCCGTGGGCCCCCCGTTGTCCACAATTCATACTTAATCTAATATGCTTTCATAATTAATTTGCTTGCTTGTTGTGATTTCAACTTATGCACATGTTATGTTTGATGAAATGCGAGCCTATGAATCCTTGCATTTTTTACCTATCACTTATCTTTTCAATGAGACTTGTAAGACATAAACCAACTCGAGTCTCATTAGACCATGCATATTGTTGGATAGGGAGGATTAAGTCGACTTGTAGGTGTTGTACAATCTAATCGATTCGGCTCCGGGACCCAAACCTTCCTAAGGATTGTAAGATATACACTAACTCGATCCCATCACAACAATAATTGCTTGCATCTAGTTGAAAACATGTTTGTATGATCAAATCCCATGAATCCCCTATGAACCCCTGACACCCTAATGCTTTTAATCAATTGTTTACATCTCATTTTAATCATCTTGCTTGTTTACTTTTATTGTTATTTAGTTTAGTGATCTTCTTATCTCAACCCAAATTGTGACACCCCTAGACACCACTACTTGCAATCGAAAATCCTACATCAATACCCGTCCCTTGGGATCCGACCTTTACTTACCTCTTTACTCATAGTAGAGTTGTTTGTGAAGTTATAAATATTGTTTTGGTCTAGGTGCTCCTAACGACAAGTAACCGAAATCTAAGCTTAAAGCGAATATCCGACCACAATGTCATCTAGGTTTGTTTTAAAAATTGCGGAGAAAAAGGTTCTATGTGAATGGGTTGCTAATTTGAAATTCCCGGATGGTTATGCTTCAAATTTGAGTCGGTGTGTTGACCATAAAAATAAGGTGTTGCATTACATGAAAAGTCATGACGTCATGTCTTTATGGAACGGCTACTCCTTGTTGCCTTGAGAGAGTTCCTCTCGACTGGTTCTTGGAATGCAATAACTGAGATCAGCCAATTTTTTAGAGACCTGTGTACTTCTACGATTAGAGTTGATTCTATGGAACGTCTAGAGAATAACATTACGGAGATAATATGCAAGTTAGAGAAGATATTTCCCCCATCTTTCTTCAATTCCATGGAGCATTTGCCAATTCACTTACCTTATGAAGCGAAGGTTAGAGGACCTGTTCAATATCGATGGATGTATCCATTTGAGAGATTTCTTAATCATATAAAAAGAAAGATTGGCAACAAAGCTCGGGTGGAGGGTTCCATATGCAATTCTTTTTTGTTAGAGGAAATTACAAATTTATGTTCCCTATATTTCGAAAGTCACATTGAAACAAAAGCGAAAGATTTAGATGTTGGTGTGAATTCCGATGATGACCTAGATTCAATGAAATTACCCGAGTTATTCAATGCTGGCATGGGAACTACAACTGGGAAATGTATTCAGAGGCACTTGAGTCAGAAAGAGTATGAAGATTCTCATTTTTATGTGCTAAGGAATTGTGGGAAATTGTTAGAGCCTTATGAAAAGTAAGTTATTATTTCGTCATTACTCAATACATTTTTAATTATCAAATTAGATCAAAATTATAGGTAATACATAATTAAAACATTTTCCTGCTATATATAGGGAATTTGAGACACATATCAAACTCACATTTCCTGATGTCACGTCCTCTGATGATGTTTGGAGCAAACATGACAAAAGTTATCCGAAATGGTTCTGAAATGAAGTAAGTAATATGTTTGACTCATACTATCATATACCAATCCATTTATTTTGTTTGTCCATATCATTAGTTATGGAGATTATTAATATATATATATAACACCTTAATTAACATATTGTTTTATTGATGGTCTTATAGATTAAAGGACCCTTTAATAATAGCTCTAGCATTAGGTCCTAGTATCAAGGTGAAGACATGGAGATGATATTCTATCAATGTTTATAAATTTCGATCTTATAAGAAGGGAGTTGATCTTTCGAAAGCTACCTCAAGTAATGGGGTTTGTGTGAATTCTACAGAAAGTTTGGACTACTATGGAACCCTAAATGAAGTAATTGAGCTTACGAAGTAGAAGGAATGGCAGGCAAGTGTTCAGGGTCTCACCCACCAATCGCAGCAATTTCTTCAGGAAATGGGCAAATATCGCCTCCAGGGAATGCAAAAACATGGTAATTCGGGTCCCAATAATCAAGACAAGCGTCCAAGAATGGTTTGACAACCTTGATAAGCTTCAAACTCAACAATGATCCAAGATTATAGGCGCCCATATCATATTTCTCCATATTTGAAAATTCGTTGGTCCATTCTTTTAAGCGAATCTCCAAAGTATTCATGATGAGGGATTATTTTGAGGATTTTATGTAATAAGACGAAGAAGAGACGGAAGAATTGTGTGAATAAAAGCTCTATCGACGTCTCTATTTATACTAATTTCTGTTTCCAAAAATCTGTCAGAACAGACACACCTGGGAACAGGCGCAGCACCTGCTGCGCCTCTTCCTCAGCTAGGTTTCTGTGATTTTCCGCGTTGGATCTTTCCTAATCCCTTGACGAATAATTTCCTATTTCTACGGGTTATTATTTTGGTAAATACGTGGAAATTACCATATTTCGTGTTTCCTAATTCCGCGGGCACGCATTTCGAGACGACATCGACATTCTCGTCATTTTACCACACTTGCACATCTTCATTTTAGTAAATAATTTTCATTTTCTTAAATATAATTCGTTTTAGTAAATATTTTTCATTTCTTAATATAATTCATTTTTAATATAATTCATTTTAGGAAATAACTTTAATTTATATATTTATTTCATTTATATTCCTTTCATTTCTTTTTTAATCATTTCATTTCTAACTTATAGGTTTCTATTTTTTTTCTTTTTTTAGGGGTAACCCTCCCTACCGTCCAGTCATTTCCGGCAAATTTTTGCATTTTTGCGTGCTTTTGAGTCATTCGTTTTGCGCTAATTCAGGCCATGTGTATATACAAATGTATGTTTTGCGTGATTTCTATGTAAATTTCGGCAGCATGACGGCCTAAACCGTCATCTACCAAACCTATTCAAAGCTAACCTGCAGATACAAGCAACGCAACCCAGCAGCAAAGGCACTCAGGCCATCTTATATACAACAAAAAAGGGGAATGTACAACAAACTAGGGGCTCGAGCCCCAAACAAAGTCCGGAATGTTCAAAATCAAGGTCCAAAATGTACAAATGTGCAAAATGCGGCCATAATACAAACAAAAACTACACAAAACTACTGTTGGTCGCCCTCCAGCTCCGCAACTCTTGCCGCAAGAGCAGCAATCTCGGCGTCTCGAACCTCGAGCTCCCTCAACAAGCGAGCTGTCTCCTCCCGAGACTGAGCCAACTCTCGCTCCAGCTCGCGGTCTCCCTGTAAACAACAAAATTGGCTCATGTCAATCATTTCAAGAAATTACAAGAAAAGTTGGAAAATCAAAATTCAAAAACGGAATAGGTGCAAGGTTCATACCTGACGGCCTCGACCGCCGACAAGTGCCTCGACGGCAGTAGCTCGCAGCCGGTTGGCCACCCTCCATAACGCCACGAACCGAGACGGCGCAACCTGCATTTTCAAAAAGAAGTTCTCAATAATTGAATAAGCTCGATCCTACACAAAAAGTATGCAAATTAGAGGCTCACCCTCCGAATCAGATGCTGCCAGTCGTCCAGGCCAGCATCCGTCACAGCCACGTCAAAGTCACGCAGCTCGGAGATCGTCGTCCTCCCAGTCATGTCAGTGTACTCGAGGGTCTCAGGGTACTCTGGGGGCTCGATGCCCGCCGCCTCAACCTCCTGCAAAGTCAAATATTTCTCATTAATCGATGATCTTTCATCATAGTTCTTAAAAATCAAGAATAGAAGAAGAGTAAAGATACTCACCACTACCGGCCAGTACGCCAACCTCCCGTAGAGGAACGCCGAGTAGTCCTCGCTAGGAAGAAGGAGGGCATCGCCACCAACGCCAGCCAAGTCAGCCTCCCTCTCTGCCTCGGAAGGCTCCCTGAACATCGTCCTAGGAGGATCGATTGGAACCATCAACACGTCCCGAGAGCACTGACGAACCAAGCGCTCGCCCAAGTACCACACAGGACCCATCGACATCCTCAACAGTAGCCGGCTCGAGCTCCTAGGTCGAAGGACCTCAGCCACAAAAGGAGGCGCTCCAGCGTACTCCGTCCAAGGCCTGGGCACCCACTGGGACAAGATAAACAAGGAATCATTCTTATGATCGAATTTAAAAGCAATATAGAAGCAAATGAATATAAGTGAGATGCTTACGCTGTCTAACTGAAAGGCGTTCACGTCCCGCCGGTAGACACCGTGAGAAGAACGCTTGCTCTTCGTCCTGCACATCACCCAATCCCTCACCACGGGATAGGCCTCCTCCAGCGGCTCTGTCCTCTTGGGCGCGAGGCCCGGAAAGTAGGAGTACACCCACTCCTGTAAAACAAGATAGTCAATAACGATCTTTCGTGGTTTGATAAAAAAAGGAATTGATTTTGGTCTAAATGAAGGTTCATACCTCCAACAGTAGCTCAGGTCCGACAGCGCCAGGAGAAGTCCCCTTCTCCATCAACTCCGGACGAACCATGGCCCTCATGAAGCGGATGAGGACCGCAAAACCAAGTGATGACCGGTCCCAACGCCCTAGGGAGCTCGGGTCGAAAGGAAGGGAAGAAGCCGTCGACGACCTCTCTCCCTTGTCTCCGAGGTAAATCGAAGACAGAAACCACCAGAGCCACAAACGAGCCCTCTGCTCAGCTGTACAGGGAGGAGGAGCCGTCTCTCTCCCGTCAATCGTCACCAGCGCCGGGATCTTTCCCGCAAAGTAGTCTCAAACATAGGAATTGGGCACAAAACCAGGCACTGTGACAGCCTTCGGCGACAAGTTCCAGCCGATTAACCTCCTAGCCTCGGCCGAGTCCACCCTCATGGCAGTCTCCGGCCACTCCACAGCCTCAGAACCACATGGCAGACCAGAAATCATGCCGTAATCCTCCATAGTGACTCCCACCTCACCAAAAGGCATGTGAAAAGTGGAAGTCGTATCCCAGAATCGGTCCAAGAAAGTGCGGACCAGGCTAAGGTTAGCCCGCAGCTTCCTCTTCGCGATATCCCTCCAGGCCTGCACCAAGGCACCAAACGCTCCACGATCGATTATGGCGCGCTCCTCTGCCGACAGCCGCTCGTAGCACTCCATCGCTGTCGTGTAACCCGAGAATGACCTGATGTTCCCAGCCTCCTATTGTGATTTGAAACAAAAGCTATCTTTAGTTTTGAATGAAAATTGGAAGAGATATGAGCAAATGAAATGAAAGAAGGTGAGTGATGAGTAATGAAATCAAAATTACCAAGCTCTTCACCGTCCTGTAGGACAGGTGACTCTCTGCAGCCCAAAGCAGGTGCCTACTCTCCCATGTCTCAGCCCACGCGGGAGCTCCCCTCAGCTGACGACCTCCTCGTCCAACGTTGGCCCGTCTCGGGGCCTCCTCCTCTTCAACAGCCTCCTCCTCATGGACCTCGTCCCCAGCAGCCATCACCGCAGCGGTGAAGGCCTGCTCCAAAGCCTCCTCGACAACAGCAGCGTCTATCTCCATGGGACCTCTCCCAGAAGTAGAAGCCTCATCACCTGCAACATTAAAGAAGGTTAATGAGGAATTAGGGGAAACCAACATGGGGATTGATTCATGTAGATACCTCATTTCTGCACCTCTCGCAAACCACCCGGTGATGATTGGGCCGCATGTTTGGTGTGCGGAACAATTTGTGACAGTTCGTAAGTTTATCGTCAAGTGATTGCTCAAACACTAATGTCTACCTCTTAGTTGTCATCTACGTGCCTATACGGTCGTTTTGACAGTAATTAGAGTACATTTGGAGTCCGGGCCTAAAACCGTCTTCATTTTCTGATAACCGTTAAATCCCGAGTCAGAATGTTCTGGAATGTTCCGGATTATTCTATTCCATATTTTATAAATATTTTACAATCTTTATTCTTTGGTAAACAATTTCCCGTAATATTCACACAAGATATTAAGGAAAACCAAATTATTCCGTCCTTCTATAACTCAAACACGGAAATCTTTCTTCCGCAGGAGGAAACCACTTGGGAACAGACGCAGCAGGTGCTGCGCCTCTTCCAAGAGACGCAGTGGCTGCTGCGCCTCTTCCCAGGTCCTTTTCTGCGTAATTTTCATATCTTTTTCATATCTTTCCGAGATTCACTTCCAAAGACTCTCCGAAACCCTAATTCCTTCACGTGATTAGTATAAATAGGAGCCTTCGCTCCTCATATTTCTCATCCGAGTGTCCGCCCTTCTCTTCTCCCTTTGCATTCTAGACCTTTGTTCTTACTTTTTGGCGTCTACGTGCTTGAACATTCGACCACGTAAGCTCGGATCCTTCTGAGTACCAGCCTCGTTTTGCATGACCGACCAATTTGACCAACTACACCACAATCAACTTAATTAATCTAATCGTTTTCCTCTTACGAGGGCACTTTCATATTTGCATTATAGTTAGAGTCGAGCATCGCTAATCGATAACTTAGTCCTTCTCGTTTCGTCAAACATGTAAGTCTGAGGGTGTAAATCCTTCTTTATTATTGTTCTTTACTTTTTGTATCATCAATTGTAAGGTTTATGTCGAAAATACCAATTAAAACCGATTTCTAAAACCGTGCTTTAAAAACCCTTTTACGGATTTTTGGAAGACAAACGTCGAGAAAGGACGCAGCAACTGCTGCGCCTCTTCGAAGGAGCGCAGTTCCTGCTGCGCCTCTTCGTAAGGCTGCCGCAGTTCCTGCTTCCTTTCTTCTTCCTTCGTCCTCTGTAATTCGTTCGTGTTTGTTTGTTTGTTCATTTGTTTTCTTTAATTCTTTAACCATAATAGCATATTAATTTCACACGTATATTATTAATCACCGTTAGTAATTAATTCATTCATCATAATTCCCGACTTAAATCCCAAATAACTCATATTTGCGAGTTTTTGTCATTAAATTCAATCCGGGTTGTAGGAATTCAATTTGTTCATATTGGGTTTCTGGAATTCGACCTTTGATATATTTCCATCTGTCTATTATGTTATTCGTCATTAATTTATCATCAATTCATCATGTTTAGTTTATTTAATTCACCCATGTCACTAATTAATCATTCATTCATGTAAATAATTAGCAATATTCCGTCTCATCCATGTTTTGTTGTTTTATGACCATTAATCACATGTAAATAACCTATTAATCACTTTCATCCGAGTAAATATCTTAATATCAATCCTTAAATTAACCGATTAATATTAACGATTTGCAGTTCCGGCTTCACAGTCAGAACTCACCCTTGGAACAGACGCAGCGACTGCTGCGCCTCTTCCAGAGGGCGCAGTTCTGCTGCGCCTGTTCCAGGATGAGTTCTGTCTCTGAACTCCGTTATTGTTTGACCTAGTTTAATTAGTTTACGTATAATTAACTATTATCCGTATTATCGCCTTCTGATTTGTTCGTTAATTTGTTCTTTTGTTCTTTTTCTCAAATTATCCGTTTTAAAGGTATTTTCGACATAAATCGCCAATCCCGATGTAATTATTGTAATTTTCATTATTGTAATTTCATTTTATTGTATTTATCATATTTCTTGTATCATTTGTATGCCTTCACATGTAATTGAGCATTAAATCCTACTTCGACATTAATTGTATGCTAAATTACGTGTCAACCGACTTAGCCTAATTCTCACATGTTAGGATTAAAACTTGGATGTTGCATTGCATGCATATAATCGACGATATATCGAGTATAGACGATGTCCCTAATCATTAGTAGAGGCCGCTATCGAGGCGGGCGGGATTAGGTGTTCGATCAAAAGAGCTTCCTAATACGTACCCTCACCCCTTACTCCAGATCTCTGTGAACATCCGTGTTCATTGGCATCCACGAGAGTCATTCTAGACATAGAATGCTAAGGGTAACGAGTTCTTGGTGTTCATGTCTGTACTTTGTGTCTTGACATGACACGAGGTATTCGAACGGTTCCAATTTCCCATAAAAATTGGTGGCGACCCCAACAAAATGCAAACGCTTGTTCTCTTCCTCCCAAGCGCCTCCGTGGGCCCCCCGTTGTCCACAATTCATACTTAATCTAATATGCTTTCATAATTAATTTGCTTGCTTGTTGTGATTTCAACTTATGCACATGTTATGTTTGATGAAATGCGAGCCTATGAATCCTTGCATTTTATACCTATCACTTATCTTTTCAATGAGACTTGTAAGACATAAACCAACTCGAGTCTCATTAGACCATGCATATTGTTGGATAGGGAGGATTAAGTCGACTTGTAGGTGTTGTACAATTTAATCGATTCGGCTCCGGGACCCAAACCTTCCTAGGGATTGTAAGATATACACTAACTCGATCCCATCACAACAATAATTGCTTGCATCTAGTTGAAAACATGTTTGTATGATCAAATCCCATGAATCCCCTATGAACCCCTGACACCCTAGTGCTTTTAATCAATTGTTTACATCTCATTTTAATCATCTTGCTTGTTTACTTTTATTGTTATTTAGTTTAGTGATCTTCTTATCTCAACCCAAATTGTGACACCCCTAGACACCACTACTTGCAATCGAAAATCCTACATCAATACCCGTCCCTTGGGATCCGACCTTTACTTACCTCTTTACTCATAGTAGAGTTGTTTGTGAAGTTATAAATATTGTTTTGGTCTAGGTGCTCCTAACGACAAGTAACCGAAATCTAAGCTTAAAGCGAATATCCGACCACAATGTCATCTAGGTTTGTTTTAAAAATTGCGGAGAAAAAGGTTCTATGTGAATGGGTTGCTAATTTGAAATTCCCGGATGGTTATGCTTCAAATTTGAGTCGGTGTGTTGACCATAAAAATAAGGTGTTGCATTCCATGAAAAGTCATGACGTCATGTCTTTATGGAACGGCTACTCCCTGTTGCCTTGAGAGAGTTCCTCTCGACTGGTTCTTGGAATGCAATAACTGAGATTAGCCAATTTTTAGAGACTTGTGTACTTCTACGATTAGAGTTGATTCTATGGAACGTCTAGAGAATAACATTACGGAGATAATATGCAAGTTAGAGAAGATATTTCCCCCATCTTTCTTCAATTCCATGGAGCATTTGCCAATTCACTTACCTTATGAAGCGAAGGTTAGAGGACCTGTTCAATATCGATGGATGTATCCATTTGAGAGATTTCTTAATCATATAAAAAGAAAGATTGGCAACAAAGCTCGGGTGGAGGGTTCCATATGCAATTCTTTTTTGTTAGAGGAAATTACAAATTTATGTTCCCTATATTTCGAAAGTCACATTGAAACAAAAGCGAAAGATTTAGATGTTGGTGTGAATTCCGATGATGACCTAGATTCAATGAAATTACCCGAGTTATTCAATGCTGGCATGGGAACTACAACAGGGAAATGTATTCAGAGGCACTTGAGTCAGAAAGAGTATGAAGATTCTCATTTTTATGTGCTAAGGAATTGTGGGAAATTGTTAGAGCCTTATGAAAAGTAAGTTATTATTTCGTCATTACTCAATACATTTTTAATTATCAAATTAGATCAAAATTATAGGTAATACATAATTAAAACATTTCCTGCTATATATAGGAAATTTGAGACACATATCAAACTCACATTTCCTGATGTCACGTCCTCTGATGATGTTTGGAGCAAACATGACAAAAGTTATCCGAAATGGTTCTGAAATGAAGTAAGTAATATGTTTGACTCATACTATCATATACCAATCCATTTATTTTGTTTGTCCATATCATTAGTTATGGAGATTATTAATATATATATATATATATATATATATATATATATATAACACCTTAATTAACATATTGTTTTATTGATAGTCTTATAGATTAAAGGATCCTTTAATAATAGCTCTAGCATTAGGTCCTAGTATCAAGGTGAAGACATGGAGATGATATTCTATCAATGTCTATAAATTTCGATCTTATAAGAAGGGAGTTGATCTTTCGAAAGCTACCTCAAGTAATGGGGTTTGTGTGAATTCTACAGAAAGTTTGGACTACTATGGAACCCTAAATGAAGTAATTGAGCTTGCTTATTATACCGAGAAAAGGGTTTATAGGGTGATATTGTTTAAATGTGATTGGTTTGATAATTCCCAACTAGGACTTAATATCCATAAGGTATACGGACTTGTAGATGTAAATGAGAAAAAGAAGTTTTGTGGACATAACCCATTCGTGGCAGCTTTTCAAGTCGATCAAGTTTGTTATGCTCCTTATTCAACCACTAAGAAAGGTAATCAATGGTCCGCGGTTTTTAAAATCAAGGCAAGATCACATGTTGATGCTCCTCTTGACGAAATTATCTTCCAAGAGGATGTGGTTGTCAATGATCACGCTTCTTCACCAATTTTGGTGGAAGAGTCAGAAACTGAAGATGAATATGAAGTGGTTGTGGAAATGGGTGAAAGGGAATATGAAGGGGATGTCGGAGAAGAAGAGGATAATGAAGTTGAAGTTGAAGAAAATAGAATAGAGGAAAATGGGGAAGAAGAGGAAGAAGTCGGAATGCTTTTTTCAGATGATGAACCTCTTTTGATTCATAGTAATAGTGATAGTGATAGTGATGAGTGATGGGAGTTGTTGTAATTCTACTATATTAATGTATGAATTTTAATGAAATCATTTTTATGTATGAATTTTAATCATTGAATCAAATTGAAGCATTTTAATCATGACACTTCATTTTTGTTTTCATTTTTGTTGGACTACCAATTTGCGGTGTTAAATTATTTATTTATTATATTGTTCATGACACTCCAATTTTTGTGGACTAACAATTTGTACTAACGATTTTTATTGGACTGACAATTTCTATTGTTTATAATTAGTATATGGCAGGTTTCATTCGAAAGTTGATAGGGAGCAGTAGTGGGAGAAGTCGTCGTAACGAGGAGAACAATGAGATTAATAATGATGATGACGAGGGTGTTGAGAATATAACACCGGAACAAGATAATATGCAGATCATTCTCTCACAACAACAAGAAGGTGGTAAATGGTAAGTGTTCTAAAATTTATTTTTACCTTTATGAAATATATATCATTCAAATCATTTTATTTGAATTTTCAATATATGTTTGTTTTAATTTTCAGGTGGAGTGATAAGTATGTAAAACAATATGTCAGTTGGTCGTTCACTAATAACATTTCAGATGAAGAGTACTTCACCAAATGGAGTGAGGCGAGCCACGCGCGGCGCTTGAAGATGTGGAATTGGTTTAGGGTAATTTAAAAGTTACCTATTATTTACTTTACGTTAATAATTTTTATTTTATTTTTTTTAATTAAAGTCATCTCTTCTATTACTAATTAAACACTTATTTTTGAAATAGAAACATGTGAGGTCCGTCGATAAAGAGTATGACCCTAAGCATGAATGGCAAAGGGCGGTCACGAGGCGGATTACCAAGCTTATTAATGGACTCAAGTATTTAAAGAACAAACCCGATTGGGTCCAGCTCTCTTGGTGGGTGAATCTGAAGGCTAGAGAAGAAAAAGACCCTGAATTTGCCAAAAGTTCTAAGATAAATACGGCAAATAGAATGTCGGGTGCTAAGGACGGGAAAGCACTAGGCACTCATACTCTAGGCCGCATGAGTTGCTCCGATGCTTTCAAGGAATTGGTAAGTATTGTATTTATTATTTTTCACAAATTGGTTACAATTATTGATTGCCGAATATAATCAATTTACGTTTTTATGCTACTTTTAGGGTGAGTCGGCCACACCCTACAAGTTGTTTCAAAAGACCAAAAAAAACAAGAAGAGGGAGTGGGTTAATCCTCGAGCTGCTAAGACCGACGTAAGTTAATATTTATTGTATTTCTCTAATTCATAATGTTAATATTTATTATATTTTCCTCATTTTTAAATATAACATCATTTTTTCCTTATTTGTTTTTCTTTTAGGCCGTTTATCAAGAAGAGATGAGTCGATCAACGCCCCCCGGAGAGCCTCCAGATGAATACCGTTCGTTCTACACCGCTGTCGATGGTTTTAACAATCGTGGAAGATTTTTCGGGAACGGTGATGTAGCGGCCGAAATGTGGTATGAACGTCCGTCTAACAAAGGTACTCGTCGATCATTCTCTTACACTCCTACCCAGCTTACTCAATTTGCCAGCCAAATAAACAATGAGCGAGCGGCACGACAAAGTGTTGAGGAAGAAATGCGCGCCACTCAAGAAACAGTCCGTCTCCAAGCTGAGCAAATGGCAGAAATGCAAAAAGCTTTGGCTGAGATGCGCCAATCTCAACCCCCTCCCTCGTGCTCAGGTTTCACCCGCCCTTTCCGTAGAGACGACAATGCGGATAACGGGCATGACTTTGGTAGTGACTATATTGAGCCTCTAGGTAATTATTAGTATCGTCGTCTATGTTCTTATCTTAGTAGTTTAGTTAAGGCTACCTTAGGACACTTATGATTATGGATTAGTAGTTTAGTTGGTATGTAAAAGACATTATTTTATGAGACATGTAAAAATTTGACCTTTAGTTTTTATGTAACAACTTCGTTCTTCCAATCGTGTTCGGTTTTCTATCGATAATTTCGTTGTCTACTCTTGATTCCCGCTCATGCGGTCGACATGATAATGGATTCCCGCTTGGCGGTCGACGGTTGTATTTGGTTTTTGCAGGTTTGGTGCGTAAAAACAATGCAAATTCCGCATTGTGGTCCGGCGACAAGTCATTGTTTTCAGCCCAACGCCCGGAAAGAATCTGACGGAAAAGTCAACCTGATGTTGACCATACTGACGGAAAAACCGTCAGGAAAATGGTAGTTCTGACGGAAATTTCGTCAGTTAAGTCAACAAGATGTTGACCATTTTGACGGAATTTTCGTCAGAAATGCTCTTTTCCTGACGGTTTTTCCGTCAGTATGGTCAACATTTTGTTGACTTACCTGACGGAATTTCCGTCAGAAATGCCAATTTTCTGACGGTTTTTCCGTCAGTAGGGTCAACATCAGGTTGACTTGCTACGTCACCCTAAATTTTGATTTTGACGGAATAACCGTCAGGATTATACATCCTGACGGAAAAACCGTCAAAAAGTTATTTTCTGTGACCAATTGTAGTGACGCTTTATTCCTGACGGTTTTTCCGTCAGGAATGCGTATTTCTGACGGAAAACATGCTTTTCTGACGGTTGTTTTTCGTCAGTTTCCCGTGTTTTTTTTGTAGTGTAATAAGCTTAGTTGATTCTGCTGGATCAATATTATATTTATAAGTATACAATGATTATTTGACGATAATGATTAGAATCGAAAAAGAATCATCTTTTTTCTCTTTCTCATGTATTTTATCACGCAAATGTCTAATATCTTTAATTTTGTGGTGAATAGTCGTATGGATGTCATGCCACATGACACACACATTCTCGTTACCATATTATCTATGTCCACTTGAGCTCGAGATATGTTCTACTATTTAGTATGTACATATATAAACTTTTGCGATAAATTTTGCTATTGTTAAAAACATACACGTCACATAAAGTTTTTTCTATATTTTTCGTTATGTTGAATTTCTTTTACTCTTTCCCATATACATCGTATAGATTTTAGTAATATTTAATATCATATTAATGAAAATAAAATGTATTCGAATAATACAACAATCAACATTAAGTTCTTAAATTAGATAATTTCACCATACGTTATTTTTCCAAATCAATTAATAGTTGTTCAAAAGGATGTGAATATAATTTTATGCTTCTTTTTTTTCATTTTTTTTATGTATAACGTATGATGCTTATGTATCAAATATATAGGGTTCAACATATTTATACGAAAATTGCAAGTTTTGTTTTTTTCGACACAATTATATATAATGGTGTTTAATATTTTACTTATAAATAAAATAGATTGAACTTTTTCTCAAGTATAATTTTATGAGATTTAACATCAAAGTATTTTAAAATACATATAAAATATCTAATAAAAATGCACTATCTATCACTATGTACATACACGATCGTTATCACACTTTTTAAGCGCTCATAAAATCTTATATGTATTTACATTTTAGAATTTTTATTAAAATATTTTTTTTTACTAAATTTAGAATCAAATAATCGTACTTATAATACTCCCTTTGTTCTTTTTTAGTTGTCATTCTTAATTTTCGATACACTCAATTCTTTTTTCAATATCTTTCAAATATATAACGAAATATATTGAAATGTATACTCATATTAAAGCTTTATTCGTAAAGAAATTTATGGTGTAATTTTTATAATTTTTCAACCAATGTATTTTTGTAAAATTGAATTCAAAGTCGTGCCTCATAAAATAAAAACATCAATTATTTGGAATGGAGTATAATTTAATAAAAACCATAACATTTATTAAACTATAATTAAAACTTTGATGAGATTTATGCAGTATTTATTATGTTCATATTTAATAAATAGTTGTAATTAATGACTGTAATTAAGGTTGAAATGTCACGTGGCGCATCCACAGCTTTTCAACCCAGTTTTTTATATATATATATATATATATATATATATATATATATATATATATATATATATATATATATATAAGATAAAATATATACTCATATTAAAGTTCTATTCGTAAAGAAATTTATGGTGTAATTTTTATAATTTTTCAACCAATGTATTTTTGTAAAATTGAATTCAGAGTCGTGCCTCATAAAATAAAAACGTCAATTATTTGGAACGGAGTATAATTTAATAAAAACCATAACATTTATTAAACTATAATTAAAACTTTGATGAGATTTATGCAGTATTTATTATGTTCATATTTAATAAATAGTTGTAATTAATGACTGTAATTAAGGTTGAAACGCCACGTGACGCATCCATAGCGTTTCAACCAGTTTTTTATATATATATATATATATATATATATATATATATATATATATATATATATATATATATATATATATATATATAGTGTAAAGATCAAGTGAGTCCATGTCTTACACTTGAGTCCATAAGTTCTCCTTAGAGCCCTTGGATGAGGGAAAAGGATGGCTGAGATTTACACAAGAAAAAAGGAGATTAAAGCTAATTAAACCACTCTCTCACTACCCATACTAATTAATTCTAATTAATCACTAATTCAATATATATATACATTTTCCTCCCACCTAACTTATCTCTCATCTACACAATTCCCTCATATTTTATCTCAAAAACCTCTCATCTCTCAAAAACCCAAAAAATTCAAAAACCAAAAAATCAAAAAATTTCCCCCCCTTTTCCCTTCCCGCCGCCAATAACCCACCACCACCACCACCACCACCACCACCGCATACCCACACCCACCACCACCACCGAACCTACCCCACACCTACTCCACTCCCGTCGCAAATACCACCACCGCATCTCCCCTCACCACCACAACTCACCCCCACAGCCACGCCAACAGCCACCCCACGCGACAACTGACACACGCCGCTGCATCACCACCACGACCTGCCGCTGCCGCCCACCCGCTCCTCCTCCCTTTCTCCATTTCAGATTTCGTTTTTTTCTTTGAATTTTTTGTTTTTTCAGATTTGGGGTTATTAGGTAAATTTTAGATCTAGTTTTTAAAATGAAATCGTAAACTTTTAAGTTTTCAAATCTCGTTTTGTAGATCTATGTTGTGTGTGTGTTTTTTTTTTCTTCTTCTCCTTCTCTTCCCTGATTTCAGCTGTAGATGTCGTTTTTTTTTTTTTTTTTTTTTTCTTTTTCAAAGTTAATATTTTTGTTATTTATTTTGTTAGATGTTGGGTGTTGGTGTGTGTGCGTTAGTTTCAAATATCGTCTTGGTTTTTTTTTAAATCCCGTATTGTTTAAATTCATTATGTTATCGTTTTTTTTAGATCTCGTTTTTATGTATAGTATTATTTTTTTCAGATTTTCTTTACAAATTTCGTTTTTTTATAGTCTTATTTTTAAGGTATTACACTTTTTTTATTAAAATTACACTTTTTTTTGCTAGAATAACACTTTTTTCGGCTAAAATAACACTTTTTTCTGCTAGAATAACACTTTTTTCGACTAAAATTACACTTTTTCTGCTAAAATTACATTTTTTGTTGTTGTTAGAATTACACCTTTTTCTGTTAAAATCACACTTTTCTCCATTAAAATTACACTTTTTTCTGTTAAAATTATACTTTTTTTTGCTAGAATAACACTTTTTTCGGCTAAAATTACACTTTTTGTTGTTAGAATTACACTTTTTTCTGTTAAAATTACACTTTCTTTTGCTAGAATAACACTTTTTTCGGCTAAAATTACACTTTTTGTTGTTAGAATTACACTTTTTTCTGTTAAAATTATATTTTTTTTTTGCTAGAATAACACTCTTTTCGACTAAAATTACACTTTTTGTTGTTAGAATTACATTTTTTGTTAGAATTACAGTTTTTTCTGTTAGAATTACACTTACCTCTATTGGACTAATGTTACACTCTCAATGGACTTGGTTATATTCTCATTGGACTAATGTTATTCTCAATGGACTAAAATTACATTCTCAGTGGACTGGAATTATACTTTTCTGGACTAAAATTACACTTTTCTGGACTAAAATTACACTTTTCTGGACTAAAATTACACTTTTCTGGACTAAAATTACATTCTCCTTGACTAAAAATAACAATCTCATTGGACTGAAATTACACTTACCTGGACTAAAATAACACTTTTTGTCATTAAAATAACACTCGTAAAATGCTAAATTACAATGACTTGTGATAAAATGACAAAAATTCAAAATATTATTCGTTAAAATCACTCGGAAAAGATTGAAGTTAAACTTGTAAAACGCTAAATTCTCGAAAATATTCCTTAAAATTACACTTTTTGCTGTTAGAATTACACTCGTAAAATCCTAAAATGCCGAAAAATTGTCTCGAAAAAAAAAACGAAAAAAACCGAAACAGGAAAAATGTTAACAAAATTTTCATAAACTTTGAAGTATAAGACAAAATATGGTGTTAATTGTATATGATAATGAATTAGTGAATGTATTATTAAAACTAGAGAGAGAAGTGAATTAATTAATGTTAAGTGTGTTTTTTGCTTTCAATCTCAACCTTCCACCATGCATGATCCAAGGGTTGTGGGAGGGACTTATGGACTCAAAAAAAAAGGGACTTAGAAGAACTTTGCTCTATATATATATATATATATATATATATATATATATATATATATATATATATATATATATATATAAGATACGGAGTACATCTTTAACTAATTTATATTGAAATCTTCTATTTAATATTTAGTATTCATGTTACGACAATATTTATCTCTTTTTCTGGAACGAGAAACATCTCTCATTAGCAGCTTAGGGCGATACATCTTTGAGTGACCAGACCCTGAGAGATACGCGACAGCACGGTAAGCCGTCACTCTCTTTTAAAAACAGAGCCCAAAGGTCCCCGTGCAATAACCGCATAATGTCCAGCATGCAGGGAGTCGAACCTGGGACCTCGCAATTTACGCTTTTATGCTACTCTACTCACATATTTGTTTATAATTTATTAAGTTATTTTATTGCAAACAATGTAAGATCCGCATCTTCAGTTATTATAGGCGATAATATAAATAACGAAATGATAAATGGTAAGTATGCAAATAGGGGTTCCTTTCATTTTAATGATCTATTCCTTATGTTGTAAGATCAATTAGTAATATTTGATTAATACAAATGTAACCATTTAGTATTCTTAGAAATTTCCAATGTCTACATGATGAGAATTTAGATTACCCACTCTGATATGTGTGTAATTGACGACTCATGAAATTCAATGCCTACATTTGCAACAAACAATTTTGCGAGATTCACGTAAATTGTCTATTGAAAAATAATTCACATGAATTAAATTTTTATGTGTCGTATCAATTCCTTGATCAATGAGATGATACCATGATTATCTGTTATAGTAATCGACCACCACATCATCCAGGGCCGGCCCTGGGGCCGTGCAAGCGGTGCGGCCGCACAGGGCCCCCGACTTGAAGGGGCCCCAATCGTAAGAAATATCCGTGTTAGTTAATAATTAATTTAGCGCGTATTTTTAGCATAGTAGTCAGCTTGACTCAGTAGTAAGATTAATGGTATATATTGCCAATGATCTTGTGTTCGATTCCCACTTCAAGTTTAATTTTGTAAAATTTTTAAACAATGTGTTGTTCAATTTTCAGAAAAATAAGGCCATAGGGAATCGAACTCAGGTGGCATTTCTTCTTTATCATCCAACTAACCACCATGCTAATTAATTGTTGTTGAATAATAGAAAAGAAATATATTTATGTACTATATTGCTTCTAGAAATGTGAAATAAACTAGCCATATAAAAATTACTCAAAATAGTTAACATACGTTTTTTCAATTATTCTTTTAATAAAAACTAGTATAGATCCCGCGCAAATGCGTGGTTTTTTAGATAGGGATATTTGAGAATTTAACGATTTTACCACTGTAATAACTCCATTTGAAATTTAATTATGAAATTTACTTTTAGATAAAGATATTAGAGAATTTAAAATTTTAACCACTATAAAAACTCCATTTGAAAATTAATTAAGAAATAGATTATTAAGAGGGTAGAAAAGAGGAGGTTCAACACTTATACTCCGCATAAGTAACTTTATTTTAAAAAAATATTGTTATTGTATCATTATGTTCACTAAAGGTGTAATATAAACGTGAAAGAATGACATTGGAAATACAATCAGATAAAGAATAAAAAAAATATTTTACACCATAGATCGGGTGTTGGTTTTTCTTTTCAAATGAAGGGCTTCTTCAAAACACCAGTGTTAGCCGGGTAGCTCGAGTAGGAGTGTTTTTGAAAAGCTGAAAAATGGAAGGATATGTGTTGCAATAAATATATTTATGTATATGTTAAATTAAAAAAATTTAAAAATTAACCAAAGTTTAAATGTTCACATAGCATGGAGCAGAGATAGATATTAAGTTAAACGGTAAGAAACCGTATATTATTCCTTTTAGAAGTAAAAAACAAAAATAATCTATTAATACTCTCAACTTCGAATACGTTTGTTTCAAAAGACAGGATAATAGAATTAATTAGAACGTATTTTCTAAAAAAATGTTCGTGGCCATCATGTTTAGTTTCAAAAAATAATAATAATGAAATATTTCTGTCACATAATATCTTTAATTAGTGCAATTTTATTTATTTAACAAAATTAAAAAATCGTTTCAATATGTTCATACAAATTGAGAAAATATTACCCTAAACGGAATAAAATTATCTATTGCATAGAATAATTGTCTCGGGTGTTGGTTTTTCTTTTCAAATGAAGGGCTTCTTCAAAACACCAGTGTTAGCCGGGTAGCTCGAGTAGGAGTGTTTTTGAAAAGCTGAAAAATGAAAGGATATGTGTTGTAATAATTATATTTATGTATATGTTAAATTAAAAAAAATTAAAAATTAACCAAAGTTTAAATGTTCACATAGCATGGAGCAGAGATAGATATTAAGTTAAACGGTAAGAAACCATATATTATTCGTATGTTTTTCCTTTTAGAAGTAAAAAAACAAAAATAATCTATTAATACTCTCAACTTCGAATACGTTTGTTTCAAAAGACAGAATAATAGAATTAATTAGAACGTATTTTCTAAAAAAATGTTCGTGGCCATCATGTTTAGTTTCAAAAAATAATAATAATGAAATATTTCTATCACATAATATCTTTAATTAGTGCAATTTCATTTATGTAACAAAATTAAAAAATCGTTTCAATATGTTCATACAAATTGAAAAAATATTACCCTAAACGGAATAAAATTATCTATTGCATAGAATAATTGTCTCAGTTGTATATATGATATACTCCCTCCGTACCACACCAAAGGTAACGTAGGGAAAAGTGAAGTATTTAAGAAAAAGTGGAAAAAGTAAGGGTAAAGAGGGAAAAAATAGGTGGGGTATGTAATTGTGGGTTTAATTGTGGGTTGATAGGTGTGGTATGTAATGGCATTTTGTGTAAATATCAAATAGGTATAAGGATAACTTGGTAATATTGTGGGCTAAATAAGGAATGTTACCTTTGGTGTGGTACGTCCGTTTATAGTAAGTGTTACCTTTGGTCTGGTACGGAGGGAGTAATTTATAATAAAACATATTTATAGCAAGTCATTTAGGCGGGAAAATTTTAAGAAACTCTTATTCTTTTAATATAAGGGGGATGGTATCGGGGCCCTCTATAAGATTTCTCACAGGGCCCCAAAACAACCGGGAAGGCCCTGACATCATCATCACTATTAAGTGGAGTAGTTTGTAGGTAGGAAGAGGATACGACGAGTCTACGCAATGAAGAAACCGGTAGCGAGTCATGATCAGGTATTGAAACCGGATTAAAAAATAGATTAGCAATAATTTGAAAAACAGTTGGTAAATTGACTTTAGGAGAAAGATGTGAATATTTTCGAGTCAGCAATGAGTCGGATTCATCTGGTTTCGAGTTTTTTGTTAAACATCCTAGTCATATACCACTCACTAATACTCCCTCCATTCAACTCCACTCTGAAGGTTTCTATTTTGCACACTATTCACAAGCGGACATTCAACTTTAATTTTCTCTTGATACATAAGTTAAAATATATTCATATGGGATTTTATTTGATTCGTCTTCAAGAGTACATTAAAATTATCTAACTTTTATAATTTTTGCAAATACGTAACTAAAAATATTTACCGTGTAAAAGTCGCGTTGACAAATGTGATAAAACAAACATGTAAAGTGGAGTTGAATGGAGGGAGTAGAGTCATAGTACAAGAATTTGTGAATTATTATTGGCACACGTGAGAAAGGAGTTAGTCGAATTAATTGGTCTTCCTTGTGACGGGTTACCATTTGTGGCGGATATTTTGTGAGATAAAATGGTAACAAAATGGGTTAGTGGAGAAATGGGACCACATGAATAGTGTTGCAGAGAGAGAAAAAGTAGGTACATTGTGAGGTAAAATGGTATCCGTCTTCAGCTTGTGACGGATATGTCATATCTTCAAGAATTTGTGTAGTCGAATATGGTTGCAGTCGTACTCCGTATTAAACAAATTCAGGTAAGGATTTATGGTAAAACTAGCAGCCACCGTATTAAACAAATTCAGGTAAGGATTTATGGTAAAACTAGCAGCCACCAGTCACGACCATACTGTAGTGTATGTGTCCCAGACAAGTCTTCTCATGTTTCAACATTATGGTTCTTTATTGTCTGCGCTTTTACCTTCTCTTCTCTCTCTTCTAAACAGTTTGTTAGACTTTATATACTTGAATCGATTTGGGAATACTGTGTATCAGGATTTGAAATTGATTTTAATGGCATAATTTGAATGTGACTCAAATTTCAAATGGAGTTTCACTCTAGTTTTGTTAGTCTTAAAACCGCCTTTATCCGAAATAACTAGAACAATTTCAAAATAATATAGTACTTATATGAAATCACAAATGCTATCGTTCTCAACTCCTCATGAAAACTAAGGATTAGTTGTTTATCAAAATTAGTTAACTTTAGTATAATGTCATGTTCTTTCTGACTTATTTCAACTCATTACAATTTTGTAACACCCCTTCTTACCCGTCAAGATAAATTGGGAGATGTTACCATCTTGGTTTCCCGAGGCGGTAAATCGGAGATAAAATAAAGAAATATTTATTATAAATGACAAGTTTAGTGATTACAAACCATGAACTAATGAATAAATACAACTCATGACCAGATGTAGAATGCAAAAATGGTTGTGTTAGAGCATTTAATGACAATCTCTTTAGTTTTTAATAATTCTAACAAAGTCAATACCATTTAGTGAAAATGGAGATGAACCAAATTACACGTTTTTATTTACTCAATTTAAATGATGCATTTGTACTTAATCACAGATTTTCATTTAAGACGGGTATATTCATCTTAACTATGTCTTTATCACATATAAGACAAAAATAGAATGCATTGAAGTAGGCTGTTATTAACTTGTTTTATCTTAAGCGTAATAAAATACTTTCGTAACAATTATTTGTTTATTTTTTAATTTATTTAAGAGTATTTTGATTAAATAATCGATAGAATACAATTTTTTAGGATAAGGCGGCTTTAAATAGGATTTTTTTTACTCGTATGGTATCTCTTAAGAACTAGTACAATATCAGTTCATTAAAATGGGTGAATAGGTGATGGTATTTCTATTGATAAATAACGGTCTTACATAAAAATCACGGGTAGGAATGGCAATGATTCATATATCCTGAGATCTAGATCCTCCTATAGCAATATTTTAGATTTAGTGGATATAAATATGGATTAGATCCATAAATGTAAAAACGGGCCTGGATATGAATTGTATAGTCGAGATCCAAATCATATCCTTAAATTCGTTTTTATTTCATTTTCTTAAAAAATAAATTATGTAAAACAAATAGTAAATGTAACGCCCTGGGCCAAACCCTAGGTTGGGAGCGGTCACTCATGGTAGCTCGTCAGACTGTGGACTTGACCCACAAACTAAATATTTTCATATTTAAAAGTCTATTTTTTTTTATCATGAAAAGCATATGGGATAAATCATAACCCAGTCCACATCCTGCGGATATAAATATGAGAATTTCAGATCCAGTGAACATAGCCCGATTTGGAATCACTATACAAAATACAGATCTAGATCTGAATCTTATAAGATCGTATCCAGAACCTATTCAAAATCATCCCTAATCACGGGTTAACGAAAGATCCCACAAGGTTACAAATTTTTTTACCTAAAATCATACACACATACATTAAAGTTTAGGATTAATTAATGAGAATAATCCATACTATGATCACCCTTCTTATATTACTCCGAACTATACAATAACCGACTATAATCCTAACTATCCTACCCCCTTCCCTGATTGCACTTGTCCACATTTTTTACCTATTGATGCCGGTAATGTGATACTTCGTATTTTGTTGAGAAAGTCGCCTTCTTCATTCTCTCTTTATTGTTGCTGCAACCTTTCTTCCTGTTCTTTCTTTCTCTTTCTTGTTCTTTCTCCATTACATAACTGGTTCTTGCCCCTCTTATAATTCTTTTATCCAAATTAAAATCTGCATCGTATCCAAATTTTTTAATCTCAATTTTCCAAAGAGTTCTATGTGTTCTTGTAATTTTTTCAGTTATTTGTTGCAAAATCCTCATTATGTGAACTCTCCTTCAAAAGAACTAGAAGAAATTCCAAAATACTTGTTAGATATAACACAAAAAATGGAGTATAGAAGATTATTGCGTGAAAAACCAGTTGCTTGAGCATAGAGTAATGACCAAAAGCGTTTACACATCATAACCACGAAGACTGTTACTTGTATTGATTATTAATACCCAGAAATTGGGTGTTGTCCGGCCTATTATTGGCTATAAGTGGATATTTGGACAATGATAAAAGGAAAAGGCGGTCATGGGGCTACTCCGTATCATGTTGTAAATCCAATATTGGCTGCTTCTAATGTCATTGCTGAGAAATGAGAATGTATCCGTAAAACCAAGATGATGTCAAATGATGTTCTGTTTATGATAATTAGGGGGAAAAAAGTGACAAATCAATTTAGGTGAGAAAAGAGTGATAAAAATAGCGAAAATTACAGGGGTTACCTGTACTTCAGGTAGCCGGTCAGTTAGGTGCAATGTGGGAAGCGTATATGGATAGTTAGGATTATTGTCAGTTAATACATAATTTGGATTAATATAGGAAGGACACCCATAGTATGGATTATTCTCATTAATTAATCCTAAAGTTTAAACAAACATGATTAACAGTAATTACAAAGTAGAATCATGAAAATCAAAATCCTGATCAATAATAATCTTAATCCCATTTCCCTTAAGAGCATGAAGAATAGCCCAAACAATTTTATCATTAGCACGGACATCATCAACCCCTTTTTTCTCAACCTCTTTCTTCACATCAACATGTAAGCCGCGCTCCAATCCTGGGTGGTTATGGATCGCTTCAAGCTTAACCCGCCTCGCTAATACTTCACCGATGATTGCACCGGACTTAGGGGTGGTTGTATGGCCTACATCAAAGGCGCGTTTGAGCGCGTGCTCAATGGTGGAGGCTTGTTGTACTAAGTTGCCATTGCTTTGATCTAGAACATTGGCTGTGATGAACTTTAGGGATATGAATAGTCGCAATTTGTAGGACTTGGTTCTGGCAGCTGCCATGGTTGTTCTTCAATTGTTGATTGTGGCACCTGGACCTGATTATGTGAAATGACCAAAATTAATTGTGGGTTTTGAATTTTGATTTGAGGTTTAAGAGAGCTTGGGATTTCTGGGAGAGATCTAATATTAAGGGCCTATAATGTATGGGCCTATAATATAAAAGCCCTGAGTATTTGTAATCCATCCATTAACTATTACTCCGTCTATCCCGACTAATAGTTTATAATTACTTTATACACGATTATTAAGGTAAAGAAAAAAAAAAACGAGTTTTATAATTATTTAAAAAATCAAAAGCAAATTAAAATGATGAGGAAATATGACACCCATGGGCTGGTTTATTTAATAGAAAAGGAAAACGTAAACTATTAACTGATACACCTTAAATAGAAAAGTGTAAGTTGTTGATCGGGACGGAGGGAGGTACAAAAATGGAACAGTCAAAGTTCCTTTGACTTTTGCGGAAGATTTATCATATGCGTAGATAGGTAAAGTTTTGCGGTAACTTTTTATGAGTATTTGTGTAGCAAATTGTGCTATTCTATATCCTCTAACGCAAATTCTCATTTAAGACAAGATATCTGCATTAATTTTAAGACGGGTTAAGTATGTCGATGAGGGATGAATAGGCAAAATCTTACTATATCTTGTTGGTAGGCTTACTCTTATTTCTACAATCCTCTCATCACTCTTTACTTATTTTCTACAGTATTCAAAATACCGGTAAGTGTGACTAGAAATATCGATTCTCTTCTGGCACAATTCTGGTGGAAGCGTAACAGGAATACCGAGGGTATCCACTGATGTAGTAAACTTTTTTTGAGTCAACCTAAAGGTGAATGGGGTCTTAGTATTTGTAATGTTCGGTGTTTTAACCAAGAGCTTCTTGCAAAAGTTTGAGCCTTTGAGGTAATATTCTCAAGAAGGAAGGATCTCTCATTTTCAGAACAATTGGTAAGAAATACAAAACGGGGAAGTGGCAAATAAGCCCCAAACGTTTGCCAATATGTGCAAATTCACCCCATCTCTTTTTTTTAGTGCAAATCCACCCCATCTGTTATGATGTATGTGCAATTAAGCCCCACACAATATTTTCAGGTCAATTTCTCGCCAGAGAAAAATGACATGGCACCGGAAATATGACTAGGATTAGATGACTAGGATCAAGTTAGAAAATTAAAAAAAAAATGACACACTTTACTTGTAGTTTACCCACTGCCGTCATCCATTCATTAGATCAAATAACATGCCTATCAAATTAAGTCACTCCCTCCCAATTTCCTATCTCCCTCTCCCTGCAAATTAATTAGCTCCCAAATTAATGAGCTCTCTACACCTCCATTTTTAATCAAATCTACAAACTCAATGCCCACAAGTCTATCCTTATGTGGTAATTGAAAGTTTGCCCCAAGTATCAAATGAGATTTCAAAATAAAATTGAGGAAAAACTAAGTTCACCTATTTTTTTTTTAATTTAACTTGGTATTATTTTTACGGAAACATGATTTTTTCTGTTTTAATCTTAACTTGGGGAAAAGCTCAAATTAAGACAACTCAGAAGTGAGCAATGCAATAAGGTATGCATCCCGACACAACCATGATTTTTTTGTTTTTAATCCTAACTTGGGTAGACATGGTGCTAGAGAAGAATTATTCTGAGATGAAGATAAAGATGGAATGAAGATAATGATAGGTCTGATGGAGGTGACAAACGGGCGCAAGAATGAATGAAAAACCTAGACTACTGTATAGAAGAATAAACGACTGCCCCTTGCATTAATAAAATCATTTTTTTTTTAATTTTCTAACTTGAAGTCATCTAATCCTACTCATATTTCCGGTGCAATGTCATTTTTCTCCGGCGAGAAATTGACTTGAAAATATTGTGTGGGGCTTAATTGCACATACATCATAACTGATGGGGTGGATTTGCACTAAAAAAAAGAGATGGGGTGAATTTGCACATATTGGCAAACGTTTGGGGCTTATTTGCCACTTCCCCGAAATCAAGTGGGAGAATTGCAGAAATTATATTAGTATCCGTCGGAATTCTACTTAGATTGGAAAGGCCATTTATTGGGGGTTGGACTTTTTCATAATGATATTATTGCTTGGCTACTAGGAGCAAGTCCGTTTTACCAGTTTGGAAGGCTAAGTGGATGAATGGAGCGACTCCTCAACCCAGTAATATTGACCTCTTAAATGATAACCCCTCTCTTATGGATCTTACAATTCCAGATCTCTTTATTGTCGATGGTCACTGGAATTACTTGGTCAAGAAAGGATATTATGAAGCATGAAATTCCCAAAATGTAAGGTTTTCATCAAAAAATATTTGTGGCATGCTTTAGGTCGAGGACCTAGAACACTCTGTTATGGGGAATCTTAACTAATTCCATGGACAAAGGAAGATAATTCGAAAGAAGAAACATGGATGTTAATTGTCTATGTCACTTATATAGTGACAATGAAGTTGAAACTTTGGAACACCTGTTTAGAGATTGTCCATTTGTGACTAGAATCTTGAGTGACAACCACCCTGGAATAAGAGCGATTATCCACCATATATGAATCTCCAAGATTGAATAATCAATTGGATTTCTTTCATGTTGCACCTAGTATGTTGATGATGACAAGTCCTTCATTTTTATATCCCCGCTTAATTAATAGTATGTGCTAGACGTGTGTATGACAGGTCCAAAAATATTTCATATTTGCTCGGAAGAGAAGACGGATGAAGCTTGGATCAAGTCTTGGATTGTGTCTAGAAATATGTAAGAGTATAAAAAGTGTGTTTTACTCTTTTGTTCGGTCCAATAAATCACGGCTTATCATTTTTGACAAAATGATTTCGAAATAAAATAATATCTTTTTTATGACAAATATTTTGTTGGAAACTTCCTCCTTTTATGATAAAAAATATCTTCAATCTTTGGTGAGGAATTTGTTTTTAGAAGGTAACTAAATATTATGTAAAAGATAATGATCAAAGATTTTGGTTGAATGATATTTGGTTACCTAAACTAAAAGGATTTGATTTGGTCAACCTTTGGCAATTATATAAGGTAGATAAATCATTGTTGCAAAAACCACCGAACACACATTGAGAGCTTAAGAGTCCAAAAAGTTACAGCAACAATCTATTTTGTCGTACTTGTTCTTAAAAGCAATTTTTTGCAAATCTGTTTGAAACATCTTTTGTTTTTAGTTTGCAAAATAACTTTTGAAAGCCGTGTTTCTTGGATTGATCTTGAGTACACAAGTTCTTATACTCATAAGACTAAATTCGTTCTCCATTGTTCTAATTCATTGAACCATATAAGGAGACAATTTGTGTTGTAATTTTCACTTTTGTGAGAGAGTGTTTTTGGGGTACGGGGTTGTACTCGAGTCGCACGATCGGGGTTGATCGTGGGGTTTTCTTTGTAATCGGGTTTGGTTATAAAGAAAATATTAATAAGAGAGAGGGTGGACGTAGAACTTTAGAGAGTAGGTCGAACCACATTAAAAATCTTGTGTCTCGTGCCTTTTCTCTTTATTTGTTTTATTTATCGTTCTTTGTTATAGATCTTGTTTCACGCATATGAATAGAACAGTACAGCACAATTCGTATTGTTTGAACAGTCACCGAGACTGTTCAATTCGCCTGTGTACTGTTTCAGTATCGAACGAGAACTATCCTTTAGCTTTAAAGTTTAAATTTTTTAAAAGGGTACTTAATTCACCCCCTCCCCCTCTTAAGTACCGGATCGATAAACTCAACGTTTCATTCATAAAATGAGTAACCCCGATGATTTGATCATTTCCGTCCTTTGTTGCATCTGGGTTATATGGAATGCAAGGACTAATGCTGCGTTGGGCAATAATTCAATATTAACTAGAGCTATTCTTATCTATGAAGAATCTGTGGCGTGAATTAAGAATGCGAAGAATAACTCTTCTAGGTCTCTTATTCCATTACGAATGATGATTTGAGCGACTCCCTAAAGTTCCCTCAATATGGAAATAGGTGCAAGCTTTACGATTCAGCCTACAATTGTTGTGACCAGACTTGTATTTTGTGGATGCTGTCTGGAGGTATGATAAAAGAATGAGAATCGAATGGTTCATCAAGTGTCAGAATAATGGCTCTCAATCTTTTTATAAGGAAGGGTTGCCATCCCTTTTTCCGAATCAAGCGAAAGTGGGTGCTGTTTTTAAAGTCCTTAAATGGGCTTCTAAGGAAAAGATTCTTCATGTCGTCATCTATTTTGCATATTCTTTCATAAATTCTAGACCTCTCCAAGCTAAGTCTGAGTACTAGAGTCCATGTTGCTAATATCCTTAATTTATGTTATTTATTTCATTGTATCTCTTTCTGTTTTTTTAGGAAGTTTTATAAAATGGCTCATAAGCTTGCCCAAAAAGCCATTAATCTATAAAATCACTCTTGTCGATCGCCAAAAAAAGAAAAAAGCAAACAAAAAAGACTGCATATACAATATTTGTAATTACGTATACTATTTTTGAAGATTTTTCCGAACAAATAATAAATGTAAACTTAAGTTACATAAAATCCAAGTTGTAATCCACAACCCACCCCCAACAACTGGTTGTATATACAACTTATTCAATGTAGTTGAGCTTTGTTACAAAGTTGTCGAGCTTTATTAACAAAATTATCGACTTATGGTACAAAGTTATTGACCTTAACAGAATAATTATTAAACTCAATAATTTTGTAAAATAGCTCAATAACTTGTAAAATAGCTCAACAGCTTTGTGTAAGAGCTCGACATCTTTGAGACGGTTGTATAATGTTATTATATAACTGGTTGTAGGATAGTATTTGTGCAACAAAAAGCCATGTTACTAAATTGGAAACAGTGATTTTTTTATACGAAATACGAACACGATGTTGCATTATAAAACGGAATTCTACAGACCAGAATCCGAATCAGTCAATGTCCATTTTCTAACCATACTGAGCAAATAAAAAATAAACACACATTTCTCGGAGGCATTTAGTCGAACACTTGTTAATCACAATAAGAAATTACTAGGTTTGGTGCCCGGCTACGCCCGGGCTATCTTTATTTAACATTTAAATTTTAATTTCTATGAAATATGATTTCTCTAAATTTGGTTAACACATACATTTACAATTTATATATTGAAATTATGATGAGAGGTAAAATTAATCAATAAATTATGAGACACGTTCACCTCTCCCGCTGTTAATATTATTACTTTCACTACATTCCCTGTTAATACTATTACGTTCACTACTTATTCGGTTACTGTTGTTTGTTTTATTATTCCCGCTATTTTTACGGTTAACCCGTTAGTTTTGTCAAGCTCGTATATTTAAATAAATTAATATCTTCTTAAAATCGAATTGTTAGTTAATTTTTCATACTCTTTCCGTTGTTCCTACTGTTACTTTCATTACATGTGTTGTGACTACTATTACTTTCACTTCTCCCGCTGTCATTATTTTTTCTTTCACTACTCCCACATTTATTATTGTTAATTTACTACTCCCGTTGCTGCTAGTATGCCTATCACTACTCCCGTTGCTATATATTATTGTTGCTTTTACTACTCACATGGAAGGTTACTATAATAACAATGTTGATTATCTAGTTGTATTAGAGTTATATATTTAAATAAATGTGAAATATTAGATTAAAATATTATTTAATAGCAATCATTATTATTTACTAATTAAATTACAAATCTAATGAATTATGGAATATTATATTTTTTTGGAAATCTGAATTGATTTACTTAGCTTTTAATAGTTTCCAAAATATAACATATACTTATATTATATTTATGTATGTTAATTAAATAATTAACATATTTATACTAATTAATACCATAAGTGGGACCCGTTTATTTTAAGGAAACTCGCCATATTCTAATATTCTCTAAATTTATACTTTTAACCAAAACTATATAATATTTACATTGAAGTCCCTTGTTCAGGTCCATCACACGGCGCTAGCGATTTAAAACTATATAGTATAATTAATGTATATAGATTTATTTAATTACATGGAAGTCCCTTGGTTTCTGGATTTATTAATATATAGTATTGATTTAAAATATGTAGAATGGCAAAAGGCAACCCATTAAGGCGGGAAAAAAGATTACGCATCTGATGTATTACCTCAGACCTTGTAATTTTTGAGCATATACACATTTTTTTCTGAGCATATTATCATTTATAAATATAGTTTTTGAGCAATATTATATTTTTTTAGTGTAATGTTTTAGTAAATGTGCTCAAAAACTTTATCTTAAAGCAAAACTCAAAAACTTTAAAATAAAACTCAGAAAATAAACAGTAAGAGGTACTACCTCAGATGTATAGTCTACGAACTGCATTAAGGCGGCATACGTAAAATTAGACTATTTGATAAACCGGACTCCCACCAATCTTCTTAAAGGAAAGACACCGTATGGAACTCTTTTTAGTAAACCTCCTCCGTTAAATCATATTCATATTTTTGGTTGTTTATGATTTAGACACCCGTAAGTATTTCTAATCCCGTGACATTGTGTTCTTCGAAAATGAATTTCCATATCAAACTTTAAATCTTCATGACGATGACCTTGGCGCACCTTCGTTTCTTGATGATACTCTTACTCCTATCGATCATTTATTAATTCGTTCCCTAATTATCGATCCCCCAACATCAAGTGACCTGACGGTCTCCACAAATCAGCCCACCTCCTCCACCTCGTTACCAGACCCGACCAACCCACATACCACGCCTATGCCAAACCCGACCACAACCCCCACCTCCCCGTCTCCATCTTCTACCAATACGACTCCACCTAAAAACGATGCACCAGACACATCTTTCATCAACAATGACTCCGTAACCATGGGCCGAGGATATCGACCAAAAATACCCACCTACCGTCTCAAAGGATACGTCTTACAACGTCCCTCCGCGAACGTGCTCACTGCTTCTTCAGGTACAAAATTTCCTATTTCGCATTTCGTTAATTATGATAAATTTTCTCCTAACCATAAACGTTTTTTAGCGGTCGTGACTAAAAATTACGAGCCTAGTTCTTTTACACAAGCTATGCAGGTACAAGAATGGTGTGACGCGATGAAGCTTGAAATTGATGCTCTCGAAAAGAATAATACTTGGACACTCGAACATCTTCCGCCAAACAAAAAGGCCATCAGATCAAAATGGGTCTATAAAATTAAATATAATGCCGATGGCTCTATCGAACGATACAAAGCTCGCTTGGGTGTTATGGGCAATCGACAGATCAAAGGTATTGACTACAACCAAATTAGTCACTGTTCGAACCCTACTTGTCATCGCCGCGACAAGAAATGAGAATTACACCGAGATGGACGTCCACAATTCATTTCTACACGGTGACTTACATGAAGAGGTTTACATGAAACCTCCTCCGGGGTTCCATCCATCTACTGATGGACGAGTTTGCCGCCTTCGCAAATCCTAATATGGTCTTTGTCAAGCACCCCGATGTTGGTATGCTAAGCTTTCCTCCACCCTCCTTAAATACGGTTTTATACATTGCCTTTATGACCACTCCTTATTTTCTATGCGCAACTCTGGTACCGAAATCCACGTGCTCGTCTACGTGGACGATCTGGTCATATGCGGTAATGATTCTTCGATGATCAAACGGTTCAAAGACTACCTAAGTTCTTGTTTCTACATGAAGGACTTAGGCCCTCTGAAATATTTTTTGGATCTCGAAATTGCACGCAACAAGGAAGGGATATTTGTGTCACAAAGGAAATATGCTCTTGATATACTCACAAAAACCGCTTTACTCGGCGCAAAACCCGCATCCGTTCCCATGGATCCCAATCACCAACTTGGCCTATCCACCGCCGCTCCTCTACACGATCCCAAACCATATCGACGCTTGGTCGGACGATTATTCTATCTTACTATCACTCGGCCAGAATTGATTTATTCGGTTCATATTTTAGCTCAATTTATGAATGCCCCTACTCTTGATCATTGGCAAGCGGCTCTACATGTTGTACGCTACCTTAAAAACGCTCCTGGGCAAGGTCTTTTACTTCGTTCCGATAGCAATTTACAACTACATGCCTATTGTGACGCTGATTATGCAAGCTGCCCCATGAGTCGACGATCTCTCTCCGCATATCTCGTCTTCCTGGGTTCATCTCCGATTTCTTGGAAAACCAAGAAAAAAACGACGGTATCTCGTTCATCTTCCGAGGCCGAATACCGAGCTATGGCCTACACTACATGCGAACTAAAATGGCTAAAAGGGCTGCTCAACACTCTCAGCATACCCCACAAACAGCCAATTAATCTCTTATGTGATAATCAATCCGCACTCTATATTTCCAAGAATCCCGTCTTTCACGAACGAACCAAACATATCGAAGTGGATTGTCATTTTATTCGGGACGAAATTCTGAACGACACTATTTCTACAAGCTACGTTCATACTAAAAACCAACTGGCCGATATCTTCACTAAAGCTCTTGGTCGCATCCCCTTTGGATCTCATGTCCAAGTTGAGCGTCTCGACTCTCCACGTTCCAACTGGGGGGGTGGGGGTGTAAAAGAGCCGTTATCCAATCCACATACACCACGCTCCTCATAGCCGTTTATAGCTGTTGAAAATCTCGCTTCATATGGCAACAATATCAACCTTCCTCCTTTGTATATTTTATAGCCGTTAACCTTTTATTATTTCCGTAAATATTGTATCCTTGATGCATATATAAACCCTTTGTATCATATGTAATCAACACGAGTTTTGGAAATAATACATATTACGATATTCACAATTCATAATACAGACAAATAAACAAAGATTCTGACGTACCTAACAGAAAAAAAAGCAGAAGCAGAAAAATCAACAAACGAAGGACTCAGGAGCCAGTTTCTAGGCACTAGACCCAGCAAAACGAGTAGATTGTTTGACAGTCCTGCATAGTGAATGAAACTGGTTAGTAAGAGTGTATTGCACTCTTGCATTCCCTTTTGGCTCATCATTGTCGGTTGATTGTTTGACATGCCTTGATAGTCCTGCGTAGTGTCCTTTATTTTGTTTCGGTCATATCTTAGATTTCCCTGGTAAGGTAAGCTTTGTACTTGGCAATGAACTCGACTCCTGGATTAGGTGTTGCTTGAGTATATCTGTGACTCAGCATAATATAGGTAGAATCAAGTAAAACATCTATATTAGAGCGATTTCAGCAACTTACAAAAACAATACACCACTAGCTTAGCTCAGGGTTGATGTACTCAATAACATTGTTAACTATGTATTGATAATAAGATAAGTTGTTTGGGGACGACTCGTATTGAAAGTTAAGAAAGTCCAGACATTTTAATTAGTTAGTTGTTTCTATCGCATCGTATTTTGCAGCTAAGTAATAACGAATATTTGGCTCCATTTTCACCAATACGTAAAGTAAAATGATTGCGGATAAACACTTGCGACTTTTGAGTTGCATACTAAGATGAGCTGTTGATAAACACTTGGCAGCACAATGTCTCAAGTAACAAGGTAGACAAACCAACGAATTCGACATCACAAAAGAAAAGTTTAAGCCAAGGTATTAGCTCCTGATTTACATATGATTTAACAGATTTTATTACTTAATTGTAAGATTTCGTTGCACCAAGGCACTCTTTCCTGGCAGCGACTTTGCTGATAAATTTGGTAAAGATTTGATCCAAAATCACAATATCGCTGAACAAAATTCATCAGAGAAAATAAAAGTAGTAAGTATTCCAAAAAAAAGTTTAAGAGAACAATTTGATTACCTAAACAAAACTTGTATCTTTGGCGCATAAGGCTCTTTCGGAATAAGTGGTAATGTCAGGAAACGCAGGTAACACTTCTCTTTGATCATCTCTTGCCTCTCCAGTCGGTTTCTTTCTGCTCCTTGTTCTCCTCTGATTGGCACTGAAGCTTTCCCCTGATGTCAGTAATATAACCATCAGGTGCCCATGAACACAGAAAGTATCGACCAAGATCGAAGGCTCCTCCATATTAAACGTGTATATTCCTTATGATATGATATATTACACATCTTATTAGATTGTAGTTAATACATAAATATGCTTCTTACGGGGTTGGATCTTTTTTTTTTTTGAAAAAGAGAAATAATTATTCATTAATAGAACGTCATACGGTACTTACAAAGGATATATGTAATCGAAAACGAATATATTAGAAACCAAAGAATAATTTTCTTCTAAACTAGGGATCTCAAACTATGATCTGACAATTTGGCACGACCTCGTATCGCTATCCTCATACAACTTTTGATGAAGGGATCCTTCGTATGATAAAGTGTAAAAGGAAAAATAGCTCTTACTGGTTCCAAAAATCGTTGACAAATAACTTGTATCCATTGAAGTAACATGTGACGAACTATCAACGAACTACTTGTAACACTCCCATCTACCAAGGAGCCTTAACAAGACCTTCCCCAGTAGATAAGGGCGTTACCATCTCGGTTGCCCGAGGAATAGTAAATATCAAACGTCAATAAAAGAACAATTAAGTTTATTACAAGTTTAACTTAGCAAAAGAAAGATACAACTGGTAAACCTTAACAACTATCATCTACGTGATACTATCCATGCCATGACTCGTGGTAGACTCGTCCCTCAAAAGCACCCACCTAAGCTCCACATATCAACCTGCTAAGACCGACTGCTTACCATAATGGATTACGGCAGACACAACACAAAGAGAAACACAGGCAACACCACACAAGGTCAGTAACTGAAGGATACAACATCGCACTAATTACAACATACATACATCCGACACCACTTCCAATCACCTTCACTCCTCTGACTACCCGAAGGTCAAGTCCTGCCAGATTACAGCCACAACCAGTAATCCACACCGCCACTGGGGGACCGCAGGCATTCCTACCTAAGCCCCGCTCATCAATACCGAGCGCAAACCCATGTTCCTTAATGTGCACATCCCCTCTTGTGGCGGGTTCCACAAGGGGCGAATCAAGGGAGTGAAGCCACTCCCGCAAGTGACTCCACTTAGACGAGGGCGCACCTCGCGAACCAGAGACAAACATACAACATCCAACTATAACCAATCCACACAACCAATCCAATTAGACAATACAATCGGCATACTAAACAACCAACAGTACTGAGTAGGAAAACCTACCTTTAGCAATCCGCAGCAATACCGCATATGACCATAAGACGACAAGCAACCACCATAACCACCTATTACAAACAGTATGACAACTCTATTACTACTACCACAACCATAACCAAAACTAAGGAAGACGATGATGATGATGACGACATACCTATACACAGCGTTCCGGCGACAAGAGCGCTACTCGACTCATGCTTCCCATCCCAATGGTGTCTCAGTTCACAAAGGGCTCCAAAGAATGAAGATTGGTGAAGGAGAGAGATGTAACGGCTATTAGGTTTAGGAAAAACGAAATAAAAAATGATTTTGGTTCCACGACTCCACGATTTATATTTTCCCGCAGAACTCCAGATACTCGATCGAGTATGGGACTTACTTGATCGAGTGGCCTCTACTCGATCGGGTCATAGAGCTACTCGATCGAGTACCATCCGCTAGATCGAGCCTCGTAAACTCAAAGGTTACTATGACGTTAGATCAAACTACTAAGGCTTACGAAGGTCTAGACACGTGTCTAAGGTCAGTCAATGATGGTCAACGGGTCCCTAACAGGGTGGGTATTACAATCTCCCCCCCTTAAAAAGAACTTCATCCCCGAAGTTCAACTCATCACCAACTCCTCATCCCCCACAACTCAAGGTGTAACATGAACTAAGGTAAATGACGACAACTCATCCCGACAAGAACAAACACAACCATTCCCATATACCACCCATCTGTTTACACCGACTACTCATCATCATCATCTACCTCTGCGAGCATAACCAGCAAATACAACCTCCTACCGAGTCATCCACCATGTACTACACACAAAAGGACATACTACCGCAACTGTTACTACTATTCTACCCACCAAATAACACTGCACAACTCTATACACCACACATAACATACCCGTCTGGCACAATCACTCTACTTACTCATCCAACAATTAATTATTAACATCCAATGTACCGTAAATTACCAGCCAATTATACAACAATAGATTCAACATACGTTTAAATCATTCACACAACACTTATTGCACCACAATTTAGCATTTTAATTCACTTAATAAAGTTTTACTTAACATTTACGTACATTACCCTCACACAACCAAAATTTAAATTTTAAGTATACAAAGTGGAGTACAACAATATAGTGAACTTTTACCAACAATCTACTGAAAACACGGTATTTTTGTCAATTTTTTGTCATTTTTCTCATGCGACATTACTCTTCCCCTCTTAAAAGGAACGTCGTCCCTGAAGTTCACCTTCAAGACGAGATATGAACACTACACGAAATGATAACATCCACATAATCTTGACATTACGAAACACTTTAACATATGGTGAGACCAACAATTACCATATTACCGCATCGATTTTACTCGTAAGACATGTATGCATGTAAAAAAAGTGAAAACAACCCGAACATGAGTTCCTGAAACCACTTTGTAACACCCCTATCTACCAAGAAGCCTTAACAACACCTTTCCCAACAGATAAAGGCGTTACCATCTCGGTTGCCCGAGGAATAGTAAATATCAAACGTTAATAAAAGAACAATTAATTTTATTACAAGTTTAACTTAACAACAGAAAAATACAACTGGTAAGCCTTAACAACTATCATCTACGTGATACTATCCATGCCATGTCTCACATCAACCTCTATTTTCAGGTCGTCCAAAATACCTGTGTCAATGCACCTAGTGGGTCGCATACGACGTTTCATCAACTCAACAAAAGCACGGTTGTTAAAAAGGCGGAACCTTTATGAAATGTAAATAACGGGTTCAAATAACCGTAATAAAATATTAAGAACGGTTCAAAAACTGTTATCTATAATATTGAAACCGTGGTAGTATTAGTTTGAATGCTCTACGGAAACCTATGACAACGGTTTTACTGAAACACGACCGTTGTAAAATATTCCCTCCTAGTCTGAGTGTTGGTTCCTCTTTCTATTTTCATGCTAGTCGGGTGTTGGTTCCTCTTTCCTTTTTTGGTAAGTTTTGTGTGGTCCAAATTCAATTCCATGTGGGGTAAGGTGTTTTGTGTGGTCCAAATTCATTTTCTTAATTTTGATGCCCAAAAGAAAGGGAACCAACACTCAGACTAGTAGGGAGTAGTAAATATGACAACGGTTTATGCTTATTAAACCATTTTAAATGTCATGAATTCGACAACGGTTTGTGATTATTAAACCGTTATATTATGGATGAATATGTCAACGAGTTTCTATTTAAATGAGACCGTTTTCAATATATTTATTGACCACGGTTTTATTTTTAACCGTAATTGAATTTATAAATATTTTTTTTAAAAAAATGTTTGAGCAGATGCTGAAATGCTAATTTTTGCAGTAGCAGGTTATGCTGAAATGCTACTGCAAAATAGCATTTCAGCAGCTGCGCATTGCAGAATTTCAATTCTGCAATATCAGAATATTACACAGATTGATCTATTCAACCCAACAGCAAAATATTATAAACAGGGTAACCAAAACTAATTACACATGGCTCTATATACACACATACATAATGAGCAGACTATTGACCATCCGCTAATGAAAGAAAATAAGTGGTCCACTTATTTCTCATGTCGGCGATGCCTTCCTTCGAATAGGTTAGGTCTTTGTTGTTGATTGAAGGTGGGAACTACAAATCAAAATATACTTAATCAAAATAGACAGAATAAGTGAAATATTACACAGAATTAAACCCAAGTTACGTTTGAAATAGTTATTAAAACACACTAACCGATGACTCTATGTTAATATACTTTCGGGTGATAATCTCCCACATGGACCGACAACAGAAAAAGGCGCATTGTTGGCTGTCTGGTTGTATTGGAGACTATTATATAAATCACATACAAATAAGCTAAATTAGATCAACCTCTCGCATAAACATAAATTAAATGATAGGAGTAATTATTAAGAATACAGTTACTTTTATCGTGATAAAAGTTGGACTTGATGCTCCAATTGCTTGAAACACACTAATTCATAAATATATACAGGAAATTATAATTAACATTTGGCTCAGTAATACTGATGGGACATTAAAAGGAGTCTAGTCTTCAAAGGTCATACAATAACAATTGACATTATAATTGAAGGTTGTAAACTTACTCATACATCATCTTTACAAATTTCTCAGTAGGAGTATGTCCGCAAGAGTCAATCCAGTACACTATGCCTTTTTTCACATTGATTGCCGTTAGCAGCCAATACTTGCTATGAAATATTGAAAATTGAACTGTTAGTTCATATACATGCATGTAAGCGTGTTAATAAATGAATAGAATCGTGATTCATTATAATAAAGTACTATACATACTGATTCTCATTGTATGGGGAAAACCATAGGCTTTTGGGCGTCATCAACCGTTCAACAATTTTATCGATGTAGTCTCTGCATTTGTATCCAATCGACTTGTGAGAGAACAATTCAGGTGACACGAATCCGTAGTCATGAGAAACATAGTTCCCCTCAGCGATGTGTGTACACAGGTACCTATTACGTCAAATGGAACGAAGAATGTTATTTTCATTGATGATTTAAATAAACATCACTATTCATAAAACCAAATGCCAAGTTTTAATTAAAAAACTTACTTCATCCAAATTACAATGTGCATAGCATCTAACTCGTCAAGGTCGAGAAACTGACACAGTGATTACTCATCCATAAAAATAGTTGTACCTTCGCCTATAACATCCTCTCCGATGTCAATCATGATTACTTCCCCGATAGTTAGCTTCCTTTCAGCCAGCTGATGCAAAGCTACCAACGTTGGAGTATTCAATTTTTGCTTATAATCATTGGTGTGATATCTAGGTTTAAGAGGAATACCAACGTTGTGTGTAGCAAGAGTAGATTTAACTCCGGTTTACAATTTAGAAAAAAATATATATATACATTACACGAGACGTAATATATAATTTAAATAACCAAAAAAAAAAAGAAAAACTCACAATCTATTTTTCAAATTATTACTACCTCTTGAATTTTGGGTGAAGAGGCAGTCGAATCAGTGACTTTGGGTGTTGACGTAGTAGTCCTAATTTCAGCCATAATGGCTTCGTGTAACTTCTGAAAATGTAACACCAAGAAGGGTGATTAAGGAGATCCAATCTATAGTCAAGGCACGAATTCTTCAGAAAATTCAGACTGTTATGCCTCAAAAGGATAAGGAGTGGCTACTTAGTTTGGATATTCATGTTTAGTATTCAGCTTTTGTAGCTATGCTTGTATTGAATCATCATGTAGTATTGTTTTATTTTAATGAAAAGCTCACATTCTACCAAAAAAAAAAAAACTTCTGAAAATGTAAAAATTCAAATACTTACTATATGTTAGATAAGGTTACCCTAATAAATTTAAAGGCGTTCATTATATAAAATGCGTTCGCTTTAGCATAACTACCCCGGATATGTCAACACTAATGAATGCTTCAGGCCATTGCACAATAGAACCCACGACATCTTGCAAAAGCCAATTTTCACTACGTGGTACTATTAGAGTAACATACTTCTCCAGATATAACTCGATCACTTCCACTTCCCTCCATCCCTCACGGAGGGCAATGCCTTGATTGCCTTCAACCCCAACTTCTTGAATCTGGTCGTAATAGAACGCTACTCCCCCTAGCAACAACAATTCTGCCCGATGCTATTGTAGGGGTTTTGTAGTAAAGAACACAAGGCTTCTTACAAACGACCTTCACATTTTTAATTAATTAGTATATATACATGCACTACTTTAAATAATAAATTTAATTAATTAGTATATATACAGCAATTATAAACTAGTCGTAGTAGCTAATACCTCGTCAAAAGCCGGAATTGCAGATGATAAGAACGTGTCTTCGGCTCCCACCTCCACCTCCTTCTCCCCTGCCTTCATGGCTACCTCTTCATCTACCCCATCTTGTGATCCTTTGCCATGTCTTTCTCACTTCGCTTGCCCGCTTTTTTCTTCTTCTCCCCTGCTTCCTTTATGACTTGCCGAACCATAACCAACTCTTCTTCAGATGGCTTATCCCCCATTTCCACCATTCTGAGTATCAACCTGGCCATTATTTGTAGCTGTGTAGTAGAAATGAATATGATTAAAATTAGTATAATTTCAATATATATATATATATATATATATATATATATATATATATATATATATATATATATATATATATATATATATATATATATATATATATATACTCCCTCTGTTCTATTATAATTGACGTTTTAGGTGTTTTCACATAGATTAAGAAACAATTAAGTAGAGATTGGGTGCATTAACCACTCATAATTACTCTCCTTAAAAATAGCAAAAATGGGTTTTACGTAGTAGCTTTTGTAATTTTAAGGAACATTTGTTTCCAAATCTTGCACCACTAAATGCATTTCATTAATTGCTCCATTTTTTTCCCTTTTTAATCTTTAATCCTTTAACCACTCTCCCACCAAAAACTTCCGCAAATTTGTTTTTAAAATACTGTGAAAAATTTTCATGAAAATTTTACAATGGAGCCAAAACATTTCATTAAAATTTTGGAATGGAGCCAAAATTTTAAATTCAACTTGGGAGGCCACAACCAATCTCTATATAAATTTCTGTCTTCAATTTCAATTAACACTCATATCTACTTGTAAAATTATGAATACATCATTATTTGACCTCAACCATTTACCTTCTGATGAAGAAGACATGGAAGATATTGTTCATCGAGATAGTAGTATAGGTGTTATACCTATAATGGTTCATTCATACGAGTATTCAACCAATAATTTAATTCTTGATATGGGTGACAATGAAGAAGCAAGATATAGATATTGGGACGTAAATGTCGAGTCTATTGAAGACGATGTAAGAGACGATGACCAAGAGTATCAAGGTGAAGGCGATGAAGACATTGAAGAATATGGTAATGAAGATGCTGAAGTACATGAACATAGTAATGTTAAATGCTCTAGCTTTTTTGTTTTTTATTGAATGCATAAACATTGTTGTTGTGGAGTACTCAGAGTTGTTTATTTTTTTCTAACTTGATTTTCTTTTGTAGGTAATGTTTCTAATTTGAGTAATAAAAAACTCTTCTTGACCAATGCTCAAAGAATGAGAGTTTATAATGCTCTGTTGGAAAGAAGTGACAGAGGAAAATTAAGGAGAAACACGACCACTGAAGTCTCGAACTTATTATCAGTACCATTACGCACCGTTCAACGGATTTGGAAACTTGGTAAAAGTACTGGAGGTGACGTTAAACACAAAAAAAAGAAAAATTGTGGACGTCGCAAAGTTCAAGTTGATCTTAGTCGCATTATGGATATTGAATTGAACAAAAGAACAACACTAAGATCACTTGCCGAGGCTTTGGGTATTGGTCACACGGTTTTGTTTAGACATTTTAAAGAAGGTCTTATTCGCCGTCATTCCAACACTATAAAACCTTATTTAAAAGACGAGCATAAATGGGTTCGTTTGCGATTCTGCTTATATATGTTAGACCAAAGTACTATACCCTGTGAACCAAAATTCATCGGTATGTACTATATTGTACATATCGACGAGAAATGGTTTTACATTACTAAAAAAACTGAGAAATATTACTTGCTTCCTATTGAGAGTGATCCCTTGCGAACATGTCAAAGCAAAAATTTTATAGGGAAAGTGATGTTCTTAGTTGCTATGGCTCGTCCAAGATTTGATTCGGAAGGCAAAGAAATATTTTCTGGTAAAATTGGAGTATTTCCTCTTGTTAACAGAGAACCTGCTATAAGAAGAAGTCGAAATAGAGAAGCGGGCACACTAGTGACGAAGCCGATACCATCGATCACAAGAGATGTTATAAGAAGATTTCTAATTGAAAAGGTGATTCCAAGTATTCAATCTTCGTGGCCAATCGAGGATTCGGGTAAAACAATTTTTATACAACAAGATAATGCAAGAACTCACATTAGTCCTAATGATCAAGAATTTCATAGAGCTGCTACTCAAAATGGGTTTGATATTAGACTAACGTGTCAACCAGCGAACTCGCCGGATTTAAACATTTTGGATCTTGGCTTTTTTAGTGCCATTCAGTCACTACAACAGAAAAAAAGGCAAAGACGGTTGATGAGCTTATTTCTGCAGTGGAAAAGTCATTTGAGGAGTATCCAACAAAGAAGATTGAACGGACTTGGGTGACCTTACAACTTTGCATGGTTGATATAATGAAAGCAAATGGATCTAATAGGTTCAAAATTCCCCATATAAATAAGTCAAGGTTGGAAATATTGGGTCAGCTTCCTAAACAAATCAGTTGTGATCCGATCTTGATAGAGAATGTAACCAACGAGTTACGAAATGTGCAGTAACTTGGTTCTTTTGTAGACTTGAACTTTTGCCATTTGATTATCATTAGTAATTTGCTTGAAGTTTATTTTGTTCCCTTTTTGTTTTAATTATAAACAATAATGAGATTATATGGAGTATGAGCCAAAATATAGTAGTAGTACACGAAATATTGGCTTTATATGAAAAACTATTCTATGAATATCAGATGTTAATAGTGGGCAAATGAGCTGTATGCACCAAATTAATGATGAAAGAGAATAGAAAACATGCATTAAATGAGGATAGAAGGCAGTTTAGTTATTAAGATGAGTTATTATGATAGTATGCCTTGAAAAGTGTAAAACGTCAATTATTTAGGAAAAAACAAAGTGATGTAAAACGTCAATTAAAATAGAACGGAGGGAGTATAATATATATATATATATATATATATATATATATATATATATATATATATATATATATATATATATATATATATATATAGAAATAGGATCATATGAGTTTGTTTTTTTTGGTGAGTTACCCTCTAAATCGAACCACTAATCTAATCTAAGATGGATGGCCGAGATTAGATCTTACTCAACCTACAAATACCCACTTTTCCCTCAATCTCCCCCATTATTAGAAAAGACCACTCTCTCTCCTCCTTCCACCTCTAAAAAACCAGAACCAAAAAAAAAAAAAAAAAAAAGAATCGATGCAAATTATGAAATTCAATCTTCATCAATTTGATTCAAGTTTTAGGCTACAAACATCATACTCGTCCAAATTCGTCATCAATTATGGAGATTTCATCGTCACTTTCGCTTCATCTTCGTATTTCTCTTCAATTTCACTGTAGGTAAGTACTAATTTTGTTTTTCTACATCTAATTTGTGCGTTTTCATTATCGTTCTTGTCTAATATTCATTTCATTTTCGCTGATTTTTTGTATATTCGTTTGTTCTTATGTCTTTTGTTATTAAATTACTTGTTTTCTCATTTTTTTTTTGCCAATAAATAAGGTTTTGAGTTTGAGATGAGAATTCTAAATGATTTTGTGCATTTTTATGTTGATTGTAAGGTGTCTGAGTAGGTTTTTTTTATTCAATTCTGTTTCTATAGCTTTGATAATTTCTCGGATTTTGTGGTTAGTCTGGTAATGACAGTTATTGTATTACTTTAACCGAGTTATTGTATTATTCAAACTCAGTTATTGTATTTTGTAGTTACTTGTTTTGCTATTTTAGAATATGTTATGGTAATAATAGTTATTGTATTGCTTTAACCGAGTTATTGCATTATTCAAACGTAGTTATTGTATTGTTTTAACTTAGTTGTTTCAAATTAGTGTTGTTATAAGATGACGTCTTCTTATATAATCTGTTTAAGTTGGTTATAATAATATTACATCTCAATTATTGTATTGTTTTAACTTAGTTATTTCAATTTGGAGTTATTATTGTGGTCTTATATAATATGCTTATAGTCGGTTATAATAATATGCTTTATTTCTCTAAAATATCCAGTTATTTTATAGTCGTTTTATGGTTATTTCAATACTTATAGGTGGTTATTGTATATCAGTTGCATAGTTATTTATAACTTACCCCCTTTTTGTTTTTATTTCTTTCAGTGAGTTTTTGTTGTCTGCTGGTTCAACCCTCATCAATCGGCAAGACATGGTTCTCATTAGGAAGAAATACTGGTGGAAGAAACGTGGAAACAACAACAAGACATGGTTCTCGTTGGAAGAATTATTTTAGAGATTGTATCGGAGATAAATATATGTAATATTTGAGAAGTTACTATTGTTAGATGTATTATTAGAAATGCATAGATGTAATTATGAGATGCTTAGATATAATTTGTTGGAGATGTTTAAGTGTAATGTGTTGGAAACAAAATAGTTATATAATGAAAGTAAGTGGCTTTTTCAACCTTGTTATATATATATTATTATTTCATTTTTCAGATTTTGCTATTGCATTAACCAATCTCAATTATTGATTGAATGAAAATGATTAGTTATGCAATTAAACAAGATAAACAAACACAAGATAAAAATTTGAATATATTTGATTTTCATATCAATACAATAACACGATTTACTCATTACAATAATTGAGTTTCTACATTACAATAACTACAAATACTAAGTTTTACATTACAATAACTGAGTTTCTACATTATAATAACTGTAAATACCATGACATTATTCTCAGTAAACAACTAAGTTAACTCTAAAATAACTACATTTCTTCATTAAAATGACCAAGTATATACGCCAATTTTTCCATTGAACGTCAATTATCCGCATATATCGTGATTCCACCTGAAAATCACCAAAAAGCAAACTATAACTTATCAGAACACCCAAGAAGCAACTATAAAATAGAATACATGATTTTTGATAATACAATAACTGGGTTAAAGTAATACAATAATCGAGATGTATTGCTACGACACTTAACGAGTGAACATGAAATTTGAACATATTTGAGTTTCATCTCAATACAATAACACAATTTATTCATTACAATAACTGAGTTTCTACATTACAATAATTACAAATACCAGAGATTCTCCATTATAATAACCGAGTTTATACATTACAATAACCGAGTTTCTACATTACAATAACTGAGTTTCTGCATTTGAATAACAATTAAATAACCACGTTTCTTCATTACAATAACTGAGTTTCTAAATTTAACTAGACATTTTAACAAACAGTTGGTGTGCTAATCTAGATTACCAATCTCAATTATTAATTGAATAAAAATAACTAGTTATTAAATTAAACAACATGAAAACAAACACAAGATAGAAATTTGATTATATTTGAGTTTCATCTCAATACAATAACACGATTTACTCATTACAATAGCCGAGGTTTCGCATTACAATAATTACAAATATCAAAGTTTTACATTGCAATAACTGAGTTTCTACATTACAATAATTGAGTTTGTACATTTGAATAACTACAAATATCAAAGTTTCTACATTACAATAACTGAATTTCTCTATATTAGAATAACTAAGTTAATCAATTAAACAAGATGAAAGCTAACAAAAAATGACCAAGTATATACATCAATTTTTCCATTAAACGTCAATTATCCGCGTATATCGTGACTCAACCTGCAAATCACCAAAAAGCAGAATATTACTTTCCATAACATCCAAGAAATAACTACGAGATACAATATCTGAGTTTTAATAATAGAATAACTGGGTTTAAGTAATACAATAATCGAGATGTAATGTTACAACAACTAACGAGTGAACAAGAAATTTGAATATATTTGAGTTTCATCTCAATACAATAACACAATTTATTCATTACAATAACTGAGTTTCTACATTACAATAACTACAAATACCAGTGTTTCTACACCACAATAAGTGAGTTTGTACATTACAATAACTGAGATTGTACATTACAATAATCGACTTTGTACATTAAAATAACCGCGTTTCTGCATTTAAATAACCACGTTTTTTCATTACAATAATTGAGTTTCTAAATTCAACTAGACATTTTAACAAACAGTTGGTATGCTAATCTAGGTTACCAACAAATTTTCAGCATTATGATAATAAATCATCAATCAAATGTCAACGGTATGATAAACAAGCATACTAACGGTGTAGAAAATGAAATAACTCGCAAAATAACATATATTGACTTATATAATCTACTCCTACCTTTGTTTTGTCGATTCGAGCTAGGGTTTCTGCAAATTTTGGGCAAAAATTGACGATTGATGCATGTGTAAATCAAATAGAACGAAAATAATGAACTAATTTGTGTTTTCGACTTGAGTTGCTCCAGTTTCTGTGATGATTTGATTGAATAATGTTATTAAATTGAAGAAATTAGGAAAAAGAGAGAAAGAATAAAGAAAATAGGATAGTGAAAAAAGAATATGAAGAAAATAAGAAAAAAGAGGGGAAGAATGAAGAAGCAGGGAAAACGTAGCATGAGGGGAAGAGAGAGAAAAAAATGAGTGTGTGTATTTTTTTTGGGTCTAATCTCAGCCCTTGATCTTGTTAGATCCAATGGTATATAAATGCGGGGGTAACTCACCAAAAGTGGCAAACTCACCGGATCTTGCCTCTCTCTCTCTCTCTATATATATATATATATATGTATATATATATATATATAAATTATGTTGAATAAAATACAGTATTTATATACCCTATCATCACCACTCATTGTCCTTCGAGTATTTTTCCCAAAATACTTAGTGATACCAACATGCGTCGATACCCCTCTCACACGACCTGGATGCTCTGCTTTGCCGATATATATATATATATACATATATATATATATATATATAAATTATGTTGAATAAAATACAGTATTTATATACCCTATCATCACCACTCATTGTCCTTCGAGTATTTTTCCCAAAATACTTAGTGATACCAACATGCGTCGATACCCCTCTCACACGACCTGGATGCTCTGCTTTGCCGATTGCCCTATCAAGAATGTCATCGCGTCCTTCAGGCTTCCATTTTCCTTCCTGTACCTCATTCTCACAGATCCTCTACATACACATTAAACTATTATGCAACTAAATTTTATTTAAACTCACAATTATATAACCGACCACCAGTGGTAGGAGTGACATATTTATTCAAACTTATAATTTTCTCTTTGATGACCTTATCATATGGAGTTTCTAACTTTTCATTCTTAGGAGTATGACCGGCCACCCAAGCGTCGTGACGATTGACAGTTCCAAGCTTCTTCTTAATCAATCTATAACCACCTCTGGAGCCATGAAAGACGCCCTCTTTCTTTGAAATGTTCTCTTAATTTTGCCTACTCATAGCCTTCATAAAATGAATTGTATCGAGTAACGTAAGCATATTTCATTACTTATTAAGTGATTACTAATAAAGTGATCCCAATGAGTCGTAGATAAATTACCTTAAACTTGTCAGACTGCCTATAAGCAATAAAGTTATACCAATCTTGCTGGCTGACATACCGATACTTCTTCGTTGGTGGTTTCTTGTTTATCTCCCCGGTCTTCTTGTCGAACAAGTGGTTCTGAGCAACCTTCAACTTCCATACTCTGAATGATTCCCTTATCTTTTTTTTTAGGTAACCATCATGTTCTTGGGGGACAGTGTAAGCTGCTTGCATATATGGTGAGCATATTTGGCTAGTTTCGGCTAATAGCACATATCAAATACTAAGATAATTTCATCTCACTGCATTTATTATTGTTCATACCTACCTTTATTCTCCCCCACAGATTTTCCTCCTGGTCTTTACTCAACTGATCGATACGCGGTAAACCGAGAGGCACATACTCTCTTACACAACAACCAATCCAAGTCGCGAATTTTAAAGCAAAGATACCATATGGTAGCCCCGTTGATTTATCCCATTGAAGTTTATTAGGTATCCCTCTATCTATTGCTTCTAGAGAAACCCTATGAGTCCTTCACCCAGTATCCGATTCCAAATTATTCTCATCACCTGAATCTTCTTCGTTTGACCTTTTCCCATCATTTCTTTTCCGCTTTCTACCCATATCTAAACCATAAATTAACAAACTACTAACTTTAAGCATTAAGTCGACATAGCAGGAGCACCGTCTCAAATAAATGATCACACAGTATACCTAAAAATATAGATTTGTTTAACACACAATATACTTAAAATAATAGGGGTTGTTTAACACACAATAAACCTAAGATAATTAGGGGATAATATCACAACTAAGAAAATAAAGACATTAAGTTAATGAGACGAAGGAGTAAGGTTTATTATTACTTCTTCAAAGAGGAGAAGCCGGCCCCGGTATGGCGATGACGGTGGGGACGACAGAGGTAATGGGCATGGCGACGGTAGAGGCGACGACGACGACGACGACAGAGAATAGTAGTGGTTCTAGGGAAACTCAGTGTTCGAGGATTTTAAGTGAGCGAGGAGAAGGTTTGCATGTGTGTTGTTTGAATATTTGATTGAAACTAATAAACACGGGTTAAGCGAAACCGTATTCTGTATTTTGCAATATGACCACGGCTGACAATAAACCCGTAATTGTTTTCATTATATTACATCGGTTGATGCCTAACCGTTGTCATTTATCTTTCATTGTGTCAAGGTTTTCCCGCCAAAAAAAGCATCTTTCATATTTGGTAATCCGTATTAAGTTAGTACAAACTTCTTTCCTTAATTAGGCAACTGGGATAGCAAGTGGGGGAAAATGGAAATTCAAGACTAAATTATACACAACCCAATATAACTTCTCTCCTCAATTAGTTTCCTAAATACAACCCAATGAGCAATTAATAAACATACATTAATCAAATGACTCAAAATACACTACGTCATGGACAATATCTCTTCCCATTAATGATGGTGTAGGAGTCTATTTCAACTCTGGTCTTTTCTTCCAAATCCGACATCACTTTCGATGACCTAAACCACCATTGACGCCAAGCTTTTGTTGCTTCACTCACGGTAGATGCATACCAATTGCATCTGGGTAATATATACCCCACCATCAAATCCTCAGAAGAACCAACTTCGAAAGCCGATGAATTCTCATCTATACCTTCAAGAATTATATGTTTAGGGGGTAACTTAATGAAATGGAAAGGAAATTGTTCCTTTAACCTTTCTCGTAACGCATCCATTTTGATGAGTCATAATTATATACATATTTATGCCTCCCCTTAATTACTTTTGATACGGTTTTCGTGCTAGTTTATATCATTTACATGCCTTTTATGTTAGAACGTTGATACTTCTGCTTTTTGATGTTTAATGCAGGAATGATGCATTTGAGGAGCAAAGGAATGAAATAGGCATCGCGGAGTGGGCATGAAGGGATACACGAAGCATGGCACGAGAATCCATAAGAATGAAGGAAGAGAAGTTAAGAAGAAAACACGTAGAAAAGAGCTTCTTATTACTAGTGCCTACTTTGAAGAGCCATATCTCGAGTTATACAATGGATTTTCAAGTGATTATAACTGGAGTGAAAGCTTATCATCTTAGCTTTCCAACGCCGCAAAAATCGTTTGTTTCCGACAAGTAACGAAGAAATGGCGGCCGTTTGAAGTTCAGTGCGCGAAGCAGGAACTTGGTTCCTCGAACGAGTACAGTGAGGCTCGATCGAGGAACCTCCATAAACAATTAAAATTCGCAATGTCGAGAGTTGGGGGTTCCTGAACTTTGGTGCCTCGATCGAGTAAGACCAGGCTCGATCGAGGAAGTGGTGACTCGATCGAGTGCACCAAGGGCTCGATCGAGGAACCTCCAGTTTCTATAATTCCCGCAAATTTTCCTTACGTCGGTTATGTTTTGTTATAAATACCAAAACTCGTACCCTAGTTTATTTATGCATTATTTTCCGTAGCTTTAGCATAGTTACTCTAAAAACTCTCTAAAATACTTAGTTTAGTTTATTTTTATTGTTCTTCCTTCTGTATCCAAACATTGCTACTTTACGGTATTGTTCTAATATTTCAATAATTATTATATCAATTACTTGTTCATCTTTATTATTTTTCATTATGTTTTTCATTATTATTATTATTATTATTATTATTATTATTATTATTATTTTATTATTATTATTATTATTATTATTATTATTATTATTATTATTATTATTATTATTATTATTATTATTATTATTATTATTATTATTATTATTATTATTATTATTATTATTATTATTATTATTATTATTATTATTATTATTATTATTATTATTATTATTATTATTATTATTATTATTATTATTATTATTATTATTATTATTATTATTATTATTATTATTATTATTATTATTATTATTATTATTATTATTATTATTATTATTATTATTATTATTATTATTATTATTATTATTATTATTATTATTATTATTATTATTATTATTATTATTATTATTATTATTATTATTATTATTATTATTATTATTATTATTATTATTATTATTATTATTATTATTGTTCTTCCCTTTAATATGAGTAGTTAAATCTTCTATCTAGGGTGAACGGGGATCTAGGTTGTTAGAAAAGGGATTATTATGAATTGATTGTTAAATTGCTTTCTATTGTTGTTTAATTATCGTTTTACCTCTATTTAGTTGATTACTGATCAGAATTTATTAATTAGTATCGCATAAACTAGGATTATCATCGACAGGGTTAAGACTAGTATAGGCCACGATAATTGAATTAGACCGACTTAATGATAGCGATTGCATGTTAAGTTAGATCTAAAAAGACATATTAGAATCGACTGATCATATGACTTTCAACAATATAAATTGCTCAATCAATGAATTAAATCCTACCCTTTGATGACTACCTAGTGAACCCGAATCCCTAGACTCTTTAATATTATTGTTTATCATCTTTTATTAATTTGCTATTAGTTGTTAGAAATCAAACCAATCAAAACCCCATAACTTGTTACCTTTAAGACGGATTTAAATATAAACAAACTAGATAATCACCGCCTCCCTGTGGATTCGACCCTGACTTACCGCTAGCTATTTTGTTAGTACTAAGCTAGGATTTATTTTGATTAAGGCAAACGATTGAAAATAACCTTATCCAATTTGGCGCCGTTGCCGGGGAGGCAACAATTGTTCTGTTTGTTTCTGTTTATTTTTGTCTTTTATTTTTAGGGAACTTCAGTTCCTTGAGGCAGTTTTATCTTTTCTTGTTGTTTTCGTGTATGCCCAGGTCTCAAAGGTTAGAGATTATACCTTTTGATCCCGAGCCAGAAAAGACTTTTCGCTACAGACGAAAATTTCAAAGAGAAGTAAGTCAAGAGGAAGACATGAGTACACTTGACTACGAGCAATATACTTTTGCAGAAGATCCGTCCTTTGAAGAGGACACTCTTATTTCTGCAGCTGTGACTTCTACAACATCAAAGATGCCGACATTGGCAAGTCACTCCTAACCCACGGTTGATTCTATTCCTAAAGGCTTCAAGCTCCCTACCGATGATAAGGGAACTTTTGAGATTAAGCCTTCATACATAAGCCTAATAGAGAGGAATTTATTTGGAGGAAAAGCTGGAGAGGACCCCGCAAAGCACATGGAAAAGTTTGTTACTTATTGCTGTTCTATTCCTTTGACAACTGGGGTGTCTCAAGATCAGGTCAAGTAGACTTTATTTCCCTTTTCTTTGAAAGATGATGCAGCTGAGTGGTTAAGGGACTTGGATATGGAGGCCGACACAATTACCAATTGGACTTCTCTAGCTCTTGCATTCTACAAGAGGTATTTTCCACCACAGAAAACTAATGCATTGAGAAGTCAGATTACAAGTTTTAAGCAAGGTCCTACTGAGGATTTTAATGAAGCTTGGATACGGTTCAAAAGATTAGTTCGGTCCGTCCTTCACCATGGCTTCGAAATTTGGTTCCTTTGCAACCAGTTTTACAACGGGTTGTATGATGATCATAGAGCTCTACTTGATTCAGCTGCCAATGGGAGATTCCAATATAACACTAATGATGGTAATGCTTGGAAGTTGATTGATCAGATAGCTACTCAAACAGCTGAGTATGGTAACCCTATGGGAAGTAAGAGAGGAAGTGGTACAGATAGTGCTATTGCAGCACAACTGGAGGCTCTAACAACTCAAATAGCCGAATTGAAGACTACCCAGTCCTTGGGTAAGCAAGAGATGGTTCACATGGTTCAACAAGAAGTGTCCTGCGAGAGATGTGGTATAGATGGCCACACTGCGGCCAAGTGTATGAGTACTATAGAGCAAGTTCATGCCTTCCAATCTTTCAAGCAAGGTACACCATATTCTAACTTCTTTCAAGCTCCTCAACAAAGTACCTATATTATTCCTCCAAATCGTGGTAATCAGCCACAAGGAGGTTATCAAAGGCCAAATCAAGGAGGTTTTCAACAAGTGTAACCTCCTCCTCAAGCTCCAAGTAATGAAGTGTCGGAGTTAAAAGCTCTCTTACATCAAACTTTGATGATGCAACAAAATCAAACGGCTCAAATCTCCAAACTTATGGCTCATAATAAGATGTTGTATACTCAAGTTGCTCAAATGGCTGCTTAAAATCCATCAAAACAGTCTGGTCTTCCTCCTCAAGGTAAACAAGCTCATGAGCATGTAAATGCTATTTCTTTAAGGAGCGGTACTACTTATAAGGGTCCGGACATGCCCACTAATGAAGATGAGGTTCCCTACATGCATCCTAAGGGATTAGGAAATTTGGAGCTAAGTGACGATGAAAAAGAAATTGACGAAAGTGAAATACGGGATTTGAAGAAAAGCGAGAAAAGCAAAAAAGACGGGTCTGCACAAGATCCTCGATCGAGTAGGACGAGGCTCGATCAAAGAACCAACCCACTCGATCGAGTTAACCTCGGGCTCGATCGAGGAACCCCCCCTGTTGATGATTTTTTATCTGTTTCAGCTACGACATTGGATAAAAATAGGTTCCTCGATCGAGTGACTACTGGGCACGATCGAGGCACCCCTACATCTGACGATAATATTTTCAAACCGTCTCCTAATGCAAAAGAAGCCGAGCCAATCAAAATTCAACGACCTTTTCCTCAAGGATTGCAGAAATCCAAACTTGAGCAACAGTTTGGAAGGTTCATGGAGGTAATGAAGAAGCTTCAAGTGACAGTGCCATTTACTGAATTGTTAACTCAAGTGCCGGCTTATGCTAAGTTTTTAAGAGAAATCTTATCAAAGAAGCGGTCTTTTGATGAAGTGGAGACAATAGCATTTACCCAGGAGTGCGCGGCCGCATTGCAAGCTAACTCACCACCAAAGCTTAAGGATCCAAGGAGTTTTTCTATTCCTTGTCATATTGGTAGTATAGCTATTGATAGAGCCCTTTGTGATTTAGGGGCTAGTGTTAAATTAGTGTCATGCCGTATTCAATATGTAAAAAGTTAAATATGGGTCAACTCCATATCACTAATATGACCTTACAAATGGCCGACAGATCTTTAAAGAAACCTATGGGTGTCTTAGAGGATGTGCCCGTTAGAGTAGGGACGTATTTCATTCCAGTTGACTTTATTGTTATGGATATGGCTGAGGACTCTCAAGTACTCATCATTCTCGGTAGACCATTCCTTCACACTGCAGGAGCACTCATAGATGGTAGGGATGGTAGTCTGACACTAAGAGTTGGGGATGACACTATTAGATTTGTTCTTGATAATGCTTTAAAACATCCTCCTAATTTAAAAGCTTCTTGTCATATGATTAATGCTCTTGATCCTACTTTCGATGATTGTCTTGCTTTATGTTTTGATAGGAATTCTCCTAACGCCCCTGCTGTTACGTCATATCCATGGAGCAAGGAAGTGGATGAGATAGAGAAGCTGATTTATGGAGATGATCCTCCTCCTGAGATGGTTTACAGCTGTGATGAGAATGTTGATATAGAAGCCGAGTTAGATGCTTTAGAGGTAGAAATATTCAAAGAGGAGCCAGTTAGAGTTTTTGATGAAGCTTCTATAACAGACGGAGTGCCTTATCTCCTTCCTCAAGAGGATGACCTGAAGAATGATGAACATTGCTCATATTTTATATTAGACTTTGAGTTTGATGAGCCAGGACATTTTTTTATTGTTTTTATTCTTTGCTTGGACTATTTATTGGTGCTACTTATGCTTGTGTGTAGCACATGCGCTACTTTTTGATTTACTGTTACGAGCTTTAACTTGTATTGATTATGGTTTGTGTGCGCATTTGTTTTAAATGCAGGAAATTATGCTCGACAAGAAGGTTCCTCGATCGAGTGTCATGAGGCTCGATCGAGTAACCAGGTTTTTGGGTCAGTGACGTAACCAGACGATGATAGGAATTGCGAGGTTGTTCTTCTTCCCCTATTTTTGCAGCTGCTTTGGGGGAACCATAAGCTCTTATCCGGTATTCTCTTCCCTTGTACCTTCTTTAATTGTATTGTCTCTATTTCTTTTCCATTCCTTTTGTTAGTTGTGTCCTCTAGGTTGCTGGATTTATGTGTGATTGCTATGCTGTAGGCGTCACAATGAGGACACTGTGACATTTAGGTTTGGGGAAGGAATTTATTTATGTTGTGTGATTTACTTATTGTTGTGTGCATTTATATAAAAAATCCATAAAAATTAAAAAATTATAAAACATAAAAACATGTTTTTCCTTTGTTTTAGGTCGAGTCTTGGTGAATTTAATAATGATGTTAAATTGCATTGTTTTTGCATTTGAATCCCATATAATTGTTTATGTACATTGTTGACCAGTTATTCATGGAAACAATGCTCATAATTCAAGTCTTAACCATATTGACATGCCTTATATTGATTAGATTTGACACAATTATGTTGGTAAACTACTTAAATTCTGAGGTCTATAGAGCTTCCTAGGCCAGGGACATCAATAAACGGGTCTCATTGTCAATTAGGCTTGAGTGTGGTTTCTCCTTGTGGAATATGTAATATCAAATTGTATAAGTGTGACATTGATTTCTTGATACTTTTATTGCTTTCATTTGACTAAGTACATGTGGATAGGCGGTTCTTACCGTTCAAATAAGCCTTACAATTATCCTCTTTGTTAGCCCGTTTGAACCCTTGTAGCCAATCTTAAATTACATCTTATGAGCTACAATCCAAGAATTTGCCTACCTTTTCGGGACAGTCGCAGTTGCTTGTTTATCATGTTTATTTTTCTATTATGGTTGGGTTGGGACTTATTGTTGTCATGTGGGTATAGAAAAGTATTTGTTTAGCAATTGTGTTGTATCCTTGTGTTGGAAAAAGAAAAATATGAAGCAAAAGAAAAAGAAAAAAAAGAAAAAAAATCGGAAAAAAATAATTGAAAAAGAAGAAAAGAAAAGAAATGGATTGCTTCATTTGGTTTTGTCAAGGATCAAAAGGATGGTCGTTAGAGTATAATGCATATTTAGAGAGTACCTAATTCACTCTCATGTGTTGTAAAGTTGAGATTATTTCTCTAAGTTGGGTGTATTTATTACAAAGATTTGGTTTTTGTTTTGGTTTAGCGCTGCGACTACCGTCTTAGCTCCACATATCCATAACGTGCTTTGGCACAAACCATTTCTATCCCTTTAACCCATTTGCCACCCTTATTGTCCTTGATACATGTACTTTTGTCTACATATGGTGATTGCATATTAGTTGGGGAAATTTCTATCACATTAGATTGCATGCATGTTTCATGAGTCGAGTGAGTGCTTCTACTTCTTTCTATCTTCACATATAACTCACCCTTACATACTTATGAGGGCATGAGTGAATCCACGAGAATCCGACTAATTTGTCTTGCAAGATCGAAAGGTATTTGGCATTTGTCTATAGTATGGTGACTTGAGACTTGAACTACGTTTTCTATTTCCCGTACCTTTGAATTTGTTTTATTGGTACACTTTAGTCATTACTTTGTTACAGATATGGATGGCTTGGGATTTGTATGTGCATTAAACATTAGCTCTGAGTTGTTTATTCGCCATTTGTATGATTGCCTTTTGTATTGTGTGATGCTTTGCTTGAGGACAAGCAAAGAGATGGTTTGGGGGAGTTTGATGAGTTATAATTATATACATATTTATGCCTCCTCTTAATTACTTTTGTTACGGTTTTCGTGCTAGTTTATATCATTTACATGCCTTTTATGTTAGAACGTTGATACTTCCGCTTGTTGATGTTTAATGCAGGAATGATGCATTTGAGGAGAAAAGGAATGAAATGGGTATCGCGGATTGGGCATGAAGGGATACACGAAGCATGGCACGAGAATCCATAAGAATGAAGGAAGAGAAGTTAAGAAGAAAACACGTAGAAAAGAGCTTCTTATTACTAGTACCTACTTTGAAGAGCTATATCTCGTGTTATACCACTGATTTTCAATTGATTCAAACTGGAGATGAAAAATTATCTTCTTAGCTTTCCAACGTCGCAAAAATCGTTTATTTTTGACATGTAACGAAGAAATGGCGGCCGTTTGAAGTTCAGTGCGCGAAGCAGGAACTTGGTTCCTCGAACGAGTACAGTGAGGCTCGATCGAGGAACCTCCATAAACAATTAAAATTCGCAATGTCGAGAGTTGGGGGTTCCTGAACTTTGGTGCCTCGATCGAGTAAGACTAGGCTCGATCGAGGAAGTGGTGACTCGATCGAGTGCACCAAGGGCTCGATCAAGGAACCTCCAGTTTCTATAATTCCCGCAAATTTTCCTTACGTCGGTTATGTTTTGTTATAAATACCAAAACTCGTACCCTAGTTTATTTATGCATTATTTTCCGTAGGTTTAGCATAGTTACTCTAAAAACTCTCTAAAATACTTAGTTTAGTTTATTTTTAATGTTCTTCCTTCTGGATCTAAACATTGCTACTTTACGGTATTGTTCTAATCTTTCAATAATTATTATTTCAATTACTTGTTCATCTTTATTATTGTTCATTATGTTTTTCATTATTATTATTATTGTTCTTTCCTTTAATATGAGTAGCTAAATCTTCTATCTAGGGCGAAATGGGATCTAGGTTGTTAGAAAAGGGATTATTATGAATTGATTGTTAAACTGCTTTCTATTGTTGTTTAATTATCGTTTTACCTCTAATTAGTTGATTACTGATCAGAATTGATTAATTAGTATCGCATAAACTAGGATTATCATCGACAGGGTTAAGACTAGTATAGGCCACGATAATTGAATTAGACCGACTTAATGATAGCGATTGCATGTTAAGTTAGATCTAAAAAGACATATTAGAATCGACCGATCATATGACTTTCAACAATATAAATTGCTCAATCAATGAATTAAATCCTACCCTTTGATGACTACCTAGTGAACCCGAATCCCTAGACTCTTTAATATTATTTTTTATCATCTTTTATTAATTTGCTATTAGTGTTAGAAATCAAACCAATAAAAACCCCATAACTTGTTACCTTTAAGACGGATTTAAATATAAAGAAACTAGATAATCACCGCCTCCCTGTGGATTCGACCCTGACTTACCGCTAGCTATTTTGTTAGTACTAAGTTAGGATTTATTTTGATTAAGGCAAACGATTGAAAATAACCTTATCACATTTTCTTCTCGCTTTCAATATAGCTCGGTTGACGCCGCAATTCCCTTAATCTTTTATTTTCTGCTTCTTCTAACAACTTACGATCCCTCTGCACCCATGAACTCACAATATTTGTACCTTGGTTAACGACCATAATTTTGGAACAAAATTAAAATTATAGAATCACCCACCAATAATGCAGTGTTGATTCAAACCCACCAATAATGCAACGTTGATTCAATAAAAAATAACTGAACCGTCTGTGCATTGGTCAAATCAAGAATAATGAGAAATATTAGCCACGGCTTAAAAAATACTGTATGGTCAAACAATTAATTATTTTTTAATATATTGAGTCGTATGGTCATATCTTACATTTATTTATTTTTTTAATATATTGAGTCGTATGGTCAAACAATTAATAAACGGTGCACATTGAAGTTAGAGCGTCACGATTGACAACGGTTGTAGGTGAACCGTTGTTAATGAACAAATTTACAACGGTTGTAGTTGTAGGTTAACCGTTGTTAATGAACCAATTGACAACGGTTGCAGGTGAACCGTTGTTGATGAACCAATTGAAAACAGTTGTAGGTGAACCGTTTTTGATGAGTATTACATAGCAGCAATCTGGATCTTGATTACTGACTGATCTATGGAGTTCAAAAAATGGAAGCAAATCAAACAAGGATAACTCAACACTTTCAAAATGATCATTTCATTTAATTTTAAACCAAATACATTACATCATTTATCAGAAATCAAAAGTTGTATAATAAGCCGGAACAACCCCGGTTAAGCGTAAAAAGCGCTTCTCAACCTGCCACCAATCACGCCACTCTGGTATACCGCTAACTTTCGGGTCATTGGCTTCATATTTTGCAATAACAGATTGAATATATGCAAGGACGCGACTTGTATGTGGAGATAAGGTTGGAAGAGTACAACTCAACATATCTCTGGCTGCATGACCAAGTTCGAGTAATGTGCAGCCGACGAGGGTATGAAGATGATGATGATGATGAGGCTTTGTTGACAAGCCGGACTACTTCATGCCTCTTAATCCAATAATTCCGTTGATGTTCAAGGGATGCTTTGATTAATGAGTGTTGATCGGCGGGAAGCCCAGCGAGAACCTTCCCATCATCTTCAATCGTTTGTGTAAGCTATTCTTCGTTGTTGATAAAATTAGGGTTCATTGCCATGTTGTTTCAAATTTGTGTAATGGGGATGAAATATTGTGATTTGATTAATGAATGTTAGTAAAGGATGCTTTAACATTTATAGTCACATTTATAAGTTTTTTCAAAATCGTTGGTAATTAATTTAATGTAAAAGTTGACTTATTAACAAATATTTTAAACCTACGTAACTTGCAATAAATAATTAGAAAATAAAATACACTACCACGCATATATTATTCAAGAAAAACACATACATAACAAGAAATTAAAAGACGCGCGGTTTTAAAACCATTAATTAGAATAATAATAATAATAATAATTAATTAACATAATCATCTTGTAATTCCCATGCGATTAAGATAAATATTGGGAATTCAATATGTGGATTATTAAGAGGCACTTGTTCTGCCTCCCATGAACGAGGCACAGTGTCAATATAGTGTCGATATGTTCTTAATAGATTAATGTCACAATCGGTTGCAATCCATAAATATTGCGCTTGTAACACATCATCCGTATAATAATTTTTCTTCTCAGCATCATGATCCTCGTATCTTGCCTGGAATTTTCTCGCTTGACGAAAAGATTCCAGCTTCTTCCCAAAACCTTCTAACTCGATCATTGCATAACCAAGAAAACCATGAACTTTAGTCCAAGCTGGGTGGACTTTTTTAACGTTCGTATAACCACCTTGACGAAGAATATCTCTCATCCAAGTAAAACTTCTCGAAAAAGCCTTACCATTGTCATCATATTTGATTGGAAGGTTGTGTATAATACACGTAATAGGATTGACATAGCGGGTATTTGATTGTGATTCGGCGGGTGTAGAAGACGACGACGACATGGTGATCGAAGTGTAATATTTTTAACTAAATTATAGGCTATTATTAATTGAAATTTGAATTGGTGAATATGGTTAATTGATCACATTATAAGTGATATTTATAGGAAAATATGATGCATGCATGTGTGAATATAATAATGGACGGATAGTAATAATGGTCAAACAAAACAATGCATGCAACGGTTCATTATTTATCATACATGCATCGGTTGAATATTAAACATTGGAAAAAGTATATAACGGTTATTTTTAATCCGTAAATGATAAATGACAACGGGTACAGAGGAACCGTTCTTTCATAATAGAAAATGATAACGGTTACAAGAAACCCGTAGCTATAACATAACAACGGGTACCAAAAACTCTTGCTGGTGTTAATTTAGTAACCGGTTTCGAAACGCCGTTTTCTTAAACTGGTAACGGTTGTCTAACAACCGTTGATAAGGGTGATTCTATAACGAGTTTTTGGAAACCGTTAAACAATTTTCATAACGGTTTGTTAAACAACCGTTGTCACATTATAATAAGAACGATTTTCGACGGAACCCATTATTCTTATTAGCGCGGTCTAGGTTTCCGCCAATATTTTGAAAACGGTAATCTAAGTGTCGTTATTAAATGCATTAAACCGTTGTGATACGCTCCATATTGATGGTCCGATTTGGCGTAGTGTCAAGGTGTAACATGAACTAAGGTAACTGACGACAACTCACCCCGACAAGAACAAACACAACCATTCCCATATACCACCCATCTGTTTACACCGACTACTCATCATCATCATCTACCTCTGCGAGCATAACCAGCAAATACAACCTCCTACCGAGTCATCCACTATGTACTACACACAAAAGGACATACTACCGCAACTGTTACTACTATTCTACCCACCAAATAACACTGCACAACTCTATACACCACACATAACATACCCGTCTGGCACAATCACTCTACTTACTCATCCAACAATTAATTATTAACATCCAATGTACCGTAAATTACCAGCCAATTATACAACAATAGATTCAACATACGTTTAAATCATTCACACAACATTTATTGCACCACAATTTAGCATTTTAATTCACTTCATAAAGTTTTACTTAACATTTACGTACATTACCCTCACACAACCAAAATTTAAATTTTAAGTATACAAAGTGGAGTACAACAACATAATGAACTTTTACCAACAATCTACTGAAAACACGGTATTTTTGTCAAATTTTTGTTATTTTTCTCATGCGACATTACTCTTCCCCTCTTAAAAGGAACTTCGTCCCTGAAGTTCACCTTCAAGACAAGATATGAACACTACACGAAATGATAACATCCACACAACCTTGACATTACGAAACACTTTAACATATGGTGAGACCAACAATTACCATATTACCGAATCGATTTTACTCGTAAGACATGTATGCATGTAAACAAAGTGAAAACAACCCGAACATGAGTTCCTGAAACGACTTTGTAACACCCTCATCTACCAAGGAGCCTTAACAAGACCTTTCCCTACAGATAAGGGCGTTACCATCTCGGTTGCCCGAGGAATAGTAAATATCAAACGTCAATAAAAGAACAATTAATTTTATTACAAGTTTAACTTAACAAAAGAAAAATACAACTGGTAAGCCTTAATAACTATCATCTACGTGATACTATCCATGCCATGTCTCACATCAACCTCTATTTTCAGGTCGTCCAAAATACCTTTGTCAATGCACCTAGTGGGTCGCATACGATGTTTCATCAATTCAACAAAAGCATCTCTTTGCTTAAAATCAGCAAAGACTACGGTAGGGTACTCAGAAACCGGTGAAACATTAGGCCCCTGACTCCCCTCTCCCACCTCACGCTCAGCGGCTCTCGACCTCTTGCTCTGGCGGATTACAGTAGCGGCTCTTTGCTTGTCTATATTATGAGTGAAACTGAACTTAGGATCAACTAGAAAATCCCCGAAAAAAAGGACTCAAAAACGATTCTCCCAAACAGAGAGACTTTTATTGACTAGATGATAAGCACACATACTATTGATTGAAAAAAGAATAAGTTTTGGGGCTTACCATTAATTGATTATCTATGGGAGCCCCGGATAGAGGCTAGGTTTTTTAGAGAGGAAAGGAAGAGATATGGAGGCTAGTGTATTTTTTTTTCCGGGGTTGGATCTTTGATCTTTATGATTTTAGCGTTTTGTTCACGCTCTTCTTACTTCGCACTGCTACGGCTTTCTTGGTGGTGTGGATTCTAACGGCCTTGTTCTTGTACTGAATTATTTTAATCATTGTAAATGAATAGAATAACTTTTATCCAACAGAAAAGTAGGAAAGCCTTTTTTCGTTTTCCGGAAATATTCCGAGGACAATAAAACATAAATTTGCTATCCCATATGCAATAGTTTTTGTAAATGAATGGACTAACTTCCCAAAGTTCCAAATGTTATCCCAATAACATGGTTAAAATTATTGATTGGATAACATAAATTTTCTATTCCTAAAAATGCGGTCTTAGCAACGATACTAAGTGTGTGTTTGACCTAATTTGTAAAAGTGTTTTTGGACTCAAAAATACTTTGTGGTCAAGCACATCGTTTTCTAAAAGTTAAACAAAAATTTTCAAAAGCTAAAAATCCATATTTTTGCCCATAGAAATAAAAGTAGCTATTTGTTGTTTCTGCTTTTGAAAAACATTTTTGGAAAATTAAGCTTGAAAAACAAAAACTCATTTTTAAGAATCGAGGTCAAACATGCTTTAAACTATAAGAAGAAATTTTGCAAGGTATACAAGCATGAAAGAAAGAATTGAGAAGAGTTTAATATATATTATGCAAAGGCTGCTAAAGATGGTATCATAATTACACAAATGTTTCCAGCAGCAATCTCATTCGCAATCAAATACATTGCGCCCAAGCAATTTGAAATTGGATAACATAAATTTGTTATCCGTTATGCAATAGTTACTGTGAACACACCCACGTAGGTTAAACAGTCCCATAATCATTCTCCAGAAAGCAAAACATGTTACAAATTATTGTGAACTATTGGCTAGACGGACCAAAAATGGAATGCATCAACTATACTAGGAGGAAAATAGGAGTACTAATTACCTGTTGCCTTCTGCTGAGCAATGCCAGTTGCCTTCTGCTGAGCAATGCCAAAGGTTGATCATACAGTCAATTTTATTTAGCACTACTCTATCTTCTTTTACTGTCATGATATTGTATATAATATAAGAATCAGGAAACTTGAAAGATACAAATCTCATTGTAATAATACCTTCAAAATGAAGTTTTTTTTTGTTATGATTTGTGAGTGTGCAAAACACAGAATCACTGGGACTTCCTTTTTTTCAAACAAAGAAATTAACATTTAGAACTTTCACCAACCTTGACCTCAGATGCAATGTTGAATTTCACTTCACAGGAATAGATATGTAGAATTATCAACTACTATAAGTTATGACAACCACCTTTGATGATCACCAATCCGGATGGTCAAATTTCAGTGTTCATTAAAGATTGGAGCTGGTTTTGAGGAGCCTATGTAATGGCCTAATAGCTTGACACCATAATTCAATGAACCAGTTCAGTCACTACAAGTAACAAGGCGACGACAGAAAAGTCACCTCCCTAATATCAACGTCTTGGCTCTCCTGCAAAAATCTCAGAAACTAATACCAACGACCCATCTCTTCTGCATCTGACCCATCTGTCACTAATTTGAACTTCAATTTATGTACAAGTCGCTATTTACACGACATTCCTTCAAATAAAAAAGAATTCGGAAACTACTTTCTGAGTCAAGTGTTGAAATACCTAAATGATGTTGATGGTGGGTTAATAGGTTAGATGTTATTGTGGTAAAGGATGAAAGACTTGTACACAAGTAACACAACACAACCACAATAGTATTAATCCCAGGATAAAGTGGTTGGATTAAAGGCGTACATTTTGAGGTGCAGGCTAGCCTTTTAGCTTATTTTTCCGTAAGTTGAAAAGTACCACCAAGGAGTTTACCTCGACCATATTATAGCCAAAGCTCTCAACAACGACACTGATGCAACAAAAAAATTATAAATATATTGTATACAACAAGACTAGTAGCCATAAGAAAAGGATTCATTGTCCTGTTCAGAAAACTACCCCCAAAAATGTTCTAAACTAAACAATACTTCTAACTTGGTAGATTCCCTTGTGGAGGAAGTTACTAAGGTGGGAGAAGGGCAATTTTTCCCAAGGAGAATTCTCTCAAGGATGATGAGGCATGAGTTCCCTGATAGTAGGCAGTACACACCAAGAGGTATAACTTTTATGGATGCCTTAAATCTCTTTAGCTCAAGGAGTGTAAGTGCTGGAAAAAGAGGATTAATGAAATTGCAGATTAAAAATGGGTAGCATAGGGCTTTGGAACATTAGGGGTATGAATAGTTTAAATAAACAGAATGAAATAAAGTGGTTCCTTAATCAGAATAATGTTGGATTGTTTGGTTTAATTGAGACAAAGATAAGAAGTAGCAATTCGGTAAAAGTTAAGAATAACGTATGTCAGCATTGGTTTATATGCACCAACAATAGTAAACATAAAGGAGGAAGAATCTGGTTAATTTAGCATCCTAGTCAATTTGTGGTAGATGTGAGATGTATTATTGCACAAGTGATTCATTCTCTTGTCTATGACAAGCTTAGGGACATTACTTTCTGGTTTACCCTAATTTATGGCTTTAACAAGGAGTAGGAGAGAGCTAGTCTGTGGCCTATGCTCACACAATTAAGTACTGGAATTGATATTGCCTGGATGGTTTGTGGCGATTTTAACAACCTGATGAATTTAAATGAGAGAATTGGAGGATCACCAGTCTCTTGGAATGATGTGTTGCCTATGAGACAAATGGTGGGAAATTGCAACCTAGCTGAGGTAAAATATGTAGGGGCATTCTTTACCTGGAAGAACAAGCATGAGAATGGCTCTAAGGTCTACAGTAAGCTAGATAGGGTTTTTGTAAATGATGAGTGATTGACCTCCTTCCCTGACTATTATGCAAATTTTTTACCAGAGGGGCTTTTTTTATCACTGTCCCTGCTTGGTTAATTTTAAAAATGATGAACCTAGGAAGAGGGCCTCCTTTAAGTATTTTAATATGTGGTCACTGGTAGAGGAATTTGATGAAACAGTTAAACAGAGTTGGGTAAAGGATATTAGAGGCACACCAATGTATAAGGTGGTGACAAAACTGAAACTGTTGAAGAGAGGACTCAGGGAGCTGAACAATAAAAACTTTAGTGATATTGAGAATATCACTAGAGTGACTGAAATTTCTCTCTGAGAATTCCAAGTCTTGCTCATCCAGGATCCTCTTAATAAGGAGTGGTGTGAGGCTAAAGCTGCTTGTGCAAAGGAATTACTCCTTTTGAAAAAAGCAAGGGACCAGTACTGTAATACTCCGTATTTTATAATTATATAAATAATATTATATTGCATTTATACGAGTTATGTTATAAGACGGATAATAAAATAATAAGGATAATAATACACTCCCACCTACCACTATATATATACCCCTCACCTTATCCACCTATCACCCAACCCTTATCCTAACATAATCCACCAAAATCCACCATCAAATTAGAAGAGAGAAATAAAAGAGAAAAGAGAGAAAAGGAAATGGAGATTTCGTCCCTCCGCCCCGAGTTCGTAAGGTAAAACCGTCTTAAACTAACATTTATATTATTTAATTAATACCGTTGACCCGCCTCGACCTTGACCCGTCATTTGAGCACCGGTGACCGCCCAAAAAGGGGTTTGACCGTGACTTTTATAGGGGTTAAATTGTTGTTATAGCTGTTTTGTGCGACCGTATTAAGACGGATTTTTGACCCACCTTTCGTGTTATTTTGGGCTGACCTTGGGTGGGTTGTGTCGAGGGGAGTTAGGAGGTCATAGTGGTGGTCTTGGGTGGTGGGTTAGGTGGCTATAAGTGGCGGAAATCGTGGGTGAAAGAGGGGTGTCGGGTTAAGGGTGTCGTGTTGTTCTTTGTCATTATTGTCGTGTTTGCTGCTGTTGTTGTTGGTGGCTGCCTGCATGGTGGTCAGGGTTGGACCCACCGTGGTTAGGGGATGCCACGGTGGTGGTGGCTTTGGGTGGTTTGCGTGGGTAGTACGAGTTTGAGTGTGTGTGTGTGGTTTGTGGTTGTTTGGGTGTTGTTGTTGCCGCCACTGTTTGGTGGCCGTGGGCTGCTGGCCGTGGTCCACCACGGCTAGTGGTGGTGGTCCAAGGCGGCGGCAGAGGTGGTGGTTTTCGGGATTAGGAGGAAGGACGGGTATGAGTCGGGTTTTGAAATAGCTTAAGACGAGTTTATATTTAATTAATCGAATTCGTATTTAATTTAATTAGTTAGTAATTAAACGTATTTAATTAGTTTAATTAGGTGACGGTTTTATGGAGCGGTATTTATTATTGGATTGTTTATGGAGCTTGCTAAAAGGTAGGTTTATCATACTCAGTTTCAATAATCTGTCTAATTGTTAAATGTGTCATATGTCATTCATTTGTATTGAATGAGTCGGTAATTGGCATGGTATACGGTATCTTGCATTTGTTGTATTGTCTTGTATGTCGGAGGACTTGGTGGCTTACTTGTTGTTATGGAGACGTGAGGCGGTTGGGAGACCGTTTCACGCTCGGGTCGCCTCTTGGAGCTTCCCACTCCAAGAGGGATGTGCACATCAATGGCTTGAGTTACGAAGGGACTCGTGTGGTTGAGACACGGCGTTTGGCAGGGGATCCGGTTGGCTTCCGGACCCGGTATGTCTGGGCGTGTCCCGATACCTGTTTGTAGTTGTTGGAATGTCTGGGCGTGTCCCGGTACCGTGGTGGTGGTTGTTTGATAGCGGTTCACTCATATTATAGTCATGTTGCATGTTCACACACTCGAGTCGTGTCACACTTTATTTATTGAAACTGACGTTTGTCTGTCTGTGTAATTGTCAGCTATTTTCGTGGTGGCCCGTGGCGATCCATATGATATTTCCGATCATATGGGGAGAAGGTTAAGTACATGTTTGCTTGTTGACGTGATCGGGATTTGGGACGAGCCTTGATGACATCCGAGTCGAGTATAGTTGGCTAGAAGAGTATAGTAGTCACACGTTATATTCTTTCATTTATTCATTCATGGTTATGTAATTAACTAAACTTATCATTTATATTTAAATGTTTCTTGATTGTATCTCCGATTTTCCGCTTCGGAAAACCGAGAAGGTAACATTTCCTAATGACTTTGGCCGTGTAAGAAGGGGGTGTTACAAAATGGTATCAGAGCGACGATTTTGGAACCTAAACTTATGAACCAAAATGAACATAGGAGTGACTAATAAAATGAACCCGACATGAGTACAATAGGAGGTTGGTTTTGGGTGAGAAGGATCCCTGATTTCAAAACTAGATCCTATTGTTTTGGTCGGTCACCACGTGGGTGGTTATGAGTCGGGAAATGTGAAATGTTGCATGATTATACTTGTGTTATAATTTTGTTGAGCATCTTGCATGATTTACTCACTTAAAAGAAATGTGATCATGTTTGGAAGTTGGATGAAATAATAAATGAGCGTAAGGTGTTTTGGGGTGATTGTTATATGTCGATGTGTGAAAACTATGTGAAATGTGGTTTGATTACATGTATTCTATAACAAGTTGATATGATTCTTACATGATGTAGTTATTCATTTGGTACATGTTAATATGCAAAAATTGGATGGAAGGAACAATGTGTGTGCCATGTTTTGGTGAATGGTTATTACGTGTTAGAGTGTGAGTAGTGTTAGCCCCCTTCTTTAGTATTTTAAATATCGTATATGTAACACCCCCATATACCAAGGTGCCTTACCAAGAACCACCCCAGTGTATATAGAGGTGCTACCATCTCGGTTTCCCGAGGTAAATAGATTAAATAAACAATAACAGAACATTTATTAAATAGCTTTACACTTTACATCATAAACCAGTCTGAGAAAGATACAACGTAAACAACTGAAAGAACTACTAGACATGAGTGAAAGCGATATCTACTTCGGTAGCGTGATGACTCAATTCCCTTCCATGTCCCGCAAGCATCAAGACTAGCTGTACCTGCTAAACCAACTGCTCACCATCCCCGAATGGATCACCACAGTTTTGAAAACACAACACGGGTTCAGTTCACTGAATAATAAAGATAAGCAGAGTACAACAATGACAAAAACATCCGTTCCATAATCATCTCCATCTCACCATCACATCACATAACTGACTACACACTTAAGTGTGTATAGATAATCCTCACCGCCAGTGGGGGACCGCAGCCTTACCCACCTAAGCCCCGCTCATCACACGAGCGATAACCCATGTTCCTTAATGTGCACATCCCCTCTTGTGGCGGGTTCCACAAAGGGTGAATCAAGGGCGTGAAGCCACTCCCGCAAGTGACTCCACTCAGCTGAGGACGCACCTCGCAAACATAAGATCTAAACTAGAGCATACGACCCCGGGAGCACTATAGTAAAAAGGCTTTCCCCGACGAGGGTTAAGAGAGGACATCAACAACATTACCTCATGGGTGTTCATCTTGCTTACATCCTCCCTCCCAAACAGTAGACAAGTCATTATCCTAAGGAACAGACGGAGTGACACATGTTGAACATCATTAATCAACATGGCACTCGCACTCGGAATGGGTCTCCCGGTCAGGTAAGGTAGGTAGTGAGGTGTCCCACTGTTTTTCGCCACATCACTCAAGTACCCCTTTTTCTCAGTCTCTAGCTCAAGGTGGTTAGCAAACTTATCAAATGTCAAGCTATGGTAATCGTTCATAAGGCGGAAGGAAACAGTTTTCCCCTCTACATCATAAACGAAGGAGCTCAAGAACTCCAAGGTGAGGTATGGGTATGACTTCTTTCGAATATGGTAGAGTCCCTCCATGCCCAATATCTCGAAAATGTGAATGATATCCCCTTTAACCCCCAAGGTCTCCAAGATTTCGGGGTCCACACAACGAGTCGGCCTCATGGTCCGACCCATTAAGGCCACAAAAGCAGCCCGCTGCTTGAAGTCCAGAGAAAATTACCAATGGATAATCGTCCACCGGAGGAACAGTGGGTTCTTGGCTAGATTGGCCAGTTTTCAAGTTGACATTGGCGCGAGTCCGCTTCTTAGCTGGGGCTTTTGATTTCGGCATGCTGCAAAAAGATGTATTCAACAAGGATTTTTCAGAAATTTTGCCATAGTAAGGACTATTTTTCAAGTTATACACTTTTTAAGACGAAGTTTTAAGACGGATTTTTCTCACAAAAGACATGACATACTAATCAAGAAAAACATTGCTATCACCAATTAACTCACAAGGAACATTCTAGAGGCAATCTCGGTGACCAAAAATCAAAACTTGAGGTAAAGGCTAGAAAAATTTCCAACATAAGTTGGATGATTTTAAGCATAAAAACCGTTTTTGAGCATAAATAGGCGATGTTTAAGAGCAAATATGACCAAAATATCAATATAGAAGTATAAAAACTTTGGATTACAAGAGCAAAATTCAGATTTTAGGGCAAGTTTTCCATAGATTGAATTAAAAGCTAAAAGATTGATTAGATACATTACCTTAGTTGGAGATTTGAACAAGCAAGAAGTAAATCCAAGAGCAACTACAACAAAAAATAAGCCAAGGGTTTTGAAAGAGAGAAATTTTTTGAAGAATTTTGTTGATGTAGAGCGAGTCGTTGTTGACTCCATCAATCAAACACATTTGTATTTCTCAACAAACAACTAGTTAGTGGTTAAGTCGAGGTCGATCCACGGGACGATGTGCCTTGGGTTCTAAGTCTATCTATCTCAATTTATGCTAGTGTCATGATTGATTTGGGTAATCATAGTTGTAACACCCCCATATACCGAGGAGCCTTATCTAGACCTTCCTTAGCATATAAGGGCGTTACCATCTCGGTTGCCCGAGGTAAATAATCATTAGAGGTCGATAACAGAACAATTATAGTTAAATTTACAAGTGTTACATCAACCAACAAAATAAAGATACAACTCGTCAGCTACACACTATCTCTATCATTACTCGTGATGACTCATCCCCGCCAGAACTCCAGCCATCAACCACATCAACACCTGTTAAGACTGACTGCTCACCATAAGGGATCACGGCAGACACATAAACAAACAAGACAACCACACAAGGTCAGTAACTGAGGCGAGACTCAACATAAACCAACAACAATTATCAACACAATACAACACAACCAGTCACACACAATCACACCCACTCCAATCAATCTCCGTCACCGACTGTCCACTGGACCATCCCTGCCAGTTGGGGACCGCAGCCGTTCCCACCTAAGCCCCGCTCATCATACCGAGCGATAACCCTGTCCCATTAATGTGCACATCCCCTCCCGTGGCGGGTTCCACGGAGGGCGAAACTAGGGCGTGAAGCCACTCCCGCAAGTGACTCCACTCAGCCGAGGACGCACCTCGAGAACTAGAGACAAACAATCACAGACAGCTGCAATACAACAACAACCAACAAACTGTATACACCAACCGAATACCGCATATACGCTGCCACACAAACACAACTACAACACAACAACCACGACACAACAACCGACCCACTAGACCATCCACAGAAACTGAGTAGGCGAACCTTCTTTTAAGCAACTGCAACTATTCCATGCCAACACACACAATATCCAGCAATCAAGCAACACCTATATACACAATACAATCATCTATTACTACCATTCTAGTCCTAACTGAAAACACAAGACACAGATGATGATGACGACATACCTACATGAGGAAAACTTGGCAAAGGATCGCTACCCGACTCAAGCTACGCACTCCTAAGGCATAAGGACCTTCAAGGGCTTCCATGGAGGACATATGGTGAAGGGAAGAGGAAAGGGCGACATTTAGGTTTAAGAGAAAGAGGCGGAAATGATTTGCGGATTTAACAAAACACGATTATAAACCCTCGCTGAAAAGACATTACTCGATCGAGTGGCCCACCTACTCGATCGAGTGGCCCCTACTCGATCGAGTACCCAAGCTACTCGATCGAGTAGCCTCTACTCTATCGAGTACCGCTCTTAACTCAAGCACAAGATAACCTTGGTACGCACTTCTAAGGACTATTACTGCTCCCAAGGTCGGTCAACGCTGGTCAACGGGTCTCCAAAAGGGCGGGTATTACAGTCTTCCCCCCTTAAAAAGAACTTCGTCCCCGAAGTTCAACTCACCTATCTCAAAGCACAAGGTACGGAAACAAAGCGACATCACAACTCCTCCGACATAGGTCACTATTCTCGAAAACACCATCCCCGCCCCTCCGTGTCATCATCATCAACTGTCTAACGCTCCATATAGATCGACCTCTACAAACTACCACTTGAAATACCAACCTCACAACACGAACCGGCACAACCAACGATTACCCAACACATTACGAGATTACACTTTCACTAGCAACAACCATCAACACGAAATGAATCACATTAATACAACTATGTTAATCAACGATACGGTTCTATTCCCAACACATGACATCATAACTAACTTTCTATGACCGTCTTTTAAGCATACTATTCAACTTTACTTCAACATATAAGTTACTCAACGAACAAGTGCAAACAGTTATAATTTCATACAAGAAATGTAACCAAAGTAATAGAAAACCTTATGAACAAACAACAAAATAATTGCAATATCGGCCTTTTTATTTTGCGACATTACTCTTCCACTCTAAAAAGGAACTTCGTCCCCGAAGTTCACCACCAAATTACTACACATGTGTAGACACCTCAAAATGTCTACCTAGCCTTACGGGTACCCGATGATGAGGCTAATATTCAATGACTAAATGAAAATTGACAATGTTATAATTAAAGGCTCTTTACGCTTATTTCCCATAAATCACTCAAAATGACACAAAACCATCTTTAAAGCCCACCACTTCCTTTCAGTCCATTTCGGCATATTATCGTATTCTTAGCTTTTTTAATAAATTATGGAGATTATATATACATTGAAATACCGTTCAAAAATGTTATTATTGGCACAAAACCAGTAAGGTTCAGAGTAGTACTTGAAAATAATACAAAGTACTTGATGGTAATCGAATCAAAATGGTACGAAAGCTAAGCTTAGGATGCTTGATACATGGGCCGAGTAAATAACAAGGTCAAGGAAGCACACAAGAGCGTACAAAACGGCCCATTAATCATGGCAAGTAGGCGAGTTGTATTAGAATAGAAGGCCGAGTACGGGCAATAGAAGACTGAGTATGAGATTAAGATTGACGGTGGGAGGATAAGAATTGCTAGACTAATAAGATAAGGATTTCCATGGTTTCCTTATTATTGTCAAATACTGGCAATGTGAACTCCAATCACTATAAATAAAATCGTGAGACCTCCACAAAAGGGGGACGAGAATGCAGAAGAACGGACGAGCCAAAAACACGCAAACAAGCGACACAAGTAAAATACCGAGAGATTCAAATCCAACTACATACAAATAAATTGTCCCTTCAAATCAAACCATACAAATAAATCGTCCCAGTTTTCATATAAGCGCATAAAAGCCAATAATTAACGACAAAGTCGAAATTCATTAATTGTCAACATCCACATAGGCCTGAGGGTACCGACATCAAATAAGTTTTCTTTACTTTTTCTTTTTATCTAATTCTTTTGTTGTCTTTTATTTATTTTCTCTATTTTATTGTCTTAACTAACTATTAATTTGTTTTGTAAATAATTGTATTAACTTTATTTCTAACCTTCTTTTCTTTGTCTTAATTTCGTCAAATATATAATATTATAAATAAATATTAGAGGCCGTCAGTTTGATGGGCGGTCCGGGTGCCTAACACCTTCGTTGACCGTACCTTTACCCCCGAATCCGCAATCTTTGGTTCAGACCGGAGTGACGGATCAGTCCCCATACCAGGGATCAAAATGGGCCTTTTCCGTTAACTTATTTTTGGATGTTTTTTATAAAACCTACTGGCGACTCCTCCATATTAATTTATTTTCAAAAAAAGGAGATTTTTTTCAGGGATCTCACAGTGGCGACTCTGCTGGGGATTTATAAGAGGGTAAGACTTGAAATTGTTTGTAATATTATATATTTGACATTTTTTTAACCTCGTTATAATTCAATTTGCTTCAATCCGTTGATTAGCGTACAAATTTACATATGAAAATAATCTGCTTAACATAGGCGATTAAAAAAGAGTTGGTATGTAGATGTCGTAGATTTTGCATGGAATCCAACCTGCGTTTGACTAATTCCATAAATATGACTTATGCGTGTCTCAACCTAAGAGCAAGATAGATTGTTTATTAGTACTATTCTTGTTTGTTATATATACGTGGAATCTAATGCTCATATTGTTTCACTACCCTGTTCTCATATAAGGAATCGCATGCTACTAATTATGTTGATTTTTTTTGTCAATTGTTGCTACTAGAATTTTTATTTCAGACAAAAAAGACATAGGCTCTCCGTAAGCCAATATTATGTCATTCTAAGCTACCCTAATTCACCCTCGGTAAGTATGTTGTATACTTAGAAGGTCCATTCGACCGACTAGGCCTTACACATATTTTCCACCTCATGACGTCGCGTTTTGGCAACTCGTCTGGTCCATATGACTGAGGGAGCACAAAAGCGAGAGATACCCTCGGGTATTTTAATGTTGTGAGTACCCAATTTCCTACCCACAAACCTAACCATAGATCCCGTAGAACCTTTGTCTAGGTCATGTTTTGATGTGTCCTGCTTGATTTGTCTTTGGGTCGTGTAATTTATCTTTGTATGATATATCTTTCCCATAACCATAGTTAATTTAAAAAAAAAAAAGACTAGTATACACTGAGCTGTAATGGACAATCCTTTGAGGTTCGTATATTAATAAAAAGTCCAAAACATTTGCAATTGATCATCAGAGTTAACATACTGCAACGTCACATTAGGATGTCCATTTCTTACCATACTTGCATCCTGCATGCGCATCTGTCACTAATTTTATCACAATGCACCTCCGTCTGACAGTCCGTCTTCAGTCCTGCACATGTAACATGTCAAAAAAAATCAATGTCTACGTTTAAGTCTTGTATGCATCACTTATTTCATGGGTTAGTTCGACATATGCACTCCATAAAACCTTTGCGTTCATCAGTAGAGTGTAGTACTTACATTTAGGCGGTCTAGGACTCCATGCTCATAGTTCCAGCCCATAGTTCCAGATCCTGCAACTCCGTTACCCTCGTCTGCCTCTCAAGTGTTTGTATATATTTTGAAAAGGGACTAGAATGTAAAATTTTATTTTACAAACTTAGATGCGTGTTAGAGCCCGCCGACCGATATGTTTGAAAATTGCAAAATTTTATTTCGCAAAAAGGGCAAGTTCAGAAAATTTTATTTTAAGAACTTAAAATGCATGTTAGGGCCTGCCGACCAAAGGATTTCAAAATTTTATTTTGAAAAAAGATGGATAAGATTGTAAAATTTTATTTCACAAAAAGAGCTGGAAAATTGATTGATTTTGAAACTGGCAAAATTCTATTATTTGGCTAAAATAGAAAGGCGTAATATATATTTTACGCGAGCATATTTAAACCGAGTACGTTAAAGGCTTAATTAAAACGACGGTTTGAAAAATAGAGGTGGACCATTTGACGCGTCATTTGAGTGCTCAGCAAAGTTTAGAAAAGAGGATTTCTTTAGTTTCTCCCTTTTCCCCAGAGAATTGAAAACACAATCAATCGTCACTCTGAGTCTGAATTGATTTTTTTTTCCTCTATAGCTTCTCAACAAAGCTTCAATAAATTGTACTCTCTGATACGGAATGCAATCAATCGCCATTCCAGCTACTGACTCGGGACAAAATGGCCGACGACGAAGCGCCGTCGGTGATCGACCTTGCTGGCTCCTACAATAGAATAAAATAAGCGGGGTTGTGTGGACATGGGCCCACCTGCGTATGCCCAGCCGATCTGTGGACAACGGCAGCGGTCTTTTTGAAAGCCACGCTCGGCGGCGTAAAAGTGCTTTCGACCGGATCGTTTTAGATCGGTCGGTTTCGTCTCGGTAAGGGTCTCGAAACGATTAAAGATGTTCGGAGTCGCCACCAAGCATTTGTGGGATGCCTGGAACCCGTTCGAATTCCACTTTATACCTCGGTCAAATCGAAGCACAAAGCAACGTTTTGACATAGGTACTAAAGATAAGGAAATCGTCCCTCTTTAGCATCCTATCTCTAGAATGACTCTCGTACGCCTTGGATAAGGTCGTCCACTATCCAAAGTTTCTGAGTAAGAGGTGAAGGTACGTATTGGGAAGCCCTTTAACCAGACACCCAATCCCGCCCGCGTTTAGCGGCCTCTACTGATCGATCTTGGTTGGTTGAATGCAAAAGTTGATAAAACGGTTTAAATGCATGAATGCGCATCCAATGTTTTAAACCTAACATGTGAGAGATTTCTGTAATACTACGGTTTTATGAGTCTCTGGGTACTCTATCGAGTAGGCCTTACTCTGTCGAGTAAGGGTGTGTTGTATTTTAAAATAGTTTCTGACCTGTTGGGTACTCGATCGAGTAACGTAGATACTCGATCGAGTAAGGGGGCACTCGATCGAGTACCTTAGCTACTCGATCGAGTAGGCGGTTTACGGGGAATGATTTGACGGGTTTTGCTAATAACGCGAGTTTGATATAAAAAGTTTCCGTCAGTTTATTTAATCACTTTTAACCTTTCTAAACCCTTCAAAAGAAAAAGGAGTTACGTAGTTCTCTCTCGTCGCGTTGTTGGCAAATCCCCAAGGCTAGGAGTGTCGGATCATCTTGTTCTTTGCATCATAGTGTTCCTTGCGTCAAGGGTAAGATCTACATACCAATTTTATCTTTGTTTCTTTGAGTTTGTTTAAAACCCTAATTGGGTAGATTTGGGGGTTTTGGGAGGGTTATGTTGATTGGGTGATAATTGTATGATTATGTGTATAGGAGAAGGGTTCGTAGAGGAAAGGTTTTGAGACATTTGCTAGATCGTCGATGTTTGTGTTGCATTCAGGTAGTGTTTCCCCACTCGCAGTATTAATTACATAATGTGTGGTGATTGTCTTTGTAGTTAGTGATTGTTGATTGATTGAGACGGTTGTGATTGTATATTGTTGATTGATTGAGACGGTTGTTGATGTTGTATTGTGATTCCGATTGTTTGTCTCTCGGTTCTCGAGATGCGTTCTCGGCCGAGTGGAGTCACTTGCGGGAGTGGCTTCACGCCCTAGTTTCGCCCTTCGTGGAACCCGCCACGGAAGGGGATGTGCACATTAATGGGACAGGGTTATCGCTCGGTATGATGAGCGGGGCTTAGGTGGGAACGGCTGCGGTCCCCATCGGGCGAGCCTGGTCCAGTGGACAGTCGATGACGGAGATTGATTGGAGTGGGTGTGATTGTGTGTGTGTGACTGTTTGAGCTATGTTGTTTGTTGTGTTATTGGATCATATAAATTGTGTGATTAGTACTGACCCCGTTTAAATGTTTTAAAAACTGTGGTGATCCATTCGGGGGTGGTGAGCAGTTATTGAGCAGGTATGAGACGATGCGTATGGGATAGCTGGGATGAGTCACCACGTTGCAGTTTAGAAGTCTTCCGCTGTGTCTGACGCTTGATAGTATTTTGATAGTAGATAGTTTTGAGAACTTGTATTTCCTTTTATCAGTTTTGGTTTTGAACATGTAATCACTTAAACTATAATTACTTTTAAAGTACGTTTCTTTATTGTCTTATGATATTCATTGCCTCGGGCAACCGAGATGGTAGTATCCTTATACCTGAGTGGTCCTGGTAAGGCACTTGGAGTATGGGGGTGTGACAAATGGTATCAGAGCGACGATCCTGAAACCTGTAACCAATGAACCCAATAAACATAGGGAGTCAAATAAAATGAACCCGGGGTAAAAGTTGTAGGAGCTAATGCAAAGACTTGGGAGACGTCCTAAAGTCGCGAACTCGCCCTACAATTTTGAACCGGTCACTATGGGATATGAGTCGGGATCGCTATGTGTTTACCTTGTGTATTGTGTACCTTGATGTGACCATAATTGGCGCATATTTAGCCCCCGAATTACCATTGTTTCCATGCTTTTTAGTGCCTATTTGGGTCATTTCTTATCTTTAGTTCTTTGTTTTGCATATTCTTTGAGATTTTGATCCCTTGGTAGGAAAGGAGTAAGAATCTTGCATTTTCATGGCAAAACGAGGCTAAATTGATCGTATTCAATGACCAAGCATCAAGGAGAGACAAGACTAGAAGGCCTTTGTACATAGCATAGTAGAAGAGCATTGTTGAGAAAGGATCCTTGAGTCCCTAAGGAAATCCCCAAGGAATTCATGAAGAAAAGGGAAGAAAAGAAGAAGAATTGACGCTGCCAGACAATCCGAACGGATTGTACACAATCCGCCCGTCCGTCCAGCCCGATCCGAGCGTCCCTCAAAGGAATCCGCTCGGATCCCCCCTCGCCAATCCGAGCGTCTTGCCCAAGGATCCGCTCGGATTCTCACCAGATCCGCCGTCCCGACTCCCATCCGCACGGATTTGATGACAAAGACGTTTTCATTCTTCAAGCTACGATTAGAGAAGCCCTTCTCTCGAGAAAATACCTAGGAGTCTCCTTGCTCAACTTAAAAAGTGTAATTACTAGTTTAGCCCTTAGTTAACCCTAATGCATCCTCCTAATTTCCACTATAAATACCCCATTAGGCTAATTAGAGGAGCATGTTCTTCTTATCAATAATTAGTGTAGTTAATATCAATCAAATCTCTCTTCAATATTGTAATCAAGTATTAATCAAGTTTTAATCCAAGTTTTAGTTCTTTAATCTCTCTCTTGTTCTTCCTTTATTTTGGGTAATTGAAGATTATTTGGGTTATTATTGGGAGATTGACAACCTCTCAATCTAGGATTCAAGTACTTCTATTATTCTTGCTTTATTATTGGAATCATTAGTAGGTATAATCTCTTAATCCCTTTTTAATTATTGTTAATTACTTTCATTTATTCATCATGTTTCATTATGTTAGTATGATTGACAACCTTTCTAGCATGATCAATATGATAATGAGTGAGTAGTCTCTTAGCTAGGGTTTAATGGGTGATTAGGGAAACCAACATGGGGAATGATTCATGCTTAAATCAATATGCTTTCATATCTTATTTGCTTGCTTGTTTTGATCTTAATACATGCACATGTTATATTTGATGAAATGCTAAGCCTATGAATCCTTGCATTTACTATCATCCTCTATCCTTTCAACTTGACTTGTAAGACATAACCCAACTCGAGTCTTGTTAGACCATGCATGTGTTGAGTAGGAAAGATTAAGTCGACTTGTAGGTGTTGTACAATCTAATCGATTCGGCTCCGGGACCCAAACTTTCCTAGGATTGTAAGATATAACCCAACTCAATCCATCACAACAATAATTGCTTGCTTATAATTTGAGAACATGTTTGTATGATCATATCCCATGATTCCCCTATGAACCCATGACACCCTAGTGCTTTTAATCAATTGTTTACACCCCTTATTTTATTCATCTTGCTAGTTTATTTTCATTGTTATTTTAGTTTAGTAACCTTCTACATCAACCCAATTTGTGACACCCCCTAGACACTACTAGTTACAATAGAATTCTCATTTCAATACCCGTCCCTTGGGATCCGACCTTTACTTGCCTCTTTACGAATTGTAGAGTTGTTTGTGAAGTATAAATTGTGTTTTGTATCGACCATTGACCAACGACCACATATGCTTAATTGTGAACACGAAATGGCCTCGATCATACCTATGTAGTGATGTGTGGCATGAATCAGTGGATGTATGTAGGTTGAGAATGGGGAATGTGTAGAAAAGATGGTGATGATGTGATTTCGTAAGCTATTGATTGAAAGCATGATAGTTGTTTTACGATATGCCATTATAGAAATACGGAAAGAAAATTTGTTTGATTGGAGTTATACATAGAGTTATGTATACATATATGTTGTTGGTAGTGTTGTACGAGTTTATATAGCTGAAAGTTTGAGTAAGAGCATGAATAATTGGTGGAAAAAGATGATAATTGTTGCATGATAATATGTTATTTTTTTTATAACGCATGTTGTATGATAGAAGAGATTTTATAAGGTTGTTATGCTAGTAACATGTGAATATGATACTTGATGTCATATAATTGTGATTTTGTTTACATAAAGTTATATAATAAAAACATGTGGGTAATATGTGATTGGTAAGTTGAATGATATATGTGCATCGAGTTATTTGTTGCTTGGCTTTTGAAGTTAGTAACATGTGGTTAGGGATACTGGTTTTATGAGCATCGAGTTGTTTTTGTTTACCATGTTGTCGTCTAAGTCGTTTGGAAGTAAAATCAAGTAGTTGTGTTTTCGATTATAGGGAGGTTGTCTTTAAACTATTATAACTTGAGATGCATAAATGATTTTAATGTGATTCCAATTGGAGGTGATAGCTTGTCCTTTTACGATTCTAACGATAGGTCACACGCCCAAAACGACCAAGAAATGAGTGAGTTATGACTGTTTTACGAAAACTGGACAGTGCTGAAAAATGCGTAGGTACTCGATCGAGTAGGGGGTGACTCGATCGAGTACGTTAGTTACTCGATCGAGTAGCCCTGGTAATTTGTTTTACGTGCTTCTGATCTTCACCTACTCGATCGAGTAAGTCACTTACTCGATCGAGTGTCCTGTACTCGATCTAGTGACCCCTGTTTTGGGTCATATGCTTATCTTTTGAATTCGTTGCATATTATGTTTAATTCAAAGTTGTTATTTTGCTTCTTTATGCATTGTTTTACATGTACGTTGGTCTTGACGCGTAAGTTACCCAATCTTGTGGTGTAGTGAGTGGCACCCGTGGTGAGTATGAGTTCAGTGGGAGGACATGAGTTATACGTGGTTGTGATAGATAGTGGAAAAAGAAAAGGAAGATCGTTATGGTTTATTGAGACATAGAGCATGTTTTGTGAGATGAGATGAGCGATATGTTTGTATGTTGAGTAATGCAGAAGTAATTGAATGGGGCAAGGGATGATGTGAGTTTATGGAACGTGAGAATGAAAAGATTGAAATGAGGGACGCAAATGGTGGCAGCTTGAGATGTGTAAAGAATCATGGAGGAGGATGGTTAGGAGTCGTGTGGGTTAGGAATATACATAGTGAAAGTTCATTTTAAAGGGGTTGAGAAGAGTAGTATATAGTGAACTTTGTGGAGACATGTCGCGAGGTGGATTTGTAGACAGTGAGTGAGGTTGGGAAATTTGGTTTATTAAGAGATGAAACTATTGTGTGATTTCCTTGGGCAATTAGCGGTATGAAAGGAATTTTGATTTCTAGGGATGTTAAAAAAAAAAAATGCAATTGTTGAACAGTAAACGTTGATTCTATGGATGGATTAGTGGCAAGGGTGATTGATGACATAATAAGAGAATATTTGTGGTAAGAAAGAGTGAGATGATATCGATATGAAATAATTAGATGTGAGTTTTGGAGCAGTGAGAAAGTAACCGGAACACTAAAGAGTTAGGTAGAAGTGATAAGGAGTTGAATGGTTAATTGATTTTGTAGAGTGTAAAAGAAAATAATGAGGGGAATAAAACTAAGAAAATGTTGACCGGAGTTATGTGATATAGAGGTAAGGAGTCGTCGAGATGTGTGCTATCAATCATGAGGATGTTAGTTAATGGTTATAGAGGAGTTTCGGGACAACATGATTAGTCTTGAGTTTTGAGGAATTCAGGAAGTAAGAAGTTGGTAGAATATCTGCATGATATGAGATTTTGGTGGAGATTTAGATGATGATACAGTTAAGAATGGTATTGGGAAGAATGTTGAAGTAATTTTGTTGATGGATTTGATGTTCGTTATTTGGGATGTTAACCAAAGATAGGAAAGAAATCGTGATATTTAGAGATGAGTGTAAGAGGTTTGATGTCCGGACAGTGGTAGTGTTATGGTTTATGACTAGTGGTTAAGGGTGATGGTATATTAGAAAGGTAACAATTCTGAAGCGGTTGATTTTGCAGAGACCAGGTTGATATGTATGGTTGTGAGAGAGTGTAAGATGTGGTTATATGAGGCGGTTGTTAGTAGTTGAGTATTAATAGTATGGTTACATTTGGCAGGGGGTGATGGATATGCGAATGAGAGAATATGTTATGAGGGGCATATGAGTTAAGCTCGGGCGACAGGTAACCTTTGTTGAGTGGTAACTTACGTGATCAGGATTGACTAGGTGGATGTGATTACGGGTCTATGATACGAGTAAATGTTTGTGTGAGGTTCTGACCTCACAAGAAGTGGTATGGTGTGATAATTATAAAGTTGTTATATGATTTTTTTGTAATTTATGTTGGGTACGGTATACTAATGGAATGAGGTTCAAAAGGTAATAATGTGATTGATCTAACATGGATAGTTAAAATTGTATGTGTATGGATGATACTTGTTTATTCCGTGAAATGGTAAGGATGATGTTCATGAGATTATTATCTGTTTAATTCATATAACATGTTGTATTGTGATTTAGTAAAGTGGATTTGAGTAAGTTTTTCTTGTCCGAGAAGTTATGTTGAGTCAGTGTTTATGGGATTGTGTCTGTTGTGATGTCTATCGGTGTAGTTGTGGTGCCTCGGGTGATGATCCGGGCACGGTACCTAGTGTTGTGATGCGGGTATTTTCGCACTGCGGTGTGGCTGTTGGTGGTGGTGTTGCGATGTCGTCACCGGTTGTGGTGGAGTAGGCGGGATGATTATGATTCGAGTTTCGAAAGTACATACCAGTTACACATAAATTGTTGTTTTGTTTGATGTTACTTACTGTGAGTTTCAGTTTGTACAGATAGACAGTTGTTTTGTTTATTGATGTTTCTTATCAGTTAAGTTTTGGTATGAGGGTAGAGTATGATATGAAAGAGAGTTGTATATGTTTTCGTTGTTGTCATGGTATAGTGACATTCTGTTGATGGGACACAGTTGTTAGAAGTTGTTACAGTACTTTTGATCTTGTTTTAAGATGTGGCTTTAGACATAGTCATGGTAAGTGATTGGTGGAACATGTGTTGTATTGATCTGGACGCTGCAGGTGGTTCATAATCAGATTTTGGGACAGTGAGTGTAGGGTGTTGGGAATTAGTGTCATGTTAAGTTTTGTATGAGTTTTGCGGTAATAAAGAAAAGAACTTGAGGATCTAGTGTGAGTGTACGTAACGAGTGTAGATCGTGAGTTATGCTTTTGGGAGATAGGTGCCTTACATAGAGAGGTATGTTGTTTTGCAGTAAGAATGGAGAGTTAGTATGGTGATTTTGCTACGAGTTTTATGGTATAGGTTAGGTGGTGTGCCGTATGAGTTGAGGTATGAGAAATGTTTAAGTAAGAGAGCCTTGGATATGTGCATGGCGAGTGTTTAGGTTATAGGTGGTTATCTTTGACATGCGGTGGTGATGAGGATAATGAAAAGATATATCTAGGATTTAGTATTAGTGAGTTACGAGGACGTAACATTTATCTTAAGAGGAGTACGATGCGATAAAAGAGATTTTGATGGTTGTACATATGGTAGTATATTTGGAAGTAGAGTGTTGGTGTAGCATAAGGTATGAATTTGTATATGTTGTGGTTGATAGTGTTAAAAGGTCATGGACGTGCTTGTAGTAGTTCGATGTTCAGGAATGCGAGAATACTTCGATAGTGTTGACAGTTGGATGATGAGGTTATAAGTGTGAGTAAACTTCGAGGACGAAGTTCCTTTTATGGGTGGTAGAATGTAACATTCCGTTTGATGTTTATGTAGTTGGTTATGTATGGAGTTAGTGTCGGGAGAGTTTAGGATGTAGTTGATACGACATCGTGAGCGAGGTGTGGAGGTAGGAATAGTTGGTGTTAAGAGTTCGTGGTTTCATGTTTTGTAAGTTGGGGTTTTGTTTTGAGTTCTTAGTAGCTTTGTTGCGTCTTGACCGAGTTAGTATGTTTGTTTTTATGTATGGGTTGAACTTCGGGGACGAAGTTCTTTTTAAGGAGGGAAGACTGTAATACTACGGTTTTATGAGTCTCTGGGTACTCTATCGAGTAGGCCTTACTCTGTCGAGTAAGGGTGTGTTGCATTTTAAAATAGTTTCTGACCTGTTGGGTACTCGATCGAGTAACGTAGATACTCGATCGAGTAAGGGGGCACTCGATCGAGTACCTTAGCTACTCGATCGAGTAGCCGGTTTACGGGGAATGATTTGACGGGTTTTGCTAATAACGCGAGTTTGATATAAAAGGTTTCCGTCAGTTTATTTAATCACTTTTAACCTTTCTAAACCCTTCAAAAGAAAAAGGAGTTACGTAGTTCTCTCTCGTCGCGTTGTTGGCAAATCCCCAAGGCTAGGAGTGTCGGATCATCTTGTTCTTTGCATCATAGTGTTCCTTGCATCAAGGGTAAGATCTACATACCAATTTTATACTGTTTCTTTGAGTTTGTTTAAAACCCTAATTGGGTAGATTTGGGGGTTTTGGGAGGGTTATGTTGATTGGGTGATAATTGTATGATTATGTGTATAGGAGAAGGGTTCGTAGAGGAAAGGTTTTGAGACAATTTTGCTAGATCGTCGATGTTTGTGTTGCATTCCGGTAGGGTTTCCCTACTCAGTATTAATTACATAATGTGTGGTGATTGTGTTGTAGTTAGTGATTGTTGATTGATTCAGACGGTTGTGATTGTATATTGTTGATTGATTCAGACGGTTGTTGATGTTGTATTGTGATTGCTGATTGTTTGTCTCTGGTTCTCGAGATGCGTTCTCGGCTGAGTGGAGTCACTTGCGGGAGTGACTTCACGCCCTAGTTTCGCCCTTCGTGGAACCCGCCACGGAAGGGGATGTGCACATTAATGGGACAGGGTTATCGCTCGGTATGATGAGCGGGGCTTAGGTGGGAACGGCTGCGGTCCCCCACTGGCAGGGCTGGTCCAGTGGACAGTCGATGACGGAGATTGATTGGAGTGGGTGTGATTGTGTGTGTGTGACTGTTTGAGCTATGTTGTTTGTTGTGTTGTTGGATCATATAAATTGTGTGATTAGTACTGACCCCGTTTAAATGTTTTAAAAACTGTGGTGATCCATTCGGGGGTGGTGAGCAGTTATTGAGCAGGTATGAGACGATGCGTATGGGATAGCTGGGATGAGTCACCACGTTGCAGTTTAGAAGTCTTCCGCTGTGTCTGACGCTTGATAGTATTTTGATAGTAGATAGTTTTGAGAACTTGTATTTCCTTTTATCAGTTTTGGTTTTGAACATGTAATCACTTAAACTATAATTACTTTTAAAGTACGTTTCTTTATTGTCTTATGATATTCATTGCCTCGGGCAACCGAGATGGTAGTATCCTTATACCTGAGTGGTCCTGGTAAGGCACTTGGAGTATGGGGGTGTTACACTTTCTAAGTCGGTTGATTTAATCCAAGTATCAAGTATAAGATGTCGAGTTGGATTAATGATTGATTTGCATGCAAGACGGAAATTAAACATCCATTTACCGTATTAGGTTTAGGGTGCATAACATGATCCATTTGTCTTAGTAAGGCATTTGGCAAATATGGTTTGAATAGTCATCTGATCCGTCCTATATCCGGGTTAACCGGAGTCGGGATCGTCCTAGACTAATGCTGGAAGGGAACAGGCCCTGTACTAGACGGCTATAAGAGGCGCGAGCCAGCCGGCGGTGTAAGGGGCCTCCCTTTGGTTTTGAAAATGAGAGGAAAAGGCCTGCTTGAGGCGCGGGTTAGCCAACGGCTGTGTGCCGTGTTCTGACTGTTTAGAAAACGTTATGAAACGTGTTGAAAATGGGTATTTGAACCCGGTTTGATTTTGAAAGAGTCGTTTAGACCGCATTTGTTGATTTGAAGAACTAGACTCGAATAATCATCATTATTTGATAATATTCGATGTCGGGTTCGATTTTGACAAGCTTGACATGAATAGTTTTGAAAATGATTATGGACTAATTGTTTTAAGTCCATTTTGAATGTAATTAGTCGTTACTCATCATCGTACCCGGGTTAAAATCCGGCATGGTATATAGAACCAAGGATGATTTCGTGTTGGTGACTAATATGTTTGTTTGGAAAATGTAAAGAAATGAAATAAAAGGCTTTAAAATATCTCTTAAATGTCATTAACCAAATATTATCACCGAAACACGGATTTAACCGTCATGGTATGAAGAACCAAGGGTGAAAAATGATTTATGGTTAAAACATGTGAAATGAAACAAAAAGGTTTCGAAAATATTTGAAATGGTAAAAACCGATTACAAATATGAAAAATAGATTAAGGGAAATGACGAGAACAAACACGGTTGCTCTCTGGTCTGAGCACCCCATTTAGGCGCGAGCCAGTTGGCGACCTAAGGGGCTTCTGCCTCAGACCAAAAATCAGTTTTGGCTCGTTTATTCCATGTTTTGGTTCATGTTATGCATGTTTTAGCATGTTAAAGTCATGAAACGAAAGAAAACATAATAAAAGAGAATTTTTACACCCTCATACTTACATGTTTGGTTATGGCGAGTGACCGACGTAAGTGTAACAACTTGTTTGATCGGAAAAAACTCGGTTTAAAACCGTTTTGGTAAGTAAAAGAGTGTTTTAAAAGTTTAGTGATGGTGTAGTGGTCAAAGTGGTCGGACAAGTAGTTTAATGCACGATGACGGTACCAAACAATGTGTAAGGCTCGTGTTTACGATCGGTAGGTCGTAAACACGCGTCGGATTGTGACTTTAGAAGTCGAGTCGAGAATTTTAAGGGAGAAAAGAGGAGGCGGACACTCGCGTAAGTCTCAAATGGGCGACATTTGAGGGGTATTTATAGGAGAATGAGTGGTTGTGTGAGTTTTGAGCGACGTGGCCACCTGGGCTGGTCAAAGAGGCGCGAGCCAAGTCACGGCACTTCGAGTTGTGTTGTCACTATCACAACAAACGCAATCATGATTTGTTCTATCCTAGGTTTTGTAGTCACATGTTTGGTACTTGACCATTCATGAATCCGGGAAAACTTAGTATAGAAGGCTTGAAGATATTTTGTTTTTGTGGTTGACTCGGTTTGACTCGTTGTTGGAGTCGGGATTTTGAATTTCCGAGTCGGTTTTTGGCTCGGTGTCGGTTTTGACTCTAGTTAGTGTCATCGCGACCCCGTCGTTGTGCATTAAACACTCCAGGTATTTTTGAAATGTTTTGAAATGTTTTGTTTTCGAAATCGTTTTAAGTTTTCCGACGTAAAGTTGTACACAAACTGTCGATCAAACGCTGCGATCCCAAGACATGTTGTAGTCCGATAATCATCGGGTGTTTGTTGGAGTCTCAGCAGATACTGGGTATCTACAGGTTGTGCCGCCGTAACCGTCACTTGAGCTACTGATTGGCGATCAGCTGACCGATTATGGAGCACCATCGAAGTAAGTGCTTCCTTTTTTTTTGTTGATTGATTTTGAATTTATACTCTTTAAATGATTGCCCAAATGTACTATCCTGATATGGGACGAGATCAGCGTAGGTTGGCCGTTGTGGCCATCGTCTGAGCACTAGATTGGCAACTAGTTGACTGATAAAGGAGCACTGACGGTTGTACAATCCTGCTAGCTCCTGAGATAGAACGATGTCAGCAGAGGTGTGCGGCAATTTGAGCCCCGATTAGCGACCAGATGACTGATGAAGGAGCACGGTCGAAGTAAGTGCTTCCTTTTCTTTTTTGATTGATTTTGAAATTATGTCCCTTTTTATTACTCTTCAACTAAATCAAGTTGTGTGCTTGAATAGTGGACTGCATTCACATCCTTGGCTCCTGATGTGGGTTACTCCGGTTGGCGACGGTTGACTGTTGAAGGAGCACCGTCGGATTTTGTGCTTTGTGACCGGATTTCCATTCTTGGTATCAAGCTCCGTTTCGAATAGTAAGCTTTTCCGTCTGAACTGATTTTTAACCGCCTCTCTTCTTTGTGCTTTTCTGTACTGGTCAAGTTGTATGCTTGATAATAAGATTGAACTGGTAGTTTTACTGGTCTTGCGAATCAAGTTGTGTGCTTGATACAAAGCTTCTGGCCAAATTATGGGTGCTTCCCCTTTCTTAGTAAATTGATGTTGAATCTATGCTCTTTTTTTTGTTTTTTTTTATATTTTTGGTTTTACCGATTTCTCGAATCAAGTAGTGTGCTTGATAATACGACTGAACTGATTGCACAATTATGACATTAATGCAAATAATTTATGATGTAAGACGCAAGTAGTATATGCTGATAATGCAAATAGAATGCTTATGATGCTTATGATGCAAGATGCTAATGTACTTACGACAATTGAGACAAACCTAGATAATTGACAATGCATTCCTTTCCCTAAACAGACCATAGACACATGACACATCTCCTTACTAGTCTTGTTAATTTTTTTTCAAAACGAGCTATTGAGCATGACCTGGGAAAGGGATAAGAGTATTCGAGTTCAGATAGGAATCCAATATTTGGCCCTGCTCTTTTTTTTTTTATAGAAATTCAGCTTATCGATTTCAGAACTATTGAATCTGGGTAGCTATTCTATAACTCTCATGGATAAGAATTTATAGCTGGTAACTCCACATTTGATATGGAAAAGGATTTTTATTAGCTCCATATTTTCTGTAGGTCCTTCCATCATTTTGTATTTGGCCGTCTTCTAAATGCAGTCAAACCTATGTGCAATGAGTGTTCAATTATGCCCCTGGTCTTAACTTGGTCTTAACTGACTCTTCACTCTATGTTTTGTGGTAGCTCCCTGTTCAGGTATTTTCTTCTGTCTTTTTTTTTTTTTTTTTTTTTGACCTGGTGTGGGTCGTGATTGTGCCGATTTTTTTTACCTTGGAATTTTTCCCTCACCTTGGAATTTGAGATTTATATTGTAAAATGGGTTTGCCTTTTTTTATAGTAACAAGCTCGACTAATTACCCAAAACTAATACTATAGAAATAAAATACTTTTGTGACCATATAAGTGTAGTGTACATCCACCGAATTCTTAGATGCTAAACGAGGGTGATAAATGGAATGGAGTGGAAGGTTCTATGGTGTTAGAAGACACTGGAGATCTGCGTGCCTCTCTCACTCACCTAAATGAATGAAAGGATCGTCCCAAGAGGTAAGGAGACAAAGTAACTGTGGATTGACTCGTCTGAGAGATGAAAAATGAATACTCTGCAATTGGACTGGAGCTTTTTTTTTTTTGTCTTTTTTTTTACTGGAACTTTTTTTTTTTTTGTCTTTTGAATTTTTGGGACTTTTGACATTTGATTAAATTGCAACTTTTCCTGGATTTTTTTTTTGTCTTGTGAACTTTTGCCTTTTGACATTTGAATTTTTGAGTCTTTTGAGATTGTAGTTGTGTCTATTTGAGATCATAATTTCTCTCCTTGAATATTTGAGAGTCTTGAAGCTGGATTTTCTGCTTGAACTTGTATTGATATTTAGACTCATGTCTTAAGTTCATTCTAAGGGACTTGTGGTCACCTATCTTGTTTTAAGGGCATGGAGTGTGCGCTCCCGTGTTTAATTTGGTAAGTTTGGGCACGGGTGTAATGAGAATATGGTTTGAATATTTTTGAGCCAGTTTTTTAGCATCAATGGAAATGGATGGACAATTTCTAAAACGGTTGATCATGTGAGTTTGTGCTCATCTGATAGTCTGAGATATGAGAAGTTAGACAAATTTGGTAGAAAGCAATTTGTGCTTATTTGGTAGTCATGGAAATTTGACGAATCGGGTAGAAAGATGGAGTCTCCAAACCTATAGGTCACCTAGTTAGAGACACGGCGATCAAGGAATTATCGCACCACAGAGATGGAAAAGATGGTCAAATGCACGCCCTCGTTTAGGCTGATTCTAAGAGGTCGATTAATCTACACTAAAAAGATACGACCTAAAGTATTCCAAGTCTATTCTACTAGTTAAGGGTAAAAAGTAGAACAAGTGACTAATAAAAATTGACATATGCTCTTCTATTTTTATTTATGTAACTCAAAGAGGACTAGGATGGTCCTATCTTAATTAGATACTTATGTAAACTAGTGTTTTTTTTTTTAGGTAATGTCAGGACCACTCGTATGAGATTATGATTATAAGAATGAATTTTCTTGTTCTATTGACATGTTTCTTCTTACTCTTAGTTTTTTTTTTTTTATAAATATGTCACGGAGAAAGGACTTGGATGGTCCTAATTTAAGCAAATTTTGATGGAAACTACATGTGAGCTGGTATTGTCTAGTCTTCTTGTACCCTTCTTTTGCTCCCAAGCTAGAGTGGCTATTAAAATTGGGGTCTTTTTTACTCCTCCCTATCCCAGATCATGACATCTTAGCTTTTAGAAAACGATTTTATTTATTTTATAACAGACAAGACTAGAATGGAGGAATACGGCGAGTGCAGATGCAGAACTCCCTATATAATGAAAATATTATTCACTTAATGCTATATGAGACTTGAACGCAAGTACCTATTTTTTTTACATGCTCATAATTGTCGTTGTACTATTGCTTACTGGACTGGTACTATATGAAAATGCTGAGAGAATATGCTACTATTGCCTAGATATGAGATATGCATGCGGCCTCGTCTAAGAATAAAATTTTTTTTTTACCTATAATTTTTTTTTTTTTTTTTTTACGTATACAGGACCGGCAGACAGATTGACGGACAGATAGACAAACATGCTCTTGCAAAGACGGACGGACGAAGATGTACGTACTATGATTTATGCTTTATATGAGACACCGTCTAAACATGGAAATAGCTATGCATGTGTCTAACTACCCAGAATGCATCCTTTATTTATCTACTAAGCATACGGACTGAATGATGCGGATAAGACTTAATGCAAGTACTCTGATCTTAATTCTTTTTTGGTAAAATTTTGAATTCCTCGGTCGGCGGGCCCTGACACGCAATCGAGCTTGTGAAATCAAATTTTGCAGGTTCACTCTTAAGCGAAACAAAGTTTTGCTTAACAGATTCTGCATCAAAGCAAAACAAAGTTTTGCTTTACAGATTCGCACCGTGAAACAAAGTTTTGCCATGCCAGTTTCCAGATTGGTGAAACAAAGTTTTACCAGCTCTATTCCAGATTGACAAACAAAGTTTTGTTATGCCAGTTCCAGACCAGCTGAACAAAGTTTGGCTATACTAGTTCCAGACCAGTGAAACAAAGTTTCACTATGCCGGTTCCAAACCAACGAAACAAAGTTTCGTTGCACCAGTTCCAGCTTTATCCCAGATTAGTGAAACAAAGTTTTGCTAAGCCAGTCCCAGATTCCAGCTACTACAGACAGGTAATGTAAGAGGCCCAGGTATGTTTCTTATCCTTTATCTGTCCCGACCGGACTACTTTGACCTTCGTCTTATTCAGACTCGGTCAAAGTGGGGGCTTCTGTAGACACCTCAAAATGTCTACCTAGCCTTACGGGTACCCGATGATGAGGCTAATATTCAATGACTAAATGAAAATTGACAATGTTATAATTAAAGGCTCTTTACGCTTATTTCCCATAAATCACTCAAAATGACACAAAACCATCTTTAAAGCCCACCACTTCCTTTCAGTCCATTTCGGCATATTATCGTATTCTTAGCTTTTTTAATAAATTATGGAGATTATATATACATTGAAATACCGTTCAAAAATGATATTATTAGCACAAAACCAGTAAGGTTCAGAGTAGTACTTGAAAATAATACAAAGTACTTGATGGTAATCGACTCAAAATGGTACGAAAGCTAAGCTTAGGATGCTTGATACATGGGCCGAGTAAATAACAAGGTCAAGGAAGCACACAAGAGCGTACAAAATGGCCCATTAATCATGGCAAGTAGGCGAGTTGTATTAGAATAGAAGGCCGAGTACGAGCAATAGAAGACTGAGTATGAGATTAAGATTGACGGTGGGAGGATAAGAATTGCTAGACTAATAAGATAAGGATTTCCATGGTTTCCTTATTATTGTCAAATACAGGCAATGTGAACTCCAACCACTATAAATAAAATCGTGAGACCTCCACAAAAGGGGGACGAGAATGCAGAAGAACGGACGAGCCAAAAACACGCAAACAAGCGACACAAGTAAAATACCGAGAGATTCAAATCCAACTACATACAAATAAATTGTCCCTTCAAATCAAACCATACAAATAAATCGTCCCAGTTTTCATATAAGCGCATAAAAGCCAATAATTAACGACAAAGTCGAAATTCATTAATTGTCAACATCCACATAGGCCTGAGGGTACCGACATCAAATAAGTTTTCTTTACTTTTTCTTTTTATCTAATTCTTTTGTTGTCTTTTATTTATTTTCTCTATTTTATTGTCTTAACTAACTATTAATTTGTTTTGTAAATAATTGTATTAACTTTATTTCTAACCTTCTTTTCTTTGTCTTAATTTCGTCAAATATATAATATTATAAATAAATATTAGAGGCCGTCAGTTTGATGGGCGGTCCGGGTGCCTAACACCTTCCCTGACCGTACCTTTACCCCCGAATCCGCAATCTTTGGTTCAGACCGGAGTGACGGATCAGTCCCCATACCAGGGATCAAAAGGGGCCTTTTCCGTTAACTTATTTTTGTATGTTTTTTATAAAACCTACTGGCGACTCCTCCATATTAATTTATTTTCAAAAAAAGGAGATTTTTTCAGGGATCTCACAACATGTTACTTACTACTTACATCTTGACATATTTCCAACCCATATTATTCATTATCGACATTACTCATTAATCATACAACCATTAAACAATAAAAACATATGCAACCATATTCGAATAACTAGCCACCATCAAGAATGCATGTATATACCATTTGTATTTGTATATGGAAGGACACATCTCCGGTGAAATATAATTAGTAGACATTACGGATGTAAAATGAATGCAATAAGAAACCATTACTACTTCACTATTAAATTACTTAATACGCATCCAAAACCCAAACACGACTTTCAACATATGAAATTAACGGTTCAAACATGTTACTAATCATCAATAACCATGTTAAACACCAAAACATGTAATGATATAACCATTAAAACAATTTTAATTAACGAAAAGTTCCTGTAACAGTGTTACTCGATCGAGTATATAGGGTACTCGATCGAGTGCCCGCTACTCGATCGAGTGTCTTGGCTACTCGATCGAGTAGGCCTGAGATCAGAATACCCCAACCTTGTCACACCTGCAGCTACTCGACCGAGTGTGGGGCACTCTGTCGAGTAACCACAGGTCAAACCTTAGAAAATTCCTGTCATAACATATACATATATATAAAACGTCACATAAGCGCGAGTCGGGATGGCAACCCGACCTCCAAAATCCTGCAAACAAGTTCAAACTAAGAAAATCCGGCTTTATGGCCATCCATACAAACCAAACGTAACAAGTACCAACTAAAAACAACTACTGTCATCCAACATCATCAGCCATAAACAAGAGAAAGAAAAGGAGTATCACTCCTGCTGCTGCTGCTCGTCCATCATCTCATCTCCACCACCATCTCCTCCCGAGGTGCCTGCTCTCGATGACCCAAGACCCGCATCAACCCCTGCCCCAACTCCAGGACTCACATACCATGGGGTCAAGCCACCAAAAGCAAAGGACTGTGTTGTCCCCCATGCCGTCTGGTCCACCCCGTAAGAGTGGAAAACCCCACTGTAGTCCCCAACTCCGCTCCACCACACTGGGTGTGGTCCCTGTTAGAAATTATTAATCTCATTATTCAACATATTCATATATGTGATATTTTAATTTAGTCATAAAATTAAACTTATATCTTATGCATGCAAACTTAAATTAAAAGAGAAGAAATTATCAATCCTTACAATGATAATTTCAGATTTTTGGGCACAAGTAAGATCTCCTTATTACTTGTTCTTGAGCTTCCTAATATTGGATGAACAAGGATTCAAGCTTAGAATCCCTCCCAAAGACTTATACCCAAGATGACCTCTTAATAGATTAATATTATTTGTACTAGAACAATATTAATCTAGCTAAAATTGACCCAAAATATTGTTTATACTCTTGTTTATTCGGCCAAGAGTAAGGGAGAATTTTGGAGATTTTCTCTCTTATCTTTCTATAAGTTTTTTATGAGAGATATTGAATGAATGTTACACTAGTTTGCATGCAGTGTAAGAGTGAAAAATTAAGCAAAAACATTTGCTCTTTTCTTATGGGAAAACCGGAAATGGGGAGGGGAGAAAGCCCAATGCATGCTCTCCTTTTCTTCCCAAGAGAAAGCTATGTATGCAAGGCTATGTGTAGGTTTTATAATTGTGTTTTCCACTTATAAATAATCAACACAATTTTTATCCTAATACTCCCTCCATTTCGGTACACACACATAAAATGGATGAGTCCATTTTATTTGTGATTTTGTCAATATGTCACATGTGACACATTACATGACATCTTATTTATAAAATGTATTTTTAACAATTAAAAATCAACATATTAATAAAATATGTCACTTATAAAAATAACATAGTAATTCATAATTACTCGTACCAAAAGTGTTTCCGAATTATAAACTACAACATTCTGTATTTATAATAATTTATTCATTCCGTTTCAATTATTTCCGTAAACAATAATTTCATCTAAGTAATAAAACAATTCGATTACTTAGACCGTATCTTATTATAATCAAATTACAATAAGACACGTAAATATTACTTCCAAAATCATCCGTCAATTTTAAGCAATTTAATTAACTTGTATCGACATACGATCAATTAAATAAACAATTAAGAGTGTCATCCTTTAGGTATGACCTAAGGGGATCAACTGGTCACCACCGTCGCACGACAGTAATGTCAAACTTTAGTCAGCCAATCATTACCGATATGTGTGGACCAGTTGACTGTAAAATATTACTTCCCACATGTATTCTTAAAAATGAGATTTAAACATGTGATCATTATGATCGACAGTTGTGATCGCATTATTGTCGGAGGACACATATTCCAACAATTTCCCACTTGTCCTCGACAAGTGTGCGTCACCAATTCTCTTGTCCTATTACTATCTCCCACTCAATGCAAGGTGTCTTTCAGGTCGTACTTGCAAGTGATCATATCTAGAGTGGTTTCCTCGATCTGGAGAATAACTGATTGACCGAAATTATCTACCATATATACCTTCCGAGCGTGGCCACGCATTTCCAGTTCATTACTCCTCGAGTGACCCTGAGATATTGATATAACCCTGACAAGGGGTGGGCAATTCCTATCGCACTCATTCCCTTCGACTAGCCACAACCATCATAACCCAAAATATGCCCATTTGAGCCCATTTATGAAGGTCGTAGTAACATAAATCAAAGTTAATCTGAAACTGTGCCATCTTAGGCGAACCGTCTTTAGTCAAAAGAATCGACTCATTAGAATACTATAGTAGCTCTCGCCACGACCAGGCTATATAAATTTGCCAGAACTCTATAAGCGGTCATTAGGCCCGACAAAGTGTTCCTAACAGTCTGCCTATGTTATCGACTAGTCATTTTCATATGACTCCATGGCACTTGAACTTGCCATCAATCGCATCACACTCTAGTCACTTCGAGACGTCACCTCATACAAGTGACTATGGGCGAATATCATGTTAAGCCGGGTTCACTTTAACGGGGTGCAATATTGTCTCTACAACCCGTTTGGATGTAACAAAGTATAAAAGGAGTTTTCAGATTTTAAAAACTAGAACGACAAATGTGATTATCATATGAGTAGTCAATACTTGATTACTACTTCATAGTCTATAATCCAATTTAGATCTTGTATGTAGTTGTTCATCTCAATTCAATTGAAATGACATGACTCATCATGTTAAGCCTATGAGAAGGCTTTGGTTAGTAGGTTTTATCAACTTCTTGTACCTTACTCAGCCTTACTACATACTCGTTTTCCTAGTAATGTATACATTTGCATTACAAAACTTTCTGAGTACGTGTCGAGATCCAATCAAGACATAGGCCCTCTAGCCTTAGAATAGCTCCCACTGTTTTCACAGTGTGCGGGACTCATCCTTCTTGCACATCTCATGATTGCAAGTGTACTCAATTTCCGTTGTAAATATCTCTCATCGTTCTTTATTGCCTATAACGATTCTAGCAAATCTATTTCTTAAATGACATAGCCACAATGGTTCCTTAACCATCTTCACGTGTTTTGAATATGGTTTTGTCTGAAACCTTCCGCAATCTCAATTTTCATTTGTGTAACACCCTTACACAAATTAGTTGATTGCATCAAAAACACTTAATATTCCATCCTTAATGCTTCTTCAAGCACTTAAGATTAATCTATATGGCTACTTGGTAACTATTACTTGAATTTGATTTTGAAACGATTCATCATACTCAAAGTATATGAAGTGTTATACATCATTACTCATTTAATTGATCCGGCAGCGGAAGCAAATGGAATCAATCAAATATGTTCAACTCGATTGAACTAATCATGAATCTTATCAACATAAGACTTCTTATTTGACGCTAATATCATGTTGATTTATCTCCATAAATCTGGATATTAAAGATGTATTATATTACTCCAAAGTCGTAAATCATTCCCAATGATCAATATGTCATCCACATATAAGACTAATCAAAATTTCCGTAACTCCCACTAAACTTCATGTATAAACATAACTTCTCAACCTATTGAGAAATGTTTTATCACATGATTAAAATGTTGATTCCAACTCATTGATGTCCTACTTAAGACCCTCTCTTAAGTTTCACATTATCTTAGGATGGCAAGAATCTACAAAACTCAAGACATGTATTGAATACATTCCTTCTAATTTAAGAAGTGGGTTTTAGATTCACTCGCTATATCTATATCATCATAATGAAACACAATCCCTAAGGAGATCCAAATAGACTTAAGCATTTCAACTAGTGCAAAACCCTTTGCGACTAATCAAGCTTTGAAATTTCTCTTTATTAGTGCAAAACCCTTTGTCACTAATCAAGCCTTTTATTACGGATTTTTATGGCTCTAAGCCTTGTATTGAGTTGTGACTTAAACATTCTCATGTAAGTCATATGTTCATTACTTTCCAGAAGTAATCAACTTGAATCAAACAATTTCTTTGTAAGTTACAAGCTATTTACTTTCTAAAAGTAACACTAATTCATCATTTTCAACAAGTGATGACTTTAACCTCCTAGGTTTTGAAGAAACAACGTTTTACACAAAACGTCTTATGTAGCCAAGAAAGACCAGTTTCTTGCGACATAGCATTCTTTGTTTCTCTTGAATAATTTCTCCCACTCTGTCTTTTAGAAATAAACTTGTATTCTAGAAAGACAGCTTCACGAGCCACAAACCCGTTGTACTCGTGATTATAGGAAGGAAAAATGAGCATTTGTTTCTTGTGAAAACTTACAAGCATGGTACCCTACCATTTCATATCTCATATGAATCGTTTAGATTTAGTGGAAAAACAACTTAGACAAAATGATAAAATCCCCAAAATTAGATCAAGTAACTCAAGGTAACTTGATTGAAGTCCAAACCATATCGAATAGCGTTTGATTTCTTATCCAACCACACATTATCCCATAATGCGTGCTAAGAGAGATGAACTTGTGATACTATTTCACATTTCCTTTGGCTTATATCAAAGTCTTCAATTTGATAATCCCATCACGACTAAATCGTGATTCTTTGAACTCTTTGAACTTCTTCAAAAATTTCTCTTTTAACCTTATTAAGTGAACACATTAGTGTCAACTTAAATCGTTGGTAAAAGAAAATGATCAACCTATTCTGGATCAATGATTTACAACCTCGATCTCCTTTTCAACCAAAAAGCACGAGACATCTTGCTTTGAATACAAGATACGCATATACCATAAGATTAACAATCTAATGGTTCCAAGAGTACTCGATAACTCTTTGCGTTCATCATTCCATAATTTAAGGTTTAATCTTAGGTTACCAATTTGAGTCTTGCATCATCTACATGATATATCATTCTAGTTTGGTTTAGAATATAATCACCTTGATAATGGGCTAGCCATACATCAAATCATGGTGTATAGGGTCACAAAAGTGAAACCACTTTTTGTATCTTAACAAGTTTATATTCTTATTTAGAGTTTATTCACTTAATAGTCATAATTAAGGTATAAATATAAACCCAAAACTAGATTGAGTACACAATGACTCTATCTCTCGACATCATATGTTGCTAGTCGTCATATTCTAATCATCCTATGTATCAAACACAATGATGAAAACCACCATCGGTTTCTAATATTGACGAAGTAGTACTAGCAAAATTTTATGTCAATCAAATAAACATTTAAAGAAGAAGGTCCCATTAGATGTCCCACAACTAACTTGTTGATTCTTCAATAATTTGGGGTAGTTTCCTTTCTAGCGTCCAACAATTAAGACAATGGAAACTTTATCGGTCGGGATTGATAGGTTTAATATCGTTATTCTCAATAACTTTACTTTTAACATTACCTTGTATCAATTCCATTCTAATTTTACTACTTTGAACCTTATCCTTTTCTTAACGGTTTAAGAGAATGCTCCCACTCATTTCAATGAGTCTTTGCTAAGAGAAGCAAAATTGAAATTCATGAAGACTACTCTTCAATTTATTCGTTTAGTCTTAAAACTTTTATTGAAGTGGTTGCGTTATTTTGGTCAATTTTGATTTCCTACAAATCGAGTTACCAAAATAATTTAACGTTTCAAAGTACTTAACTCAATTAAGCATATGAGAAATAATTCATTGTAAGTAGATATGTTAGTCAAAAATAAAAAACCCTTTTGATCACGAATAACTTTTATCTATACTCTTCACAAGAGATCCTTGCAATGGATAATTCGAGGTTTTAGAAGAAAATTCATATTTGTCTTTAGTTACGATATTTTAATGGAGATTTGAATCAAAAATCGAAATGATATCGTATATGAATTGTGGTAAAGAAATAGAACAAAATAATAACGGAATAATGAAAACAAAACATTCATCGTTATAATAATACTTGTAAATAACAAGTAAAGCATTTACATAGTGACCTCTACCCAACTATGATAAATGATTCCAAGATCCAAATTCATATTAACTTGGGGCACGGTGTGCCGAAATACCCTTTATTAATATAACTCGGTGGATTAACTCTTTAATCGATTCTACTTTTAGAACTCTTGGTCGATAAAATTACATTAATATTTATCTTTAGCCCGAAACACATCCGGAAATCGTCGTGAATACTTTCGTTGAGTTCAATCCAAATTTCGAATAAATGTGTCCATGATCCAAATTCATATTAACTTAGGGCACGGTGTGCCGAAATACCCTTTATTAACATAAATTCGGTGGATAGATATTTATCACCCACTTCCCCTACGTAACAAGGTTTTTACCCCGGTGTGGCCGAGTGCACTCCCTCACGAAATAGGTTTTCATGGTTTCTACTTTTTGGTAAGGCTAAGTCTCAATTGTTTATTTTTTAGCGAGAGGTCATGTCAATTTATTATCTATCACGTTTTAAGTGAACTAAAGCGGTGAACTACGATAATTGTAATTGACACGGCCGATAAACTCGATTTAAAATGCATGTTTAGTTATGGCGATTTAGCGATGCATGCAACATATAAATAAAATGCAAAGCATAAAATAAATCCTAGTATGGCCTTCCTAGAATAGTAAATCTAATAAACTATTACAAATTCGGAAACCAACTCCTTTGGTCCCTTGAACTTCGGTCTTGGCACGCATTTCAAGGCAACAATTCCTTTGAAGAATCGCCTTCTCGAGTGGCATTGTCTTCAAGGAACTCCGGAATAAATAAATTACATAATAAATTACATAATTTCCTATTATACATTTGTAATTAAAATAAAATAAATCTATTAAATTACAAAACGGTGATACGAGATCACAATAAATTACAACCGAATCGATATTCCCATACATTTCGGGTAATATCAATTAAAACTAAAGCCATACTAAGTAAAATTACATAATTCAAAAATTACATAAAATTGAAATATGACAATCATAAATAAAATGCAGCATTATAATATGTATGAACATGCCCAATTTTATGCCAAATCGCCTTTAAAGAGCCAATATCGTATATTAATCGATTTTTACGGATTTGCGTGATTTAACCTTTTAAAATCACAATAATTACATAAATTCATATTTATGTACAAGTTAATTACCCTAACCATCTTAGGACTCAAAATTAGTCTCCACTAACATTTGACAATAATTAAACTTGATTTCTTAATATTGTTCATAAATGAACCCAAAAATACAAAATTATGCCATAAACATCAAATTAAATTATAAAAATTTCAAATAATTTCGAAATTTGAAATTTAAACTCATGAACATTCTGGAAAAATACCATGACACTCATAATATTCAAAACTTAGGTTAAATATTTCGAAAATTTATCGAGAAAAACAATGTTGCGGTTTATCGGTTTTAACAATTATGACCCTAAAAATATGAGAAAAATTGTTTTTATCAAATTTTCACTTTTACATCTGAAATATATGATAAAATGCAATATGTGATGTTTTGTCTTAGTCATGAAGTATGGTTTAGTATTTTTACTAATTATAGTCACTATTTATTTGATTTTTCATCAAAAAATTCATAAATCATGCACAAGGACTTCATTATAGCCAAATATTTTACACACATATTGTAACATTGCATGTGACAACATACTAAATTCCCATTACCAGATTCGAAATATAACTCATATTAACCTATTTTCTATTTAAATACGATGTTAACTTGAAAAATCCATATTTCGAGCATAACAACTCATTTTATTATGAAAATTTACAGGCCATCAGTAGATAATATATGTAAAAACATATCCGAAAACCACTGGAAAAATCGAAGTTTAGCTATTTTAGTCCAAAAATGACATTTTTATCATAAAAATCACATTTTAATGCCATTATTATATAAAATGAACTATAAAATCCATAAATAAACCAAAATATCCTAAATACATTTTAGGACCAGAAACTTTAACATGCAAATTTATTTTAAGGTTTATCTTCATAAAACCAATTTAATTAGTTTTGTATGTTAATCATATAACTCGGAAAAACTATAAACCGATTTGCATGCAAACAACCTAAGGCTCATGATACCGCTTGTTAGAAATTATTAATCTCATTATTCAACATATTCATATATGTGACATTATAATTTAGTCATAAAATTAAACTTAGATCTTATGCATGCAAACTTAAATTAAAAGAGAAAAAATTATCAATCCTTATAATGATAATTTCGGATTTTTGGGCACAAGTAATATCTCCTTCTTACTTGTTCTTGAGCTTCCTAATATTGGATGAACAAGGATTCAAGCTTAGAATCCCTCCCAAAGACTTATACCCAAGATGACCTCTTAATAGATTAATATTATTTGTACTAGAATAATATTAATCTAGCTAAAATTGACCCAAAATATTGTTTGTACTCTTGTTTATTCGGCCAAGAGTAAGGGAGAATTTTGGAGATTTTCTCTCTTATCTTTCTATAAGTTTTTTATGAGAGATATTGAATGAATGTTACACTAGTTTGCATGTAGTGTAAGAGTGAAAAATTAAGCAAAAACATTTGCTCTTTTCTTATGGGAAAACCGGAAATGGGGAGGGGAGAAAGCCCAACGCATGCTCTCCTTTTCTTCCCAAGAGAAAGCTATGTATGCAAGGCTATGTGTAGGTTTTATAATTGTGTTTTCCACTTATAAATAATCAACACAATTTTTATCCTAATACTCCCTCCATTTCGGTACACACACATAAAATGGATGAGTCCATTTTATTTGTGATTTTGTCAATATGTCACATGTGACACATTACATGACATCTTATTTATAAAATGTATTTTTAACAATTAAAAATCAACATATTAATAAAATATGTCACTTATAAAAATAACATAGTAATTCATAATTACTTGTAACAAAATTGTTTCCGAATTATAAACTACGACATTCTGTATTTATAATAATATATTCATTCCGTTTCAATTGTTTCCGTAAACAATAATTTCATCTAAGTAATAAAACAATTCGATTACTTAGACCGTATCTTATTATAATCAAATTACAATAAGACACGTAAATATTACTTCCAAAATCATCCGTCAATTTTAAGCAATTTAATTAACTCGTATCGACATACGATCAATTAAATAAACAATTAAGAGTGTCATCCTTTAGGTATGACCTAAGGGGATCAACTGGTCACCACCGTCGCACGACAGTAATGTCAAACTCTAGTTAGCCAATCATTACCGATATGTGTGGACCAGTTGACTGTAAAATATTACTTCCCACATGTATTCTTAAAAATGAGATTTAAACATGTGATCATTATGATCGACAATTGTGATCGCATTATTGTCGGAGGACACATATTCCAACAATTTCCCACTTGTCCTCGAGAAGTGTGCGTCACCAATTCTCTTGTCCTATTACTATCTCCCACTCAATGCAAGGTGTCTTTCAGGTCGTACTTGCAAGTGATCATATCTAGAGTGGTTTCCTCGATCTGGAGAATAACTGATTGACCGGAATTATCTACCATATATACCTTCCGAGCATGGCCACGCATTTCCAGTTCATTACTCCTCGAGTGACCCTGAGATATTGTTATAACCCTGACAAGGGGTGGGCAAGTCCTATCGCACTCATTCCCTTCGACTAGCCACAACCATCATAACCCAAAATATGCCCATTTGACCCCATTTACGAAGGTCGTAGTAACATAAATCAAAGTTAATCTGAAACTGTGCCATCTTAGGCGAACAGTCTTTAGTCAAAAGAATCGAATCATTAGAATACTATAGTAGCTCTCGCCACGACCAGGCTATATAAATTTGCCAGAACTCTATAAGCGGTCATTAGGCCCGACAAAGTGTTCCTAACAGTCTGCCTATGTGATCGAATAGTCATTTTCATATGACTCCATGGCACTTGAACTTGCCATCAATCGCATCACACTCTAGTCACTTCGAGACGTCACCTCATACAAGTGACTATGGGCGAATATCATGTTAGTCCGGGTTCACTTTAACGGGGTGCAATATTGTCTCTACAACCCGTTTGGATGTAACAAAGTATAAAAGGAGTTTTCAGATTTTAAAAACTCGAACGACAAATGTGATTATCATATGAGTAGTCAATACTTGATTACTACTTCATAGTCTATAATCCAATTTAGATCTTGTATGTAGATGTTCATCTCAATTCAATTGAAATGACATGACTCATCATGTTAAGCCTATGAGAAGGCTTTGGTTAGTAGGTTTTATCAACTTCTTGTACCTTACTCAACCTTACTACATACTCGTTTTCCTAGTAATGTATACATTTGCATTACAAAACTTTCTGAGTACGTGTCGAGATCCAATCAAGACATAGGCCCTCTAGCCTTAGAATAGCTCCTACTGTTTTCACAGTGTGCGGGACTCATCCTTCTTGCACATCTCATTATTGCAAGTGTACTCAATTTCCGTTGTAAATATCTCTCATCGTTCTTTATTGCCTAGAACGATTCTAGCAAATCTATTTCTTAAATGACATAGCCACAATGGTTCCTTAACCATCTTCACGTGTTTTGAATATGGTTTTGTCTGAAACCTTCCGCAATCTCAATTTTCATTTGTGTAACACCCTTACACAAATTAGTTGATTGCATCAAAAACACTTAATATTCCATCCTTAATGCTTCTTCAAGCACTTAAGATTAATATATATGGCTACTTGGTAACTATTACTTGAATTTGATTTTGAAACGATTCATCATACTCAAAGTATATGAAGTGTTATACATCATTACTCATTTAATTGATCCGGCAGCGGAAGCAAATGGAATCAATCAAATATGTTCAACTCGAATGAAATAATCATGAATCTTATCAACATAAGACTTCTTATTTGACGCTAATATCAGGTTGATTTATCTCCATAAATCTGGATATTAAAGATGTATTATATTACTCCAAAAGTCTTAAATCATTCCCAATGATCAATATGTCATCCACATATAAGACTAATCAAAATTTCCGTAACTCCCACTAAACTTCATGTATAAACATAACTTCTGAACCTATTGAGAAATGTTTTATCACATGATGAAAATGTTGATTCCAACTCATTGATGTCCTACTTAAGACCCTCTCTTAAGTTTCACATTATCTTAGGATGGCAAGAATCTACAAAACTCAAGACATGTATTGAATACATTCCTTCTAATTTAAGAAGTGGGTTTTAGATTCACTCGCTATATGTATATCATCATAATGAAACACAATCCCTAAGGAGATCCAAATAGACTTAAGCATTTCAACTAGTGCAAAACCCTTTGCGACCAATCAAGCTTTGAAATTTCTCTTTATTAGTGCAAAACCCTTTGTCACTAATCAAGCCTTTTATTACGGATTTTTATGGCTCTAAGCCTTGTATTGAGTTGTGACTTAAACATTCTCATGTAAGTCATATGTTCATTACTTTCCAGAAGTAATCAACTTGAATCAAACAATTTCTTTGTAAGTTACAAGCTATTTACTTTCTAAAAGTAACACTAATTCATAATTTTCAACAAGTGATGACTTTAACCTCCTAGGTTTTGAAGAAACAACGTTTTACACAAAACGTCTTATGTAGCCAAGAAAGACCAGTTTCTTGCGACATAGCATTCTTTGTGGCTCTTGAATAATTTCTCCCACTCTGTCTTTTAGGAATAAACTTGTATTCTAGAAAGACAGCTTCACGAGCCACAAACCCGTTGTACTCGTGATTATAGGAAGGAAAAATGAGCATTTGTTTCTTGTGAAAACTTACAAGCATGGTACCCTACCATTTCATATCTCATATGAATCGTTTAGATTTAGTGGAAAAACAACTTAGAAAAAATGATAAAATCCCCAAAATTAGATCAAGTAACTCAAGGTAACTTGATTGAAGTCCAAACCATATCGAATAGCGTTTGATTTATTATCCAACCACACATTATCCCATAATGCGTGCTAAGAGAGATGAACTTGTGATACTATTTCACATTTCCTTTGGCTTATATCAAAGTCTTCACTTTGATAATCCCATCACGACTAAATCGTGATTCTTTGAACTCTTTGAACTTCTTCAAAAATTTCTCTTTTAACCTTATTAAGTGAACACATTAGTGTCAACTTAAATCGTTGGTAAAGGAAAATGATCAACCTATTCTAGATCAATGATTTACAACCTCGATCTCCTTTTCAACCAAAAAGCACGAGACATCTTGCTTTGAATACAAGATACGCATATACCATAAGATTAACAATCTAATGGTTCCAAGAGTACTCGATAACTCTTTGCGTTCATCGTTCCAGAATTTAAGGTTTAATCTTAGGTTACCAATTTGAGTCTTGCATCATCTACATGATATATCATTCTAGTTTGGTTTAGAATATAATCACCTTGATAATGGGCTAGCCATACATCAAATCATGGTGTATAGGGTCACAAAAGTGAAACCACTTTTTGTATCTTAACAAGTTTATATTCTTATTTAGAGTTTATTCACTTAATAGTCATAATTAAGGTATAAATATAAACCCAAAACTAGATTGAGTACACAATGACTCTATCTCTCGACATCATATGTTGCTAGTCGTCATATTCTAATCATCCTATGTATCAAACACAATGATGAAAACCACCATCGGTTTCTAATATTGACGAAGTAGTACTAGCAAAATTTTATGTCAATCAAATAAACATTTAAAGAAGAAGGTCCCATTAGATGTCCCACAACTAACTTGTTGATTCTTCAATAATTTGGGGTAGTTTCCTTTCTAGCGTCCAACAATTAAGACAATGGAAACTTTATCGGTCGCGATTGATAGGCTTAATATCGTTATTCTCAATAACTTTACTTTTAACATTACCTTGTATCAATTCCATTCTAATTTTACTACTTTGAACCTTATCCTTTTCTTAACGGTTTAAGAGAATGCTCCCACTCATTTCAATGAGTCTTTGCTAAGAGAAGCAAAATTGAAATTCATGAAGACTACTCTTCAATTTATTCGTTTAGTCTTAAAACTTTTATTGAAGTGGTTGCGTTATTTTGGTCAATTTTGATTTCCTACAAATCGAGTTACCAAAATAATTTAACGTTTCAAAGTACTTAACTCAATTAAGCATATGAGAAATAATTCATTGTAAGTAGATATGTTAGTCAAAAATAAAAAACCCTTTTGATCACGAATAACTTTTATCTATACTCTTCACAAGAGATCCTTGCAATGGATAATTCGAGGTTTTAGAAGAAAATTCATATTTGTCTTTAGTTACGATATTTTAATGGAGATTTGAATCAAAAATCGAAATGATATCGTATATGAATTGTGGTAAAGAAATAGAACAAAATAATAACGGAATAATGAAAACAAAACATTCATCGTTATAATAATACTTGTAAATAACAAGTAAAGCATTTACATAGTGACCTCTACCCAACTATGATAAATGATTCCAAGATCCAAATTCATATTAACTTGGGGCACGGTGTGCGAAATACCTTTATTAATATAACTCGGTGGATTAACTCTTTAATCGATTCTACTTTTAGAACTCTTGGTCGATAAAATTACATTAATATTTATCTTTAGCCCGAAACACATCCGGAAATCGTCGTGAATACTTTCGTTGAGTTCAATCCAAATTTCGAATAAATGTGTTCATGATCCAAATTCATATTAACTTAGGGCACGGTGTGCCGAAATACCCTTTATTAACATAAATTCGGTGGATAGATATTTATCACCCACTTCCCCTACGTAACAAGGTTTTTACCCCGGTGTGGCCGAGTGCACTCCCTCACGAAATAGGTTTTCATGGTTTCTACTTTTTGGTAAGGCTAAGTCTCAATTGTTTATTTTTTAGCGAGAGGTCATGTCAATTTATTATCTATCACGTTTTAAGTGAACTAAAGCGGTGAACTACGATAATTGTAATTGACACGGCCAATAAACTCGATTTAAAATGCATGTTTAGTTATGGCGATTTAGCGATGCATGCAACATACAAATAAAATGCAAAGCATAAAATAAATCCTAGTATGGCCTTCCTAGAATAGTAAATCTAATAAACTATTACAAATTCGGAAACCAACTCCTTTGGTCCCTTGAACTTCGGTCTTGGCACGCATTTCAAGGCAACAATTCCTTTGAAGAATCGCCTTCTCGAGTGGCATTGTCTTCAAGGAACTCCGGAATAAATAAATTACATAATAAATTACATAATTTCCTATTATACATTTGTAATTAAAATAAAATAAATCTATTAAATTACAAAACGGTGATACGAGATCACAATAAATTACAACCGAATCGATATTCCCATACATTTCGGGTAATATCAATTAAAACTAAAGCCATACTAAGTAAAATTACATAATTCAAAAATTACATAAAATTGAAATATGACAATCATAAATAAAATGCAGCATTATAATATGTATGAACATGCCCAATTTTATGCCAAATCGCCTTTAAAGAGCCAATATCGTATATTAATCGATTCTTACGGATTTGCGTGATTTAACCTTTTAAAATCACAATAATTACATAAATTCATATTTATGTACAAGTTAATTACCCTAACCATCTTAGGACTCAAAATTAGTCTCCACTAACATTTGACAATAATTAAACTTGATTTCTTAATATTGTTCATAAATGAACCCAAAAATACAAAATTATGCCATAAACTTCAAATTAAATTATAAAAATTTCAAATAATTTCGAAATTTGAAATTTAAACTCATGAACATTCTGGAAAAATACCATGACACTCATAATATTCAAAACTTAGGTTAAATATTTCGAAAATTTATCGAGAAAAACAATGTTGCGGTTTATCGGTTTTAACAATTATGACCCTAAAAATATGAGAAAAATTGTTTTTATCAAATTTTCACTTTTACATCTGAAATATATGATAAAATGCAATATGTGACGTTTTGTCTTAGTCATGAAGTATGTTTTAGCATTTTTACTAATTATAGTCACTATTTATTTGATTTTTCATCAAAAAATTCATAAATCATGCACAAAGACTTCATTATAGCCAAATATTTTACACACATCTTGTAACATTGCATGTGACAACATACTAAATTCCCATTACCAGATTCGAAATATAACTCATATTAACCTATTTTCTATTTAAATACGATGTTAACTTGAAAAATCCATATTTCGAGCATAACAACTCATTTTATTATGAAAATTTACAGGCCATCAGTAGATAATATATGTGAAAACATATCCAAAAACCACTAGAAAAATCGAAGTTTAGCTATTTTAGTCCAAAAATGACATTTTTATCATAAAAATCACATTTTAATGCCATTATTATATAAAATGAACAATAAAATCCATAAATAAACCAAAATATCCTAAATACATTTTAGGACCAGAAACTTTAACATGCAAATTTATTTTAAGGTTTATCTTCATAAAACCAATTTAATTAGTTTTGTATGTTAATCATATAACTCGGAAAAACTATAAACCGATTTGCATGCAAACAACCTAAGGCTCATGATACCACTTGTTAGAAATTATTAATCTCATTATTCAACATATTCATATATGTGACATTATAATTTAGTCATAAAATTAAACTTAGATCTTATGCATGCAAACTTAAATTAAAAGAGAAAAAATTATCAATCCTTATAATGATAATTTCGGATTTTTGGGAACAAGTAATATCTACTTCTTACTTGTTCTTGAGCTTCCTAATATTGGATGAACAAGGATTCAAGCTTAGAATCCCTCCCAAAGACTTATACCCAAGATGACCTCTTAATAGATTAATATTATTTGTACTAGAATAATATTAATCTAGCTAAAATTGACCCAAAATATTGTTTGTACTCTTGTTTATTCGGCCAAGAGTAAGGGAGAATTTTGGAGATTTTCTCTCTTATCTTTCTATAAGTTTTTTATGAGAGATATTGAATGAATGTTACACTAGTTTGCATGTAGTGTAAGAGTGAAAAATTAAGCAAAAACATTTGCTCTTTTCTTATGGGAAAACCGGAAATGGGGAGGGGAGAAAGCCCAACGCATGCTCTCCTTTTCTTCCCAAGAGAAAGCTATGTATGCAAGGCTATGTGTAGGTTTTATAATTGTTTTTTCCACTTATAAATAATCAACACAATTTTTATCCTAATACTCCCTCCATTTCGGTACACACACATAAAATGGATGAGTCCATTTTATTTGTGATTTTGTCAATATGTCACATGTGACACATTACATGACATCTTATTTATAAAATGTATTTTTAAAAATTAAAAATCAACATATTAATAAAATATGTCACTTATAAAAATAACATAGTAATTCATAATTACTCGTACCAAAAGTGTTACGTAAATTTTACTTCCAAAATCGTCCGTCAATTTTTCAAGTAATTTAATTAACTCGTAATATTATACGATTAATTAAATGATCAATTAAGAGTGTTGCCCTATAGGTATGACCTAGGGGGTCAACTGATCACCACCGTCGCACGACAGTAATGTCAAACTCTAGTCAGCCAATCATTACCGATATGTGTGGACCAGTTGACTGTAAAATATTACTTCCCACATGTATTCTTAAAAATGAGCTTTAAACATGTGATCAATATGATCGACAGTTGTGATCGCATTATTGTCGGAGGACACATATTCCAACAGTCCCTCCGTCCCAATCCCCTGAGCATACGCCATCTCATGCATGTTCCGGAGTGTCAAAGTAGATGACACTCTCTCTACCAAGTAGCTCGAACGCGTCTCTGGGGTGTCGAGGTAGGGGTAACAAGGAAAAGGGTGCTGCTGGCCGTGGTCTGGTCTTAGCTGTCCTCTCCCTCACACGACGAGGTCCTCTCCCCAACCTGGGCCTATCCTCCACTGCTGCCACGTTCTCCCCCTTTTTCAGCTCGGGCATCACCTGAAGGATCGTGTCATCAATGAGGTATGTCTGCAACTGTCGAGGTACATCATCATCCTCCTCCTCCTCATCGGAGTCAACGGCTATCACCACTGGGTCTAACGGCTCTGTCGGTGGGAGGTGCTCAGGAGCCGGGATCCTCATCCAGCTCATACCCCACACTCTCCAAGCTAGGCTACCATCAGCTAAAGTTCTCAACCATTTCAGGTCGAGGTAGTAGTCTCTGTCCATGGTAGGCACCGGTGTGGATAGAGGAACATACTCAGAAGAAGCCTCAAAGGAGGCTAGCTTTTCAGCTAACCGAGTGGCAATAGCACCACAACTCAAGTACCGAGTGGTAGAAGTAGCCATCAAGGCAAGGCTAGCACAGACCATGGCAGGAGCATTGAAGACCACCCTCTCGGTCCGCTCCGGGTTAAGATAAGACATCAAAAGCAACAGTTCATGATTGTTCAGCTGACTCATATCCGGCCTCTCATAAAGAAGGTTCGAAATAGAACGAAGAAAGATTCTCAAAGTAACATGTTGAACATCATTAATCAACATGTTGCTGGAGGTGGGAGCTGACTTTCCGGAAAGACAAGGCATAAGGCGGCAAACACCGCACTCAGATGGAATCTCACTGATGGAATCCTTGGGAGGCTTGGCCAACCCAAGGTGAGAAGCAAAAAGGTCCATAGACAACACGAAACTCGTGTTCATAAGACGGAACTCAACAGACTGCTCAGCTGGCTCGTATTTAAACGAGCTCATAAACTCCAAAGTCAGAAAAGGGTAGGAATGCTTCCTCAAACGATACAACCCCATAAACCCCAGGGTCTCAAAGATATGACGGACATCCGTCTCAATTCCCAAGTCATCAAGAAGTGTGGTATCCACACAACGGGTGGGTCTCATCTTGCGTTTCTGCAACGCCACAAACCTCTATCTCTGTTTAAAGTCCACAAACACCACTGAAGGGTATTCCGGTATAGCGGGTACCACGGGTCCACTACCTTCCCCAACTTCGGGCTGTGAAGCCCTCCCCCTCTTACTATGACGGGTTCCCAAGTTTAGTCTCGGCATCTGTTTCAGCATATGGTTTAAACAAACTTGCATAGGCACTTAAAACACATAATTTACACAATTGAACATTGAATAATCATCTAGGTACACACTTTCACCAACAAATTCCCAATTTGATATATAAATTCAGTTTATAGCATTTCAGACGATCTCTATAGCTGTGAAAATTTTAGCATGGATGAACATGGTTTACTCGACCAATTCAGCTATCATGGCATGGCTCAAATGCTACTCCATATATATATATATATATATATTCTTGATAACATGTGAAACATTCATATATGTTCATAGAAAGGACACTTAATACATGCCATCACCAACCTTCAACATTATGAGCAAACCTTTCAATTAAACTAGTCAGACGGTCTCTACAGCTGTAATGATTTTGACACATTCATCAACAATTAACATCACCATTACTATATTAAAAGTTTAACTCTTGCATATACATTCATATCCAACACAAAATCTCAATTATAGAAAACGAATTTCAATTTGGAGCACTTTTAAGACGGAGTTTTAAGGCAAGTTTTAAGGTGAAAATCACAAAATCCAACTTCCAACATGATATATGCAACATATAGTACTCAATTTCATCATCCAACATGTAAAAAACAACCAAAATCAATTTTGATTTTGCAAACCCTAGAAAAATTCGTCCCCAATTTTTGCAATTTCTATTCTATTTTTGGAGCAATTAATCATCAACAATCATGAAAGGGAAGCATGTGAATCATATTACAACAATTACAAGCAATTTTTCGTCCATATGAATCGAAATTTTCAGACTATTCTATCATTCTAATAGGTTCAAAGTGATAAAAAAAAATATATAAATAGGGAAGAAATTCATACCTTGATTAGATAGGAAGTAAAAGAACGAAATTAAACAAAGAGAACAACCCAAATTAATCACCATAACCACAAGAATAGGAGAGTTTTTTTGAGAGATTTAGGGGGTTAGGGTTTCGAATAAGGAAGAAAGAATAAGAAGAATGAGGAAAAACAAGGGTTTTATGAAACCCGTAAAGGCCTCTGTACTGTAGCCTACTCGATCGAGTGCCTAAGGTACTCGATCGAGTTCCCTCTACTCGATCGAGTAGGTGCTATTTCGTCGAGTATCTGCAGAAAATTCCTACATCCCGACGTCATAGTTTCCTAACTAGATCGAGTGAGGTCTACTCGGTCTAGTAAGCACTCGCACTCGGTCAAGTAAGGTTGAGTACTCGGTCAGAAATACAAAATAAATTGAAGGTTCCTGCAAAACAATATCACGTGTTGATTCCAAACTAAATTCGGAAGTCGTCACTGGTTATCGTATTCACTCATGTATTATCATTACAACTCAGATATATCATACCGTCTCGTCAGATAAGATTCATATCATATTACGCTACAACAACTTCACACAACATGGTTTACCTACTACTGAGTCATTCATATACACAATTATGTCACTGTATCATGTCTAAACTCGTCTTACCACATTGCTAGCAACTTATACTTACGTTAATTTAAAACATATAATTAACGATAAATTTCCACATGTCATCCAAGTGTATTACTATCATGTTCCAGTTCAACATAAACAAGTTATTCTACACAAATTAATCACCACGCAAGCGGAAACTTTCAGCCATTAAACATTGCACAAATGCATCACTATTTGCTATTTCTCATACTACAACTCAACACTTCTTTAACTATCATCATTATAGCTACGGTAGGATTTATAAACTCATATAGGATCACCATTACTATCAACCTGAAGCAAACACCAACATGACCACTTCTCATACTACAACATACACTTCTGCACCTTTCACGCAATTCTATTAAATAAAACCTTTTTACATTTCTCATTATCATCACATATACCCAGCAATTCTACCAAAACTTCATCACACACGATCCAGATGCAACTATCATGCCTATATCAACTTCAACAAAGACTCATCCACAGATAGTTCCAACGTAATCAACATACACATTAAGTACATACACACGGACTCCACATTCCCATACCCAATGACTGGCTTAAGTACAATGGGGCCAAGATTTTGAAATGAGGGCGCCTACTCACCCAAAACCTAGCATCGGCTGGGGCTCCCATTATATATACACCAGGTTCATTTTATTAGACTCACTACGTTCATTATGTTCATTGGTTACAGGTTCCAAAATCGTCGCTCTGATACCATTTTGTAACACCCCCATATACCGAGGAGCCTTATCTAGACCTTCCTTAGCATATAAGGGCGTTACCATCTCGGTTGCCCGAGGTAAATAATCATTAGAGGTCGATAACAGAACAATTATAGTTAAATTTACAAGTGTTACATCAACCAAAAAAATAAAGATACAACTCGTCAGCTACACACTATCTCTATCATTACTCGTGATGACTCATCCCCGCCAGAACTCCAGCCATCAACCACATCAACACCTGCTAAGACTGACTACTCACCATAAGGGATCACGGCAGACACATAAACAAACAAGACAACCACACAAGGTCAGTAACTGAGGCGAGACTCAACATAAACCAACAACAATTATCAACACAATACAGCACAACCAGTCACACACAATCACACCCACTCCAATCAATCTCCGTCACCGACTGTCCACTGGACCAGCCCTGCCAGTGGGGGACCGCAGCCGTTCCTACCTAAGCCCCACTCATCATACCGAGCGATAACCCCATCCCATTAATGTGCACATCCCCTCCCATGGCGGGTTCCACGAAGGGCGAAACTAGGGCGTGAAGCCACTCCCGCAAGTGACTCCACTCAGCCGAGGACGCACCTCGAGAACTAGAGACAAACAATCACAGACAGCTGCAATACAACAACAACCAACAAACTATATGCACCAACCGAATACCGCATATACGCTGCCACACAAACACAACTACAACAGAACAACCACGACACAACAACCGACCCACTAGACCATCCACAGAAACTGAGTAGGCGAACCTACCTTTAAGCAACTGCAACCATTCCATGCCAACACACGCAATATCCAGCAATCAAGCAACACCTATATACACAATACAATCATCTATTACTACCATTCTAGTCCTAACTGAAAACACAAGACACAGATGATGATGACGACATACCTACATGAGGAAAACTTGGCAAAGGATCGCTACCCGACTCAAGCTACGCACTCCTAAGGCATAAGGACCTTCAAGGGCTTCCATGGAGGACATATGGTGAAGGGAAGAGGAAAGGGCGACATTTAGGTTTAGGAGAAAGAGGCGGAAATGATTTGCGGATTTAACAAAACACGATTATAAACCCTCGCTGAAAAGACGTTACTCGATCGAGTGGCCCACCTACTCGATCGAGTACCCAAGCTACTCGATCGAGTAGCCTCTACTCTATCGAGTACCGCTCTTAACTCAAGCACAGGATAACCTTGGTACGCACTTCTAAGGACTATTACTGCTCCCAAGGTCGGTCAACGCTGGTCAACGGGTCTCCAAAAGGGCGGGTATTACAATAGTTGTGCTAAGAGTTGTCATAATTGAAATGGGTTGATGATTATAATCTAATAAAAGCAATGGAAGGTAGACAAGCAATAAAACAAAATGATTAAAAGCACTAGGATGTCATGGATTCATAGGAGGTTCATGGTGGTGATCATACAAACATGTTTCCATAATTGCAAGCAATTAATGTTGTAGAGGAACCGAGTTAGTTTATATCTTATGGTTCATAAGAAGATTTGGGTCCCGGAGCCGAGTCGTCTAGACTTTACAACACCTACAAGTCGACTTACTTTCCTGCTATTCACTTCTATGCATGGTCTAACAAGACTTGAGTTGGTTTATATCTTACAAGTCTCACTAAAAAGATAAGAGATGGGTAAAAAAATGCAAGGATTCATAGACTCGCATTTCATCAAACATAACATGTGCATAGGTTAACACTACAACAAACAAGCAATAATATGATAACATATTGGATTAAGTATGAATCTACCCCCATGTTATAGTTCCCTAGTCCCCCACTTATCCTAGTTAAGTAACTACTCACTCATTATCATGGAAGACATGTTATCAATGGTGTCAATCATCACAACAAGTACAAACATGATAAGAGAGTGAAGAAATAAACAATAAAGAGTAAAGAGTAAAGGAATTATACAAAACTTAGGATGAATAAATGGAAATGAAAGGATAATAGAAGAGAACTTGAATAATTCATGAAGAGTTGTCAAATCTCCAAATAATAACCCAATAATCTTTAATTACCCAATAATAAACTTGAACAATAATTAAGGAAAGATTAATGTGGAATGATTGAGATTAATCTATTCTAATCTAATCCTAATCTAATCTAGGGAAGTTTTGCCTCCACAAAGAGGGCTCAGTTCTTGATTATTATAATTGGAGTATATATAATGGTACATCATTAGGTTAAGCAAGGGTAGATTAGTAAATGACATTATTAAGTGTTGAATAGAGCTTTGCAAGTCCCGAGGGACATGCGCGGATCATGTAGCAACTCCTAAGAAGATCCGTGCGTCCTGGCTTGAAGCACGGTTTGATCCTATAAGGGGATCCGCTCGGATTGGCTGCGGGACGCTCGGATTCTTGGCTTAGATGCGCGGCTTGGTGTTGGGACGCTCGGATCCTATGCTGAAACGCTCGTCCAGAGCTTGGGATGCACGGATCCTGGGACAGGGTTCCATCTCCTTGCTTTTAAGCTTACGATCCTCCTATATACTCTTTATTTCTTCATCCTCGGTCGTCATTCTTGCCTCCTCTTCATACTAGTCCATCTAAGACCGTCAACAAGCTTCCGAATATGCGCGAGAGACGGGAATTCCGTCTCATTATCTTCTTTCCTACAAGACATATACAATGCAATAGGAAAGCAAAACAGGAAGGAATTGACAGATAAAATGGTCATGAAATGCTATATTAGTATGCAAAATGGGTTCAATTAGGGGACTAAATGTGCGCAATTAAGAGTCACATCAAACATCTCCAAACCGAACCTTTTTTCATCCCGAGTAAAGAGGTGACTAGAACTAGACCTTTATTTAAAATATCCTAGTAATAATATAACCGATGTGAGATAATTAGCGGGTCTCACTCCGCCCCTTTAATTCACAACAAGACATCCATGAGGTAAGATGCCCTCTTGCAAGGCAAGGTGGGGCTTGCCAAAATGGCGATACATCCAAGCATTAAGCACACAGACAAGTAATGGATGCATCTACAAAAGATAGTCACTTTCCTCATCTAAGTGGCGGAAATCATCTACAAGGGAAGCAATTTAAGGGTACACACTCCATCATAGATATTGTTTCTCCAAACTACTAAGTCTAAAAGGATACCAACAAATCACCTCCAAGTTGTGTCAAACTAGGGTACTTTTATCCTCAATCGCTAAATACTTTTGTCAAGGGTATGCTACTTATGGTGTTAGAAACACTGTAGGATCACGGAATTCCCCCTCTTGCCTAGGCAAGAAGAAGGGTCGTCCCCTCTCCACCATGCAACAAAAATGAGATCAATGGATTGAAAGGGTTTCAAGATGCATGAGTTTCATAATGGTAGTTTGCTTTTGATTTGTTTTTCCCCCTAAATTATTGTGGTATTTTGATATTTTGAGAACAATTTCTTGCCATTTCTTTGATATTTGGCATTTTGATACTTGACAATTCTTTTCAATATTGTATTTTTGAACATTTTTCAAAGTAACTCCATTTTGTAGCAAGGGTACTTTTATTGAAGCATAGGAGTCTATTTTTTTACTCCTCTTTTCTTTGATGCAATTTGCAAACTTTTTTTTGATTTTGATTTTGGTACTTGAACTCAATTTGGATATTTTTGTGTCCATTCCCTTTTTGTTGACAAAACATGATGATAGAAATGTAAGGCCGGTTGCATGGTTTCAAAGGTCACCTTGGAATAAACGGTAGCCAAGGAGTTATCACACCACAAGGTACTCTTGACTAGGCCTTAGTCCATGGGTCAAAAGATACTATTATGATACATCCTAGGGTGTCTTGAGGGTATTCTAACAAACAAAGTCTCGAGGAGAAAAATTATCTACAAGGGCCTTATATACACTTGTCAAGCTTCCCAAATAGGCATTTTCACAAAATTTTTCTAACCATGCAACTAAATGCCATGATGCAACTAACATATCTACAACCTAATGCATATGCTTCTATCAACTATTATGCCATATAAACTAAATGCAACTCCTAACAACACATAGGTACACAAACCGCAACAACAAAATACACAACATCCTCCTTGACATGTAAGTCCATCCTCCTCATATGAATAATGAAAATAAATGGAAGGGAAATAGAGATTAGAACGATCATACCAAGCGGTCTTCACATTCCCTTGACAATGCCTCAAATATAGTGTTGTATCTATGTGAGAAGAGAACAAAAACACAAGTATATACAATTCTACACTACTAAGTTAAAGAACATGTTTTTGGTTTTTGAAATTTTCAAATTTTTATGGATTTTGTTTTTATGAAATTAGAGAACATATCTTTGAGTTTTTCGAAATTTTTCAATTTTTATGTATTTTGGAATATAAATTCCCATCCCCTACTTTATTTTGGACATTGTCCTCAATGTGTAGGAGTAGGAATGAAAAAGAAATACATGTTTTTGGATTTTTGATTTTATGGAAATGAAGTACAAATGCAATGATATGATATGAATGCATGCTCTAACTAAATGCAATTATATATGACATATATAACAAATGAATGCAATCTACACTAGATGATGCATGCTAAATGCTTAAGTCGCCTATGATCAAACCTCCCCAAATCCATTTAAGCACTATTGCTAGTGTAGGAGAAATGAGGTTGGGTCATTAGTGACTATGTATGAATGCAACTAACTATATGAGACATGTGAAATATATTACAATGCAAACTTAATCTAATCATATGAGATATATTACAATGCAACTGTACATGAGAGATAGGAAAAGAGTATCATACAAATTGAGGTGGTGTGGTCAAGCACCTCTAGCCATCCTACTCATCATCATCATCATTATCATCATCGCGGTATCCACGTCCGCTTGATCCTCCTTGGTCATATCCTCCTCCTTGGCTAAAGAATCCCCCACTTTGGTCTCCAAAGTTCCCTCCTTCGTTGCCATAATTAGGGAACAAGAGATGTGGTCGAGCCCAAGATGGATGAGGGCCTCTAGGGTTGATGTACCCTTGTTGAGCCATGTTGTAGTAGGAGGGGTATTAGGCCAAGTAGTTGTCAACCCTCCCATCGTGCACTACAAGATCAATATTTTGCATGAGCTGCATCAAATCGGTCATGGATGGAGCTCTCGGGTCTTGAGGAGTGAATGGTACATGTGGTGTTGGGTAGGGTGGAATGGGTACATAAGATAGTGGTGCGGCACCCCATTCTGGCAACTCGCGAGGTCGATGAGGTGCTTCTTCTCTTGGTGGTGGGTTGTCATGGATTTCAATGGGGAGGAGGAAGCTTGGCCTTGGAGAATACCAGCTCAAGCGGGGCTCGGTGGGTGGTATGTTCCATCCCCTTAGAATGAGTGATGTGAAACCCTTTGTGAACCACTCTACACTTTCGGCCTCATTATAAGTACACCAACGGTGGTGGTTGAAGATAGCATCCTCATCTATCAAAGTGCTCCCCTTAAGCTTTTCATAGCTTCCGTCAAGGTTGAACCCGGGGCAAAGTTCATTGGCCAAAATTGTAATTAGGCCTCCCATCACAAATGTTTTGATATGAGTGCACCCTTGTGCAAAGTCATTGAACCATGTAAGAATATCAAGGGGTGTGTTGAAATTGTAGGGCCTTGTCCCTTGCACATTCAAATATGACTCTAGAAAAGTCAAGTCGAGAAGGGTGCACCTGTCTTGCTCTTGTCTTCCATTGATAGTCCCGGCGATAAACCGTTCGGTAATCCTAATTACCGGATGTTGGATTGCAAAGGTATAACATTGCTTGTAGGAATGAAGTTCTCTCCCAGAAATAGCCACCCAAAGGTGGTTAAAACTAAAGTCGCTGGGCTTATCGGCGTCATCCCTTGGTACCTCAAGACCAAAAATACTTGAAAATTGGTCTAGAGTTAACCTATGGTCTCTATTGCAAAGACGGAACATCAAACCAACATTTCTTTCTCGAGTGGTGACTACCCGGAGACTACACAAAAACTCTAGCGTGAGACTCAAGTATGTTTTCTCATGGGCATAGAACATTTTCTCTAGACCCATACCAGTGAAAAACACCTCCGTTTGGTTCCTTATGGCAAGTGCTTCTAATGCATTGATCGGTCCGTTTCGTGTTCACAATTGAATAAGTGTGGTCGTTGGGTCACGTCCGAATCAAAACACAATTTATAGCTTCACAAACAACTCTACAATTAGTAAAGAGGCAAGTAAAGGTCGGATCCCAAGGGACGAGAATTGAGATGAGATTTCTATTGAAGCTAGTGGTGCCTTAGGGGTGTCACAATTTGGGTTGATGTAGAAGGTCACTAACTAAAATAGCAATGAAAATAAACAAGCAAGATGAATTAAAAGGGTTGTAAACAATTGATAAAAAGTACTAGGGTGTCATGGGGTCATAGGGGAATCATGGGAATTGATCATACAAACATGTTCTCAAATTATAAGCAAGCAATTATTGTTGTGATGGATTGAGTTGGGTTATATCTTACAATCCTAGGATAGTTTGGGTCCCGGAGCCGAATCGATTAGATTGTACAACACCTACAAGTCGACTTAATCTTCCCTACTCAACAACATGCATGGTCTAATAAGATTCGAGTTGGTTTATATCTTACAAGTCTCATTGAAAAGATAGGTGATGGGTAAAAAATGCAAGGATTCATAGGCTCGCATTTCATCAAACATAACATGTGCATGAGTTGAGATCAAAACAAGCAAGCAAATAAATCATGAAAGCATATTTATTTAAGCATGAATCATTCCCCATGTTAGTTTCCCCTAATCACCCATTAACCCTAGCTAAGAGACTACTCACTCATTATCATGTTGATCATGCTAGCAAGGTTGTCAATCATACCAACAAAAGGAAACATGATGAATAAATGAAAGTAATTAACAATAATTAAAGAGGGATTAAGAGAATTATACCTACTAATGATTCCAATAATAAAGCAAAGATAAAAGAAGTACTTGATGCTTGATTGAGAGGTTGTCAATCTCCCAATAATAACCCAAATAATCTTCAATTACCCAAAATAAAGGATGAACAAGAGAGAGATTAAGGAAATAAAACTTGTATTAGAACTTGATTAATTGTTGATTACAATACTAAAGAGAGATTTGATTGATATTAACTACTCTAATTATTGATAAGAAGAACATGCTCTTCTAATTAGACTAATGGGGTATTTATAGTGGAAATTAGGGGGATGCATTAGGGTTAACTAAGGGCTAAACTAGTAATTACACTTTTTAGATTGAGCAGGGAGGAGCCGGTATTTTTCGAAGGAAGGGCTTCTTTCTTTGTAGCTTGGAGAAGACGAAATTGCGCTGTACATGAATCCGTGCATTTTGGAGTCGGGACGGGCGGATTCTGGCGGTGGAACACGGGCGGCTTCAGGTGAATCCGGGCGGATTGTGGGCTGCAAACCCGAGCGTCTTGGGATGAAACCGCACGGATTGTGCATGTGGAGGATGGCCGGATTGTAGACAATCCGCACGGATTGTTCCTCAGCAACATTTCTTCTTCTTTTCTTCCCTTTTCTTCATAAATTCCTTGGGTATTTCCTTGGGGACTCAAGGATCCTTTCTCAACATTTCTCATCTACTATAATATGTACAAAGGCCTTCTAATCTTGTCTCTCCTTGATGCTTGGTCATTGGATTCGATCAATTTAGTCTCGTTTTGCCATGAAAATGCAAGATTCTTACTCCTTTCCTACCAAGGGATCAAAATCTCAAAGAATATGCAAAACAAAGAACTAAAGACAATAAATGACCCAAATATGCACTAAAAAGCATGGGAACAAGGCTAATTCGGGGGCTAAATATGCGCTAATTATGGTCACATCAAATATCCCCAAACCAAACCTTTGCTCGTCCCGAGTAAAGAGGTGACAAAGACTAGGACCATTATTTAAACTAACCTAATAACATAGCCGATATGAGACAATTAGCGGGTCTCACTCCGCCCCTTCAACTCACAACAAGACAACCATGAGGTAGGATGCCTTCTTGCAAGGCAAGGTGGGTCTTGCCAAAATGGCGACACATCCAAACATTAAACACACAAAATCACATAATGGATGCATCTACAAAAAGAATAGCCACTTCCTCATCAAGTGGCGGAGGCACTAACAGAGAACAAATTTAAGAACATGTAATCCTTCACAAATACTAGTTCAACAAATTACTAAGGCTAAGAGGATGGCACTAAATCACCTCCAAATGGTGTTAAACTAGACTACTTTCGTCCTCAATTTCCAAATGCTTTCGTCAAGGGCGATCGGATGGTGGTGGAATGATGATCCCTATGATGCTAGTAGCATATGACATGACAAGTCTCGAATTCTCTACAAAAGTAAAGGTCATGGATCGTCCCAAGCTTGACAAAGTGGCTTGACAAAAAGCTTTTTGGGAATGAAATGCTCAAATCTTTATAAACAAAGGGTGGATATGGCTAGTATTCAAAATTGTCCTCATTTAACTTTCACATTTCAAAACTTTAAGATGGGGTTTGTCCCTTCTGGGCTAGTGTCCTTTGCTTTCGCCAATCGCTTATTAGGCAACCGGTTAACCTCTAAACAATAGCTTTTCGGGGTGATAGTCACTCTGTCCCTGGGCGGCCAAATTCACAACCGTGTGGGGGCCCAATTCAATGGATCCCGCTCCAAAGCACATCGAAGTGGTACGCCTCCATCAAAACAACTTAAAATTTCTCAACATTTCAACATTTCATAACATTTGAGGTTTCCTTGGCATTAAATTACTTCCACATGACAAAACTTTAGAAATGAGCACTTCAAGCTTATTGATAGAAAATATTTTTGGGTTGCCTTACCACAAGGTCAATCAAGGTCACCTAGACAAGTTAACCAAGTCCACATCGCATCACGGGGTTGGATAGGTGACTCACATGCAAACCCTTGACTAGGCTTTGGGTCATGGGTCAAAAGACACTAGTATGACACTATCTAGGGTGTTTTACAACCATTATAGTAGGCAAAGTCTTAAGTTGAAAAAGTATTTGTAATGGCTTAGTTGCTCTTGTCAAAGTTCTCAATTAGGCATTTTTCAAAACTTTTTATCTAAATGCAACTACATGCTATGATGCAACTAATATAAACATCCTAATGCAAGTGATTCTATCAACTAATATGACATGTAAACTAAATGCAAGTCCTAAGTTCACATTGTTATACCGCATCAATCAAAATAAAGCCACATAGTCATTAACATAAAGAGGAAAAAGGAGATTGGAAATATCATACCATACGGTCTTCATGATCCTCATGTCTCGGATGTGGCGTAGTCGATCAATGTGAACAAGGATAGAACAAACACAATATATACAAGAATATATACAAGACTACACTACAAAAGGAATAAACATGTTTTTGGGTTTTCAATTTTCAAATTTTTATGATTTTCGAAATTTTTCAAATTTTCAAATTTTTTGGGTTTTTGAATAAAAGTTAAGTTAGAATTCCCATCCCCACACTAATATGGACATTGTCCTCAATGGCCAAAATGATGGGAAATAATGCAAAGATGATGCATGATTTCTACACTAAATGCAATCTACACTAGTCTACACTACATGATGCATGGTTTTTTTGTTTATGACGGAGAGGATAATTTAGATTACCTCCCGTTGTGTATGCATTAACTTCCCCAAACCGAGTTAGACACTATTGCTAATGTCCTAAGGATGGGTGTAGTTCATGCACACACTATGCAATGCATGAAACTAATTTGTCATTTTGGATTTTGAAAGTGGGAACAATAAAATGAGAACACCTCAAAAAGTACCGAGGTGTGAGTCCTCTATGGTGCTAGGACTACTCCAACAATGATCAAGAAAAATAATTAAAACAAAGAGAGAAATAGACAAACCTTGAGAGGGTAGGAGCCTCCAAAGCTTGCTAATCTTGCATCATATCATCATTATCATCACTTTCCTCATTAGAAGTGGTCTCATTGCCACTTCCCTCTTCATTTGCTTCTTCACTTTCTTCTTCACCTTGCTCATCATCTTGCTCACCATCCTCTTCTCCTTCTTCACTTGCTTCCTCATCAATGTTATCATCAACTTCTTCATTACCGACAACCTCATTGTCACCCGAAACGACCCTAGATGCACCCGGAAATAGGACTTCTCTATCCGCCCAACTAGGCAAAGGACAAGAAGGATCAAGTAGTCCTTGCCTAGCTAAGTGTAAGAGGGGTGGATATTGAGCCAAGTAAGCATTTTTCCGATCTTCAAAGGCTTGCTTGTGCATCTCTTTCATGAGAAGAGTCAAATAATCATTTCTTGCTTCAACACCTTCCGGCTTGAACTCTTGGTACTCAAAAGGGTAAGGTGGTGTGACAATGGATGAGGAGGGCAATTCAAGTTCACCCTTTTGTTGTCGGATAATATACTCGGCCTCTTTTGAAAGGGGAAGTAGATAATTGGTCCGGTGGACGCTTAGACGACAAATCTTTGAAGACAAAGTAAACGATCTAGCTTCACTAGTGAGCCATCCATACTTGGTGTCAAGAGGGTTATGGGCAACCCACTTGTACTTGTGTATCATAGTATGCATATCAACAAGATGATCACCTTCATTCGCCTCATACTTGTTATCTTTGTTGAAGTTAGGATCAAAGTATTTAGCTAGGATAGTGACTAGGCCGCCATTCACAATAACGGTAGTGCCCTTCTTCCCACAATCAATGTTGAGCCATCTATCTACCAAAAGCCTTAAAGAGTTGAAAGGCTTGGTGTGTACTCTTCCAATGTTCAAAGCCGACTCAAGAAGAATAAAATCAAGTTTGGTGAAATGGTTGGTATCTTTCCTTGCAATGATGGTGTTTCCTATGACCTTGTGCCATGCTCTTATGCCCGGATGGTGGACTAGAAGAGCACGACTCGCATGAAAGTCCTCAAATTTCCTTCCGGAAATTGCCTCCCAAAGAGGGTCGGGGTCATACTTTCCAAAATTCTTAAAATAACTCGGCTCATCACTAAGATCCAAAATTTCACCCAATTCCCTAAAGGAAATGCATCTACTAACATTAGCTAGACGAAACTCGAGGTTCTCCCTAGTCTCAACTTTGTTAACTTTCAAAGAACTCAAAAATTCTAAGGTAAGGGAGGGGTATGTCAACTATTTTGATTCAAACAATTTCTTCAACCCCATGGCTTTGAAAAAGGCTCTAGTTTGCTCAAGGACACCCAACTTATCTAAGGTATCTTCACAAATAAACTTGGTGGATTGAAATGATTTCCTATCAAACTTGGCAAAAGTATCTCTATGGGTTGTGGAAATAAAAGTTACCTCCGGATAATGCAAAAGTTGATCAATTTCCGGAGTAGTAGATGTTGTTGCTCCCATATAAGGTTGTTGTTGTTGTTGCACTTCCAAATTTGGGTTTGCTACCACCATAGCCAATGCTTTCTTTGCTTGAAGAGTCTTTTGCCTTGATGAAAGTGTCTTTGCCTTTGGTGCCTTTGTTGCTTTTGTTGCTCCCTTAGTCCTTGCCATTGATGAATTAACCAAGAAAAGAATGAAAAATCTTCAATTTGTAGTGTACCCAAATCGATTTAAAGGTGAAAGGCTTTGCCTTTTTGAATTCAAAAATCGACTCAAAGGTTGGAGATTTTGTGCTTGGTTTTGATTTTTATTGAAAAAGGAGTGATTGATTTATTGTTGAAAGGATGTTTTGATTTGATTTTGGTGAATGTAGTTGAGGGATTTTGTTTTTGTGATGGAGAGGATGAGGGTTTTGGTGTTTATGAGTAGTGTTATGAATGAAGGAATGAAGAAATGAAGGTGGGAGGGGTTTTATAAAGCCCGAAAAATTCGAACTGCAGGGGCAATCCGTGCGGTTTCTGCTAGAGACGGGCGGATCCTGCCTTTTTTGGGTTGTGAAAAACTCGCCTAAAGACGGGCGTCTTTCAGTGAAGACGCTCGGATTCGCAGACATGGGACGGGCGGATTCTTCAGAAGACGGACGGATTCCTTCACAGGGATTTTTCTTGTTTTCCTCAGCCAAGAAGACGGGCGTCTTCCCTTCCAGACGGGCGGATTTTCTTAGACGGGCGGATTTGTACTCAGGACGCCCGGATTTGCTGACAGTCAAAAATTTCAAAACTTCAGCTCATTTCAGGACGTGCGTCTTCTACCCAACACGTCCGGATTGCCTAATCCGCTCGGATTCGACCCCTTTGTACCCGGATTCAGTTCCATCCGTGTACAATGCATATCCCTTGTCATTCTTCCGTTCTTCTTCATATCTTGTGTTCTTCATTGTGGGGGCACTACTAAGGCATGGATAGCCTAGGCAATTGCTATCCCCACACTAAGCTAAAGCACTACACATCAATTGAAACCATTAGTCCCTCCCTCACTTCTCTCAAACATGACAATTATCTTGATCAAAGTATATAAAAAAAAATCCAAAGATGACAAAAATGCAATATAAGAATTGAAATGCGAGTTAGGGAGTTAGAAATATTTACAAATGGTGGTTTAGGGAGGACTCCACCAAACTCTCATTCTTGATGAGATGTCAAGGGGGCATGTTCAAGGTGTTGTTGATGTTGCTCAACACCTTGAAAAAGTAATCAAAAGCTTGTTCATTATCATGGTAGAGGTCTTCAATAGACCTTGGCCCTTGTTGTCGGTCTTGATCGATGGTATTACCAATGTAGGGATTAAAAATCCCTTCAAATTCGTCGTCCCAAAGACCACAAACTTCATTAAGTTGATCATTGAAAATCTCTTGATTTGATGGAGACAACTCTTCCAATTTCTTCTCTTGGCCAATGAGGCCATCCTCTTCTTCTTTGCTTGATTTTGATGAGCTTTGCAAGCTCTCCTTGTCACAATTCACTTGCTCTTTGAATGGGGCATCTTCAATTTTCTTCTTCCATTGGAGTTCCGACTTCTTCCTTTCATCCTTTCGGCTATAATGATCAATCATGAAACACGGTTCATGCAAACGAGGAGCTCTCATAGTCTTGTCAAGATTAAAGGTTATGCTTTCATCTCCCACTTCTAGAGTGAGCTCACCATGTTTCACATCAATCACCGCACCATGTGTGTGTAGGAAAGGTCTTCCTAGAATGATTGGAATGTTGGAATCTTCCTCCATATCAACAATGACAAAGTCCACCGGGATGAAAAACTTCCCAATTCGCACGGGAACATCTTCCCATATCCCTAATGGTGTCTTCGTCGATCTATCGGCCATTTGGAGTGTGATATTGGTGCATTTAAGCTCTCCCATCCCCAACCTTTTACTCACCGAGTATGGCATAACACTCACACTAGCCCCTAGATCACATAAGGATTTGTTGATCGTTGTGTCGCCTATGGTACACGGTATTGAGAAGCTTCCCGGATCCTTTAGTTTTGGAGGTGAACTCCCTTGAAGTATTGCACTACTCACCTTAGTGAAGGCGATAGTCTCAAGTTTCCGGATCGACTTCTTCTTTGTGAGGATGTCTTTCATGTATTTCGCATAGGCCGGCACGTGATTGATTAATTCCGTGAAAGGAATCGAGACTTCCAAATTCTTCACAATTTCCATAAACTTTCCAAGTTGGTCATCAAATTTGGGCTTGGCTTGACGACTTGGAAAAGGAAGTCTAATCACAATGGGCTCCTTCTCCTAGACCTTGTCTTCATTTTTCTTTGAAATTTCTTATTTTGATGATTCTCCATCTTTGGAGTTTTGCACAATTTCTTCCTTATCACTAGCTTCCACAACTTCATCCTCAACTTGCTTCTTCGGTGCTTCATACCTTGTACCACTTCTCAAGTGAATGGCACTAACCGTTTCATGTCTTGGGGGATTACTTTGAGGTGGTAATTGCCCCTTTTGTCTTTGTGAGCTTGAAGATGCTAGTTGAGTCAATTGGGTTTCCAACATCTTGGTGTGAGCTAGAATGTTGTTGATGGTGGTTTCCTTTGCTTGGCTATCTTTTTACATTTGAGTGAAAAATTCTTGTTGATTCTTTTGCATTTGGAGGACCGCTTTTTGAACATCAAAACATTGGTCATTTTGGTGATTGTATGGATTTTGATTTTGGTAACCTTGGTTTTGATTGTAAAAGGGTCTTTGATTTTGGTTTCTCATGGGAGGTGGGGTGTATGTTGTTTGAGGGTTTTGAACATTTTGGCTTTTGTATGAGAGATTTGGATGAAACTTGGTGTTTTCATTGTAATAGTTGGAATAAGGGGTACCACTCTTGTATGCTTGGAAAGCATTCACTTGTTCATTTGTTCCCCTACATTCACTTTGGTCATGTCCCAAAGTTCCACAATTCTCACATATCCCACTTGGGATTGATGAGGATGCCGTCATGGCATTAACATGATGCTTTGGTGATTTTGAGGCTTCTTCAAGTCTAGCCATAGCTTGTTCAAACTTCAAATTGATTGTGTCAATGTGAGCACTAAGTTGAGCACCCAATTGAGTAACGGAGTCCACTTCATGCTTTCCTCCTCTAGTAGCCTTGCGAGGTCTACTATATTGTGAGTTATGGACCGCCATTTCCTCAATATTGTTCCATGTTTGATTGTCATCAACTTCGGTGAACATTCCATTTGATCCCATGTTGAGAATGTTCCTTAAATCTTTATATAAACCGTTCCAAAATTGTTGTACCAAGAACCATTCGCTAAGTCCATGGTGAGGACATGAGCGACAAATTCCCTTGAACCGCTCCCAAGCTTCATACAAAGATTCTTCATCCCTTTGCTTAAAACCCGTAATTTGAGCTCTTAGCATGTTAGTCTTTTCCGGTGGGTAGAATTTTTTGTAGAAAGCTAGAGCCAACTTCTTCCAAGAATCAATTCCGAGAGTGGCCTTATCAAGGCCCTTCAACCATTGTTTCGCGGTGCCAATTAGAGAAAAAGGAAATAAGACCCATCGAATTTGGTCTTGAGTTACACCGGTTTGAGAAATCGCCTCACAATAGTCACAAAAGGTTTCCATATGAGAATGAGGGTCTTCACTAGGCATCCCCCCAAATTGGCTCCTTTCGACTAATTGGATAAAGGCGGATTTGGCAATAAATTTCCGGTTAGATGTTGTGGTGTGGGAGTACCATTGGGTAGGTTCTCCTCGGTGGGTACGGAATTTGATGAAAACTTAGGCATTGTAGGTTGATTTTTTGGGGTATTTTGTAATGGGTTCTCCTCACCTTCTCTTGCAAAAGGGTTGATGAACTCAATAGTTGGTTGAACAACCTCACTAATACCTCTCAAATTCCTCCTAACAAATCTCCTATTGTTTGTCAAGGTTCTTTCAATTTCACGATCAAAAGGTAACAAATCACCTTGTGACCTTCTAGACATGCAAAATATCAAACAACTCGAAAACAATTAGAACAAACCTTGAGGAGTTTTACTTCCCCAAGGCAAAGAAAGACACAACTAATAACAATGTAAGAAAATCTAAATCAAGCTAACACCGTCCCCGGCAACGGCGCCATTTTTGATCGGTCCGTTTCGTGTTCACAATTGAATAAGTGTGGTCGTTGGGTCACGTCCGAATCAAAACACAATTTATAGCTTCACAAACAACTCTACAATTAGTAAAGAGGCAAGTAAAGGTCGGATCCCAAGGGACGGGAATTGAGATGAGATTTCTATTGAAACTAGTGGTGTCTTAGGGGTGTCACAATTTGGGTTGATGTAGAAGGTCACTAACTAAAATAGCAATGAAAATAAACAAGCAAGATGAATTAAAAGGGTTGTAAACAATTGATAAAAAGCACTAGGGTGTCATGGGGTCATAGGGGAATCATGGGAATTGATCATACAAACATGTTCTCAAATTATAAGCAAGCAATTATTGTTGTGATGGATTGAGGTGGGTTATATCTTACAATCCTAGGAAAGTTTGGGTCCCGGAGCCGAATCGATTAGATTGTACAACACCTACAAGTCGACTTAATCTTCCCTACTCAACAACATGCATGGTCTAATGAGACTCGAGTTGGTTTATATCTTACAAGTCTCATTGAAAAGATAGGTGTTGGGTAAAAAATGCAAGGATTCATAGGCTCGCATTTCATCAAACATAACATGTGCATGAGTTGAGATCAAAACAAGCAAGCAAATAAATCATGAAAGCATATTAATTTAAGCATGAATCATTCCCCATGTTGGTTTCCCCTAATCACCCATTAACCCTAGCTAAGAGACTACTCACTCATTATCATGTTGATCATGCTAGCAAGGTTGTCAATCATACCAACAAAAGGAAACATGATGAATAAATGAAAGTAATTAACAATAATTAAAGAGGGATTAAGAGAATTATACCTACTAATGATTCCAATAATAAAGCAAAGATAAAAGAAGTACTTGATGCTTGATTGAGAGGTTGTCAATCTCCCAATAATAACCCAAATAATCTTCAATTACCCAAAATAAAGGATGAACAAGAGAGAGATTAAGGAAATAAAACTTGTATTAGAACTTGATTAATTGTTGATTACAATACTAAAGAGAGATTTTATTGATATTAACTACTCTAATTATTGATAAGAAGAACATGCTCTTCTAATTAGACTAATGGGGTATTTATAGTGGAAATTAGGGGGATGCATTAGGGTTAACTAAGGGCTAAACTAGTAATTACACTTTTTAGATTGAGCAGGGAGGAGCCGGTATTTTTTGAAGGAAGGGCTTCTTTCTTTGTAGCTTGGAGAAGACGAAATTGCGCTGTACAGGAATCCGTGCGTTTTGGAGCCGGGACGGGCGGATTCTGGCGGTGGAACACGGGCGGCTTCAGGTGAATCCGGGCGGATTGTGGGCTGCAAACCCGAGCGTCTTGGGATGATACCGCACGGATTGTGCATGTGGAGGACGGCCGGATTGTAGACAATCCGCACGGAATTTTCCTCAGCAACATTTCTTCTTCTTTTCTTCCCTTTTCTTCATAAATTCCTTGGGGATTTCCTTGGGGACTCAAGGATCCTTTCTCAACATTGCTCATCTACTATAATATGTACAAAGGCCTTCTAATCTTGTCTCTCCTTGATGCTTGGTCATTGGATTCGATCAATTTAGTCTCGTTTTGCCATGAAAATGCAAGATTCTTACTCCTTTCCTACCAAGGGATCAAAATCTCAAAGAATATGCAAAACAAAGAACTAAAGACAATAAATGACCCAAATATGTACTAAAAAGCATGGGAACAAGGCTAATTCGGGGGCTAAATATGCGCTAATTATGGTCACATCATGCATCAAGATCGATGAATTGAGTGGGTTCATAGTCCTTACCTAGCAATTGCTCAAATCGTCGGCGGTGTTCATCGTTGGTGAAGATTACCTCCGGGAAATACTTAAGTTGTGCAACATCTTTTATCATTACATTCCCTTGGCCCCTTGCCTCTCGTGGGGTGGATGAAGTAGCACCCTTACGTCGCTTGGGTGCGGAGTTAGCGGCTTTCTTGCATGCTTTTGCTCCTTAGATTCACCATCCTTGCTTGATGTGGTTGGGATTTATGATGGGATTTTGCTTGATTTTTGTGGTGGGGATTTTTGTGGGTGATGAGATGTGGTTTTGATTTGATAAGATAAGGAAATAGGGATGGTGGGGGGGGGGGGGGTGTTTATATCGAAGATAAGATTCTGGGACGAGCGGGCTAGGGTTGGGCTTGGGCGGATTTAAACTGTGACCCAGCCATTACCCGTTACATTCCGTGCATACTGACATCGACTCGAGCGACATGAGGATGCAGTATGGGCGTCCTATTGAGGAGACGCGCAGATCCCTTTACAGCCAGGCTTGTTGTTTTACATTCAGGTCAGTATGAGCGGCTTGGCTCCAGAATAAGCGGATCTTCAACGGGACGCGCGTCCTAGGAAAAATCTGCCCAGATCTTCTTCCAGGAAGAAAAATTGCTCAATGCATGGTTCAGGACGAGCGTCCTGATGTCGGCTCGAGCGGATCAGAAGTGGGACGCGCGTCCTGGCTCCAAGTCGCGCGGATTTTGTGACAACAATCTATTTTGCCTGAAGCACAGCTCGGGATGAGTGGGTTGCTGTCGGGACGCACGTCCTGAGCTGTTTTTTATCGACCCTTCAATCGTTTCATGCTGATTCCTTCCCTTGCACCCTTTTGTGCTTCCTTCCTATCAATTTCTGAAAATTTGCTCAAATAATGGGTAAGTAACCCTCCCTCACAACTCTCATGTAGAAAAATGTAAGTAAACTAAAAGTACATTAAATATGTTACAATGCAAAGTTGTATAAAGCAATATTTTACAAATGGTGGTTTGAGATAGGACTCCACCAAACTAGTTTAAAATGTTGAAATCTATTGTCCATAGAGCTCAAGGCCCTTAAATGTTGGTCAAAAGCTTGTGAATGGTCCTCAAGTAAGCATGAATAAGTTTTGAACCATTGCAAAATAGAAGAGGGCCAATTCATGAGGGACCTTCCTTTGAACTCCTTCTTTTTCTCTTTTGATTTGTCGCGATGGCCTTCCCGGCTCTTAAAACTAGCAAACTTGAGATTCTCGTCTTTGGGAATTTTTCGGTTGCTCCTATAAATACTTGGAGTAGGTGATTTTCCAAGAATAGAAGGTGAACTTCCGTTGCATTGATGATGAGGTGTTTTAGGAGTTGGGATAGTGGGTGCCAAATTTCCACAAGTAGGCTCCTTCTTAGCCCTCTCTTTGAGCTTGTCCACTAGGTAATTCTTGTATGATGATTTGACTTTCGTGAGAAGGTCCATAATGTCATCTCCAAGTATCATGGGCTCCATAGTGGGTTTGAAAAGGCTGTCATGAAGGCAAACTTCAAACTTCTCAAAGATGGGCTCCTCAAGCAAGTTGATTTCACAACTCCATTTGTCATTTGAGCTAATCTTTCCCTCATCATCTTCTTCCATAGATGCGTCATCATTGCTTTCTCCATATGAATCATAAATAGGGGCTTCATTTCTCCTCAATAGTTCTTCCTCCACCTTCTCAATGTTTACATCAAAGGATACACCCTCATACTCACAAAGGCTAAGAGTATTTGGCTTACTCAACCTCATATCTTCTTCATCAAATACTACACTTTCATACTCACAATAGCTCAAAGAGATTGACTCTTCCCACCTCTCATCAAAGGTAACTCCTTCAAACTTGCATTCATGATCAATGTCTAAGGAATGGTGAGCAGTAGTTACTTGGGTTTCCTTTATTTGGGCAATTTGAATTGCCAACTCCTCAACATTGGTAACAATGCTTTGAAGAACATTGTCCCTATTTTAGCTCTCCTCTAGCACTTGTTTGAAAAAATTTTGTTGGTCTCCCATCATTTGGAGAACCATACTTTGAATGTCAAATTCATGCTCATCTTCTTGTTGTGGGTGGGTGTGAAAGTGGTTGTATTGTGGCATTTGGAATTGGTTGTAAAATGGGTCATGGGTGGGTGGTTGTTGTGGATATTGGATGTGGGGATTTTGGTGGGGAAAGTTGGGGTAGTAGTAAGGTAGGTCTGTGTTGACTTGCTCCTCAAACTCCTCATACCCATTGTAGTCATACTCAAAAGATCCACCACATACTCCATGTACCAAGTCTTGGGTCATCATCATAGCAAAGATAAAGATACAACTACAAACATGGAAACTTCAATAAAACGGTAAAAACGACCTTGAGGAACAAGTTCCTCAAGGTTAAAGCACAAATAAAAATAGACAAACAAGTAAGAACTTAATCACAAAACACTGTCCCCGGCAACGGCGCCATTTTGATGTAGAGCGAGTCGTTGTTCACTCCATCAATCAAACACATTTATATTTCTCAACAAACAACTAGTTAGTGGTTAAGTCGAGGTCGATCCACGGGTCGGTGTGCTATGGGTTCTATGTCTATCTATCTCAATTTATGCTAGTGTCACGATTGATTTGGGTAATCGTAGTTATGCTAAGGGTTGTCACAATTGAAATGGGTTGATGATTCTAATCTAATAAAAGCAATGGAAGGTAGACAAGCAATAAAACAAAATGATTAAAAGCATTAGGATGTCATGGATTCATAGGGGGTTCATGGTGGTGATCATACAAACATGTTTTCATAATTGCAAGCATTTAATGTTGTAGAGGAACCGAGTTAGTTTATGTCTTACGGTTCATAGGAAGATTTGGGTCCCGGAGCCGAGTCGTCTAGGCTCTACAACACCTACAAGTCGACTTACTTTCCTCCTATTCACTTATATGCATGGTCTAACAAGACTTGAGTTGGTTTATATCTTACAAGTCTCATTGAAAAGATAAGAGACGGGTAAAAATGCAAGGATTCATAGGCTCACATTTCATCAAACATAACATGTGCATAGGTTAACACTACAATAAACAAGAAATAATATGATAACATATTGGATTAAGTATGAATCTACCCCCATGTTATAGTTCCTTAGTCCCCACTAATCCTAGTTAAGTAACTACTCACTCATTATCATGGAAGACATGTTATCAATGGTGTCAATCATCACAACAAGTACAAACATGATAAGAGAGTGAAGAAATAAACAATAAAGAGTAAAGAGTAAAGGAATTATACCAAACTTAGGATGAACAAATGGAAATGAAAGGATAATAGAAGAGAACTTGATTAATTCATTAAGAGTTATCAAATCTCCAAATAATAACCCAATAATCTTCAATTACCCAATAATAAACTTGAACAATAATTAAGGAAAGATTAATGTGGAATGATTGGGATTAATCTATTCTAATCTACTCCTAATCTAATCTAGGGAAGGTTTGCCTCCACTAAGAGGGCTCAGTTCCTGATTATTACAATTGGAGTATATATAGTGGTACATCATTAGGTTAAGGAAGGGTAGATTAGTAAATGACATTCTTAAGTGTTGAATAGAGCTTTGCAAGTACCGAGGGATATGCGCGGATCATGTAGCAACTCCTAAGAAGATCCGTGCGTCCTGGCTTGAAGCACGGTTTGATCGTGTAAGGAGATCCGCTCGGATTGGCTGCGGGACGCTCGGATTCTTGGCTGAGACGCACGGGTTGGTGTTAGGACGCTCGGATCCTATGCTGAAACGCTAGTCCAGGGCTTGGGATGCACGGATCCTGGGACAGTTCCATCTCCTTGCTTTTAAGCTTACGATCCTCCTATATACTCTTTATTTCTTCATCCTCGGTCGTCATTCTTGCCTCCTCTTCATATTTGTACATCTAAGATCGTCAAAAAGCTTCCGAATATACACGAGAGACGGGAATTCTGCCTCATTATCTTCTTTCCTACAAGACATATACAATGCAATAGGAAATCAAAATAGGAAGGAATTGACGGATAAAATGGTCATGAAATGCTATATTAGTATGCAAAATGGGTTCAATTAGGGGACTAAATGTGCGCAATTAAGAGTCACATCATTTGTATAGAATGAAGGTAGGAGGCAGAATAAAGGATGGAAAAAGGGTTATAGGGCTTTCCGGAAATAACCGAGCTGGACCGCGATTTTTGGGTACTCGGTCGAGTATTTGGAATACTCGGCCGAGTAGAGAGTAGTCTCTACTCGGTCGAGTATTTTGTCTACTCGGTCGAGTATTCTGAGATCAGTAGCGAGCTTAATCGGTCATTCTGAATACTCGGTCGAGTGCCTCTTTACTCGGCCGAGTATGGCCTACTCGGTCGAGTATCAATGCTACTCGGCCGAGTTCAACAGAACAGTGACAGGATTAGAAGATACAAAGAGTATTTCCCTGCAAAACAATAAACATCGTTCCCTAGAAATTTTGATTGATTTTGTGGAGATTTTGGTGCTTGAATGTCTTTTTTTTGGCAAAGGAGTAATTTGTTTTGATTATTAGCAAGTTTGCAATTGGTTTGGATGAACTTGGTTGAGAAATTAGTGTTTTTGGATGATGGGGTTGATGGTTGTAGTGAGGGAATTTGTTGTGTTTGTGTTTGAAGAAGGATAGAAATGAAGAATGAGGGACATGAGTCCCGTGTTTTTGCTCATATAGCAGCTAGGGACGCTCGACCTCATATGGGGACGGGCGGATTTTGCATCAGGAAATTTTCTTAAGCTATGGGGACGCCCGTCCTGAGCTTGACTCGAGCGGGTCATGTACTGGGACGCCAGTCCTGAAGACAGCTCGGGCGAATTCTCAATCAGTTCATTTTTTTTCTTTTCTTCCTTGCTTCAGCCCCCGCAAGCTCAGTTCTACCTGTGACACCCCCACATACCAAGGTTCCTTACCAGGACAACCCTAGTATGAGAGACCGTCACCATCTCGGTTGCCCGAGGTTAGTATATAAAAGTTACCAATCCAAATCACAATTATTAAAGTATAGCTGATTAATGTTTACATGCTACAAAATCCAAAAACCAAAGTAAAAAGTTTCTAATGTCCAACGAATAAAAACTGAATGCTAAATCTCTTGACAGCGGATGCTAGACTCGAGTGATGACTCCCCATGACGGCCCCATAGCTAGTAAACATCATCACCTGCCACAATCTGCTCACCATCCCCGAATGGATAACCACAGATTTTCTAAAACAACAACAGGGTCAGTTACTGTATAATCAAAATAAGAAAAGTACAAAAGACAAACTGCTGATCATCATCCACCTCTAACTCCCAATCATATCACCTAACGACTACACACTAAAGTGTGTAGCCCTGCCAGATTACCCATCACAACAGATAATCCTCACTACCAGTGGGGAACCGCAGCCAATCCCCACCTAAGCCCCCGCTTATCAACAAGCGATAACCCTGATCATTAATGTGCACACCACCTTCTGTGGCGGGTTCCACAGAAGGCGAAACTAGGGCATGAAGCCACTCCCGGAAGTGACTCCACTCAGCCGAGGACGCACCTCGCGAACATCAGCATTAACCATCACAACACCAACACCAACTCCAATACACCAACAACGATCAACAGATAACCAATAGTACAACAATTACCACTAAATCTTATCAGAATTAAACAGTAAACCGAGTAGGGAAACCCCACCTTTCTGCATTCCAGGCACACAAAAGCAATCAATAGCAATTCTCCATGACACCGTTACCTACCCACAATAATCACATACCATCACTATAAACCCTTCCCCCAAATTAACCCAAAACAATAATTAGGGCCAAATCCTAAAAGACAACCTATTAGCTGATTATAAAGAACTAGAGACTTACCAAAGAAATCGAGACAAGAAACGGAAGTGTAGACTTGCGATCGATCAATTAGCCTTGAGAGTGATTAGGGTGATTAGAGAGAGAGATGAACGTCGTTAAGTTTTGGTAAAAATGATTTAGAAACTGTAAAAGCATAATTTATATAATCTCTAATTACCTTAACCAAACCGCGGAATTTAACCCGTCAGACCTGATACTCGGTCGAGTATTGAGCATACTCGGCCGAGTATCCCTTACTCGGCCGAGTATTACCATACTCGGCTGAGTATTCCTGGACAGTAGCCTGTCCAGAACTACACGACGCACTACTCGGCCGAGTTAGCCCTATTCGGCCGAGTATACTAGACTCAGAAAACCGTGGTATTACAGTCTTTCCTCCTTAAAAAGAACTTCGTTCCCGAAGTTCATACCATGCACAAAATAAAGCATACACACCTGCCACTCAGCCAACCAACATCACTCAACTCTCATCCTACATTCTCGACGCTCACTCACTTCACAACGCCTATCTAAACCACGCAACTCAGAACATAACATCAACCGTAGAATAACTCAACCAACTCCATAATACTATCGAATACCAATAACATAAGTGTTGCCGACTCTGTCTTACGTCCATAACGTTCACTAGCAAACTCAGTACCAAGATAATCCACCAAACAAGATCAACCACCAAAACGAAATGTTACATTCTACCACCCTTAAAACGAACTTCGTCCTCGAAGTTTACTCATACCCATAAACATAATCCTACTACCAGCACTGCCATTGCTTGTTATAAAATCAACCGCAACACAAATCCATCCTTTATTCACACAATCACTCAAACTTCCAAATTATACTACAACATGTACAACCATCAAACACTCTTTGTCGCATCCTACTCCTCTTAAGATAAATGTCACGTCCTCGTAACCTACTAATACTAGATCCTTAGCTATATCTTCTCAATATCTTCATCACCACCACCTGTCAACGATAACCACCTATAGCGCTCTTACTCTAACTGTTCTCATACCTAAATTCATTCTGCACTCCATATAACCTATACCATAAAATCCTCAGTATAACCACTACCCCAACTTTTCAACATTACCGCAAAACGATATACTCTCTCTCTCTCTCTCTCTCTCTCTCTCTATATATATATATATATATATATATATATATATATATATATATATATATACACTTATCTCCACGATCATAACTCACGATCCACAATTGCTACACACACCCACATTAGCTTCTCAAGTTCATTTCTTTTATTACCACAAAACTCACCTATAACTTAACATGATACTAAGTCCCAATACTCCGTACTCACTGTCCCAATAAAAAGGTTATAAACCACTTGCCGCTTCCAGCTCAGCACACACCCATTCCACAAAACTCTTGCCACAAATATGTCCCAATAACAGAATATCACTATACCATGACAACAACGGAAACATACGCAACTTTCTTCCATATCATACTCTACCATCACTCCCAAGCCGAAACTGGTAAGAAACATTAATAAACAAAACAACACTCTATATGCCCAGGCCGACACTGACAGCCAACAGCAGTAAACAAACAACAATCTATATAACTGATATATATATTTTCAAAAGTTCGTCTCATCAGTAGATAAACAACAATCTATATAATCGTGCCCAGATCGCCACTCGAGGCACAACAACCATATCGATAGTCATCACAACTTTTACAATCCCATAACACTAACTCAGTAAAACTTCCTTGACCAGAAGACTTTCTTAAAACTGCTCTACTAGATCACAACTCAACATATTACACGGAATCACAGATACCAACCTTATAAATATTATCCATACAATGACTCATGAGGTTAGAACCTCACACAAACATTTACACATATCATGGACGTATAATCGAATCTAACTAGCCAATCCTGATTACATAAACTACCACCTGATAAGGTTACCTCTCGCCCATGCTTAACTGGTATGCCCCTCCTAACACATTCTCCCATTCGCATAACTACCACTTTCTGACAAATGTAACCATACCATCAGTACCCAACTACTAGCAAACACCTCCTATATCCACATCTTATACTCCCTCACAACCATATATACCAATCAGTCTCCACACAATCAACCCCTTTAGAACAACTAACTTCCCTATGTAACATCATCTTCAACCACTAGTGATGACAACACTACGTCACCACCATCCTTCGTGTGACTACTCTCCTACCATCACCTCTAAATATAACAATTCATTTCATCTCCTGGTTATCACCCCAAATAACGAACATTAAATCCATCAACAAAATTTACCTCAACAACTATCCAACCTTTATCCTTGATTATATAATCACCTACCTCACCACCATAGTCTCCTACCGTACAAACATTCTACCAACTTCTTACTCCTTTAAATCCTCAAACTCAGGTCTGACACGTCATCCTGCAATTTATATATATACTCCTCTAGCTCACGCCCTCATGGTAGCATCACACAATTCCATGATGCCTGACATTCATGTCCCCTAATTCTTGGTAACGTTCAATCAACTTACCATCATCCTTCTTTTTCTATTACTTCCAAAAATAATCAAATTCTATTAGCCTATATCATTATTTCTCATTCATTTCTTATCAACAATCCTTCTCATCACACTTTTCACTCATACCCTCCACTGATTGATCCACCCACTCAATGATTTCTCCTTAGTTCATTACATCTTCTTCTAATAATCCTAGATAACCAAGCTTCACTTTATCCCATTACCTCCCAAATGATTATACACTAGGCTCACCTTCTAGTAATATAAATCTCCATAACAGCTACTATCTACAAATCCTTATTGCGGCATCCCTCGATCTAAGCTCTCTAGACACCATTGTCATCTCCTTACCCAACATCGTCATAATCATCTTTCTCCAGAAATCACTATATATCCCAAATTACCATAATTTTCACATCCCTCATTTCAACTTTTGTTTCTAACATTCCTCGAATTTACATTACTGCTCTATCTTCACTTGACCATATACGATCATCACTACACCACTTAAGTCAACGACTAATTCCCTCACCATAGCACACATATTGTGCTCCTTATCTCAATAACTCGTCAACTTTAATTACTCTTTTCACTATTCATCACAATCCCATATACTCATGTCCTCCCTACCCAACACATATCCTTCATAAGCCGACATTTTCGACATCATAGTATCTGGTAACTTACGTATCAAGACTGTCACATACATAAAGAATGCTTTAAGACTCAAAACATACGTGTGCACATAACCTATGACTCAAAATAAATTTAAGAACTTAGCCACTAACTCAAAATGATCGCCCAAAGAGGTACTCGGTCGAGTACATGGCGTACTCGGTCGAGTACAGGATACTCGGTCGAGTAACTATATTAATCGGTCGAGTTTTCGACTCCAGAAGCTGACCCAAATTGTCACAGAAGGATTACTCAGTCGAGTATTGGGAATACTTGGCCAAGTATCCCTTACTCGGTCGAGTATTACCTTACTCGGCCGAGTACCGACACAATTCTCAGCAACGTCAAGTTTTCGTAAAACAGTCATATCTCACTCGTTCCTTGGTCATTCTGGGCGTGTGACCTATCGTTAGAATCGTAAGAGGACAAGCTATCACCTACAATTAGAATTACAGCAATATCATTTCTAGAAATCGACTTATGACAGTTTTAAGACAACCCTTCCATAATCGGTCTTCATACAAATCAATATTTTTTTCTAAACAAAACAACTTGAACATGCATAAGGCAACAATAACAACTCAATACTTCTAAAACCAGTACATAGGTGAACCTTTATCATACCCATATGTAAATTAAACACAACATTCATATATATAGACGCACGACCTTAATCACATGCCACTACCAACAAACCAAACATTATCATCATCATGTCATATAGACATACCCCCACATCACACTACATATACTCTAATCACTTCCATTCAATCCAAAAATATACTTCACCTAACATATAGATAAAGGTACTAGTACAACACACATTACTTTCTCATTTCATCCAACAATTTCATAAAAATCACTGCTACAAGTACAACACACATTACTCCAAACACATAACAACTCCCAAGACACCCCCATGTTGACCGGTTAGAAATTGTAAGGGCCTCAATGTGACTTCGGGACGTCTCCCAAGTCTTTGCGGTAGCTCCAAACAACTCTCCCTGGGTTCATTTTATTTAGACTCCCTATGTTCATTGGTTTAAAGTTCCAGAATCGTCGCTCTGATACCACTTTGTGACACCCCCACATACCAAGGTGCCTTACCAGGACCACCCTAGCATGAGAGGCCGTCACCATCTCGGTTTCCCGAGGTTAGTATATCAAAGTTACCAATCCAAAACACAATTATTAAAGTATAACTAATTAATGTTTACATGTTACAAAATCCAAAAACCAAAGAAAAGTTACTAATGTCCAACGACTAAAAACTGAATGATAAATCTCATGACAGCGGAAGCTAGATTCGAGTGATGACTCCCCATGACGGCCCCATAGCTAGTAAACATCATCACCTGCCACAATCTGCTCACCATCCCCGAATGGATCACCACAGATTTTATAAAACAACAACGAGGTCAGTTACTGTATAATCAAAATAAGACAAGTACAAAAGATAAACTGCTGATTATCATCCACCTCCAAATCCCAATCATATCACATAACTGACTACACACTAAACTGTGTAGCCCTGCCAGATTACCCAGCGCAACAGATAATCCTCACCGCCAGTGGGGGACCGTAGCCAATCCCCACCTAAGCCCCCACTCATCAACAAGCGATAACCATGTTCATTAATGTGCACATCCCCTTCTGTGGCGGGTTCCACAGAGGGCGAAACTTGGCCGTGAAGTCACTCCCGCAAGTGACTCTACTCAGCCGAGGATGCACCTCGCGAACATCATCATCAACCATCACAACACCAAAACCAACTCCAACACACCAGCAACGATCAGCAGATAACCAATAGTTAGGGCCAAAACAATAATTAGGGCCAAATTAACCCAAAACAATAATTAGGGCCAAATTAACCCAAAACAATAATTAGGGCCACACTCTAAAAGACAACATATTAGTTGATTACAAAGAACTAGAGACTTACCAAAGAAATCGAGACAATAGACGGAAGTGTAGACTTGCGATCGATCAATTAGCCTTGAAAGTGATTTGGGTGATTAGAGAGAGAGATGAACGTCGTTAGGTTTTGGTAAAAATGATTTAGAAACAGTAAAAGCATAATTTATATAATGTCTAATCACCTTAACCAAACCGCGGAATTTAACCCGTCAGACCGGATACTCGGTCGAGTATTGAGCATACTCGGCCGAGTTTCCCTTACTCGGTCCAGTATTACCATACTCGGCCGAGTATTCCTGGATAGTAGCCTGACAAGAAACACACGACGCACTAGTCGGCCGAGTTAGCCCTATTTGGCCGAGTATACTAGACTCAGAAAACCGTGGTATTACACTACCCGTGGGGATCCCTTTCCCGTGATTTTTGCTTCTTCAATTCCTACTCTTTGTGATGAGGTTGCACTTCAAAGGCTTGGCTAGCCTAGGCAATTGCTTCCCCACACTTGATCATCAAACATTATACATTCAAAACATATCAAAATCACTCCCTCACTTGCTCTTATGTTACATAATTATACAACAAAGCATATAAAATGCATTGCAAAAATTGAATAATGTGCAAGTTAAATGAAATGCAAGTTAAGAGGTTAGAATATTTACAAATGGTGGTTTAGAAAGGACTCTACCAAACTCTCCTTTTCGTGAGAGATTTCAAGGGGGTAGAGCAATGACGTTGTTGATGTTGCTCAACGTCTTGAAGAAGTAGTCAAATGCTTGTTCATTGTCATGATAGAGGTCTTACATAGACCTTGGCACATTGTTGTCTTCATTCATGTAGTAGTTCAAGTCAAAGAGGTGATAAGGATCTACATAGCCTTGGTCTAGATTCATAGCATTTCCAATGTAAGGGTTAACAAATCCTTCAAATTCGTCATCGTATAAACCACATACTTCCCTTGCTTCGTTTCCTATGTTGGGAGGATCATGAGTTGGCAAGAGCAACTCTTCTTCCTTGTTAACATGTCCAATGAGCTAGGCCTCCATTTATACTTGTCATGGGTGAGCTTTTCAAGCTCTCATCCTTGTTGTGAAAAATTCCATGCTCTCCGAATAAAGTCACTTTAACATCGTCAATATCTTTCTTCCAATTGGGCGGTATGTCTTCGCCCTTCTCTTTGAGATTTCCATCTTTCACTTGTCCTTTGAATGGAGATTTCATTTTCTTCTTGTCACCTTCCCGACTATAGTGATCAACCATATAACATGGCCCAAGCAAGTTGGGAGCTCTCATAGTCTTATCAAGATTAAAGGTTATTGTTTCATCACCAACTTCAAGTGTGAGCATCCCGTGGTTTACATCGATCACCGCTCCGGCGGTGTGTAGGAATGGTCTTCCTAGAATGATTGGAATGTTGGAATCTTCCTCCATATCAACAATAACAAAGTCCACCGGTATGAAAAACTTTCCAACTCTTACGGGTACATCTTCCTATACTCTTAGTGGTTTCTTTGTTGTTCGGTCCGCCATTTATAAGGTCATATTAGTGCACTTGAGCTCTCCCACTCCTGAACTTTCACATACCGAATATGGCATGATACTTACACTTGCACCTAGATCACATAGTGCCTTGTTGATTGTGGTGTCACCAATGGTACATGGAATGGAGAAACTTCCCGGATCCTTGAGCTTAGGTGGGGATTTCCCTTGAAGAATTGCACTACTTATCTTTCGGAAGGCAATGGTTTCCAACTTCCTTATAGACTTCTTCTTGGAAAGGATGTCTTTCATGTATTTTGCATAGTCCGGAACATGATTGATCAATTTCGTGAATGGTATAGAGACCTCTAGGTTCTTCGCAATCTCCATGAACTTTTTAAGTTGCTCATCAAGCTTGGGCTTGGCTTGGCGACTTGGAAACGGAAGTCTAATCATAATAGGATCTTTCTCAACCTATTTGGCCTTCTCTTCATTTTTTTTTCTTTAATGAGTCATTGGTAGTTGGCTCTACCACCTTAGGCTTTCTCCTTAATAGGTCCATCACATCACTTTGCTTGACACTTTCCTCAACAATATTTTATTCAATTGGCATCTTAGGTCTCTCATATCTTGTACCACTCCTCAAGTGAATAGCATTGATGGTCTCATGTCTTGTAGGAGAATTACTTTGAGGAGGTAGTTGTCCTTTTTATCTTTGGGAACTTGAAGAGGCCAATTGAGACAATTGTGTTTCTAACATCTTGGTATGAGCAAGGATATTGTTGATGGTAGTGTCTTTGACTTGGCTATCTCTTTGCATTTGAGCAAAGAAACCTTCTTGGGTCTTTTGCATTTGGAGGACCGCTTTTTGAACATCAAAAGCTTGGTCATTGGATTGATTGTAAGAGGGTTAGTTTTCGTTGAAGTATGGTCTTTGAGTAGGATTTCTCATTGGAGGTGAGATGTATGTTGGTTGACGATTTTGAATATTTTGGCTTTTGTATGAGAAGTTTGGATGAAATTTGGTGTTTTCATTATAATAGTTGGAGTAAGGGGTGCCATTCTTATATTCTTGGAAAGCATTCACTTCTCACTTGTGCCCCTACACTCTTGTTGGTCATGTCCCAAAGTTCCACAATTCTCACACACTCCATTTGGAATAGAAGATGTTGCCACCATGGCATTGACATGTTGCTTGGATGATTGAGAAGCTTCATTCATCTTGGCTAAAGCTTTCTCAAATTTCAAGTTCATTGTGTCAATATGGGAGCTTAGTTAGGCACCCAAATCGGCACTCAATTATGTGACGGAGTCAACTTCATGTCTCCCTCCTCTAGTAGCTTTTCTTGGCCTACTATATTGAGAGTTGTGAACCGCCATCTCCTTTATCTTTGCCCAAGTTTGGTTGTCATCTACCTCGGTAAATCTTCCATTAGAACCCATGTTTAGCACATTCCTTGAATCTTCATACAACCCATTCTAAAATTGTTAAATAATAAACCATTCGCTTAGTCCATGATGAGGACAAGAGCGACATGTATCTTTGAATCTCTCCCAAGCCTCATATAGAGACTCTTTATCTCTTTGCTTGAACCCGGTGATTTGGGCTCTTAACATGTTGGTCTTCTCCGGAGGATAGAACTTCTTGTAAAAGGCAAGTGCTAACTTCTTCCATGAATCAATTAGAAGAGTAACCTTGTTTAGGCTCTTTAACCATTGCTTTGCGGCTCCGATCAAGGAAAAAGGAAACAATACCCATCGAATTTGGTCTTGAGTTACCCCCGTTTGGGAAATTACATCACATTAGTCACAAAACGTCTCTATGTGTAGATGAGGATCCTCACTAGGCATCCCTCCAAATTGACTTCGTTCGACCAATTGTATGAATGCGGATTTGGCAATGAAATTACCGGTCAAGTGGGGTAGTGTTAGAGTACCATTTGGTAGGTTCTCCTTGGTTGGTATGGAATGAGATGAAAATTTAGGCATTGTAGGTTGATTTTGTGGTTGGTTTTGAATTGGGTTCTCCTCTCCTTGTCTTGCAAAAGGGTTGGTAAACTGAACACTATCCGAATGGATGATACCAATGTCCACAAGTTCTCCAATACCCAAATTTGTCGAAGTCCCTCTAACGGTTCTTCTAATGTTGGTCAAGGTTCTCTCAATCTCGGGATCAATAGGTAAAAGATCGCCTTGTGATCTCCTAGACATGCAAAAATCAAACAATCATAAAACAATTAAAACTACCTTGAGGAATTTGACTTCCCCAAGGTTAAGAAAGACACAAATAAAAACAACAAATGATAACAATTCAATTGAACACCGTCCCCGACAACGGCGCCATTTTTGATTTGGTCTAAACTTTGTCGTCTAAGCTTACCAATCAAAACAATATTTATAATCTCAACTAACTACTCTTAGTAGAGTGGAAAGTAAAGGTCGGATCCCAAGGGACATGTATTGTATTGATTTATCGGTTGTAGAGAGTTATGTCTTAGGGTGTCACAATTTGGGTTGAGTTTGAGGTTTGCAATCTAAACTACTTAACAATGAAATGTAAACAAATGAAAGCAAAATAAAGCAAGTAAATAAATGGGGTTTGTAAACAATTGATGAAGGCACTAGGGGGTCATGGGTTCATAAGGGAATCATGGTGAGACCTCATAAACAAGTTTCATAGATGCAAGCAAATTATTGTTGTAGTGGAGTCGAGTTAGTTTATATCTTACAAGTCATAGGAAGGTTTGGGTCTCGGAGCCGAGTCGGTCAAGACTTTACAACACCTACAAGTCGACTTAATTTCTTCCTATTCAACTATCTGCATGGTCTAACAAGCCTTCAGTTGGTTTATGTCTTACAAGTCTTGTTGAATGGATACGAGATTCATGCTAGGCTGTCATCAAGCATTTCATCAAGCATAACATGTGCATAAGTTAAAACTACAACAAGCAAGCAATCATATGAACTTATTAAGTTAAGATCTACCCCATGATTAATTCCCCTAATCCCCTAATCCCCCATTAACCCTAACTAGCAGACTACTCACTCATGATCACGGTAAACATGCTAATAAGGGTGTCAATAATATTAACAAGGTTAAACATGGTGAATGAGTAAAGCAATAAACAATATTTAAGCAAAGGATAAAAGGAATTGTACCAACTTAGGATGATCCAAATAATAAGCAAAGAATAATAGAAGAAAACTTGATGAATGATGAAGAGTTGTTAATTCTCCAATAAACCCAAATAGTCTTCAATATTACCCAACTAAATTGATGAGTTATAATTATATGTATATTTATGCCTCCCCTTAATTACTTTTGATACGGTTTTCGTGCTAATTTATATTAAATATATGCCTTTTATGTTAGAACATTGGTACTTCCGCTATTTTATGTTTAATACAGGAATGATGCATTTGAGGAGCAAAGGAATGAAATGGACATCGTGGAGTGGGCATGAAGGAATACACGAAGTATGTCATGGGAATCTAGAAGAATGGAGGAAGAGAAGATAAGAAGACAACACGAAGAAAGGAGCTGAAATAGGATGGTGCCTCGATCAATTACGACCAGGCTCCATCGAGGAACCTGTGTACTCTATCGAGTAAGAGCAGGCTCGATCGAGGAACCACTTATCGCCAGTATTTTCCGCAATTTCCTTAAGTCGATTATGTTTTACTATAAATACCTAAATCGTACCTGTAATCTCCTATAAAATCAAGTGCAAAACAGTGGCAAAAACACTGTTGAATGGGATTAAATACACAAAGATAAAAACTAAGTATTATTAAAACGAGAATGTGAAAATTCTCAAGGATAAAATAAAAACAAATGGTCAAGTCTAAACAATTGCCACTTTTATAAAAAGGGCGAAAATAAAATTCTTCAAAGTGTTCAACCTAAAAACCATAAGAGAAAGCAGAAAAAACAAAAGAGTAGGATCTGCAAACTACTCACTAGCTCACACAGAAATCCCTAGCAAAGCTAACACCTGTCATGTTATAAACATAACAGCCACAATCAGTGGGGGAGTAACTCGACGTCCTCCCAGCCATATCACATTATATAAATGTTACAGCAACAATAATATATCAAAAATAGATTGAAATATCAAAACATATATAACAAAAATAAATTACCAAACTCACGCTTAAGATAAACGTGATGCATGCTTAAAAGCAAAATTCCTCAAATGACAGAATGAAAATAATATAGTTCAGGCTAGATAATTAACTTTAGCTATACTCCTTGACACCGCAGCATCTTACACTAGTTTCGGGAACCAGTGTCACGCAAAGGTGACCAACTTCAAGTCCACTCACTAGACAACAAGCTATAATAGGACACGTCTTACCACGTAGTGCGAAATCCTAATCTAAGTACATGTACATGACTCTACGACAATCTGTACCGTCCACAGGATAGCAATCATATAGTTGTATAAGAACCCGTATGCCATAGTTCATTATTCTTTGCCCTTACTTTAATTATTCCAAACATAAAAATATCCTAAGGATAGTATATTATTCAAAGTATATTATTTAAATGTTCGTAAGTGAACTACACTTTTATTTTTTCAAATCAGAAAACTTAAACTTTATTACAAAAGTATAAAATTAATTCAAGGACTTTAAAATAGATAAGTCTCTGTAATTAAAACTAAAAACTATCAAATGACTTAAAATACTTTAGTAAAGATATATTATTTAGGCCTTTATGAGACGGAGTTCTAAAACAATTTCTAAAACAGAATAGTAGCACCGTAAAATTCATAATTAAATACAGATAAATCGAAATGATGCAAGGCTAACTCTCATGGTTTCCTGTAGCGCTTGGGTACAACTTTCATCCTAAAACCAACTTCAAAGGACGAAAGTATCAGGGGTCTAAAAATTCATTTCTAAAAACTGTCAGAAAACGTCACCCATAATGTTTCAGTTCATAAATCCACTTTTAGAAAACATTTTAAGGCAAGGAAAATTTTTAAACATAACTAGACACTGTAAATTCTCTGTTAGAAAAAGATTAGCCACTGTATCAAAAGGAAAATATATTTTAAAAATGAAACTTTCAGCAAAAGTCACAAGCGCTGTTTACAGGCGACCTGTTCACAAATAATTTATTTTGAGCAAACTGTTCATCGTAATTTAAAGAAGTTGTTTGTGCAGACTCTAGACTTGAAAATAATAGGAGTCTCTTTTCAACATTTTTGCAGATTCGAAATAAATACAGCCGATATGGTTTTTACAAGCAGACTGTCAGATTTGATAGATTTTACAACGGTTATCACCAAAACTTGTGAAATACTTATTAAATCTAAATTAAGGTTTCAAGACCTAAAATTTTACACACAACCTAATACTCTATGTCTCTGCCACATACTAAATTTTCGTGAATTAAGCTTTTGAATTATTATTTTTAATATAATTAAAACCGTACAGCATTACATCTTTGCAATAATCGCAACGACATCATAAAATCTAAAACAAATACCATACTTCCAAATTAGGCACCACGAAAATTCGTGATATCATAAAATCCATTATTCATTCTAGAAAAATAATTTATACAACATTAAAATATAAAAACGAATTATTGCATCCCTATTATCAAAATAAACGATTAAAACATAAAATCAATAAACCAACAAAATAATTCCCAATTTGACAAGATAAAATTATGAATAGCCAAAATAATATATAAGCATTATAATTCCAGATCTTAATAATTTTGAAAATCCTAAAGCAATTTAATTCATCATAAGATGCTAAAAAGTTAATAATACATACAACTACAACAATTAAATCGCGTAATACCGAGTAACGTCGTAGTTACCTTAATTGTCCAGATCCGAATCAACAAAATACTCATATGCGTCTGAGTCTTCTTGATAGTCTACAAAAACAAATATAAACTCATATGAATTAACATATGAATAGTAGATTATTGTAATCTAATAATAAAAATTACAAGAGTAATAAAACTACCCTTAAAATTAGGCTAAGATTGATAGATTTGGAGCAAGAAAAAAAATGAACAAATGTTGGTGATGGAAGAGTATTCTCACGTTACAATAAGTAGGTTATTAGGGTTTATTTTCTCTTATCATCTTATAATAAATGATGAGATAATAACAATTAGAGTTTATAAGGAAGTGAATGAGAAAAGATAAGAGAAAATAATATCTCTTTGACTAGCTAGTGCACCGGTTTTTGGCAAGGGCTTAAGACCCAAAATATCTTTCCATTTTAGTGGTAAAAAGGATTAAAAATAAGATAATGATATTTATCTTAAGTTTAAAGAAAATAGGAATAAATCAAGTTTAATAAATAACTTGTTTAAAAAAAAACAAATACACGGTCCAAATATTAATTGGAGCAAACGCCTGTTTCAAAATTGTTTATTATAAAATGTCATGTAAATAAAAGGTCGGTCCAAGAAGAAATTGGACTGAAAATCGACTTAAAACGGAATTAATTAAAATATTAAATCAAAACCGTAGATTAAGGAATAAAATTAAGCCTCATTAAGAAGGATAAAATATATGATATTAGAAATTAATAAGAATAAAGGAGTTCAAAAGTAGTAAATTCCAAAATCCAGTGAATTAACTCGAAATAGAATTATAATACGAATTAAATGAACAAATAAAACGAAGCTGAAATAATTACAATTAACAATAAATCTTGAGAACAAAAGAATATCCGTGATACAAAATAATTCAAGAATTTATAGGGAGAAAAAAAATGAATTACTTGGGAATAAATTCCGAGTCATACAAGTGAATTCGTAATCGAAAATTAAATACGGTAACAAATTAAATTAGAAAAATGGTGGATTGGTGGGTGTTAGAACCTCCCCCACTAAAAAAAAAAGTTTCGTCCTCGAAACTGAAAGTAAAAAAAAACATTACTTAAAATTTCAAAGACTTTCTTTTACAACATCTGAAAACATTTTTTTTAAACCAACTTTTATAATCAAAGTATTAGAAACTTCTTGTCTCATCACATGGACCGAAAGAATGCCCGTCGCGAACAAGAATTCTATCGTCCAAGATAAAAGCAAGTCAACAATTGAAAAATCATTTCAAAACCAGACATTTGTGAGTAACGAACCAGTCATTCACTACGCCAAATCGGACCACCAATAAGGAGCGTTTCACAACGGTTTAATGCATTTAATAACGACACTTAGATTACCGTTTTTAAAATATTGGCGGAAACCTAGACCGCGCTAATAAGAATAACGGTTTCCGTCGAAAACCGTTCTTATTATAATGTGACAACGATTGTATAACAAACTGTCATCAAATACGTTTAACGGTTTCCATAAACTCGTTATATAACCACCCTTATCAACGGTTGTTAGACAACCGTTACCAGTTTAAGAAAACGGCGTTTCGAAAACCGTTACTAAATTAAGACTAGCAACGGTTTTTGGTACCCGTTGTTATGTTATAGCTACGGGTTTCTTGCAACCGTTATCATTTGCTATTATGATATAACGGTTCCTCTGTACCCGTTGTCATTTATCATTTACGGGTGAAAAATAACCGTTATATACTTTTTTCAATGTAAAATATTCAACCGATGCATGTATGATAAATAATGAACCGTTGCATGCATTGTTTTGTTTGACCACTATTTACTATCCGTCCATTATTATATCCACACATGCATACATATTTTCCTATAAGTATATCACTTATAATGTGATCAATTAACCATATTCACCAATTCAACGTTCAATTAATCATAGCCTATAATTTAATTAAAAATATTACACTTCGATCACCATGTCGTCGTCGTCTTCAACACCCGCCAAATCACAATCAAATACGCGCTATGTCCATCCTATTACGTTTATTATACACAACCTTCCAATCAAATATGATAACAATGGTAAGGCTTTTTCGAGAAGTTTTACTTGTATGAGAGATATGCTTCGTCAAGGTGGTTATACGAACGTTAAAAAGGCCCACCCAGCTTGGACTAAAGTTCATGGTTTTCTTGCATACGCAATGATCGCGTTTGAAAGTTTTGGGAAGAAGCTGGAATCTTTTCGTCAAGCGAGAAAACTCCAGGCAAGATACGAGGATCATGATGCTGGGAAGAAAAATTATTATACGGATGATGTGTTACAAGCGCAATATTTATGGATTGCAACCGATTGTGACATTAATCTATTAAGAACATATCGACACTATATTGACACTGTGCCTCGTTCATGGGAGGCAGAACAAGTGCCTCTTAATAATCCACATATTGAATTCCCAATATTTATCGCAATCGCAGGAGAATTACAAGATGATTATGTTAATTAATTATTATCATTATTCTAATTAATGGTTTTAAAACCGCGCGTCTTTTAATTTCTTGTTATGTATGTGTTTTTCTTGAATAATATATGCGTGGTAGTGTATTTTATTGTCTAATTATTTATTGCAAATTACGTAGGTTTAAAATATTTGTTAATAACTCAACTTTTACATCAAATTAACACAAAATCTCATTATAGACGACACATATCCGTCTATAACTAAAGACGGGCCAAATACAATACCATATTCCTAATAGGACAAGCAACAAGTGGGGTGGCGGGGGCCAAAAATGTCACCACTTTCAAGCTATTTGACCCGTCTTTAGTTATAGACGGATATATCCGTCTATAGCAAGACTAGCTGATTAAATTAATTACCAACGGTTTTGAAAAAACTTATAAATGTGACTATAAATGTTAAAGCATCCTTTACTAACATTCATAAATCAAATCACAATATTTCATCCCCATTACACAAATTTTAAACAACATGGCAATGAACCCTAATTTTATCAACAACGAAGAATGGCTTACATAAACGATTGAAGATGATGGGAAGGTTCTCGCCGGGCTTCCCGCCGATCAACACCCATTAATCAAAGCATCCCTTGAACATCAACGGAATCATTGGATTAAGAGGCGCGAAGCAGTCCGACTTGTCAACAAAGCCTCATCATCATCATCGTCTTCATACCCTCGTCGGCCTGTTACTCGCAACTTTGCTGCAACCAGAGATATGTTGAGTTGTACTCTTCCAACCTTATCTCCACATGCAAGTCGTGTCCTTGCATATATTCAATCGTTTATTGCAAAATATGAAGCCAATGACCCGGAAGTTAGCGGTATACCAGAGTGGCGTGATTGGTGGCAGGTTGAGAAGCGCTTTTTATGCTTAACCGGGGTTGTTCCGGCTTATTATACACCTTTTGATTTCTGATAATTTTTGTAATGTATTTGGTTTAAAATTAAATGAAATGATCATTTTGAAAGTGTTGAGTTATGCTTGTTTGATTTGCTTCCATTTTTTGAACTCCATAGATCAGTCAGTAATCAAGATCCAGATTGCTGCTACGTATTACTCATCAACAACGGTTCACGTGCAACCGTTGTCAATTGGTTCATCAACAACGGTTCAGCTACAACCGTTGTAAATTGGTTCAATAACAACGGTTAGCCTACAACTACAACCGTTGTAAATTTTTTTCATTAACAACGGTTCACCTACAACCGCTGTCAATCGTGACGTTCTAACATCAACGTGCACCGTTTATTAATTGTTTGACCATACGACTCAATATATTAAAAAAAAAATAAATAAATGTAAGATATGACGATACGACTCATTATATTAAAAAATAATTAATTGTTTGACTATACGGTATTTTTTAAGCCGTGTGCAAGTGACTAATGCTTCGTATTTCTCATTATTCTTGATTTTCTCCCACTTGCTATCCCAGTTGCCTAATTGAGGAAAGAAGTTTGTACTAACTTAATGCAGATTACCAAATATGGAAGATGCTTTTTTTTGGCGGGAAAAACTTGACACAATGAAAGAAAAATGACAACAGTTAGGCACCAACCGATGTAATATAATGAAAAAAATTACGGGTTTATAATCAGCCGTGGTCATATTGCAAAATACAGAATACGGTTTTGCTTAACCCGTGTTTACTAGTTTCAATAAAATATTCAAACAACACACATGAAAACCTTCTCCTCGCCCACTTAAAACCCTCGAACACTGAGTTTCTCTAGAACCACTACTATTCTCCATCGTCGTCGTCTTTGCAGTCGTCGTCGCCGTCGTTGCCATACCGGAAGTAATAATAAACCCTACTCCTTCGTCTTATTAACTTAATGTTTTTATTTTCTTAGTTGTGATATTATCCCCTAATTATCTTAGGTTTATTGTGTGTTAAACAACACCTATTATTTTAAGTATATTGTGTGTTAAACAACACCTGCTATGTCGACTTAATGCTTAAAGTTAGTAGTTTCTTAATTTTTGGTTTAGATATGGGTGGAAAGCGGAAAAGAAATGATGGGAAAAGGTCAAACGAAGAAGATTCAGGTGACGAGAATAATTTGGAATCGGATACTAGGCGAAGGACCCATAGGGTTTCCCTAGAAGCAATAAAAAGAGGGATACCTAATAAACTTATATGGGATCCATTAACGGGGCTGCCAGATGGTGATTTTGCTGCAAATTTCGCGACTTGGATTGGTTATTGTGTAAGAGAGTATGTGCCTCTCGGTTTGTCGCGTATCAATCAGTTGAGTCAAGACAAGGAGGAAAAGCTATGGGGGAGAATAAAAGTATGTATATACAATAATAAATGCACTGAGATGAAATTATCTTAGTATTCGATATGTGCTATTAGCCGAAACTAACCAAATATGCTCACCATATATGCAGGGAGCTTACACTGTCCCCCAAGAACATGATGGTTACCTTAGAAGAAAGATAGGGGATTCCTTCAGAGCATGGAAGTTAAAGGTTGCTCAGAACCGCTTGTTCGACAAGAAGACCAGGCAGATAAATAAGAAACCACCAAAGAATAAGTATAAGTTTGTCAGCCAGTAAGATTGGATTAACTTTATTGCTTATAGGCAGTCTGGCAAGTTTAAGGTAATTTATCTGCGACTCATTGGGATCACTTTATTAGTAATCACTTAATAAGTAATGAAATATGCTTACGTTACTTGATACAATTCATTTTATGAAGAATATGAGTAGGCAGTACCAAGAGAACATTTCAAAGAAAGAGAGCGTCTTTCATGGCTGCAGAGGAGGTTATAGATTGATTAAGAAGAAGCTTGGAACTGTCAATCGTCACGACGCTTTGGTGGCCGGTCACACTCCTAAGAATGAAAAGTCAGAAACTCCATATAATAAGGCCATCAAAGAGAAAATTGTAAGTTTGAATAAATTTGTCACTCCTACCAGTGGTGGTCGGTTATATAATTGTGAGTTTAAATAAAATTTAGTTGCATAATGGTTTTATGTGTATGTAGAGGATCTGTGAGAAAGAGGTACAGGAAGGAAAATGGAAGCCTGAAGGACGTGATGACATTCTTGCTAGGGAAATCGGCAAAGCAGAGCATCCAGGTCGTGTGAGAGGAGTATCGACGCATGTTGGTATCACTAAGTATTTTGGGAAAAATACTCGAAGGACAATGAGTGGTGATGATAGGGTATATAAATACTGTAATTTATTCAACATAATATATATATATATATATATATATATATATATATATATATATATAGAGGCCGAATCCGGTGAGGCCGTTAATTATGGCGAGGCGGCCGGCCTAACCAAATTCCTTCATTAATCCTTCATTTATGGACTAACTTCCTATTATTCATTGGGCTGAAAATTGAGGGGTCATTCCAAATCTTTTCATTTAGCCCAAAATACTTTCTCTCACTAAAATATTAAATCATACAATAGCCCAATAACACACTCTCTCTCTAAAATATAGAAACAAAATTATTTTCCTGAAAATTCTTCAACAAGCAACCTCTCGTACGTTCAACGGAAATTCTTCAGCAAAGCTCATCAATTTGTTGATCGATTGTTCGTGGATTTCATCAAAACAACATTCAACAACGTTGATTCAGGTAATTTCAGAAGAAAAATCGATTAATTTCCAGGAAATTTCATAATTTTGATCAAAATTGAGTATATTCATACAATTCTGTCAATTCACTCATAAATTCATGATATCAGGTTCGAATTTGATCAAATTGAAAGATTTTGTAAATAGAACGTTCGAATTTGACCAATATTTTGAGCGATTTGCTTTTTATCGCGATTTCGTACTACTTACTAAATTGTTTTTGACGATTTTGCAGCTCTAATTGCTATGGAGATTGTAGATATCACAATGACTGATGATAACAGTGTTATTGAATCAGGTATATCGTTTTTTATGTAATTTTTATAAAATCAGGTATTTTAGTTTTTTTGCAAGGTTTAGTTTATGAATTGAGTTGAATTTGTGAATCTTACGACCAAATTGAGTGACTGTAAGAGTTGGTTGAATTGTTACTGTAAGAGTTTATGAATTGAGTGGATTTTGCTGTTTGGTGAATCTCAGACCTTATTTTTGAAGGAAATGTAGATTCAAATACATGTTAACATATTCTTATATGTCTAATTAATTGTCATAAATTAAAACGGATCTTATGCATGCAAACAATACAATAAAATAGAGGAGAAATCATGTCCTTACATTGTTGATTTCGGCTATTAGGGCACAAGAGAGATCACCTTTCTCTTCTTGTTCTTGAGCTTTTCCAATGGAAGAATGAAGATCTAAGAGTAAGATCTCTCCCTAAGCTTAATACCCAAAGCTTTCACTTAATCTAATTAATATTACAATACTAGTATAATATTAATCTATGAGAAAATTGAACCAAAATATTGTTAACACTTTGAATATTTTCGGTTTAGAGAGGGAGGAGAAGAGAGCTTTTTATCTCACTAAAAATCTCTTATTAGATGATGGAATAGAATGAAAATAATCTACAACACTTTTGTATATTATTTGGTAAAAATAAAACAAAAGCCATGATGGCTTTTGCCTTCTCAAAACCGGGTAAGAGGAGGGGGTTTTGGGGAGCCAATGCATGAAGTTGTTGTTCTAAACAAAGTCCATATGCATGCATGGCTAGACAATTAGGCAATGATTATGTTTAGTTAAATAAATTAATCAACACAATTATTAACCTAACACCCCAATATTTCGGTACAATCATAATATGGTGTCCATATTATTTTTTGTCAATTGTCTATATGTAACATGTCATGTGTCACATATATTTGTTATGTATTTTTAACTTATTAAAAATCAACGTATTAATAAAAACACGTCATATACAAAATTTACTTAGTAATATCATAATTACTTGTACCAAAATATTTTACCAATTATAAATTACAACTGATTGTATTTATAACAATTCATTCAATTTAATTGTTACATTAAACAATTATTTCATCCGAGTAATTATACAATTTAATCACTCAGACCGTATCTCATTTAATCACATTTCAATTTGATACGTAAATTTTACTTCCAAAATCGTCCGTCAATTTTCAAGTAATTTAATTAACTCGCAACATTATACGATTAATTAAATAATCAATTAAGAGTATTGCCCTTTAGGTATGACCTAGGGGTCAATCGATCACCACCGTCACACGACAAAGAATGTCAAACTCTAGTTAGCCAATCATTACCGATATATGTTAACCTTGATTGACAGAAAGAACAATATTACTTCCCAATTGTATTCATTTTAATGAGACTTAAACATGTGATCATCATGATCAACAGTCGTGATCGCATTATTGTCGGAGGACACATATTCCAACAATCTCCCACTTGTCCTCGACAAGTGTGCGTCACCAATTCTCTTGTCCTATTACTATCTCCCACTCAATGCAAGGTGTCTTTCAGGTCGTACTTGCAAGTGATCATATCGAGAGTGGTTTCCTCGATCTGGAGAATAACTGATTGACCGGATTTATCCACCATGGATACATTCCGAGCGTGGCCACGCATTTCCGTTCATTACTCCTCGAGTGGCCCCGAGATATTGTTATAACCCCGACTAGGGGTGGACAATTCCTATCGCACTCATTCCCTTCGACTAGCCACACCATCATAACCCAAAATATGCCCATTTGACCCCATTTACGAAGGTCGTAGTAACACAAATCAAAGCTAATCAAATCGTGCCATCTCGGCGAATAGTCTTTAGTCAAAAGAATCGACTCATTTGAATACTATAGTAGCTCTCGCCACGACCAGGCTATATAAATTTGCGTAACTCTATAAGCGGTCATAAGGCCCGACAGAAAGTTCCTAACAATCGCCTATGTGATCGACTAGTCATCTCACATGACCGTATGGCACTTGAACTTGCCATCAATCGCCTCACACTCTAGTCACTTCGAGACGTCACCTCATATAAGTAACTATGGGCAAAACAATGTTAATCCATGTTCACTTTAACGGGGTTCAAATGTCTCCACAACCCGTTTGGATGTAACAATGTACAAGGTGAGTTAATAATAACTCAAACGACAAATGTCGACATCACACTCGGGTAGTCAATATCATATTACAACCTTGTGATGTTTATCATAAGTGTAAACACTCATTGATTGCAATAGAAGTTTAACATCCCATGTGTCCATGTGTTCAAACTTCTTACACTTGCTTCTTCCTTTACATTCATGTTCTCTCTCATAACATGAATCTTACCAAGCACACATCAAGGTTCCCAACCTTGGTTTTGGTTCTTTAACTTGAAAGAACTTTCTTATCGATCATCTCATAACGAACGAATTTGCTATGAATAATACAACTTGCACCGATCAAGTATTTCATCCACACACAATGCACTAGGTATATGTTTTGTAGAATCTTGTAACAATTGACAAGATTATTTAGCATAGCACTTCTCATAAGTCCTAGCTTTTACTAGGAGAGATTGTTATTGAATAACGTCTTATTCAACCAAGCATCTTTCCAAAACTTCTCATTTCTCTTTCTAGGCTTGAAAGAATTGGGATTCTCATAAATCCTCATATTGTTCTCGGATTTTCTATAATATGTGCAACTTCTTGAAACATAATAGAACATTCCGTCAAACACTGAAATCGCTCATCGGATTCTACTCGAGAATTCATGACGTTTTTATTATGGCTCACCAAGTCAATCATCATGCTCTTATGCATATGAGTCATAATTGGACATGTACATGATAATTCTAATGGCGGAAACATTAGTTACTAATAATCATGAGATCAACCGTTCTCAGGTTCAATGAACTACCATGACTGCTAATGGTAATCCCAATTATTATTCATATGAATAACCTATGTAAATGTTGATACGATGTGTATCTCTTTAATACTAATCCAACATCTCATGATGTAATTGGATTCATCATTGTCCATTTTCATCCAGAATTGAAAACTCAAAAGCTTCTTTATGAAAGAAGGTATTAGCTCGTCATTCTTTAATGAGTAATGAGTTTTATACATTCAAGGATGATAGCTCCCACTAAATTCCATGTCTTCACATGAGAATTTACTGACTCCCACTCAATTCTACATATTTCAAAATTGACTTCTCAATCGAAATTTGTCAAGAATATAAATATAAATCGCTTTGCCAAGTTACTAGGATAAAACCATATATGTTCCCATCATATCCTTTCAAAATGCCTATTTTGAAGTGGTCTCATCTCAACCTTACGGAAAGAGATTTTAAATCTCTAACTCACTTATGTCATAATGATGTGTATCATAATGATGTGTAGCAATGTCATTATTCAAATACAAATAATATTCAGAATAGGTCCTTTGGAATACCCTTTCGGAAGGAGGTTTAACCATTTCATAGCGAGGTTAAACAATGACATTTGCGTGGTTAAAACGTTGGCTATTGAAGATATCGGAATATCAATCTTTGCAACTTGATCATAACTAGTATGTTACTATGATTCATTTAGGCTCTTAAGTAAAACTCATGATTGAAATTATTGGTCAATTGATTCATAACCTTAGTCAAAAGCTTGTTAAGACTTTACATTAGTCATTTTTTTTCTTCCAAAACTTCTTTTGGTCTCCTCGTGTAGTAATCTTGAAAAAACTTTTATGATTACTTCACTTGGTCTCTTAAGTCATTTAGAACTAACTTGAGACTATAGATCTCATCTATTTGGTATACTATGTAAATAGATATACCTTCATTCAAATCATTCTCTTTTGCGTAGATCTTCATTTACACAAGTACACAATTATATCTTGCCTTGTGTGTGTGTCCTCATTTTTCTCCCACTCTATCTTTAGAATGAATACACTAAACATTCAAAGATAGCATATGAGACACAAATTAATGATGTTAAAGTATAAGGAGAACTATCTCATAGATTAGACTAATAGTTATTGTATTCATATGTATACTTGGTGATTGACATACCTTTAGGAGAGTTCATAGACTCAAAATCACTTTATAAGTGATCATACACACGCCTTAAGCATGTGGACATATAATGAAACCGGTCATTATATTTGTCTATTAGATCACTTTAAGTGAATAATCTTATGTTTCAAAACGCAAGCATTTTAAAGATGAAATTTAGAACATTAAAAGGATAAATGATAAAACGGGTGACTTGGGTTGCAAACCAAGTCACTATCATCCAAAATACAAATCATCATCCAAAATACCTTTCCATGTCGAACACGGAAACTAAAGTTCTAAAAATTCAAAGCATAACTTAAAATAAGACAATGAAAAACAAAGCTCCACAAGAGCTATCCTTAGCTTCTCCATGGTTTATCATGCTTGTTTTTCTTTTCCTTTGTCTTTGCTTGGTGGAGGCCCTATTTACAATAAAAGGGAGATACATTATCACAACTTTGCATCATAATACCATAGTTGAATTTAGAAACATAAAAGAAGGTTAGTCATTTACCTACCGGAGTGATCTTTCCAGCTTTGATATCACCAAGGTATTTGGAACAATTCCTCTTCCAATGTCCCATGCCATTACAATAATGGCATTTGTCAAGAGGACCCTTCTTGACTTTGGAGGTGCTAGCTTCACAAGACTTAGCTTTGGTGAATGTGGGAGCTTGCTTTTTGCCCTTTCTCCCATTCTTCTTGAACTTCCCCTTACTCTTTGTGCTTATGTTAAGCACATCTTTGGGAGGGTTCACATTTAACCCCATGTCCCTTTCGGCTTGCACAAGTAACTTGTGCAACTCCTCAAGAGACACATCCTTGTCTTGCATATTGAAATTCACCCGGAATTGCACATATGCCTTGACCTTAGACAAGGAGTGTAGAATCCTATCTACGATGAGTTCTTTGGGAATTTCAACCTTTTGAATTTTCAAGGTCTCGACAAGCTCCATGAGTTTGAGCACATGAGGGCTAACCTTTTGGCCCTCTTTGAAGTCGAGATCAAAGAATGCCGCGGCCGCCTCATATTGGACGATCCGCGGAGTTTGTGAAAACATGGTCACAAGTTTGGAGTAAATCTCATTAGCATTGCCCATTTTGAAGGCTCTCCTTTGGAGTTCCGCCTCCATCGCAAATATTAAGACATTTTTCATTGCGGCGGACTCCTTTTGGTAAGCCTCATAGGCTTCCCTAGTGGCCGCGGTGGACCTAGTGGAGGGCTCGGGTGGAGAGGCCTCGGTAAGGTAACGAAGCTTGTCGTCACCCTCGGCGGCTAATTTGAGTTGGGCATCCCACTCGGAGAAATTTGACCCATTCTTTTCAAGTTTACATCGATCCATAAAGGATCGGAGCCAAGATGAAGTAGCGAGTGGTGTAGCATTAGGAGTTGGTGTTGCCATTTGTTATGAATAAGAAGTGGTCTACAAAACAAAATATAAGGAGTAAAACAATTGTCGTTTTAATAATACTTGTAAAAATGTATGGTTTTAAACAAGTTATAAGCATTTTTCTAGTGACCTCTACCCAACTAGAATAAATGATTCCAAGACCCAAATTCATATCGACTTAGGCACGGGATAGCCGATACATCCTTTATCAATATAACTCGGTGGATTAACGTTTAATCGATTCTACTTTTAGAATTCTTGGTCGATAAAATTACTCTAATGTTTTATCTATAGCCCAAAACACATCAACAAGGGCACGGGATAGCCGATGAAACCCTTATCAATTACTTTTGTTGAGTTCAATCCAAATTTCGAATAAATGTGTCCATGATCCAAACTCATATTAATTTGGGCACGGGATGGCCGATACAACCCTCATCAACACGAATTCGGTGGATAAACATTCATCACCCACTTCCCCTACGTAACAAGGTTTGTACCCCGGGATGGCCGAGTGCACTCCCTCGCGAAATAGGTTTTCATGGTTTCTACTATTTGGTAAGGCTATGTCTCAATTAATTGTTTTAGCGAGAGGTCATGTCAATTCATTATCTATCACGTTTTAAGTGAACTAAAGCGGTGAACTACGATAATTCTAATTGACACGGTCGATAAATTCGATAAAAGAAGATGCATGTTTAGTTATGGCGATTTAGCAATGCATGTGACATATAAATAAAATGCAAGCATAAAAGAATAAATAAATCCTAGTATGGCCTTTTCTAAAATAGAAAAACTATTAATCTATTACATATTCGGAAACCAACTCCATTGGTCCCTAGAACTTCGGTTGTGGCACGCATCTCGAGGTAACACCGTCTTTATGTATCGCCATTCTTGAAGTAATCCGACTTTAGGAACTAGGAATGAATAAATTTTACATAATAAATTACATAATTCCTATTATACATTTGTAACTAAAATAAAATAAATGTATTAAATTACAAAACGGTGATACGAGATCACAATAAAATTACAACCGAATCGATATTCCCATACATTTCGGGAAATACCAATTAAAAATCTAAGGCCATACTAAGTAAAATTACATAATTCAAAATTACATAAATAAAAATTATGACAATCATAAAGAAAAATGCAGCATTATAATATGTATGAACATGCTCAAATTTTATGCTAAATCGCCTTTAATTAGCCAATATCGTATATTACTCGGTTTTTACGGATTTGCGTGATTTCAACATTTTATAATCACAAAAATACATAAACTCATATTTATGCATGAGTTAATTACCCTAACCACTTAGGACTCAAAATATAGTCTTCACTAATTATTTTGACCATAATTAACTTTTATTTACAAAATTGTTCATAAATGGACCAAAATTACAAAAATAAGCTATTAAACTTCAAATAAATCCAAACAATTCCAAATAAATTCAAAATTTGAAATTTAAATTCATGAACATTCTGGAAAAATTCCATGACACTCATAATGTTCAAAATCTTAGGTTAAAAATTTCGAAAATTTTCCGGAAAAACAATGTTGCGGTTTATCGATATTTAATAAAATAATCATAAAAACATGGAAAAATTATTTTCACTAACTTTTCAATTTTAGATCTGAAAAAGTGACTAAAATGCAACATTAGACGTTTTTCCTAAGTCATAGAATATATTTTATTAATTTTCACTAATAATGTCACTATTTATGTCATTTTTCTTCAAAAATTCATAAATCATGCTAAAAGACTTCTTTATAGCCAATTATTTTACACACATCTTGTAAAATTGCATGTGACAACATATAAATTTTCTATGACCAGATTCGAAATTTAACTCATATTAACCTATTTTTCTCTTAAATCCATATTTAATAATGAAAAATTCATATTTCGAGTATAACAAGTGCAAAAATTATGAAAAATTACAGGTTATCTCAAAGTAATATATGTGATAACATATCCAAAAACCAACTTAAAATTCGAAGTATAGCTAATTTTCGACCAAAAATGACATTTTAACTCATAAAATCACATTTAAATGTCATTATTATTAAATATGAACAATAAAAATCCGAAAAATTAACCAAAATATCCTAAAACATTTTAGGACCAGAAATATTAACATGCATGTAATTATTTCGTGATATATCATAATAACACAAATTTTACAAGTTTTATTTTGTTATTCATATAACTCGGAAAAACTTTTAACCAATTTGCATGCAAACAACCGTGGCTCTTGATACCGATTGAAGGAAATGTAGATTCAAATACATGTTAACATATTCTTATATGTCTAATTAATTGTCATAAATTAAAACGGATCTTATGCATGCAAACAATACAATAAAATAGAGGAGAAATCATGTCCTTACATTGTTGATTTCGGCTATTAGGGCACAAGAGAGATCACCTTTCTCTTCTTGTTCTTGAGCTTTTCCAATGGAAGAATGAAGATCTAAGAGTAAGATCTCTCCCTAAGCTTAATACCCAAAGCTTTCACTTAATCTAATTAATATTACAATACTAGTATAATATTAATCTATGAGAAAATTGAACCAAAATATTGTTAACACTTTGAATATTTTCGGTTTAGAGAGGGAGGAGAAGAGAGCTTTTTATCTCACTAAAAATCTCTTATTAGATGATGGAATAGAATGAAAATAATCTACAACACTTTTGTATATTATTTGGTAAAAATAAAACAAAAGCCATGATGGCTTTTGCCTTCTCAAAACCGGGTAAGAGGAGGGGTTTTGGGGAGCCAATGCATGAAGTTGTTGTTCTAAACAAAGTCCATAGGCATGCATGGCTAGACAATTAGGCAATGATTATGTTTAGTTAAATAAATTAATCAACACAATTATTAACCTAACACCCCAATATTTCGGTACAATCATAATATGGTGTCCATATTATTTTTTGTCAATTGTCTATATGTAACATGTCATGTGTCACATATATTTGTTATGTATTTTTAACTTATTAAAAATCAACGTATTAATAAAAACACGTCATATACAAAATTTACTTAGTAATATCATAATTACTTGTACCAAAATATTTTACCAATTATAAATTACAACTGATTGTATTTATAACAATTCATTCAATTTAATTGTTACATTAAACAATTATTTCATCCGAGTAATTATACAATTTAATCACTCAGACCGTATCTCATTTAATCACATTTCAATTTGATACGTAAATTTTACTTCCAAAATCGTCCGTCAATTTTCAAGTAATTTAATTAACTCGCAACATTATACGATTAATTAAATAATCAATTAAGAGTATTGCCCTTTAGGTATGACCTAGGGGGTCAACTGATCACCACCGTCACACGACAGTAATGTCAAACTCTAGTTAGCCAATCATTACCGATATATGTTAACCAGTTGACAGTAACAATATTACTTCCCAATTGTATTCATTTTAATGAGACTTAAACATGTGATCATCATGATCAACAGTCGTGATCGCATTATTGTCGGAGGACACATATTCCAACAATTTTGTGAATCTCAGACCTAGTTTAGTGAATCTTAGAGCTTGTTTTATGAAACTTGGTCATCATAAGTTGTTAGAATCACCTTTGCTGCTCTTTTACTTATTTTGTGAATCTTAGACCTTATTTTGTGAATCTCAGACCTTACTCAGTGAATCTTAGCAAATGATGATAGTGTGATAATTAAATAAAACTTAAAAATCTTCACCAAATTTTTTTTAAATTATTTGAACTAATAATCTGATACTTTATTTAGTGAATCTCGGACTTTATTTGGTGAATCTCAGCCTTTATTTAGTGAATCTTGGGCCTTATTTTGTGAATCTCTGTTGTTAAACGTTACTGATGCAATTTATTTATTTCTTTTTGTGTGAAGCAGAGACCGTAGTTTGTGAAACTAGAAGGTTATTTTGTGAAACTTAACTAATATATACAACCTGGGTAAGATTAAAAACTGGACTAATAATCTGAACCAAAAAGTGAACTTGTGAATCTCAGTCCTTGTATTTGTGAATCCTAGAGCTCTTTTTGTGAACCCTTTAGAGGAATGACCTATTCTGCTCTCTTCCTTGCTCAGATAATATCCTCAGACTTTATTTGTGAATCACAGACCTTATTTAGTGAATCTTGAACCTTGTTTTGTGAATGTGAGATGTGACTTTGTGAACCTTTTATCTTCTTAGGTATTGATTCAAATGTCAACAACAACTCACAGTGTAGTGTGACGCCTCGTGTCGGTTGTGGTGAGGTTCCTTGCTCTAATGTTGGTTCTCATCAGGATGGTGAGGGTTCTACTGCTGTCTTAACAACCCCTACAACGCCAACTATTTCCACACCTACTACTTTTGTAACTTACACACCGGATGGCACTGAGCAATGGATAAGTAGGATTGAAGAGAAGTTTACACCCGTGCTTGGCAAAACATTTGTGGACTTAGAGTCAGCAATGTTGTTCTATAAAATTTATGCTATTGCTTGTGGGTTTGAAGCAAGGAAGTCTTCAACTAAGAGGTTTAAATATGGTATTATTCGAACAAAATGCGTGGTTTGTCATCATCAAGGTTTTAATAATAGGAAAAATCGTCCTCCCAAAGCTGATGCAAAAACAACAACTGTTGAAACTGGTGAGAAAACAAAAGCTGGTGCAATAAGTGCAAATAGAAAAATAAAAACTGCTAAAACCAGTACGAAAAAGGGTGGAGTTGCAGGTGCAGGTGAAGCTGAGAGTTCCAATAAGCAAAGTGGTACAAGAATAACTAAAATTAAAAGGTGGGGTTGTGAAGCAATGATAAAATTCATGTTCCATGAAAAGATGTACAAGATTGAACAATTCCGTGAGGGTCACAATCACCCAGTGACGCCTGTCAAAAATAGGGAATTTGAGAAACTTGCTCTTAATATAAATCAACTGAACGAATATCATAATCAATTGATTATCCAAAATTCGAGATTGAATGTCGGGGCTAGTTTAACATACAAATTATGCAAGGAACAAGCTGAGGGTTTCGAAAATGTTGGAGCTACCCTTACGCAGTTCAAGAATTTCCAAAGGGAAGTACAGTGTCTACTTAATGGCAAGGATGGACATATGTTCATCTCTCGTTTAGAAACCCTCCGAGAAATAAAAGAGTTGGTATTTTCATATAAAACAGATGCTGACAGTGCTTTGACAAAATTTTTTTGGACAAATGCGGATTCCATCGGATGTTACGCATTGTTTGGTGATGCTATTTCATTCGATCTAACCTATGGAACGAACAAATATAACATGAAATTTGCACCTTTCACTGGCATTGACAATCACAAAAAGTCAATAACATTTGGATGCGTGCTTTTAGATCATAAAGATGATGACTCATTTATTTGGGCATTTCAGCAGTTCCTGAAAGGAATGGGTGGCAAAGAACCCAATTACATCATCAGTGACCAAGATGCCGGAATAATAAATGCAGTTCCAGGTGTGTTTGGAATATCTTACTTTTGTGAAACTGGTTATTTATTTGGTGGATCTAGGAACATTATTCGTGAATCTTGAAGTTTATTTTGTGAATCATAGAGCGTGTTTTGTGAAAGTTAGATCTTGATTTGTAAAACACAAAGCTAATATTCTTAAACTTGGTCATAAGTTGTTGAAATTGCCTATTTTGTTATTTCTCTTATCTTATGAATCTGAGACCTTGTTTTGTGAATCTCAGACCTTATCTCGAGAATCTCAGACCTTATCTTGTGAATCACAGACCTTGTTCAGTGAATCTTTGGGCTTGTTATGTGAAACTTGGTCGTGGTTTAAAATCATCTATTTTACTCTTAATTTTGTGAATCTCAAACCTTATCTTGTGAATCTCAGGCCTTGTTCAGTGAATCTTTGGGCTTGTTATGTGAAACATGGTCGTGGTTTAAAATCATCTATCAGTCTCTTAATTTTGTGAATCTCAGACCTTATCTTGTGAATGTCAGACCTTGTTCAGTGAATCTTAGGGCTTGTTATGTAAAACTTGGTCGTGGTTTAAAATCATCTATTTTGCTCTTAATTTTGTGAATCTCAGACGTTATCTTGTGAATCTCAGACCTTGTTCAGTGAATCTCCGGGCTTGTTATGTGAAACTTGGTCGTGGTTTAAAATCAACTATTTTTATCTTAATTTTGTGAATCTCAGACCTTATCTTGTGAATCTCAGACCTTGTTCAGTGAATCTTTGGGCTTGTTATGTGACACACAAAGCTAATATTCTTAAACTTGGTCATAAGTTGTTGAAATTGCCTATATTGTTATTTCTCTTATCTTGTGAATCTGAGACCTTGTTTAGTGAATCTTAGAGCTTGATTTGTGACCAAAGATCTCTGACAATAGATAATGTGGATTTTGTGACTTGCAGCCGTGTTCAAAAAAGCAAGACATCGCTTTTGCATGTGGCACATTATGAAGAAAGTAACAAACAAGGTTGGGAGCACAATTTGCAAAGAGACTGATTTCTTAAGTCGCCTGAACAATGTTGTCTGGAGCGAGGACTTGGAGCCTGAGGAATTTGAAGAGAATTGGGCTAAGGTCATTAGCGAGTTTTCGTTAGAAGAGAATAAATGGTTGACTGACAAGTTTGCGGAACGAGATCAGTGGATACCCGCTTATTTCAGGAATGTGCCGATGGGCAACATTTTAAAAACCACACAAAGATCAGAGAGTTCGAATAGCTTCTTCAAGAGATTTGAAAATAAATATGGGACTCTTGTGGAATTTTGGATGAGATTTGAGAGTGACATGGACCAACAAAGGCACAATCTAAAGCTTCTTGAAGCACAGAGCCACAACTCAATGCCTGAAACCCTATTCGCGTCAAACTGGGAGGCTCATGCAGTGAAGGTCTATAGACATGAAGTGTTCTTTGATTTCCAAGAGAAGGTTAAATTTTCGGTAAATGCATGTAGTGTTTGTGGATACACCCCCACCAGATCCAGTAACTAACTTTGAAGTTTCAACTGTTGAGGACGCGAACAAGCGAAAGAGATATGCAGTTGAGTACAATAGGAGAACAATGGATGTCCGTTGTGCATGTAAATTGTTTGAAAGGAAAGGTATCTTATGCAACCACATCATTTGGATTTGCTCGGGAAAGTTTAAGGAAATTTCTGAGAAATACATTTTGCGTAGGTGGAGTAAGAATGCACTCAGAAACCCGGTTTATGATTTGAATGGAAATTTACTGGAAAACAATGATCTTACTGGTAATAGTAAGTTTGGAATGTCTCGGGTGTGGTCTGAGATTTACGCAACTGTTGGTATGCTCAAAAGAAAAGAAGAAGAGTCAGATATGAGAGAGTTTGCCAAGCTAATAAAAGAATTCCGAGAGAAGTTGGAGCCAAACCCAAAGCCTTTGACCAAAGAACAAGAATTGGAGGCCCTTCTCAACTGCAAGGCTCCAAAAGAAATCAAGATCTTACCACCTAAAGTCTCTAGAAACAAAGGTAGTGGTAAAAGGATGGTGAGCAGCAAAAATAAGGCAATTATGAAGGCAAAAAAACCAAAAAGGTTGTGTGCTAAGTGTAAACGCATGTCACACCACGATAAAAGAAATTGTCCAAATGAGTTTGAAGAGCATCCTCCTGAGAATCAAGTATGTATAATTCTACTCTTGTCTTTCCATTTTAGTGTTGCTTGAAAACGCAACTACTATTGTCTACTAATTCTTTTTTTTCTAAAAAAAAAGTATCTAATAAAGGTTTGATTCTTCACATAGGGAGACACATCGGAAGAAGAGGAAGAGGTCGAGAATGAAGAATGATGTAATGGAGTATTCTTAAGCAACGAGAATAGAGATGACGATTGAAGAAGACAAGTTTTAAGCTCGTTTTATTTTTGTCAATGTTGTGAATCCTGTGAATCCTGAACCTTATTTTATGAAACTGGAACGTAGAATTGTGAAACTTGGTTCTGAATCTAGCATCAAGCGTTTTTATCATTTCAGACCTTGTTCAGTGAATCTTGTGAATCTCAGACCTTGTTTAGTGAATCTTAGGGCTTGTTCTGTGAAACTTGGTCAGGTTTAAAATCATCTATTTTGCTCTTAATTTTCTGAATCTCAGACCTTATCTTGTGAATCTCAGACCTTGTTCAGTGAATCTTAGGGCTTGTTCTGTGAAACTTGGTCGTGGTTTAAAATCATCTATTTTGCTCTTAATTTTGTGAATCTCAGACCTTACCTTGTGAATCTCAGACCTTGTTCAGTGAATCTTAGGGCTTGTTCTGTGAAACTTGGTCTCAGACCTTATATTGTGAATCTCAGACCTTGTTCCGTGAATCTTAGGGCTTGTTTTGTGAAACTTGGTCGTGGTTTAAAATAATCTATTTTGCTCTTAATTTTGTGAATCTCAGACCTTATCTTGTGAATCTCAGACCTTTTGCTCAACTCATTGACAAAGTCAATGTCAAACATGGTCGTGGTTTAAAATCATCTACTTTACAACTATCAAATATCTTTACAAGAGTTGATGAAGACAACAATCTTTACAACTATCAAATATCTTTACAAGAGTTGAAATATCTTGCCTCGACCCATTTTTGCTCAACTCAATGTCAATGTCAATGACAATGTCAAATTAGCTCAAATTGCTCAACTCAATGTCAAATTAGCTACATAAGTCACATAAGTGACCCTGAAAAATTATTACGACTTTACAACTATCAAATATCTTTACAAGAGTTGATGAAGGCAACAATCTTTTCAGGAGCCTCGACCCACTTTTGCATATTATGACTTCACGGACAATTGTCTTCTTTAATTAAACACCTATACAACCAAAAATAAGTACAATCGACTTATTTACGAAATATTCGCCAAAGTTATGAAGAAATGAACTTCACATCATTTTTAAGACAATGAAGTGTACCTTTTTAGTATTTTTATCCCATCTAAGTAGTTCCAATATGATCGATTTTCGATATTGTATCAATTTCTGCCAAGAGCGACATATATTAATGAAGTATATAGACAACGAACCTATCTTTATTTGGTGAATATCAAACCTTGTTTTGTGATTCTCAAACCTTGTTCAGTGAATCTCAGAGCTTGTTATGTGAATCTCAGACCTTGTTGATTTTAAACCACTTATAATGACCAAGTTTCACAAAAAAAGCTCTGAGATTCACTGAACAATGTCTGAGATTCACAAGATAAGCCTTTATTTTCGTATACTAATGAACTTACCTCAAAATATTCACTTTTGGTCCATAAACTATCATCGTCCAAGGCACTCAACCACTTCAACAGAAAAACTCCACAATCATAACTAGACAAAAAAAAAACAGTAAATGGTTTAAAATCAACAAGCTCAAAATATTAACTATTGATCTGTTAACAAAAGGAAAAAGATACATGCTTACATACCTTGTTGTTTGTTGAGGGACTTTGAGATTGACAAATTCGTTCGTGTGCATGAACTCCAAAGATTTTAATGACTCTCCCAAAATAGCTGAAACATGATGTACCTGAAAAAGAAAAGTCAATAACAAGATCAAAATATATTTTGGAGTATACTTTTAAAAGAAAAGGCAATAACAATATTTTGGAAAAAAAAAATCATACAATTTCTTTGGCATGCTTGTTGTCAGGATCCACATTAACAGCCACGCATGAGTCAAGGATGAAATTTTTTCCCTGCTTTATATCACAGACACAAGCCCACCAATGCAGCGGCTCCGTGTTACTATGGAAAGGGATAAAAACCTGAGATAGTAAATGTCCAAGATTCACAAAATAAGGTCAAGTATTCACAAACTAAGGTCAAGGAGTTCACAAAATAAGGTCCAGGATTCACAAAACAAGGTCAAGGATTCACGAATTAAGTTCCAGTATTCACAAATAAGTTCACAAAATAATCTCCAAGATTCACAAAATAAGGTCCAGGATTCACAAAATAAGGTCCAGGATTCACAAAATAAGGTCCATGATTCACAAAACAAGTTCCAGGATTCACGAAATAAGGTCCAAGATTCACAAATAAATTCACAAAAAAAGTTCCAAGATTCACAAAATAAGCTCCAAGATTCACAAAACAAGTTCAAAAAATAAGCTCCAAGATTCACAAAATAAGGTGCAGGATTCACAAAATAAGGTCCAGGATTCACAAAATAAGTTCACAAAATAAGGTCCAGGATTCACAAAACAAGTTCCAGGATTCGCGAAATAAGGTCCAGGATTCACAAATAAGGTCCAGGATTCACAAATATCTGACCTTGTCGATATGGCTACCAGCAAGTGGAGTGTAACTGTCCTTTATGTGTGCACCCCAAATTTCGGGGTTGTTTTCTCGATGAAGACCCTACAAGTCACAAGAAGGCAATTTTAGAAACAAAGCAACTTTAAGAACGCAAAATACTTGAATATCAACATATACAGGATTTGAGACTGACAAATATTGTTGTTGGCAAGTAGAGTAAATTTCTTCTACTGAATGTGCACTTAATTCCAAATATATCAATGACCTACAAAATTAAATTTGTTAGGAAACATACACATCGAGTGACGTGAACAAAATGAAAACATGGGGAGAAAAAGGAAAATAATACTCAGGGGTTACTTACCTCATCCATAATAAGGCCTTTCGGTCCAAGGCTATGCAAAGCTTCTCTTGTGACTTCCATCCACGGAGTGGACACCATAACGTCACTTCATTATTGATAAAATTCAATTAGTAGATATATTTATTACAATAAAAAAAATCAAAAAATCAAAGCAAAAATATGACATTACTGTTTAGTTTTCTTTGATTTCTTTCGAACAAAATTTAGCAATTCATTGTCAGTGTATCGAGGCCATTCTAGTGCATCATTTTGTACTATTTCTTTGGATAGGTTCTCTTGATTGCACGCCCTCAACTCCTTACTGGCAGATGGTTTATCGAGGCTGGAAACAATTGGTGTAGAAGGAGGATCATTGTTCCCTACCACAGGAGGAGGAGTAGAAGTCGCAGGAGTAGCTAGAACGGTAACGGTGGGGTGAGTGGGCTCACTGTTCTCAGAACATGTAATAATTTGATCGCACGCCCTCAACTCCTTACTGGCAGATGGTGAAGAAGGAGGATCACTGTTCCCTACCACAGGAGGAGGAGGAGGAGTAGGAGTAGAAGGAGTAGCTAGAACAGTCACAGTGGCGTGAGTGGGCTCATTGACGGAAGGGACATCATCAATAGCACTGGAACTTGTTTGCATATCTCTTTCACTTGTTCTCCTCCTATTGTACTCAACCCACCGTTCTTCATTATGATGATCATCCGCTACCACTGTGGGCTCAGAATGGTCAGGTTGTTCATCATTGACGGAAGGGGCATCATCACTGACGGGAGGGAAATCATCAGTAACAGTATTATGAGAGGGAGATAAAAGATGATCAGGTTGTTCATCAGCTTGAATACAAGATGTTGAAGGTTCACCAAGTGGTATGATTTGGCATTCTGGTTTTGGTGGTGAACGACGTGACTGTATTGGTTGCAAAGCTTCACCCATCACGTCCAATGCCTCCAACAATTCAGCTAGATTATCCCCACTATTACCCTCCACACTCTCCTGGACATTACCCTCCACAATCTCTTGTACATTACCTTCCTCATTATTGTCTTCTTGAGATAACCTAAAACCATATGTCATACCATCTACGGCTGCAACTAGTTTAGAAACTGTTGCTGAGGAAGGTAGTTTGCTCAGAGCTTGGCTAGCAAGAGATTTGTACTCCATGAAAGCTTAAGCCATGACCTTTGCGGAAACTGCAAGTTTATTAACAAACTCAGTAGTACTACCTGAATTATTAGGTAGAAGAGGATCAATATTTGCGGAAAGCACAAGTTTATTAATAAACTCAGTAGGAGGATCAGAAGGTTCTTCATCTTCAGAATGTTGTTGTTCACTTGTTCGCTTTGAAGACTGCCTAAACTCAATAGTATGCAAAGGTGCTCTCGTTGACTTTGAAGACTCCCTAAACTCTATAGTATGGTGACATGAGACTTGAGCTACGTTTTCTATTCCCCGTACCATTGAATTTGTTTTATTGGCACACTTGGTCATTGCTTTGTTACAGTTATGGATTGCTCGGGATTTGTATGTGCATTAAACATTAGTTCTGAGTTATTTGTTTGCCATTTGTATGATTGCCTTATGTAATGTGTGATGCTTTGCTTAGGGACAAGCAAAGAGATGGTTTGGGGGAGTTTGATGAGTCATAATTATATGTATATTTATGCCTCCCCTTAATTACTTTTGATACGGTTCTCGTGCTAATTTATATTAAATACATGCCTTTTATGTTAGAACGTTGGTACTTCCGCTATTTGATGTTTAATGCAGGAATGATGCATTTGAGGAGCAAAGGAATGAAATGGGCATCGCGGAGTGCGCATGAAGGAATACACGAAGTATGGCATGGGAATCTAGAAGAATGGAGGAAGAGAAGTTAAGAAGACAAAACGAAGAAAGGAGATGAAATAGGATGGTGCCTCGATTAATTACGGCCAAGCTTGATCGAGGAACCTGTGTACTTGATCTAGTAAGAGCAGGCTCGAACGAGGAACCACTTATCGCCAGTATTTTCCGCAATTTCCTTAAGTCGGTTATGTTTTACTATAAATACCTAAATCGTACCCTAGTTTATTCTACGCTTTAATTTCCGTAGCTACAGTGGAATTACCCTAGAAAACTCTCAAATACTTTTATGGTGTGTTTGGGAACCTAGAATTGGATTTGAATTCCGGAATTAAGACAATTCAAGCGTTTGGGAGCCCCTAGAATTTGGAATTGGAATTGGACTCAATTCCCTATCAATTCCATCTTAGTTAAAATTTGGCACTCTCAAATTCCTACCATATAGTAGTCATTTCAATTCCATCACTACTTGACTACGGTTTTTGTGATGCAAGTTTCATCGCAATTTTTTTTTAATCGCAAAGATTTTCCATCACAAGATTTATTTTTTCCTAATAAATAACTCAAAAAAATTTTTTTTGTGACTTCGACCCATACGTGACCCGCTCAATTCCAATTCCAATTCCATGAGTTCCCAAACGCCAATGAGAAATTGAAATCCGGAATCGAATTCCATGTGATCTCCAAACGAATTTTTGGAATTGGATTTGGAATTGAATTCAAGCATTTTGATTTCTACAATTGAAATCATGAAAATGAAATCAATTCCGGGTATCCAAACACTACCTTAGTTTATTGTTCTTACTTTCGATCTAAATTCTGTTCTTCATTATTTGTTAAGGTACTTAATCTTTCCTCGTTAATTATTAATTTAGTTCATGTTATTATTTCTTTGTTCTTATTTATTGTCTTTAATTATGTCTTCATCAATTATTGTTGTTGTTATTCCCTTTAATATGAGTAGCTAATGCTCTTATCTAGGGTGAATGGGGATCTGGGTTGTTAGAAGGAGGATTACATTGATGAATTGATAGTTAAATTGCTCTTTGTTGTTGTTCAGTTTGTTGGGGTTTGAATCTAGTTGATTAGCTTCTGTAGGGTTAATAAATTAGTATTGCATAAACTAGGATTTTCACCGATCGGGTTAAGACTAGTAAAGGCTACGACAACTGAATAGAACTAATTTAATGATAGCGATTGCATGTTAGATTAGATTTAAAGGACTTATTAGAATCAACCGATCTTATGACCTTAAACAATATAAATTTCTCTATCAATAAGTTAAATCTCACCCCCGAATAACTACCTAGTGAACCTAATCCCTAGACCTTTTAATTTATTGAATTCGTCTTATTTGTTTACATTGTTATCAGTTGCTAGAAATCAAACAATCAAAACCCCCAAAAATTGTTACTTTAAGACGAACTTGGACATTAGCAAACTGATTATTACCGCCTTCCTGTGGATACGATTGTTGGAATATGTGTCCTCCGACAATAATGCGATCACAATTGTCGATCATATTGATCACATGTTTAAATCTCATTTTAAGAATACGTAAGGGATGATTCATTTTATAGTCAACTGATCAACATTAATCGGTAACGATTGGCTTTCTAGAGTTTGACGTTACTGTCGTGGGACGGTGGTGGTCAGTTGATCCCTTAAGGTCACACCTAAAGGATGATGCCCTTATCTGTAAAGTTGATTAATTGTATGATGATACAAGTTGATCAATTCCTTAAAATTGAACAATTCAGTTGTGAGAGAGAATTATCATCTTATTGTAATGGGATTAAATGAGATTTATTTTAGTTACAAAATGCTTTGTTACTAAAATTATTTATTGTTTGAGAAACAATAGAGATAAGAATGAATGGTTAATTATAATTACAAGATGTTGTGAATTATAATTATGTGACCCATTTTATTTATGTGATCAAGTATCACTAGTCAATTTGTTGTATGTAATTTAATTAATTCATGAAATGATATTTATGGGATAAATATGCATTAAATTAATTAATAACATGTATTGTACTACATGTGACATATTGTGTGACAAATAACAAATTGACAAAATAAAATGGTAGTCCATTTTATGTATATGGACCGAAAATGGAGGGTGTGTTAGTGGGTTATGGTTGTTTTATTTTATTTGATAAAAAAGACATAATGATGCCTACCTACAACTAGTCTTACACATCTTACACATCTATTTTCTTGTGAAGACAAAAAGGAAAAGTAAGATGCCCTACATTGGACTACGAAAACCGTCCAACCTCCACCATCATCATTTAGAGAGTTTTTCTCTTATTATTATTCATTCACATGCATTTTTCTCTCCTCTCCTTGATTTTTCTCAAAAACTTGAGAAATCTTGATTAAAATTGTTCAAATCAAATTACTAATATTATTAATGTAATATATGAGTATTAGTAATCAATTTTAAGGTAAACTACTAAACTAATATCTAGCTAATATTATTTAGTGGGGATAAGGGATAATCTTGGGTGCAATCAAGAGGAGAATCTCTACTTTGGGATTTTTGGAGGATCATCCTAATATTTATTATAGCTCAAGAACTAACAAGTAGGAGATCTTGTTGGTGCCCATAAAATCGAAATTCATAGTAAGGAAAATGATTTATTCACTTATCTATTTTAGTTTGCATGCATAAGATTTGTATTTAATTTTATGACTAAATTAATTGTAACATATATGAATATGTTGTAAAATGAGATATAGATTTCTAACAAGCGGTATCATGAGCCTTAGGTTGTTTGCATGCAAATCGGTTATTGTTTTTCCGAGTTATACGATTAACAAACAAAACTTATAAATTTGTGTTTATTATGATATATCACGAAATTTATTATGCATGTTAAATTTTCTGGTCCTAAAATGTATTTAGGATATTTTGGTTAATTTATGGATTTTTATAGTTCATTTTGTATAATAATGGCATTAAAATGTGATTTTATGATAAAAATGTCATTTTTGGACTAAAATTAGATAAACTTCTATTTTTCCAGTGGTTTTTGGATATGTTTTCACATATATTATCTTTTGTTGACCTGTAATATTTCATAATTTTATGAGTTCTTATGCTCGAAATTTGGATTTTTCAAGATAAAATCGAATTTAAATGGAAAAATAGGTTAATATGAGTTATATTTCGAATCTGGTCATAGAAATTTAGTATGTTGTCACATGAAATTTTAAAAGATGTGTGTAAAATAATTGGCTATAATGAGGTCTTTATGCATGATTTATGAATTTTTGATGAAAAATAACATAAATAGTGACTTTAATTAGTAAAAATTGCTAAAACATACTTCATGACTAAGGAAAAACTTCATATGTTGCATTTTATCACTTATTTCAGATCTAAAATTGAAAAGTTGATAGAAATTATTTTTCTCATATTTTTATGGTAATAATTGATAAATCCGATAAACCGCAACATTGTTTTTCTCGATAAAATTCGAAATTTTTAACCTAAGTTTTTGAACATTATGAGTGTCATGGTATTTTTCCAGAATGTTCATGAGTTTAAAATTTCAAATTTCAAATTTATTTGAAATTTTTAAGATTTATTTGAAGTTTATGGCATTATATTGTAATTTTAAGTCCTTTTATGAACAATATTAAGAAATATAAGTTAATTATTGTCAATATGTTAGTGAAGGCTAATTTTGAGTCCTAAGATGGTTAAGGTAATTAACTAGTACATAAATATGATTTTATGTAATTATTGTGATTTTTAAAAGGTTAAATCATGCAAATCCTTAAAAACCGATTAATATACGATATTGGCTCCTTAAAGGTGATTTAGCATAAAATTGGGCATGTTCATACATATTATAATGCTGCATTTTATTTATGATTGTCATAATTTTAGTTTTAATTTTATGTAATTTTGAATTATGTAATTTTACTTAGTATGGCCTTAGTTTTAATTGGTATTACCCGAAATGTATGGGAATATCGATTCGGTTGTAATTTATTGTGATCTCGTATCACCGTTTTTTAATTTAATAGATTTAAATTTTAATTACAAATCTATAATAGAAAATTATGTAATTCATTTACAATTTTATTTATTACTTTGTAATTTCCCGGAGTTTCCATGAAGACGGTGTTATCTCGAGATGCGTGCCAAGACCGAAGTTCAAGGGACCAAAGGAGTTGGTTTCCGAATATGTAATAGTTAATTAGATTTACTATTTTAGGAAGGCCATACTAGGAATTTATTTATGCTTTGCATTTCATTTTATATGTTGCATGCATCGCTAAATCGCCATAACTAAAACATGCATTATCATTTTAATCGAGTTTATCGACCGTGTCAATTACAATTATCGTAGTTCACCGCTTTAGTTCACTTAAAACGTGATAGATAATAAATTGACACGACCTCTCGCTAAAAATAAACAATTGAGACTTAGCCTTACCAAAAAGTAGAAACCATGAGGGAGTGCACTCGGCCACTGATGTGGAGTGATGTCGTCGGGTCACATCCAATCAAGCACATTTATAATACTCAACAAACAACTAGTTAGTGGTTAAGTCGAGGTCGATCCATGGGACGGTGTGCTTTGGGTTCTAAGTCTATCTATCTCAATTTATGCTAGTGTCACAATTGATTTGGGTTTGTAGTTGTGTCCTAAACTAATGCAAGCAATAAAGTAAAGCAAGTAATGAACTAAGAAATGTAAACAAATGACTAAAAGCGCTAGGATGTCATGGGGTCATAGGGCATTCATGGTGTTGATCATACAAACATGTTTACAAAGTTGCAAGCAATTAATGTTGTGGAGAAACCGAGTTGGTTTATGTCTTACGGTTCATAGGAAGAGTTGGGTCCCGGAGCCGAATCGATTAGATTGTACAACACCTATAAGTCGACTTACTTTCCTCCTATTCAAGTTCTATGCATGGTATAACAAGACTCGAGTTGGTTTATATCTTACAAGTCAAGTTGAGTAGATAAGAGATGGTTGTAAATGCAAGGATTCATAGGCTTAGCATTTCATCAAACATAACATGTGCATAAAGTTGACATCACAACAAGCAAGCAATTTAATCATGTGAACATATTAGATTAAGCATGAATCAATCCCATGTTGGTTTCCCCTAATTACCCACTAGTCCTAGCTAAAAGACTACTCACTCATTATCATGGGAAACATGTCATTAATGGTGTCAATCATCACAACAAGTATAAACATGATAATAGAAGGAAGAAATGATCAATAAAGATTAAAGAGTAAAGGAATTATACCAAATTTGAGAGATTCCAAATAATAAAGCAAAGAATAATGGAAGAAACTTGATTGATTGATGAAGGGTTGTCAATCCTCCAATAATAACCCAACAATCTTCTAATTACCCAAAAGTGATAAACTTGAACAATAATTAAGGAAAGATTAATATGAGATTTGTGGAAAGATTAAAGAGTAATCTATTCTAATTTATTCCTAATCTAATCTAAGAGGAATTTCTAATATGGAGCTTATCCTCCTCAAAACCCTCTAAAAAGCTCTCTTTTGATTAATTACAAGTGGGGTATTTATAGTAGAGCTTCATTAGGTTAATTAAGGCTAAATTAGTAATTACATCTTTGAGTTTTGAGCAGGGAAACGCTAGTCTTTTTGGAAGGATGAGCATCTCGGCGGAAGATGTCGCGGTCCGTCCGTCCAGGGAGGGAAGACGCGCGGATTCATGAGGTGGTGCACGGGCGTCTTTCTGGGAACCCGCTCGGATTGTAGTGGGGGAATCCGAGCGTCTTTGTTGCTTGGACGCTCGGATTGTCACTCTGGACGGGCGTCTCGCGTGTGAGCCGCTCGGATTCTGTGACAGAATCCTTTTTCTTCGCTTTCTTTTTATTCTTGTAGGATTGGTCTTTAGTTCTTGCTTCCTCTTCATACTAGTCCATCAAACATCGTCAAATAGCTTCCAAGTATGCACAAAAGACGGGAATTTCCGCCTTATTATCTTCTTTCCTACAAAACATACGAAATGCACTAGGAAAGCAAATAGGAAGGTTTTGACGGATAAAATGGCCATAGAATGTTATAATAGTATGCAAAATAGGTTCAATTAGGGGACTAAATGTGCGCAAATAATGTTCACATCAGCCACACCGGGGTACAAACCTTGTTACGTAGGGGAAGTGGGTGATAAATGTCTATCCACCGAATTTATGTTAATAAAGGGTATTTCGGCACACCGTGCCCTAAGTTAATATGAATTTGGATCATGGACACATTTATTCGAAATTTGGATTGAACTCAACGAAAGTATTCACGACGATTTCCGGATGTGTTTTGGGCTAAAGATAAATATTAATGTAATTTTATCGACCAAGAGTTCTAAAAGTAGAATCGATTAAAGAGTTAATCCACCGAGTTATATTAATAAAGGGTATTTCGGCACACCGTGCCCCAAGTTAATATGAATTTGGATCTTGGAATCATTTATCATAGTTGGGTAGAGGTCACTATGTAAATGCTTTACTTGTTATTTACAAGTATTAATAAAACGATAAATGTTAAGTTTTCCACTATTCCGTTATCATATTGTTCTATTTCTTTACCACAATTTATATACGATATCATTTCGTTTTTAGTTCAAATCTCCATTAAAACATCGTAACTAAAGACAAAATTTGAATTTTTTTCTAAAAACTCGTAATATCCATTGAAAGGATCTCTTGTGAAGAGTATAGATAAAAGTTATTCGTGATCAAAAGGGTTTTTTATTTTGACTAACATATCTACCTTGTAATGAATTGTTTCTCATATGCTTAATTGAGTTAAGTACTTTGAAACGTTACATCATTTTGGTAACTAGATTTGTTTGAAATCAAAATCGACCAAAATACCGCAACCACTTAAATGAAAGTTTTAAGACTAAACAAATTAATTGAAGAGTAGTCTTCATGAAATTCAATTTTGCTTCTGTAAGCAAAGAGTCATTGAAATGAGTGGGAGCATTCTCTTAAACCGTTAAGAAAAGGACGTAGTTCAAAGAAGTAAAATTAAAATGGAATTGATACAAGGCAATGTTAAAAGTAAAGTTATTGAGAATAACGATACTAAACCTATCAATCCCGACCGATAAAGTTTCCATTATCTTAATTGTTGGACGCTAGAAAGGAAACTACCCCAAGTTGTTAAAGAATAAGCAAGTTAGTTGTGGGACATCTAATAAGACTTAGTTCTTTAATTATTTGATTGACATAAGTTTTGCTAGTACCATTTCGTCAATATTAGAAATCGATGGTGGTTTTCATCATTGTATGCGATACATAGGATGATTAGAATATGACGACTAGCATCAAATAATGTCGAGAGATAGAGTCATTGTGTACTCAATCTAGCTTTTGGGTTTAAAGTTGTACTTAATTGTGACTATTAAGTACATAAACTCTAAATGAGAATATATACTTGTTAAGATACAAAAGAGGTTTCACTTTTGTGACCCTATACACCATGATTTGATGTATGGCTAGCCCATTATCAAGGTGATTATATTCTAAACCAAACTAGAATGATATATCATGTAGATGATGCAAGACTCAAATTGGTAACCCAGGATTAAACCTTAAATTCTAGAATGATGAACGCAAAGAGTTATCGAGTACTATTGAAACCATTAAATTGTTAATGGTATATGCGTATCTTGTATTCAAAGCAAGATATCTCCTACCTTTTGGTTGAAAAGGAAATCGAGGTTGTAAATCATTGATACAGAATAGGTTGATCATTTTCTTTTACCATCAATTTAAGTTGACACCAATATGATTACTTAATAAGGTAAAAGGAGAAATCTTTGAAGGAGTTCAAAGAGTTCCATGAATCACGATCAAGTCGTGATGGGATTATCAAAGTGAATTCTTTGATATGAGCCAAAAGAAATGTGATATAGTATCACAAATTAATCTCTCTTAGCACGCATTATGGGATAATGTGTGGTTGGATAAAGAATTCAAACTCCATTCGATATGGTTTGAACTTCAATCAAGTAACTTTGTATTACTTGATCCTTTTGGGGATTTTATCATTTTGTCTAAGTTGTTTTTCCACTAAATCTAAACGATTCATATGAGATATGAAATGGTAGAGTACCACGCTTGTAAGTTTTTACAAGAAACAAATGCTCATTTTTCCCTTTCAATTATCACGAGTACAAAGGGTTTGCGGCTCGTGAAGCTGTCTTTCTAAAATACAAGTTTATTTCTAGAAGACAGAGTGAGAGAAATTATTCAAGAGCCACAAAGAATTAGCCACAAAGAATGTTATGTCCCAAGAAACTCGTCTTTCTTGACTACATGAGACGTTTTGTGTAAGACGTTGTTTCTTCAAAACCTAGGAAGTTAAAATCATCCCTTATTGAAGATGATGAATTAGTGTTACTTTTAGAAAGTAAAGAGCTTGCAACTTACAAAGAAATTGTTTGATTCAAGTTGATTACTTCTGGAAAGTAATGAACATATGACTTACATGAGAATATTTAAGTCACAACTTAATGCAAGGCTTAGAGCCATAAAAATCCGAAATAAAAGGCTTGATTAGTGACAAAGGGTTTTGCACTAATAAAGAGAGATTTCAAAGCTTGATTGGTAGCAAAGGGTTTTACACTAGTTGAAATGCTTAAGTCTATTTGGATCTTCTTAGGGATTGTGTTTCATTATGAAGATATACATATAGCAAGTGAATATAAAACCCACTTCTTCAATTAGAAGGAATGTATTCAATACATGTCTTGAGTTTTGTAGATTCTTGCAATCCTAAGATAATGTAAAACTTAAGAGAGGGTCTTAAGTAGGACATCAATGAGTTGGAATCAACATTTTGATCATGTGATAAAACTTTTCTCAATAGGTTGAGAAGTTGTGTTTATACATGGAGTTTAGTGGGAGTTACGGAAATTTTTAATTAGTCTTATATGTGGATGACATATTGATCATTGGGAATGATTTAAGACTTTTGGAGTATAATAATACATCTTGAATATCCGGTTTTATGGAGATAAATCCACATGATATTAGCATCAAATAAGAAGTCTTATGTTGATAAGATTCATGATTAGTTCAATCGAGTTGAACATATTTGATTGATTCCATTTGCTTCATTTTGCCGAATCAATTAAATAGGAAATGATGTATAACACTTCATATACTTTGAGTATGATGAATTGTTTCAAATCGAATTTAAGTAATAGTTACCAAGTAAGCCATAAAGATTACCCTTAAGTGCTTGAAGAAGCATTAAGGATGTAATGCAAAGTGTTTTTGATGCAATTTTGTGTAAGGGTATTGCACAAATGACAATTGTCAATTGAGATTGCGCATGGTTTCCGACAAAACCATAATCAAAACACATCAAGATGGTTAAGTAACCATTGTGGCTATGTTATTTAAGAAATAGATTTTCTAGAATCGTTCTAGTCAATAAAGAACAATGAGAGATATTTACAACGGAAATTCAGTACACTTGCAATCATAAGATGTGCAAGAAGGATGAGTCCCGCACACTGTGAAAACAGTGGGAGCTATTCTAAGGCTAGAGGGCCTATGTCTATATTGGATCTAGACACGTACTCATAAAGTTTTGTAATGCAAATGTATACATTACAAAGGAAAACGAATATGTAGTAAGGTTGAGTAAGGTACAAGAAGTTGATAAAACCTACTAACCAAAGCCTTCTCATAGGCTTAACATGATGAGTCATGTCATTTCAATTAAATTGAGATGAACAACTACATTCAAGATCAAACTGGATTATAGAATATAAAGTAGTAATCAGGCATTGACTATTCATATGTGATAATCGCATTTGTCGTTCGAGTTTTACTTTAAAGCTCTTTTATTATACTTTGTTACATCCAAACGGGTTGTATGACGATATTGAACCCCGTTAAAGTGAACCCGGATTAACATAGTATTCGCCCATAGTCACTTGTATGAGGTGACGTCTCGAAGTGACTAGAGTGTGATGCGATTGATGGCAAGTTCAGTGCCATACAGTCATGTGAGATGACTAGTCGATCACATAGGCAGACTGTTAGGAACACTTTGTTGGGCAGTGACCGCTTATAGAGTTCTAGCAAATTTATATAGCCTGGTCGTGGCGAGAGCTACTATAGTATTCTAATGAGTCGATTCTTTTGACTAAAGACTGTTCGCCTAAGGTGGCACAGTTTCAGATTAACTTTGATTTGTGTTACTACGACCTTCGTAAATGGGGTCAAATGGGCATATTTTGGGTTATGATGGCTGTGGCTAGTCGAAGGGAATGAGTGCGATAGGAATTGTCCACCCCCTTGTCAGGGTTAAAACAATATCTCAAGGCCACTCAAGGAGTAATGAACTTGAAATGCGTGGCCACGCTCGGAAGGTATCTATGGTAGATAAATTCCGGTCAATCAGTTATTCTCCAGATCGAGGAAACCACTCTCGATATGATCACTTGCAAGTACGACCCGAAAGACACCTTGCATTGAGTGGGAGATAGTAATAGGACAAGAGAATTGGTGACGCACACTTGTTGAGGACAAGTGGGAGATTGTTGGAATATGTGTCCTCCGACAATAATGCGATCACAATTGTCGATCATATTGATCACATGTTTAAATCTCATTTTAAGAATACGTAAGGGATGATTCATTTTATAGTCAACTGATCAACATTAATCGGTAACGATTGGCTTGCTAAAGTTTGACGTTACTGTCGTGGGACGGTGGTGGTCAGTTGATCCCTTAAGGTCACACCTAAAGGATGATGCCCTTATCTGTAAAGTTGATTAATTGTATGACGATACAAGTTGATCAATTCCTTAAAATTGAACAATTCATTTGTGAGAGAGAATTATCATCTTATTGTTATGGGATTAAATGAGATTTATTTTAGTAACAAAATGCTTTGTTACTAAATTTATTTATTGTTTGAGAAACAATAGAGATAAGAATGAATGGTTAATTATAATTACAAGATGTTGTGAATTATAATTATGTGACCCATTTTATTTATGTGATCAAGTATCACTAGTCAATTTGTTGTATGTAATTTAATTAATTCATGAAATGATATTTATGTGATAAATATGCATTAAATTAATTAATAACATGTATTATACTACATGTGACATATTGTGTGACAAATAACAAATTGACAAAATAAAATGGTAGTCCATTTTATATATATGGACCGAAAATGGAGGGTGTGTTAGTGGGTTATGGTTGTTTTATTTTATTTGATAAAAAAGACATAATGATGCCTACCTACAACTAGTCTTACACATCTTAAACATCTATTTTCTTGTGAAGACAAAAAGGAAAAGTAAGATGCCCTACATTGGACTACCAAAACCGTCCAACCTCCACCATCATCATTTAGAGAGTTTTTCTCTTATTATTATTCATTCACATGCATTTTTCTCTCATCTCCTTGATTTTTCTCAAAAACTTGAGAAATCTTGATTAAAATTGTTTAAATCAAATTACTAATATTATTAATGTAATATATGAGTATTAGTAATCAATTTTAAGGTAAACTACTAAACTAATATCTAGCTAATATTATTTAGTGGGGATAAGGGATAATCTTGGGTGCAATCAAGAGGAGAATCTCTACTTTGGGATTTTTGTAGGATCATCCTAATATTCATTATAGCTCAAGAACTAACAAGTAGGAGATCTTGTTGGTGCCCATAAAACCGAAATTCATACTAAGGAAAATGATTTCTTCACTTATCTATTTTAGTTTGCATGCATAAGATTTGTATTTAATTTTATGACTAAATTAATTGTAACATATATGAATATGTTGTAAAATGAGATATAGATTTCTAACAACGATACCTTACTTACCGCTAGTATTTGTTAGTAGTATTATAGGATTTATTTTGATTAAGGTGATACGACTTTAGCCTTATCATAAATCTAAGAACACTTGAATGATTAAAGAAATATTAAGATTTGATTAAGATTGAATTGTATAATTACAACTTGATTAATACTAATAAACTCTACTAAAACTAGATTAGGAATTTGTGATTAATCTCCTATAACAATGAGGTATTTATACTAGGTACAAGTATTAGGGTAACTAAGGGCTTAAATGGCGATTAAGTCCCTAAGAAGAAGATTAACGCCTCGCAAGTCCCTAAGGAGACGCTCGACCTAACCCTATTGGACGCCCATGCTGTAAGAGAATTCGCCCGTCCTGCTTGTGGGACGCTCGGGCAGAGTAGTGGGACGTCCGTCTTGATCATCAGGACGCTCGGGCTGAGCTAGGGACGCCCGTCCCATAGGCCAGTTTGGCTTCTTCTTCAATTGGCTGCTTCAAGATCCGTGGGGATCGTTGAGGAGCCTTGGGGGTCCTTCATCAGTGCCCAAATACTTGTTCTATCTACTTAGGCCTTTAGTATCGGTCTCTTCCTTGTTGCTTGGTCGTTAGATGCAATCCATTTAGCTCCAAATTGCTCCATGAATTCAAGGTTAGCATTCCTCTCCTACCAAGGACACAAAACCTCAAAGAATATGAAAAGTGGGAAGCTAAAGATAAGAAACGACCTTAATATATGCAAGAAAGAATAGGAACGAGGCTAGTTCAGGGACTAAAAGTGTGCAAATATGAGTCACATCAAGTTACCATCCCCAAACGGATGGCCAGACTGAACGATTCAATAGCATGTTTGAAGAGTAGTTGAGACACTTTGTGAGGGCGACTTAAATGGAGTGGGTGAGACTCCTTGATGTTGCCCAGTTCTCTTTCTCCTTTTTAAATTATTATTTCTGTCGGTTTACATTTAATTATCGTATTAATTATGCAATTTTAACGGTAATTATTTTATTGTTGATAATTATGAAGGAGAACGGTTTTTGTATAATGTAGTATGCTGATGAATGGCCTTTTAATTGTGTGGATTAATTTATGTTAGGAATTAGACAATTTATATTGTTATATGAACTGTTTTCACATGATTATCATTAATGATGCTAGATTTATTCTCGTATGTTTAGATCTATGTTAATTTAATTTTCATGTTTTAAACCTGAAGTTATAACATGCCTTTTATGTTTAATTAGTATGTTTATAATTAAAGTTTGGATCTTTATATTGTTTTGTTAATTTATGATTAATTGAATTAAATAATGAAATTGTTTAATTTTAATTCGTATTTTAACATGATTTATGAGATGAATGCATGAACATGAGATTTGTTTGTTTAAATTAAATTATGCATGTTTGTATGATTTAATTTGGTTACTTGTTCACATGTTAGTTTAATTAATTAGGTTTAATTAATTAGAATTGCATGAAATCGCATGAATTAAAACTGTTTGTGTCGATTTGTTTGTCTCACATGTCACTTGTTTGAAACCCGACTTGACTTAGAATAGGTCATGTATGCACCCCTTGGTGGCCATGTTGGCCGTGTGCTTTGTTCGGCCTTGATGGATTTTGTTTCGTTTCTTAGTCATTTGTTAATGCCTTGTTTGTTTGTTTAATTACTGTTTTATTGCAATTGTTATTGTGATCTAACCCATGCTTATTACAGCGCCGCTAGAGTAAGAAGTTTTCTTTCTCTCCTCTTTGTTTATTTAGTTATGCTAGAATAGCTTAATGAACTCACATATTTAAATCACTTGACGAAGTTATGTGCATTTAAACCACCAAGAATGATTGTCACATGTTAGGGTTTAATATGATTGGATGCATATCGACAAATACTAGTTTATTAAATTGGCCATTGTTTGACATTAGTAGAGGCTATTGTTTACAACTGGCGGGGTTGGGCGTTTGAATGAGCTTCCTAACACGTACTTTCACACGAATCCATTTTCTCTAAAATGGTTTCCAAAGTTCCTATAATTTGGTGGCGACTCCTTGTATTTGAAAAACCCCCGTGGATTATCAAATACCCACATCTACATTTTGGCGACTCCGTTGGGGACTAGTGTAACTTGAAAAGTTAAATGATGGCAAATAAATTGAATTAGTATTTGTTTGCTTTTTTATCATGCAGAAACCCAATTGAGACTTTAGGTTCGGTCCATCTCCCCCTTGGGTCGATTTCAAGGTAAAGAGATGACGTCCACTATGCCCGATTTAAGTACCAAGGTGGTCCTCACTGAATCTTCGAGTACTTGTTCTACCATATGCTACGGGCTTATGGGGAGCTTGACTTATTTGGTGAAGTGGGATCTGTTGGAAATCTATATCTCATTACTTAACATATTCTTATATGTTTCAAATTTATTTAGTCATAAAATAAATTACTAATCTTATGCATGCAAACTAAATAAGAAGAGATAAGAAAATCAATTTCTCACCATTAAAATTTCGGTCAAATGGGCACCAACAAGATCTCCTTCTTGTTAGTTCTTGAGCTTTCCAATATTGGATGAACATTCATGACTTCAAAATAGAAGCCCTCCAATTAGTAGCACCCAAGACTATCCCTTAATCCCACAAACTAACATGTACTAGATGTTTGTAATGTAGTTTACCTTAAAATCTATTACTAATACTCATATACTACTTCTAGTATTATTAGTGTTTGATTTTCAACAATTTGATTCACAAAAATGAATTTTATGAAGAACAAGAGAGAGAAGTTTTTGTTTTCTTAGAACATGAGAGAATAGGAAAAATAAGAGGAAAAACTCTCTAATAAATCCTCACCAAAACCGGTGGCATCAATGGGTCTTATCACCATTTTCTTTTTCTTTTTGTCTTCACAAGACAAATGTGTAAGTCTTTTGCATAGTCAAGTCACTATCAATTGTCATAGACAAATGAACAAGACAAATGAATAAGACAAAACTACTAAAAGAGCCACCCATTTTCGGTTTCAATAGTGTAATATGGAGTCCATTTTATTTTTGTCAATTGTACAATTGTATGTCATGTGACATGAGACATGTCTTATGTCATGTTTTAATTTAAAATGCATATTTAACAAATTAAATATCATTTACAAATTAAATAAATCATATTTAACAAATTGACTAGTAATATAAAATTACTTTCTCATAAAATGGTCATTTAATTACTAGTTAGTATAATTCACAATATCTTGTAATTATAACTAACTTATCATTCTCATCTCGCGTGTTTTGCAAACACCGATTAATTTTAGTAATATAACTTCTTAAATTACTAAATAAAATCTCATTTAATCACATTAGAATAAGATGTCATTTTCTCTCTCTTATAATAATTTGTTCAATTTTAAGGAATTAATTAATCTGTATCAGCATACAACTAATTAAACGTTTCAATTAAGGGAATCGTCCTTTAGGTGTGACCTCAAGGGATCAACTGATCACCACCGTCGCACGACAGTAATGTCAAACTCTAGCCAGCCAATCATTACTGATATGTGTGGACCAGTTGACTATATATATAATGTATCATCCCTTCCGTATTCTTGTAATGAGATTTAAATATGTGATCAATATGATTGACAATTGTGATCGCATTATTGTCGGAGGACACTTACTCCAACAATCTCCCACTTGTCCTCGACAAGTGTGCGTCATCAATTCTCTTGTCCTATTACTATCTCCCACTCAATGCAAGGTGTCTTTCGGGTCGTACTTGCAAGTGATCATATCGAGAGTGGTTTCCTCGATCTGGAGAAAAACTGATCGACCGGATTTATCTATCATAGATACCTTCCGAGCGTGGCCACGCATTTCCAGTTCATTACTCCTCGAGTGGCCCTGAGATATTGTTTTAACCCTGACAAAGGGGTGGACAATTCCTATCGCACTTATTCCCTTCGACTAGCCACAGCCATCATAACCCAAAATATGCCCATTTGACCCCATTTACGAAGGTCGTAGTAACACAAATCAAAGTTAATCTAAAACTGTGCCATCTTAGGCGAACAGTTTTTAGTCAAAATAATCGACTCATTAGAATACTATAGTAGCTCTCGCCACGACCAGGCTTTATGAATTTGCCAGAACTCTATAAGCGGTCACTGCCCGACAAAGTGTTCCTAACAGTCTGCCTATGTGATCGACTAGTCATCTCACATGACTCTATGGCACTTGAACTTGCCATCAATCGCATCACACTCTAGTCACTTCGAGACGTCACCTCATACAAGCGACTATGGGCTAATACTATGTTAATCCAGGTTCACTTTAACGGGGTTCAATGTGGTCTCTACAACTCGTTTGGATGTAACAAAGTATAATAAAAAAGTTTTAAAGTAAAACTCGAACGACAAATGCGATTATCACATATGAATAGTCAATGCCTGATTACTATTTCATGTTCTATAATCTAATTTGATCATGTATGTAGTTGTTCATTTCAATTCAATTGAAATGACATGACTCATCATGTTTAGCCTTTGAGAAGGCTTTGGTCAGTAGGTTTTATCAACTTTTTGTACCTTACTCAACCTTACTACATACTCGTTTTCCTTCGTAATGTATACATTTGCATCACAAAACTTTCTGAGTACGTGTCGAGATCCAATCAAGACATAGGCCCTCTAACCTAAGAATAGCTCCCACTGTTTTCACAGTGTGCGGGACTCATCCTCTTGCACATCTCATGATTGCAAGTGTACTCAATTTCCGTTATAAATATCTCTCATTGTTCTTTATTGCCTATAACGATTCTAGAAAATCTATTTCTTAAATAACATAGCCACAATGGTATCTTAACCATCCTAATGTGTTTTGATTATGGTTTTGTCAGAAACCATGCGCAATCTCAATTGTCAATTGTAATTTGTGTAACACCCTTACACAAAATTGCATCATAAACACTTTGCTTTACTTCCTTAATGCTTCTGCAAGCACTTAAGGGTAATCTTTATGGCTTACTTGGTAAAGATTACTTAAATTCGATTTTGAAACAATTCATCATACTCAAAGTATATGAAGTGTTATACATCATTACTTATTTAATTGATCCGGCAGCGGAAGCAAATGTAATCAATCAAATATGTTCAATTTAATTGAACTAGTCATGAATCTTATCAACGTAAGACTCGTTATTTGACATTAATATCATGTAGATTTATCTCCATAAATCCGGATATTAAAGATGTATTATAATACTCTAAAAGTCTTAAATCATTCTCAATGATCAATATGTCATCCACATATAAGACTAATTAAAATTTCCGTAACTCGCACTAAACTTCATGTATAAAAACAACTTCTCGACTTATCGAGAAATGTTTTGTCACATGATCAAAATGTTGATTCCAACTCATTGATGTCCTACCTAAGACCATCTCTTAAGTTGCACATTATCTTAGGATTGCAAGAATCTATAAAACTCATGACATGTATTGAATACATTCCTTCTTTTGAAGAAGTGGGTTTTAGATTCACATGCTGTATGCGTATCCTTATAATGAAACACAATCCCTAAGAAGATCCAAATAGACTTAAGCATTTCAATTAGTGCAAAACCCTTTGCAACCAATCTTGCTTTGAAACAAAACCCTTTGTCACTAATCAAGCCTTTTTATTTCGGATTTTCATGGCTCTTAAGCCTTGTGTTGAGTTGTGACTTAAACACTCTCATGTAAGTCATATGTTTATTACTTTTCAGAAGTAATCAACTTGAATCAAACAATTTCTTTGTAAGTTATAAGCTCTTTACTTTCTTAAAAGTAGCATGAATTCATCATTTTTAACAAGTGACGAATTTAACCTCCTAGGTTTTAAAGAAATTCAATTAGTGCAAAACCCTTTGCAACCAATCTTGCTTTGAAACAAAACCCTTTGTCACTAATCAAGCCTTTTTATTTCGGATTTTCATGGCTCTTAAGCCTTGTGTTGAGTTGTGACTTAAACACTCTCATGTAAGTCATATGTTTATTACTTTCCAGAAGTAATCAACTTGAGTCAAACAATTTCTTTGTAAGTTATAAGCTCTTTACTTTCTTAAAAGTAGCATGAATTCATCATTTTTAACAAGTGACGAATTTAACCTCCTAGGTTTTAAAGAAACAATGTCTTACACAAAACGTCTCATGTAGCCAAGAAAGACCAGTTTCTTGCGACATAACATTCTTTGTGGCTCTTAACATTCTTTGTGGCTCTTGAATAATTTCTCCCACTCTGTCTTCTAGAAATAAACTTGTATTTTAGAAAGACAGCTTCACGAGCCGCAAACCCGTCGTACTCGTGATAATTGAAAGGGAAAAAAAAAATGAGCATTTGTTTCTTGTGAAAACTTACAAACATGGTACCTTACCATATCATATCTCATATGATTCGTTTTAGTGGAAAAATAATTTAGACAAAAATGATAAAATCCCCAAAAGGATCAAGTAACTCAAAGTAACTTGATTGAAGTCCAAACCATATCGAATAGCGTTTGATTTCTTATCCAACCACACATTATTCCATAATGCGTGCTAAGAGAGATTAACTTGTGATACTATATCACATTTCCTTTGGCTTATATCAAAGTCTTCACTTTGATAATCCCATCACGACTAAATCGTGATTCCTTGAACTCTTTAAACTTCTTCAAAGATTTTTCTATTTACCTTATTAAGTGAACACATTAGCGTTAACTTAAATCGTTGATAAAAGAAAATGATCAACCTATTTTGGATCGATGATTTACAACCTCGATCTCCTTTTCAACCAAAAGGCACGAGACATCTTGCTTTGAATACAAGATACGGATATACCATTAACAATCTAATGGTTTCAAGAGTACTCGATAACTCTTTGCGTTTATCATTCCAGAATTTAAGGTTTAATCTTGGGTTACCAATTTGAGTCTTATATCATCTACATGATATATCATTCTAGTTTGGTTTAGAATATAATCACCTTGATAATGGGCTAGCCATACATCAAATTGTGGTGTATAGGGTCACAAAAGTGAAAACCTCTTTTGTATCTTAACAAGTTTATATTCTTATTAAGAGTTTATGCACTTAATAGTCAAAATTAAGTACAACTTTAAATCCAAAAACTAGATTGAGTACACAATTACTCTATCTCTCGACATTATTGTTGCTAGTCGTCATATTCTAATCATCTTATGTGTCGAATACAATGATGAAAACCTCCACTGGTTTCTAATATTGACGAAGTGGTACTAGCAAAATTTATGTTTAATCAAATAAACATTTAAAGAAGAAGATCCCATTAGATGTCCCACAACTAACTTGTTGATTCTTCAATAATTTGGGGTAGTTTCCTTTCTTGTGTCCAACATTTAAGACAATGGAAACTTTATTAGTCGGGATTGATAGGTTTAGTATCGTCATTTCTCAATAACTTTACTTTTAACATTACCTTGTATCAATTTCATTATTAACTTTACTTCTTGAACCTCGTCCTCATCTTAACGGTTTAAGAGAATGCTCCCACTCATTTCAATGAGTCTTTGCTTTGAGAAGCAAAATTGAATTCATGAAGATTACTCTTCATTTGTTCGTTTTAGTCTTAAAACTTTCATTGAAGTGGTTGCGTTATTTTAGTCAATTTTGATTTCCAACAAATCTAGTTACCAAAATTAGAAACAATTCATTGTAAGTAGATGTGTTAGTCAAGAATCAAAAACCTGTTTGATAATGAATAACTTTAATCTATACTCTTTACAAGAGATCCTTAGCAATGGTTCATTTGAGGTTTTATAAGCAAATTCATATTTGTCTTTAGTTACGATGTTTTAATGGAGATTTTGAAAAATCGAAATGATATCGTATATGAATTGTGGTAAAGAAATAGAACAATATAATAACGGAATAGTGGAAAACTTAACATTTATCGTTTTATTAATACTTGTAAATGACAAGTAAAGCATTTATCTAGTGACCTCTACCCAACTTGATAAATGATTCCAAGATCCAAATTCATATTAATTTGGGCACGGTGTGGCCGATACATCCCTTATCAATATAACTCGGTTGATTAACTCTTTAATCGATTCTACTTTTAGAACTCTTGGTCGATAATATTACATTAACATTTATCTTTAGCCCAAAACACATTCAACAAGGGCACGGTGTGGCCGATAAAACCCTTATCGAAAAACTTTTGTTGAGTTCAATCCAAATTTCGAATAAATGTGTCCATGATCCAAACCCACATTAACTTGGGCACGGTGTGGCCGATAAAACCCTCATCAACATGAATTCGGTGGATAGACATTTATCACCCACTTCCCCTACGTAACAAGGTTTGTACCCCGGTGTGGCCGAGTGCACTCCCTCACGAAATAGGTTTTCATGGTTTCTACTCTTTGGTAAGGCTATGTCTCAATTGATTGTTTTAGCGAGAGGTCATGTCAATTTATTATCTATCACGTTTTAAGTGAACTAAAGCGGTGAACTACGATAATTTTAATTGACACGGTCAATATACTCGATTAAAAGATGATGCATGTTTTAGTTATGGCGATTTAGCGATGCATGCAACATATAAATAATATGCAAAGCATAAAAATAAAATCCTAGTATGGCCTTCCTAAAATAGAAAATCTAATTAACTTACATATTTGGAAACCAACTCCATTGGTCCCTTGAACTTCGGTTGAGGCACGCATCTCGAGGTAACACCGTCTTTAATGTATTTCCTTCTTGAGTGACACCGTCTTCAAGAAACTCCGAAATAAATAAATTACATAACAAATTACATAATTTCCTATTATACATTTGTAACTAAAATAAAATAAATCTATTAAATTACAAAACGGTGATACGAGATCATAATAAATTACAACCGAATCGATATTCCCATACATTTCGGGTAATACCAATTAAAAACTAAGGCCATACTAAGTAAAATTACATAATTCAAAAATTACATAAGATAAAATTATGACAATCATAAATAAAATGCAGCATTATAATATGTATGAACATGCCCAATTTTATGCTAAATCGCCTATAAGGAGCCAATATCGTATATTACACGATTTTTACGGATTTGCGTGATTCAACGTTTTATAATCACGATAATTACATAAATTCATATTTATGCACAAGTTAATTACCCTAACTTCTTAGGACTCAAAATTAGTCTTCACTAACTATTTGACTATAATTAACTCATATTTCTTAAAATTGTTCATTAAAAAGACTTAAAATTACAAAATAAAGCCATAAACTTCAAATAAATCACAAAAATTTCAAATAAATTTGAAATTTGAAATTTAAACTCATGAACATTCTGAAAAAATACCATGACACTCATAATGTTCAAAAAACTTAGGTTAAAATTTCGAAAATTTATCGGAAAAAAAAAATGTTGCGGTTTATCGGATTTATCAATTATAATTATAAAAACATGAGAAAAATTATATTCATCAACTTTTCAATTTTAGATCTGAAAAAGATAATAAAATGCAACATGTGACGTTTTTCCTTAGTCATGAAGTATGTTTTAGCAATTTTTCACTAATTAAGTCACTATTTATGCTATTTTTCATCAAAAAATCATAAATCATGCATGAAGACTTCATTATAGCCTATTATTTTACACACATCTTGTAAAATTGTATGTGACAACATACTAAATTTCTATGACCAGATTCGAAATTTATCTCATATTAAACTATTTTTCACTTAAATCCGATTTTGATAATGAAAAATCCATTTTTCGAGCATAAGAAGTCCACAAATTATGAAAATTTATAGTTCATCTCAAAGTAATATATGTGACAACATATCCAAAAATCAATGGAAAATTCGAAGTTTAGCTAATTTTATTCCGAAAATGACATTTTATTCATAAAATCATATTTTTAATGTCATTATTATGAAATATGAACAATAAAAATCCATAAAATAACCAAAATATCCTAAAAACATTTTAGGACCAGAAACTTTAACATGCAAAATTATTTTCGTGATATATCATAATAACACAAATTTAAACAAGTTTTATATGTTAATCGTATAACTCGGAAAAACTATAACCGATTTGCATGCAAACAACCAAGGCTCTTGATACCGATTGTTGGAAATCTATATCTCATTACTTAACATATTCTTATATGTTTCAAATTTATTTAGTCATAAAATAAATTACTAATCTTATGCATGCAAACTAAATAAGAAGAGATAAGAAAATCAATTTCTCACCATTAAAATTTCGGTCAAATGGGCACCAACAAGATCTCCTTCTTGTTAGTTCTTGAGCTTTCCAATATTGGATGAACATTCATGACTTCAAAATAGAAGCCCTCCAATTAGTAGCACCCAAGACTATCCCTTAATCCCACAAACTAACATGTACTAGATGTTTGTAATGTAGTTTACCTTAAAATCTATTACTAATACTCATATACTACTTCTAGTATTATTAGTGTTTGATTTTAAACAATTTGATTCACAAAAATGAATTTTATGAAGAACAAGAGAGAGAAGTTTTTGTTTTCTTAGAACATGAGAGAATAGGAAAAATAAGAGGAAAAACTCTCTAATAAATCCTCACCAAAACCGGTGGCATCAATGGGTCTTATCACCATTTTCTTTTTCTTTTTGTCTTAACAAGACAAATGTGTAAGTCTTTTGCATAGTCAAGTTGTAACACCCCTGATTTTCGGCTAAATTAAACTAACTTTTACATACAAAAATGGCCGAAATACAAGGATATTATAATTAATATACAAAGTCTGTTATTACAAATCCCTTTAAAAATTAAACAATACAAATTGGAATCAAAAACTTTTACAAAGCTTTAAATGAAATCTTCTCTTGAAATAAAAATCCTTTTGAACAGCAGTGGAAGTCACCTGAAAAGAGAATCAGAAGACAGAAAGGAACTACCCCCATGACGAGTAGCCCAGAAGGGAAAAAACACGTCAGCCGGAAAGCTGAGTAACAGATAATACCTCAATATATGCAGCTTAATTTTGGTCATGGCGTGGAAACACATACATGTAAAAATAAAAATAAACAGAGAGAATAATAAAAACACTCCCCTTCACTAATCTCAATCTCAAACTATTCCATAATACACAAATTCTCATTATAGACGGACACTATCCGTCTATACGTATAGACGGATACCATTTTTCCTCACAAAATACCCATTTGCCATAAAGTGGGAAGCACATGGAGCGTACCCCACCTTGTCCCCCTACCCATTTTATTAGAGGTCTTTACCCGTCTGTTCGCCCCACCCGTCTATACCAAGACCTATTGTCCATAATATAATATACTATCTCATCTCAATAATTAACCAAGTCTCTACTCATTACTCCGTCTTATAATATAGTACTCCCAAGTAACCAAGTATCGTATTCTCATCGTCGAACCTAAGCCAAGGACAAGGGGCGAGTGAACTGGCGGATAAAACCGTGAAACAATACTTCCATCTCAATATCGATTTCAAACTCAAATATCTCAATAACTCAATAACCATGGTCACTCTGGACCGTAAACATAACTCGGCTCAAAGGCCCCATAACTCATAACTCAATACCAGTAACCAGATTTCCATCTCAATTTCAATATCGATATTGTCAAATATTCCATTAAAGGAACTGCTCAACACTTAGAGTAAAACTCCAAGCTACTCACCCGCTAGCCAAGATCAAAGAATTGACAATTCAAAATACAATATAAAGAAATCCAAACTTCTGATCCCATATCCTGATTGCGGCTCAAAGGTTGTGACAAACTCAACAATAATAATAATCAGGCCATGCATCCTAGTTTTACCCAAATCAGATGTAGCACTCAAATTACAAATCCACGTCCTTTCCTATGATAATTATCCATGTAATTTGGCGTATAATTTACGCGTACCCATATGTGCATTAACCAGTATGTTTTCTTATAACTCACAAATCTAATCCGAGGTCTTTTACCAATCGCACACAACCACAATTTATCAAAAATCTACCCGTTTCCAATACTTCATTCACAAATCACAACCCATCTCCCAATAATAAAATTAACTTATACAAAATATTAACTATTAAGTATAAAGAACAATCAATAGTACTCCAACTCAGATAAAATACTCAGATAAAATTTCGGGACACATAAAGTAGTTAAATTGATAACAGTTAACACGTTATTCATACAACCTCGAACAATAATAATAATATTAGGATCGGTAGAATCGTGTTACCTCGCACTAGAAAGCCTGGCCAACAATACTCAGAAACGGTCCAACAATCAACCATCGAACTAATCAAATTAATGGAGAAAGAAACATGCCCACTTTGAATTCAAGGTATATAAATAATGAATCAAGTAAAGATATGATGGAAAGTTGAAAGTGGTGGACAAGAAAAGAAGTTTGCAGGAGTAGGAATATTGCAGATTTGTAGACATAAACACGCATAAAGGAAAAACATAGTTTAGAGGCTTGACGGCTGAACTACATAGTTGTAAGGCATTTAAACAAAAGACGGACTATAGAGTAAAAGAGCCCTAATAAGATTCTTAGTCGGTTGATTTTTCTTTTCAAAACTAAACAGAATTTGGAGACTAGCTTAAATATTAAATTGAATAATTTTATATTAAGATTAATAATAATATATATTAAAATATTTTGGATATTACAATCTTCCCCTCTTGAAAGGAAATTCGTCCCCGAAGTTCGGTAACGAAAATAAAACATAATTTGAAAATTTGAGTGGTATTACATTCTACCCACCTTAAAAGTAAAGTTCGTCCTCGAACTTAAAATTTTCAAAATAAAATAAAAAGAAAACTCAAAATTTAAGAAAAGGTTTAAAAGTGAAATCGGCGGTGTCAAGATGTGACGATCTCAACACCTAACCAAGAAAGAACCCGCTCTGATACCAATTGTAACACCCCTGATTTTCGGCTAAATTAAACTAACTTTTACATACAAAAATGGCCGAAATACAAGGATATTATAATTAATATACAAAGTCTGTTATTACAAATCCCTTTAAAAATTAAACAATACAAATTGGAATCAAAAACTTTTACAAAGCTTTAAATGAAATCTTCTCTTGAAATAAAAATCCTTTTGAACAGCAGCGGAAGTCACCTGAAAAGAGAATCAGAAGACAGAAAGGAACTACCCCCATGACGAGTAGCCCAGAAGGGAGAAAACACGTCAGCCGGAAAGCTGAGTAACAGATAATACCTCAATATATGCAACTTAATTTTGGTCATGGCGTGGAAACACATACATGTAAAAATAAAAATAAACAAAGAGAATAATAAAAACACTCCCCTTCACTAATCTCAATCTCAAACTATTCCATAATACACAAATTCTCATTATAGACGGACACTATCCGTCTATACGTATAGACGGATACCATTTTTCCTCACAAAATACCCATTTGCCATAAAGTGGGAAGCACATGGAGCGTACCCCACCTTGTCCCCCTACCCATTTTATTAGAGGTCTTTACCCGTCTGTTCGCCCCACCCGTCTATACCAAGACCTATTGTCCATAATATAATATACTATCTCATCTCAATAATTAACCAAGTCTCTACTCATTACTCCGTCTTATAATATAGTACTCCCAAGTAACCAAGTATCGTATTCTCATCGTCGAACCTAAGCCAAGGACAAGGGGTGAGTGAACTGGCGGATAAAACCGCGAAACAATACTTCCATCTCAATATCGATTTCAAACTCAAATATCTCAATAACTCAATAACCATGGTCACTCTGGACCGTAAACATAACTCGGCTCAAAGGCCCCATAACTCATAACTCAATACCAGTAACCAGATTTTCATCTCAATTTCAATATCGATATTGTCAAATATTCCATTAAAGGAACTGCTCAACACTTAGAGTAAAACTCCAAGCTACTCACCCGCTAGCCAAGATCAAAGGAATGACAATTCAAAATACAATATAAAGAAATCCAAACTTCTGATCCCATATCCTGATTGCGGCTCAAAGGTTGTGACAAACTCAACAATAATAATAATCAGGCCATGCATCCTAGTTTTACCCAAATCAGATGTAGCACTCAAATTACAAATCCACGTCCTTTCCTATGATAATTATCCATGTAATTTGGCGTATAATTTACGCGTACCCATATGTGCATTAACCAGTATGTTTTCTTATAACTCACAAATCTAATCCGAGGTCTTTTACCAATCGCACACAACCACAATTTATCAAAAATCTACCCGTTTCCAATACTTCATTCACAAATCACAACCCATCTCCCAATAATAAAATTAACTTATACAAAATATTAACTATTAAGTATAAAGAACAATCAATAGTACTCCAACTCAGATAAAATACTCAGATAAAATTTCGGGACACATAAAGTAGTTAAATTGATAACAGTTAACACGTTATTCATACAACCTCGAACAATAATAATAATATTAGGATCGGTAGAATCGTGTTACCTCGCACTAGAAAGCCTGGCCAACAATACTCAGAAACGGTCCAACAATCAACCATCGAACTAATCAAATTAATGGAGAAAGAAACATGCCCACTTTGAATTCAAGGTATATAAATAATGAATCAAGTAAAGATATGATGGAAAGTTGAAAGTGGTGGACAAGAAAAGAAGTTTGCAGGAGTAGGAATATTGCAGATTTGTAGACATAAACACGCATAAAGGAAAAACATAGTTTAGAGGCTTGACGGCTGAACAACATAGTTGTAAGGCATTTAAACAAAAGACGAACTATAGAGTAAAAGAGCCCTAATAAGATTCTTAGTCGGTTGATTTTTCTTTTCAAAACTAAACAGAATTTGGAGACTAGCTTAAATATTAAATTGAATAATTTTATATTAAGATTAATAATAATATATATTAAAATATTTTGGATATTACAATCTTCCCCTCTTGAAAGGAAATTCGTCCCCGAAGTTCGGTAATGAAAATAAAACAAAATTTGAAAATTTGAGTGGTATTACACAAGTCACTATCAATTGTCATAGACAAATGAACAAGACAAATGAATAAGACAAAACTACTAAAAGAGCCACCCATTTTCGGTTTCAATAGTTTAATATGGAGTCCATTTTATTTTTGTCAATTGTACAATTGTATGTCATGTGACATGAGACATGTCTTATGTCATGTTTTAATTTAAAATGCATATTTAACAAATTAAATATCATTTACAAATTAAATAAATCATATTTAACAAATTGACTAGTAATATAAAATTACTTTCTCATAAAACGGTCATTTAATTACTAGTTAGTATAATTCACAATATCTTGTAATTATAACTAACTTATCATTCTCATCTCGCGTGTTTTGCAAACACCGATTAATTTTAGTAATATAACTTCTTAAATTACTAAATAAAATCTCATTTAATCACATTAGAATAAGATGTCATTTTCTCTCTCTTATAATAATTTGTTCAATTTTAAGGAATTAATTAATCTGTATCGGCATACAACTAATTAACCTTTTCAATTAAGGGAATCGTCATTTAGGTGTGACCTCAAGGGATCAACTGATCACCACCGTCGCATGACAGTAATGTCAAACTCTAGCCAGCCAATCATTACTGATATGTGTGGACCAGTTGACTATATATATAATGTATCATCCCTTCCGTATTCTTGTGAGATTTAAATATGTGATCAATATGATCGACAATTGTGATCGCATTATTGTCGGAGGACACTTACTCCAACAGGATCATTGGCATAGACCCAATTTAGAAGACCGACCGAGACTTAGTTGAGTCTAGGTTTCATGCATTCATGCTCATATGCGAATGCCTACTTGCTACGTGATTCCCGTGTCGAGTCTTTTTGTTTTTATTTTTAAAATGACGTTTTTTCAAAAAAGAAAAAGAAAACGTCTGTCTTTTTTCGAAAATTGTGTCGTGTTCATCCTTTATTTTCGAAAATCCTTAGTCCATTTTTCAAACCCGAACTTTTAAACTTGCCGCTTTTGGAAATAGAATGTTTTAAAGTCGGAATGCTGCCGAACTAGGATTAGAATTTTGACCAAAATAAGCCTTTTATAGCCGGCATGCTGCCCATTTAAAAGCTCATTTTAATTCAATCCTCTTCAATTTTAAAATTCAATTAAACCATGTTTCGAACCTAACCCAAGCCTAGAATAGAGTTTGAGTCAGTCAGGTGAGGTCTAGCCTAGTTAGGCTTGTGGTTGTCTATGTTAGTTATGCCTAGTCTCGTTCGAGGTTTAAGTGAACCATGTCTTGTCTAGAACAAAACCCAGTTGGGTCACCCAAGCTCACTCTTGGGTCCGAGTCATGCATGTCAACCAGTTGGTCAGAGTCAAAGCATCAGAAACGTCTATTAGGCCACACTAGGCATTTTTCACGAGCCTATGAACCATGTTGGTTCAATCATGGGTTAGTCACACCGAGTCAGTATCAGGTTTAAGTCTATGAGTTAGTTTAAGTTGAGTCATAGTCCTTGTTAGGTTTAAGACCCCCTCTTCCCACATGTGACCCTTCACAGATGAGCCAATTTGTTCATTTCCCGGGTCTAAGTCTGCCATTGGGTCACGTTTGAGTCAACGGTCAAGTTTGTAAGTCAAGTCCATCCCATGGCATGTCAAGCCAGTTTGAGTCGAAGACCCAACGCCATTCACTTGAACCCTTCACAAACGAACCAACATGTTCGTTTCAAGTCCACCCATATTACGTTGAGGTCCATTTAGGTCGAGGACCCAGATCTAACATCATTTGAACTCTTCATAAATGAACCACAATGTTCATTTTCATGTCCAATCCGGTCCACTCCATTTGCATCCCGAGCCAATAATTAGAGTGAAACCTCTGTCGATATACAAATAGCATCGAACTCTGTCGATTCCTGAACCCGGGTCACATATTTTTTCCCCGAAGTCAAAACCGAGTTGCAAAAGTGGGCCAACTTTTTTCAAACCAAGCATCTGAGTCGACTCTTGATGAGAGGAAAGTTCAAAACTGAGATTGACAATTACAAGTTAGAATCTACATTCGAGTCTTTGTCCGAGTCGAGTCTAAGATTTGTTTTCCCACAATTATTTCAAACTCCGTTTCAATATCAATGAAATTGATCTCGTTTTCAATCCCGTTTCCATCATCAAATCAATGAAAATACACAACGCACTCGAAGGGTGCCCTTGGATAGAAATATGTATTCCGTTGTAAATGGTAGGGTACTTTAAGATCCCATGTCTGTTTCTTTTACCTATTCCTTTTCTGGTGGTAGAAAACCTCCGTCAAAACCCATGCTCAAGATAAGCCCAATAGATGATTCTATGACAAACCTAGATTAGCTATTTGTTCCGGTGTTAATGACGGAGGGCAAGCCCATTTTCCACAAGAACATCCCCTCTCGAAGAGAGAAAAGACCGACCTGTTCTAACAAGGAATGTTAGTACTAACCCAAATCGATTGGCGAAGCCCAAATGTTTCAAGGAGAATCCAAATGCAACCGGAAGCGTTGTTTCGAAAGAAAAGAGAAGGAAAAGAAAAGAAAAAAGAAAAAGAAAGTAAAGGAAAAGAAAAAAAATAAAAACAAGAAAATGAAAAAAGAGTGATGAAAAAGGAGAGAAAAAGAAAAAATAAAAATAAAATGATGAAGTTATAGAACGCTTGTGGTTGAATGTCGAAGTTACAGAAGCCAGAAATCAAGACAAGTACCCATAGTTGAAGTTCAATAGGTGAAGCCCAAAACTGTAAGAAGTAGCCTTTCTACGGCTAAGTCCTTCCTGAGACGGTTACGGGGAAATAGTCGGGAATTTTGAGAATCATAAAACTTGTGTTGGTACACCCCCAGCCTTAGGGTTCAGACATGGAGATTTGAACCCACGATGCTTTCCTACCCATTTGGACTCGGGTTTCGTCAAACCCGAGACATCTTTTCCAACCACGATGTAAGCCATAACCATTGGCCTTAGCGCCAGAAAATGAACCTTCATAATGACGGTCCACTATTCAAGCCTTTTGGTGCCAAGCTCCACATCCCAAAAATTACAGCCTTCTGTACCGACACTAGACACAGCATTTGACGGTACCTTACAGGCTAGGACGGGATACATTATGATGTCTTAGGTGAAACCTTCGAGTGTTACACACGAACGAAAATGATTATTTTATGCACCCTGATCGAACTACGTCGGATTTGATTTCGCTCCACGCGAATACGTAGGCAGTCTTTCAGAATAAGGGATTCAATCCACCCTTCCATGATGTGTCTTGTCGGTTTTAAACGGGTCTTAACGAAAGTCCAAATGAAGCCATCTATGTTGAGTCAGTCTTAGTACTCGGTTTAGGCTAGGATGAAGATGTAGATTCACGATGAAAAGTTGGCAAGTCTCGTGGTGAGTTCTATCTGGTGATGTTGGTAAAGATGCATGGTTGCCCATGCAAAATGTTGGGTCCATTTACCTGAATTGATGAGGATTGTGTCGGGAACCGAAAAGACGAAAGTCCGCTGAAAAGAAAGGAGGCGGAGGCAAAAATAAATTAGCCCGCTGAAAAGAAAGGAGGCGAAGGTAAAACTGAATAAGCCCGCTGAAAAGAAAGAAGGCGGAGGCAAAATGATATGAAAACCCGTGGAAAAGAAAGAAGGCGGAAGTGAAAGATGAATGATGGTGTAGATGACGGTTCTCGATAACAATGATGAATGATGGTGTAGATATTGTACCCAAGCGGGACGATGAATGATGGCATAGAATCTGTTCTCAATGAGAACATATAATGATGGTGTAGTTTGAGTTTGGGCCATAGTAGCAGAACGCTCAGTGCCAGCTGTAGAGGTTCAAATTTGGGTCAGTTTCTTTTTAGGACAGTGCCAGTAGCCGAGAAGTTAACCATTCAGAAGCGATGGTTTGAGAGGTTTATCAAGTAGTGTTTAAAGGGGTTTATCCCGAAGAGTTAACCTTTCAGAAGTAATGGTTTGAGAGGTTCATCAAGTAGTGTTTGAAGAGGTTCACCCCTAAAGAGTTAACCATTCAAAGGTGATGGTTAGAGAGGTGATGTGACCATAATTTAAGCACATTTAGTCCCCGAATTAGCCTTGTTCCCATGCTTTTTAGTGCATATTTGGGTCATTTATTGTCTTTAGTCCTTTGTTTTGCATATTCTTTGAGATTTTGTGTCCTTGGTAGGAAAGGAGTGCAAACCTTGGATTTTCATGGCAAAATGAGGCTAAATTGATTGAATTCAATGACCAAGCATCAAGGACAGACAAGATTAGAAGGCCTTTGTACATACTATAGTAGATGGGCAATGATGAGAAAAGATCCTTGCATCCCCGAGGAAATCCTCAAGGATTCTATGAAGAAAAAGGAAGAAAAGAAGACGAAATAACTGTTTGATAATCCGTGCGGATTGCCCTGAAGACGCCCGTCCATCACCCACAATCCGAGCGTCTTCCTTCACAAGACGCCCGGGCAAAACCTCCAGAAGACGCCCGTCTTCCCCCTCTGGACGCCCGTCCAGAAGCACCCAAATCCGCCCGTCCCGTGCTTAAGACGCCCGGATTCCCAGACAGTCATTTCGTCTTCTACAAGCTTCAAGGAAGGATGCACATCTTTTTCTAAGACCGGCGAAAAAGAGACCGGAGTCTCCCTAGAGACCGGCGATTCCTCAAAGACTTAATCGTCATTTAAGCCCTTAGTAAACCCTAATTTATGTAACTAATCCCCACTATAAATACCCCATTAGTCTAATTAGAAGAGGATGTTCTTCTTAGCAATCTTTAGTATAGTTAATATCAATCAAATCTCTCTTTAATCTTGTAATCAACATTTAATCAAGTTTTAATACAAGTTTTATTTCCTTAATCTCTCTCTTGTTCATCCTTTATTTTGGGTAATTAAAGATTATTTGGGTTATTATTGGGAGATTGACAACCTTCCAATCAAGCATCAAGTACTTCTATTATTCTTTGCTTTATTATTGGAATCATTAGTAGGTATAATTCTCTTAATCCCTTTTTAATTATTGTTAATTATCTTCATTTATTCATCATGTTTCAGTTTGTTGGTATGATTGACAACCTTGCTAGCATGTTCAACATGATAATGAGTGAGTAGTTTCCTTAGCTAGGGTTAATAAGTAATTAGGGGAAACAAACATGGGGAATGATTCATGCTTAATCTAATATGTTTTCATATTTTATTTACTTGCTTGTTGTGATCTCAACTTATGCACATGTTATATTTGATGAAATGCGAGCCTATGAATCCTTGCATTTTTTACCCATCACCTATCTTTTCAATGAGACTTGTAAGTCATAAACCAACTCGAGTCTCATTAGACCATGCATAAAGTTGAGTAGGAAGATTAAGTCGACTTGTAGGTGTTGTACAATCTAATCGATTCGGCTCCGGGACCAAAACTTTCCTAGGATTGTAAGATATAAACCAACTCGATCCATCATAACAATAATTGCTTGCTTATAATTTGAGAATATGTTTGTATGATCAATTCCCATGAATCCCCTATGACCCCATAACACCCCCATTTATGTAAGGACCTGAACTAGGACTCCTCAGGTAAAGAAGGGCGTTACCATCTCGGAAATCCGAGGCAGTAGATAGCAAAGAGAAAGATAACAGTACTTTAATTTAAAAGTTTATAATGTTTACAACGGAAATAACTCATGTCTTAAATTGATAAAAAAAAAGTCTGACAACTAAACAAAAATAAAGGTGAGCTAGCTCTAAGTCAGGTGATCCATGCTCTCTCCCTGCCAGCTCCCAATGTCTCAACAACCTGTCAATCTGCTCCCCATTAAAAGGATCATCACAGGCATACACGAATACACAGGGTCAACCGCGAGGTTGAGTAGGTAATACGATATAATAAAGAATGCAATGCTATGCTCCTCCAATCATCTCCATCACACACATCCCCGGCACGCCCAGCCATACCGATCCCCGGTAGACTATATATATCGACCGTAGTCGATCTGCCCGCTCGCAGCGGAGGACACCAGGGCAAGTCCTGCAGAACCCGCCTGGGCCTTAATCACAACAATCTCATCTCCTCCAACTCCAACTCCAATGCAATGCAATGTATGAAATGTATGCAACAAAAATGCTCAACAGGGTCAATAAGATAGTCAGGTATGTCATATAATTCCAAACATGTCAACTCTTTGTAATCACAAAATTCAATCAATGTATTCCCCTACCTCAAATAGCGGTGATAAGCTAACTGCAGATCAGAAGTATTCCACCCGAAACTCGCCACCTAAACATATATATATAACATAATTAATTCTCTTACTAATCCCGTTCCCATACTCAAAAGTTACTATAAGTAGAAACTTTCCCAATTTAGAAATTACTAAAAATATAAGTTACTCAAAATAGAAAGTTTCCTAAAATGGGAAGTTTCCCAAAATAGCAATTACCAAAAGAATAGCAAGTTACTAAAATAGTAATTTTCCCGAAATAGAATCCCGACTCAAAAGCTTAAATATATTATTCCGTCACCGCTACTTAAAATTAACTTAATAATCAAACTAACAATGTAAATATTAGAAGTATACACATTCCCGACTCATTAAAATAAAACCCGTAACAAAACAATTTCAAAAACAACGCACGACACAACACACGCACACTCCCTTTACAACCCGTCACAACCGCCCCTCAACCACCAATCCTCACCGCCGACCACCGGGCCCGACACTGGTCTGGCACGGTCACCTCCCACCACCACCAACGTGGTCGACCCACGCCGGCGGTCCTAGCCACCACCACAAAAACCCCCTGGCTGCGTTCTGCCGCCACAAAACGCCATGAACAGCCCCCTTTTTAACCCGACAGCCACCACGACACTCCCCTGCCACCCTACCAACCACCACCATTGCCACCACCGTCGCACGGCGACCCTGACACACGTGGCACCACCGATTCGACCTCCCCCGAGTCCACGGTGGTGCCACCCCTTTCCCTATGTCTGAAATGCTACCCAAAACACCCCAGCGACCCCGACACCTAAACACCACCACCGCAACTACCACCAAAGCAACGACCACCACTCTAACCACCACCACCCGACTCGACTCTACACCCACAACACATCTCACCACCCCACGACCACCACAAAAGGTCCCTAAAAGACGCATAACACAAAACAAAACAAGTGGGGACAGAAGTGAAAACGAGAACCCATACCTATGACGGCCGTCGACCGTGCTTTTTCCGGCCAAGTACAACCACCCTCGACCACTAGCAAAGACTCCCCTGGACTCCTGGCAGACCCTACTACCTCCACACTCACCGGCGTGCTCTCTTTGGCCGTGTATAATGCTTAAACGAGAGAGGAAAGAGGGGTTGTTGTTTTGTGTTGTCAAAATGACGGTAGGGAAAGGGATAGGGTTTTAAAGGTGTATTAGGGTTTGTTTTTAGGGTTTGGTGAGGTAAAATGGTAGGTGGGTAAATGGGTAGTAAGTGGGTAAATGGGTTATGACCCCTCGACCCAAAATGTCACTTAATTATAACCCGACTCATCTTACGATATGATACGATATGAATTAGTCACTTACTTTTACGCTACTATTAAATAATAAAACTCGCCCAAACGATAATAAAATACGGGGTATTACAGTCTTCCCCCCTTAAAAAGAACTTCCTCCCGAAGTTCGCCCCCATACCAAACATGTCATACGAAAATATAAAAGGCATCTCGTATATAACTAACACGGTCAAACACACTACTAGACTACATAAACACGAAATGTTACATTCTACCCTCCTAAAAAGAAAGTTACGTCCCGTAACTTACCTCAAGTGAACAGATGTGGGTAACTCTCTCTCATCGCGGCCTCGGTTTCCCAGGTAGCCTCCTCTGCTTTATGGTTAGACCACAATACTTTCACTAAAGCGGTCTCTCCGTGCCTGGTCTTCCTAACCTTCCCGTCCAAGATCTCCTTAGGCGTCTCGATGTAAGTCAACTGTTCGTCCACCTCGACCACATCATGGCTCAAAATGTGCGAAGGATCACTCATATATCTCCGCAACTGAGAAACATGGAAGACATTATGTACCCTGGCTAAAGCTGGTGGTAAAGCTAGCCGATATGCCACTTCCCCAATTCTATCCAGGATCTCGTATGGCCCAATAAACTTCTGACTCAACTTTCCCCGCTTCCCGAACCTCATCACTCCCTTCATCGGAGATACTCTAAGAAGTACTTTCTCCCCCACCTGGAAAGAAATGTCGCTTCTCCTAGCATCGCGTAGCTCTTCTCGCCGGTCTGGGCAGCCCTCATCTTCGTCGAATGATCGCACTGTTCAACCATCTCTGAATCATCTCTCGGTCCCAAAACTACCGCATCGCTCGATCATCCCAACACACGGGACTCCTACACTTCCCGCCATACAAAGCCTCAAATGGAGCCATCCCAATACTAGCGTGGTAACTGTTGTTGTATGAAAACTCAATCAACCCCAGTCTATCCTCCCAAGACCCGCCAAACTCCAAAACACAAGCCCTCAACATGTCCTCGAGTGTCTGAATAGTCCTCTCTGTCTGACCATCTGTAGCTGGATGAAAAGCGGTGCTCATCTTTAACTGAGTACCCATTAGTGACTGTAACTCCGCGAATTTAGATAGAAAACGGAGTCTCTATCGGAAATGATGTCCTTGGGTACACCATGCAGCTTCACCACATATCGAACATAAGCCTTGGCCAACTCGACTTTACTCCAAGTATCCTTCATGGGGATAAAGTGAGCCGACTTGGTTAGCCTATCCACGATCACCCAAATCATATTGTTACCTTTCGAGTTCGAGGCAATCCAACAATGAAATCCATAGAAATGCTTTCCCACTTCCACTCTGGCACATCTAGTGGTTGAACCTTCCCTTGCGGTCTCTTATGTTCGCCCTTCACTCTCTGGCATGTCAAGCATCGAGCTACAAACTCAGCAACTTCCCTCTTCATATTTGGCCACCAAAAGGTCTTCTTGAGGTCCTTGTATAACTTATCTCCCCCAGGATGAACCGAGTATGGCGTGGCATGTGCCTCAGTAAGAATCTTCCTTTTCAGCTCATCATTATCCGGAACACACCACCGTCCTCCAAACCTCGGACTACCATCGGCGTGGATAACAAACCCGGAATCATCCCCGGATTCTCGCTGTTCTGTTCTCATCTGCTATGACTGCGCCATTTCGAATTCTAGCATCGGCTTTACGTAGCTCTCGATCTCCTCATATAACTCCGGCTCAACGGTCAAGTCCCCAAGAATCTCTCCTCTCCGGATCATGTGGATTCCCATCTCCCCGACTCATTATGCAACCTCACCCTAGATCCGCACCGCTCAAAGCATGGATGGATTTCGCTTAACGCGTGCGCTACGACATTCGCTTTCCCCTCATGATAAAGTATCTCCATGTCATAGTCGCCGATCAATTCGATCCATCTCCTCTGTCTCATGTTCAACTCCTTTTGTGTGTAAATGTACTTTAAGCTCTTGTGGTCGGAAAACACTTTGAAGGTAGCCCCATAAAGATAATGTCGCCATAGTTTGAGCGCAAACACCACTGCCCCCAACTCAAGATCATGAGTAGGGTAATTCTCCTCATATGTCTTCAATTGTCGAGAAGCGTAGGCGATAACCTTCCCGTTTTGCATCAATACGCACCTGGACCCTTCTTGGAAGCATCGGTATACACCTCGAAATTATCATTCCCATCTGGTAGAGCAAGTATAGGAGCTGTAGTGAGACGTTCTTTGAGGGTTAAAAACGCCTCCTCACAACTCTCATCCCAAACAAACCTGTTCTCCTTCCGCATTAATGACGTCAATGGCTTTGCGATCTTTGAGAAGTCCTTGACAAATCTGCGATAATAACCTGCTAGCCCCAAGAAGCTTCGGATCTCACCCACATTCTTAGGACGCCATCATCTCACCGCCTCAATCTTACTAGGATCAATGAAACCCCTTCCTTGGAAATCACATGGCCCGGAAAAGCAACTTTCTTCAACCGAACTCGCACTTGCTCGACTTGGCATATAACTGGTTCTCCTCCAAGGTTTTCAAGACTAACCTCAAATGTTCCTCATGTTCCTCCTCATTCTTGGAGTATACCAGGATGTCATCGATGAATACAACCACGAACTTGTCCGGTAAGGACCGAACACTCGATTCATCAGTCCATAAACACGCTTTGGCGCATTAGTCAACCCAAATGGCATGACCACGAACTCATAATGCCCATATCTTGTTCTGAAAGCGGTCTTAGGTATATCCTCGTTCTTAATTCTCAACTGGTGATAACCTGACCTCAAATCGATCTTAGAGAAAACTCCGGCTCCACTCAATTGATCGAACAAATCATCGATCCTTGGCAAAGGATAACGGTTCTTGATGGTCACATTGTTCAACTCACGGTAATCCACGCAAAGTCTCAAGCTTCCATCTTTCTTCTTGACAAACAACACTGGTGCTCCCAAGGTGAAACACTAGGTCGTATGTAACCTTTCTCGGCTAGCTCATCCAATCGCTTCTTCAATTCCTCCATCTCTTTCGGCCCCATACGGTAAGGTGGTTTAGAAATCGGCCATTCTCGGCTTCGGATCAATGGAAAAGTCCACTTCTCTTTTCGGTGGTAACCCTGGAATGTCCTCCAGAAATACATTCTCGAACTCCCTCACCACTGGAATCTCGGACACCTTAGGGGTCTCCGACTCACTATCCCACATCTGGCACAAGATTAATCGCTCCCCTTTCCTCGGACTCGACTTGGGGTGTTATGAGATATGAATTTGACTCTTGGCTTGACCACATACCCCTTATAAGACACCCTAGTTCCCTTAGGTCCCCTCAAAGAGATCTTCTTCTGGTAGCAGTCGATAAAAGCCTTGTACTTCCCTAACCAGTCCATCCCCAAAATCACCTCAAAACCCCCCAAGGGAAACTCTATAAGGTCACCGTGAAACACCACCTCTCCGATCTGGATTGGTACCCCAGTGTAGACTCTATCACAAGACACCGACTCCCCCGAAGGTACCACTACCGAATCAACAATTCTATCATATGACTTAAGATTTAAGACTCGGCATGTTCATGAGATATAAAAGAATGTGTAGCTCCGGAATCAAACAACACAAAGGTGGGTTTAGAGTTAACAGGAAAAGTACCAGTCACAACATGTGCATCCTCCTTTGCTGCTTCCTTCCCCATGGCAAAGAGCTTGCCACTGGACTTAGCTCCAGACTGACTCGATGAAGCGGTATTGGGTTGCTTGTTCCCCTCGTTCTGGTTCCTCTGGAAATTACCACCCCCGCTGGACTGGTTTTGCTGACTACGGTTCTGATAACTGTTGTAGCTTCCTTGATAACTGTTACTTGCTCCAGATCGGGCACCTCCCCCATAGCCTGTGTTAGGAGTACGGTAGCTGCTGAATCCTGATCCCACTGACCGAGACCCACTGAACCCAGATGTAGGTGTCCGGAAGCCCCCAGATTGGTTCCCTCCAGAACTTCGGCACTCAAACTTCCTGTGTCCCAGTTTCCCACACCCAAAACAAGTGATCCTGGACGCATTACCTCCAAGACTAGCACCTCTGAAACTGCCTCCGCTTTGGTTCCTCATTCCCTGGGAGCACTATTGGTGGAGTATCCACCGAACTTGCCTCGAATTTGGCTTCTTGGCCCCCGTATTATCACCGACGGTTTCGACTTCCTCTTCTCGGCTTTTCCTTTCTTATCCTCTTTGATCCGCTCGGAGAGTCTTTCAGCAGCACCGGCTCTCGGGTAGATGTCTGAACGGTGGTAGGTGGAGCTGCCGTGAGTCTCTTTTTGATATCCACCGTCAAACCCCTCTCAAACCTCATAGCCAGCATGGTCTCGTTCTTTGCAAATTCATCGATGTATGATGCCAACAGTCGGAACTTCCTATGGTATGTTTCCACTGTCATGTCCTCTGTCATCTTAAATGTATCAAACTCCTCTCTCAGCTTAGCTTTCCTGAACTCTGGCATGAACTGATCCGTTAATATCACTTGAAATTCTAACCAAGACACGTATCCTTCCTCAATATCCCTAGCAACATGTCGAATCTCCGCCTTGTTCCTATTCCACCACTCTCCCAGTGTAGCCCCGAGGTAGTGTGCGGCTTGGTCTACTTGCGGCTCTTGGGACAAGCTATCGGCTCGAACAGGTTGGTGAACTCCCGACACCAATCTCCCAGCAAGTGAGGTTCCCCCTCTCCGGTGAAGATGGTAGGGTTATGCCTCGCCACTATTGTACTCATCTTAGCAGGGTCCATTCTTTTGGCCTTTAGTGCCTCATTCTCGGCCGAGTAGTTGATCTAACTCTTCCGGGTTATGTTTACAGTACCGTGTTCCTTCTTGGAGGCATGACTACAAGAGAATTTTAGGAATTATTTGCAACACAAAACACTTTGGTAATTCTAGCCAATTCTTTTACTCTTATCTTACTTGTCTATCTAGCATGGCTTAGGGATCACATAACCGCATATCACTAGACATAGCCTTCTGACACAACTTAATAGATGTATAAGTATAAATCAACCTTAAAACATGCAGAGTATTATGCCACAACCTCCTATCAACTTTTTATGCAACAATTATCATATCAATCAGTTAATACTTAGGCAATAATATATGGAGTTATGCTCAGTATCATGCAACTTCTCTACCCTTCCTCTCATATGCACTCGGGGTTCCGGGTCAAACCGAGAGGGCCAATGGTTCGGTGTGAGGGGGCCCCTAACTCATCCCTTACCTTTAGTGTGCTCCTAACAGTTTTGTCCAGGGGTTCATTTTATTTAGACTCTTCCGATATTCATTGGATTCATTGGTTTAGGCACGAAGATCGTTCGCTCGATACCACTTTGTAACACCCCCATTTATGTAAGGACCTGAACTAGGACTCCTCAGGTAAAGAAGGGCGTTACCATCTCGGAAATCCGAGGCAGTAGATAGCAAAGAGAAAGATAACAGTACTTTAATTTAAAAGTTTATAATGTTTACAACGGAAATAACTCATGTCTTAAATTGATAAAAAAAAGTCGACAACTAAACAAAAATAAAGGTGAGCTAGCTCTAAGTCAGGTGATCCATGCTCTCTCCCCGCCGGCTCCCAATGTCTCAACAACTGTCAATCTGCTCCCCATTAAAAGGATCATCACAGCATACACGAATACACGGGGTCAACCGCGAGGTTGAGTAGGTAATACGATATAATAAAGAATGCAATGCTATGCTCCTCCAATCATCTCCATCACACACATCCCAAGCACGCTTGACCATACCGATCCCGGTAGACTATATATATCGACCGTAGTCGATCCGCCGCTTCTAGCGGAGGACACCAGGGCAAGTCCTGCAGAACCCGCCTGGGCCTTAATCACAACAATCTCATCTCCTCCAACTCCAACTCCAATGCAATGCAATGTATGAAATGTATGCAACAAAAATGCTCAACAGGGTCAATAAGATAGTCAGGTATGTCATATAATTCCAAACATGTCAACTCTTTGTAATCACAAAATTCAATCAATGTATTCCCCTACCTCAAATAGCGGTGATAAGCTAATGCAGATCGAAGTATTCCACCCGAAACTCGCCACCTAAACATATATATATAACATAATTAATTCTCTTACTAATCCCGTTCCCATACTCAAAAGTTACTATAAGTAGAAACTTTCCCAATTTAGAAATTACTAAAAATATAAGTTACTCAAAATAGAAAGTTTCCTAAAATGGGAAGTTTCCCAAAATAGCAATTACCAAAAGAATAGCAAGTTACTAAAATAGTAATTTTCCCGAAATAGAATCCCGACTCAAAAGCTTAAATATATTATTCCGTCACCGCTACTTAAAATTAACTTAATAATCAAACTAACAATGTAAATATTAGAAGTATACACATTCCCGACTCATTAAAATAAAACCCGTAACAAAACAATTTCAAAAACAACGCACGACACAACACACGCACACTCCCTTTACAACCCGTCACAACCGCCCCTCAACCACCAATCCTCACCGCCGACCACCGGGCCCGACACTGTGTCTGGCTCGGTCACCTCCCACCACCACCAACGTGGTCGACCCACGCCGGCGGTCCTAGCCACCACCACAAAACCCCCCGCTGCGTTCTGCCGCCACAAAACGCCATGAACAGCCCCTTTTAACCCGACAGACCACCACGACACTCCCCTGCCACCCTACCAACCACCACCATTGCCACCACCGTCGCACGGCGACCCTGACACACGTGGCACCACCGATTCGACCTCCCCCGAGTCCACGGTGGTGCCACCCCTTTTCCCTATGTCTGAAAATCTACCCAAAACACCCCACCGACCCCGACACCTAAACACCACCACTGCAACTACCACCAGCAACGACCACCACTCTAACCACCACCACCCGACTCGACTCTACACCCACAACACATCTCACCACCCCACGACCACCACAACAGTCCCTAAAAGACGCATAACACAAAACAAAACAAAGTGGGACGAAGTGAAAACGAGAACCCATACCTATGACGGCCGTCGACTTTGTGCTTTTCCGGCCAGTACAACCACCCTCGACCACTAGCAAAGACTCCCCTGGACTCCTGGCAGACCCTACTACCTCCACACTCACCGGCGTGCTCTCTTTAGCCGTGTATAATGCTTAAACGAGAGAGGAAAGAGGGGTTGTTGTTTTGTGTTGTCAAAATGACGGTAGGGAAAGGGATAGGGTTTTAAAGGTGTATTAGGGTTTGTTTTTAGGGTTTGGTGAGGTAAAATGGTAGGTGGGTAAATGGGTAGTAAGTGGGTAAATGGGTTATGACCCCTCGACCCAAAATGTCACTTAATTATAACCCGACTCATCTTACGATATGATACGATATGAATTAGTCACTTACTTTTACGCTACTATTAAATAATAAAACTCGCCCAAACGATAATAAAATACGGGGTATTACACATCATAACAATAATTGCTTGCTTATAATTTGAGAATATGTTTGTATGATCAATTCCCATGAATCCCCTATGACCCCATGACACCCTAGTGCCTTTTATCAATTGTTTACACCCCTTTTAATTCATCTTGCTTGTTTACTTTTATTGCTATTTAGTTTAGTGATCTTCTACTTCAAACCCCAATTGTGACACCCTTAGACACCACTAGTTGCAATAGAAATTCTCATCTCAATTCCCGTCCCTTGGGATCCGATCTTTACTTGCCTCTTTACTAATTGTAGAGTTGTTTGTGAAGTTATAAATTGTGTTTTGGTCTAGGTGCTCCTAACGACAAGTACTGAAAACTATACCCTCACCAGAGATCACGACCAAGAGGTTCATCAAGTAGTGTTTGTAGAGGTTCACCCCTGAGAAGTTAACCATTCAGAAGCGATGGTTGAAGAGTTCTACCCCCAGTGAGTCGATGTTTGAATTAAAACCCGTACACACTTATAGATTATTTTTTATAGGTATCGGGCTATGCCCTACCCTTGTTTGCTTATGGTTCAGATGTCTGAGTCAGGTCGTGTCCACCTATTCAATCCAAAATGTGAAAATGTGAAAAAAATGTGAAATTTCAAAAACTTTTTTTTTCAAAATTGTTTTCGAAATGTTGGACTTCGAAGAAGCTCCATGTTTGCGGGTTAGTAAAACCATTTCAAAAGATCAGGTGGGTAACCCATTTCTCTTCAAATGTTTATGTTTCGGGTCGAAGGCCCATCCTTGATTCCGAAGTTTACGTTTCGGGTAGAAAGCCCATCCATGATTTCAAAGTTTACGTTTCGGGCCGAAGGCCCATCCATGTTTGCGGGTTGGTTAACCCATTTCAAAAGATCGGGTGGAAAACCCATTTCTTTTCAAAAGTTCACGTTTCGGGCCGAAGGCCCATCCATGTCTGCGGGTTAATTAACCCATTTCAAAAGATCGAGTGGGTAGTACGTTTCGGGCCAAAGGCTCATCCATGATTTCAAAGGGTGGGTTAGTTAACCCATTCCAAAAGATATGAAAAGATCGTGTGAGTAACCCTTTTTTTCAAAAGTTTATGTTTCGGGCCAAAGGCCCATCCATGATTTCAAAGGGTTAGTTAACCTATTTCAAAAGATTTGCAAAGATCGGGTGGGTAACCCATTTCTTTTCAAATGTTTATGTTTCGGGCCGAAGGCCCATCCATGATTTCAAAGGGTTAGTTAACCTAATTCAATAGATTTGCAAAGATCGGGTGGGTAACACATTTCTTTTCAAAAGTTTACGTTTCGGGCCGAAGGCCCATCAATGTTTGCGGGTTGTGACACGGTTGTCGCAACCCTATCAAAAATAAAACCAACTGGCTCTAACCAATGCAGCACAGGCAAGTCGGGTATCGTATCCACAGGGAGGCGGTCACTATCTACTCGTTATTCTAAACTATCTATGGTCACAATTTAGGGGTTTGAGGAATTTTGACTAAACTAAAGAGCAATAAAAGTAAAAACAATTAGAAAGGCAAGAGTGAAAAGGATTGAGAGAAAATAAAGAGAAAGATGGCAGGATGTCGGTTCACCATGATATTACACAATTTAGCTAAAAGTAGATCAGTTGGTCTGATGTGAGAAGGGTAAAGGAAAGGTCCTCTCGGTCCGCTATCCGCCCTAAAATACTACTAACATAGCTTTCACCGTCATTAGTGTAGTCTATTGTTCATAATAGGTCTATTCATTCTAATCTCTCGATCTAGGTCTGAATTTAACCAGTTTAATTGATTCAGTTGCTTGCATTCAACCTAACAATTACAATTATATTGCTATGAAAAAATTCTCATTACAAAACCTTCTAAACCAATTAAAGCATCATCGATTAACTGTTACGGCTCCCCTAATCCTAGCATTAGATAAGTTAGCTATGCATAATGGTAAATAAAGCAAGAACGAAAGATAAAGAAATAATAAACAACATGATAAAAAGAGATGTGCAAAAGGGAAATAACATAAAAGAGAGAAAAGAAATTACAAGAGTTCGGATCCGGAAAAGGGTAGAGCAACGTCGAATAGAATAAGAAACAGAGGAAAAAGTTGTATAAAAGATGAATAATACAGTATGGAGGAATGTCTTTTACCTAATTAAGTCTCTCCTATTTATAGGAGAGATATTTATTTAACCTAATACGATAACAAGATATTAAAATCTTGCGTCAGATAGAAAAGTACTCGATCGAGCACTTTCATATCACTCGATCGAACAAATCCAAGCTAAAACCTCTCGATCGAGTACTTTTGTTACTCGATCAAGGACCTCCAACTAAACACCTCTCGATCGAGTAGATTGGGTGGTCGATCGAGTAGATTAACCTCTCGATCGAGCAATGTTCAGCGCATAAATCCTGCTTCGCGCACTGATTTCAAACGGCCGCCATTTCTTCGTTTCTTGGGAAAACAGAGCATTTTCAATGGCGTTGGAAAGCTAACAGGTCAAGCTTTCATCTCGAATTAGAATCACTTGAAAATCAGTGGCAAAACTCGGGATATTGCTCTTCAAAGTAGGCACTAGTAATTTGAAGCTCTTCCTTTGCTCGCCTAGCTACCTTACTTTTATGCGCATCTCAAAATAATAGTCTCCAAGTTCCGAATCAACTCATCTACTAAATGAATGCATAGGGACATGTATTAAGCTTGATTATGCTCCTCTCCGGTTCATACCTGCAAATAATACAAGACAAACCAAAGTAGACTATTCGGGGGACATTTGTAGCTTAATACTACGTAATATGCATATAAATGCGTGCAAATACGGTACAAAAAGTCTATATAAAATGCACGCATCAAACTTCCTCAAACCAAACCTTTGCTTGTCCCCAAGCAAACTAAATGCAACTAACTAAATGGAACGGAGTAAAGCTCAGAGCTAGCTACAAATCGTCCACTTAAACCAATTTAATGCAAGCACTAATACTTATAGCAAAAATGTCAAATGCAAACGAGTTATAAGATGTCTATGACAAAGCTGAAACGTCGACCTTGCAAGACCTTTGATAATGGACTCTCACGGGTCACTCTTCTCTCATGAAGCAAAGGGTAAGCATATTATGTAAGAGAGAAAGAAATATAGTCGCTCACCTAAACTACGACCCACATAAGCATGCATACAGCTAATATGATAGACAATTCTAGCTACCGTATACATACATTCCAACCAAACAAGGTCTGTCACAGCCGAGGGCTTACAAAAGTACGGAAAATTGAGGTAATGAGTAAGAACGGGCAAAACATTTATGGGAATGTGAGGGTAACAACCAAGCTAGCTACCTAAACAGAATCAAATGAACCAAATCTGGTTCTAATCCACCAAAATTAAGCACAAATGCCTTCATCGGCATACAAACTCACTAAGCCATACAAAATCAACTCCTCAAAAGATAAAGATAAAACATAGGAGCAGAATCGACTTTTATTCAATCTCTTTTTTTTTCATTTCTTTTCCTTTTCTTCTTTCACGGTTTCTCTGATTTTTCTTTCGTTCTTTTGTTTTCTTTTTCAACTTCTTTTTTTTTCATACTTTTTCATCATTCTCCTCCTCCTCCATATATTACCAACTGCGGGGTAATATCCGTATAAGACCCTCTAAATATAGGACTATAACGTAAATTTAGCATGCGATTATCGTCATAAAACATAAATACAATAGAGAAACGATAAGAAACAAGAATTAACCTCGGGTCCTTTATAGTGCGGCGTAAAGAATAGAAATCAAACGAGATTCCCTCCTAATTGTTGCACCCAAGACTTGTCCGAGATATGCCCTTGTGCTAGATGGTGTTCTCCGATTGCCTTGCAATATTGGGAGAACTTGTTGTGAGGTTTTCGAGATGTGAGATCTAGGTTTCAGAGAGAAAATGTCTCCAAAACCCTAGTTTTCTGTAAAATGAATTGTCTCTCTCACAAAAGGAGAGGAGCTCTCCTTTTGTGTGTTTCGGCCAAAACCGAGAGCCCTCATGGGGAAGTGGGCTTCCACTTCCTCTTACTTTTAGCTCGGGGTCCAGTTCGCCAAATGCTAAAATGTATATGATGCGGTTTATTATAAACTGTCATCGGTTATCGGTTATTAATACATCGACTAATAACACGGATTAGTTGAAGTATTAATACATGTCCGACAAAGACAATATTGTATAATTAATATTCAATATACATTAATTAAATATAAATCGCTTATATTTAATTTTACGAATTAACTGGTTAATTCGCCTTAGCCCATGATATTTAATCCGTATTAAATATAATATCTCAACATCACATTTTGACTAATTACTAGTCAAATAACTCGGACTAACTGGTTAGTCAAATTTGGCATCTACATGACTGTATTTTCATACCGTCACATCTCTCGAACGTATCCTATAAGTGTGACTTTTAGGGACCAGTTGATCACCGCCATCTGTATGACAATAACGTCAAACTTATCTAGCAAGCCAACCGTTATTGATAAACGTGGATCAACTGATAATAATACCAAAAGTATGCCCTTTGATCCTTTTAGAGATTTATAAGTCCTTGCACTAACTGTTAAGGACACCAACCCCAACAAGCTCCCACTTGTCCGTACAAGTGCATGTGCAATGACGTTATCCGCACTAACTGGAGGACACAAGCTCCAATAACTCCCACTTGTCCGTACAAGTGTATGTGCGATAACCGATTCTCATATTCATTTAAAATTTCTCCCACTCAATGTAAAACAATTTGCAGATCTGGATCCACAAAGGTCGTATTTTACAATCGATCTGTATCTAGAGTGGTTTCCCCGACTAGAGAGTAACTCAACTGATAAAACGAATCCGTATCCGAGCATGGCCATGCATTTCGATTCTGACTCCTCGAGTGGCCCCGAGAAATATCGAGTACCGATAAAGGCTGAATATTTCCTTCAACTTGACTCCTTCCGATCTAAGCACAGCATGAAATGACCCAGAAAAAATCTACTTGGCCCCCTGTTACGGATGACCGTGAGAAAGAAACCAAAGTCACCCAAAATCTGCCGTAGTCTCAAGAGACAGTCGATAGTCAAAAGAATCGACTCTTATGATCACCATGGAGGTCCTATCCACGACCGGGCACCGAATGTTATAAAACATTTAGGACTCCACGTCGATGTCACAAGTGTGTCCTGCGAAATATCCGTATAAATCGCCTCGTGATTGGTGGTCAACCGGTTGACTTATGGCTCGTTGAACCCACCATCAACCAACGTCACAAAATAATTGCCGAGTTATCAGCTCATGTGGGCAATTAAGGACCGAAAAAGATATAATGTTCGTTCGAGTTCACTTTGTGGTGTTCAAAATTTGTCGTACAAATCCACATGACAAACAAAATATATATATATAAAATATAAAAACGATGATGTCGTATAGAGTACAAGAGAGAATGAATCTGATCCATAAAAGAGTACTACAACTTAGGAACACGTTTAATTCCCATGGAATTAACATGCCCTTCATGCTTATCTTGTCGTAATGCTTTAGTGAGAGGATCTCCTATGTTATCATCTGTAGCAATCTTTTCTATCACTACTTCCTTTTGCTCCACGTAATCCCGGATTAGATGAGCTTTCCGTTGTACATGTCTAGACTTGTTGCTAGACTTTGGCTCCTTAGCTTGGAAGATGGCACCACTATTGTCGCAATAGATGGTGATCGGGTCATTCGAACTAGGCACTACAGAGAGCCCATGTAAGAATTGACGCATCCATATCGCTTCCTTTGTAGCTTCAGACGCGGCATAGTACTCGGACTCGGTCGTAGAATCTCTTTGTAACAGTTTGTTTCGAACTCTTCCGGTGATCGCAGCGCCATTAAGAGTAAAACGAATCCAGATCGAGATTTCGAGTCATCTCGATCCGTTTGGAAGCTAGCATCTGCGTAACCGGTTGCGCACAACTTTTGTTCGCCTCCATAAGTCAATGCCCAATCTTTAGTCCTCCGGAGGTACTTAAGAATGTTCTTGATGACCAACCAATGTGGTTCACCTGGTTTTTGTTGGAATCGACTTGTCATACTCAATGCATATGCCACGTCTGGACGTGTGCATATCATGGCATACATGATTGATCCTATAGCCGAAGCATAAGGAATCCGTGTCATGCGCTCTTTCTCTTCCGGTGTCTCTGGTGCCTGAGACTTGCTCAAATGCACCCCTGGAGCCATCGGAAGGAACCCCTTCTTGGAGTTAGTCATGCTGAATCTCTCTAGGACTTTGTCTATGTAAGACTCTGATCGAGAGATAACATCCGTCGTGATCTATCTCGATAGATACGGATGCCTAGAATTCTTTGTGCCTCTCCCAGATCTTTCATCTGGAAATGGTTTTTCAACCATACTTTCACCGAAGTTAAGAGAGGTATGTCATTCCCAATCAGGAGTATGTCGTCAACATACAATATTAGGAAGACAATCTTGCTCCCACTCGACTTGATATATAAACATGGTTCCTCGACCGATCGAGTAAATCCATTGTCTTTAATCACTTGGTCGAAGCGATGATTCCAACTCCGAGATGCTTGCTTAAGTCCATAAATGGAACGCTTAAGTTTGCATACTTTCTTAGGATGTTGTGGATCGATGAAACCTTCGGGTTGTACCATGTACAACTCTTCCTCCAAAAAGCCGTTTAAGAAGGCGGTTTTCACGTCCATTTGCCAAATTTCATAGTCATGAAAAGCGGCAATCGCTAAGATAATCCGAATGGAACGCAGCATGACTACGGGTGCAAAAATCTCATCGTAGTGCAAACCTGGCACTTGGGTGAAACCTTTAGCAACTAGTCGTGCTTTGTAGATATCTTGTTGAACTTCCCTGAATGCTTTATCTTGTAAAGCCATTTGCATTGAAGGGGACGAACCTTAGCAGGTAAGTCAACAAGATCCCACACGTTGTTCTCATACATGGAGTCCATCTCGGATTGCATGGCCTCAAGCCATAGCTTTGAGTCGAAACTAGTCATGGCACCTTTATAGGTTGCGGGTTCACTACTCGTTAAGAGTAGAACGTCATCTATGTCATGTTCCTCGACCATACCAATGTATCTGTCCGGAGGAATAGAGACTCTTCCCGACCTCCTAGGTTCCTCAGGAATATTCACCGCAGCCGGGATTGAAGGAACAGGTTCCTCCAATGGTTGCTCGGTGTTTGGTTCTGGAATCTCCGACAGGTCGAAGGTTCTATCACTCTTTGCATTCTCGAGAAATTCCTTCTCTAAGAATGTCGCACTAGCCGCAACAAAAACGCGTTGTTCGGTTGGCGAATAGAAGTAATGACCAAGCGTTCCTTTAGGATAACCTATAAAGTATGTCTTGACCGATCGCGGGCCGAGCTTATCCTCGTGTCTCCACTTGACATAAGCCTCGCAGCCCCAAACCCGTATAAAGGACAAGTTAGGGACCGTTCCCTTCCATAGTTCATATGGAGTCTTGTCATGAGCTTTAGACGGACTTCGGTTAAGTATTAGAGCGGTGACATAAGAGCATAACCCCATAACGAGTCAGGCAACACGGTGTGACTCATCATGGATCGAACCATATCAAGTAGTGTTCGATTTCTCCGTTCGGACACACCATTCAATTGAGGTGTTCCAGGTGGAGTTAACTGTAGGGCAATCCCACAGTCCTTTAGGTGTTGATCAAACTCGTGAGAAAGATACTCGCCACCACGATCTGAACGTAGTGTTATAATCTTTCTACCCAATAGGTTCTGTACCCTATTCTGGTATTCTTTGAATTTCTCAAAGGATTCACTTTTGTGCTTCATTAAGTAGACATAGCCATATCTACTCAAATCGTCCGTGAAAGTGATGAAATACCTATAGCCTTCTCGTGCGGTGATTGATATAGGACCACATACATCCGTGTGTATGAGTCCTAATAGGTCAGCAGCGCGCATTCCAACACCTTTGAAGGAGATACGAGTCATCTTACCGATGAGACATGATTCACACGTGCCAAATGATTGAAAATCAAAGGCCGAGATCGCTCCATGTTTGATGAGCTGTTTTACGCGTTTCTCATTAATGTGTCCCATACGGCAGTGCCATAGATACGTTTGATCTTTGTCACCAACCTTTAACTTTTTATTCATTACGTGTAATATTTCCGTGGTCTGATCTAAAACATAAATTCCGTTCATGGAGAGGCGCCTTGTCAGTAAATCATATCGTGTAATGAGAAAATGCAAGAATTATTTTCTATTACAAATGAAAAACCAAGTTTATCAAGTGCAGAAACTGAAATAATGTTTTTCGAAAGACTAGGAACATAATAACAGTCATATAATGACAACTCAAATCCGCTAGGAAGCTGGATCACATATGTCCCCTTGGAGATGGCAGCTACTCTTGCTCCATTCCCAACACGCAGGTCCACCTCACCCTTTACGAGGGGTTCGATGTTTCGGAGCCCCTGCACATGATTACACAGATGAGAACCACAACCAGTATCAAGTACCCAAGTTCCGTAACTTGCGTGGTTAATCTCGATCATATGAATACAAGTAGAAGAAGAGGAAGACATACCAACAGGTTTAACACGACCTGCCTTTAAGTCCTCATGATAAACAGGACATGTGCGTCTCCAATGCCCAGTCTTGTGGCAATGATGGCATTCCATGTTTTCATTCTTGCTCTTTGTCGTGCCTGATGAGGTGCTCGACTCACCAGGCCCACTCTTACCTGAACCCGACTTCTTGAACTTCGCCTTACCTCTCGCTAGGTTTGCTCGAGCTTTGCCCTTACCCTTTCCCTTGTTTGTCACAACGAGAACATCTTGTTTCATGCTCCCACTGAACTTCATGTCCTTCTCGGTCCTGTACGAGGAGGAGTGCAGTTCATGGGGAGTTTTCTTCAAATCATTCATATAGTAATTCGCTCTAAATTGCGAATAACCATCGTGGAGTGAGTGAAGTATGCGGTCAATAACAATGTTCTCGCTGATCTTACAATCAAAGGTCTCCAGCTTCTCGACATTCTCAATCATGCTGAGAATGTGTGGGCTAACCGGTTGGCCCTTCTGGAGTCTCGCATCAAAGAAGCGAGTGGTATGCTCATAAGTCACGATTCTCGGTGCTTTCGAGAATTCCTTAGTGAGCGTGGTGAAAATCTTGTTTGCACCATGGGCTATGAAGCGTTTCTGCAAATTGGGTTCCATTGCAAAAATGAGTACGTTTTTAATCGCACCCGCCTCCATACGTAAATCATTAAACTTGGTGATTTCAAGACTCTAGCCGTGGGACCTGGGTTTGCCGGGATGGGCTCCAAGAGATATTTGAGCTTCCGTCGTCGCCAGCGGAAGATTCCGTAATGCCGCTTCCCAGTCCGCGAAGTTTGATCCATCATTCTTCAGTCGAGTAGACTGATTCATCTGATTCATGAAGATCCGAAGCCAGGACTCACGGTCCAATGTGGCACTTGGCATTGGGTTATCAGTAGAACCAGCCATTTGTTATTTGCAGTTTAATAAAACGTGATCTACACTGAAAAAGGAAGAAAAACAAAACGAAATAAGCAACTCATCGAGGTGATTTAAGTCTATTTTAAAATTCATTTTAAACATGTAGACTCTCGCACTTGCATAATTGATCTCCCTCAAGAATGATACAAGTGATCCCAAGACTCAATTTCTGTAAATTGATAAGCCAACTGTTTAGCTAATTCTTCCGGAAGAACTCTTGGTCGATAGATTTCCGTAAATCCTATCTATAGTCCACCACAGTCACAGGATCGTACGAGTGACCATAGTGTTGAGATAAAATAGGTCAATCGGTTCCAACTTACCCGACGTAGAAGGGGTCATATTATGCCTACCGACGAAGAAGGGACTCATTGGAGTTTGACCTATAAAGACCGTTCTCAATTTTTGTTTATACGAGGAAGATCCCATCAACTAAATTAAAATTCATATTAAGTGAACGAATAACTAGCGTCTGCGTGAATGAATTAATTTGGGTGATGGCTTATAAAAATCGTGTGACATACGAATGTCAAAGAAAACTAACTCGTGACCTCTAAATGTGTCAGTTTTCATGCAATTATTAGGTGGTTTGGTTTTTAGGCGGAATATGATGCATACTATCGTTACGATAAAATAAATAATTGAATGCAATACGTAAATAAAATTTCCGAGTGTGGCCTATCCTAATAAAAAGAACAAAATACAACTTTGGAATCCACCGTTGGACCCAAGAAGCTTGTCTTGTTGTTCCATCTTGATCCAGTTAGCGGGAGTGAGCATCTGGTCTCCGTCTTTGGTCTTCTCAAAAATTACAATTAAAATTACAAAATATAAACCTAATTACATTCTAATAAAAACTGTAATTACAAGTGAAAAATCCAAAACGGAGATGCGAGATCTCAAAATACAACCAAGACCGTGTTCCATCATTACGGTAACACGTTCTACTAAGGCCACACTAAGTTACAACTGATTGCAAAATTAAATACGTAATAAGAGGCATTCACAAGCATTCAAAATTAACGATAAATAAAAATGCATCAACTAAAAACAAATTCATTCGTGACATAATTCCGTAATTATGTGAAATTTATCCAAACCACCTTTTAATGATTAAAATTCATGTGATAAAACCGCTTCTATCAATTTAATTTTAATCTAATACAGTCCGTTACTTTAAATACGCTTTAAAATAACTTAATGGTACGTGGTGAACCGTTTCACAATCATAGCGAGTGTACAATATCCGTATAATGTACATATTAAGGCCAAACAAAATTTAAAACAAAAGAATAAATTTTCAAAGCCGCCAGAAAAGAAATCCCTCGATCCAGGGACATAAGTGCTCGATCGAGGAAACAAAAGGGCTCGATCGACTGAACTGCAAGTCGATCGAGAGGGTTGCCAAACAGAAAGTGCTCGATCGACTAAACTGGTGGTCGATCGAGTACCTTTATCAGCAAATCTGCTCGATCGAGTAGGAGGACAACTCGATCGAGCAGTAGGGTTTTGAAAAGGGGTCGATCGAGTACAACAGGGACTCGATCGAGTAAAAACATGACAGAAAAACCACTCGATCGAGTAAAAACTTGCTCGATCGAGTACAAAATTTCTGGAAAACCTAAACCCTCGTGAAAACAGTTTGTCGAGACAAAATCAATTGCAATTTTGATCAAAACGCATCAAAACAAATTTAACAATTGACAAAACTTGACATATTGTTATAATCTCTGTATAAAACAACAATATGTAAAAGATCAAATCGAAAATCACACAAAACAACCGTGTAATATCATGTCACGGTAAAAAAAAAAAATCAAGCCGTGTATACATGGCACGGTTTTCGAGATAAAACACAACCGTTTCAAAATCGTTTTATGAAAAACACATGGAAAAATTTACGTGGCCTCGCTCTGATACCACTTGCGGGGTAATATCCGTATAAGACCCTCTAAATATAGGACTATAACGTAAATTTAGCATGCGATTATCGTCATAAAACATAAATACAATAGAGAAACGATAAGAAACAAGAATTAACCTCGGGTCCTTTATAGTGCGGCGTAAAGAATAGAAATCAAACGAGATTCCCTCCTAATTGTTGCACCCAAGACTTGTCCGAGATATGCCCTTGTGCTAGATGGTGTTCTCCGATTGCCTTGCAATATTGGGAGAACTTGTTGTGAGGTTTTCGAGATGTGAGATCTAGGTTTCAGAGAGAAAATGTCTCCAAAACCCTAGTTTTCTGTAAAATGAATTGTCTCTCTCACAAAAGGAGAGGAGCTCTCCTTTTGTGTGTTTCGGCCAAAACCGAGAGCCCTCATGGGGAAGTGGGCTTCCACTTCCTCTTACTTTTAGCTCGGGGTCCAGTTCGCCAAATGCTAAAATGTATATGATGCGGTTTATTATAAACTGTCATCGGTTATCGGTTATTAATACATCGACTAATAACACGGATTAGTTGAAGTATTAATACATGTCCGACAAAGACAATATTGTATAATTAATATTCAATATACATTAATTAAATATAAATCGCTTATATTTAATTTTACGAATTAACTGGTTAATTCGCCTTAGCCCATGATATTTAATCCGTATTAAATATAATATCTCAACATCACATTTTGACTAATTACTAGTCAAATAACTCGGACTAACTGGTTAGTCAAATTTGGCATCTACATGACTGTATTTTCATACCGTCACATCTCTCGAACGTATCCTATAGGTGTGACTTTTAGGGACCAGTTGATCACTGCCATCTGTATGACAATAACGTCAAACTTATCTAGCAAGCCAACCGTTATTGATAAACGTGGATCAACTGATAATAATACCAAAAGTATGCCCTTTGATCCTTTTAGAGATTTATAAGTCCTTGCACTAACTGTTAAGGACACCAACCCCAACACCAACTCCGATTATCAATACAAACCAAATTCGGCACAATAAACAATATACTGCAAAAACAATCTAAACTGGCTTGACAAGGCAGGCTAAATTTGGATGTAGTTAAGGGTCAAAAGGCAAATTTGGCTAAAGTGGAGTTTATGGGTAAAAATGGTAGAATAAGGAAATGTAAGCACCTCCCTGCATGTGACACCAACCACTAACCCGAATGTATGTAGGCAAAAAGCAATTGAATTTCATATATGTGCAAATTAATGATACATGCTATGCAAGGAGTAACTACTCACAGTACTAGATGAACTGGTCATAAATGACACCAGTTTTAAGGCTCTAAAACTTAGAATATATGACTAGGTTGCCAAAATTTCAGGTCAAGTCTATTCTTTCAGCTAAATTTTAACATTAACTCGTAGATATGCAAAATGACAAAGCTAAAAAAGATAATTAGTTTATACAGGGCTTAAGCAAAATGACAAAAAGTAGTGCAATTTCATCATCGAAATACACCGTTCCGACTCAGCCTATATGCAAAAGTAAACGTGATTTTTTTTTTAATTCTATAATTTTTATGAGATTTTCATATTTTTTGAAAATAAAAGACAATGCAAGCGGAAATTTAAACGTGATAACTGAATTGCAATAAAAACAGTATGCAGACACAGATATGGATGCATATACCCTCCCCAAACCAAACTGTACAATGCCCCCATTGTACCCAAAAATAGGGAAAGGAAATGCAAACTGAAAAGAAGAGCGAAGATGCGAAAAACTTACAAGATAATGCGAAGGAGGGACCTCCCCAAACCAGCCAGCAACATGGGAGGTCACTAACAGCTTTATAAACGTCATTGGAAATGAATCAAAACGAATCTACTCGATCGAGAGGGCAAAGCACTCGATCGAGTAGAATGTGCTGCAAAAATGTTCGATCGGAGGAAGTAAAGCACTCGATCAAGTGGTCAACTTCTCATGGTGCTCGATCAAGTTCACAGTGCATACGATCGAAGGATTATATACTCGATCGAGAAGTACCTGCAGACAAAATTTGACACGCAAAATAGCGACCACAGATACGACCAAAAACCAAGCCTAAAATGTTCTGCAGTCTACAGTCGAAAAGTCCAATAATTAAACACACAACAAAAACTGAAATGTTTGAAATTCAACTGAAACATTTAAACTCCGGTTTGCCACCCGGTCAACGCTAGTTTCAGATAGGTCCCAGCTCGACCTCTTTTTGTCTTCACCTCAGCTAATCCAGTGGTTACAATCAAAACAACTCAAAGCCCTTAGCAACTGATCATAAATCTGCGCATGTGCTACACAACAGCATAAGTAGCACCAAAATAGAAAAGGAGCATATAAAAGCAATATGAGAGACCATCTCAGCTTAACAAATTTCCGATGACAAATATGGTGAAACATTATTAACTTATTTGTCCAACTGGGACAGGGTGGAGCATCAAAATAGAGAGCAGAAGTCACATGAGGTAGTTTACTATTAGTCATAACAATAATCAAGAAGTTATCGTTAACTACCTCAGGTCGGTCACTCCTAACATCAGAATCAGTGACAGAAGAGTACATTACCTCTACCGTGCTAGGAGCATTCACTGACTCAGCTACTTTCTCGTTCCCCTCCTTTATGGGTTCTGTCCCATAAATTGCAGCCTCTAAAGTATATCTAACTCGGCTTTCCAAATGGGAGATTCACCATAACCATTGTCTTCTCCCAAATCGTCATCCGAAACGGACCTAGATGACATAACATTACTCTCCCTGGCCATTATGTTCGATCGAGCAAAAATTGTACTCGATCGAGAGCTTTCCTTCTGAATATTACTCGATCGATCACATATAACTTCTCGATTGAATGGTTCTTCGTGCAAAGTGTTCGATCGAAGGATGAATTCTGTTAGATCGAGCTCTTGTTGTTGTAAAGTGAAGAAGTCTTCGTATGATGCTTTATTTTCAGATAAATCTTCAAATTCCGAGTCATACATATCATCATCGTTAATAGGCAACTCAGGTCTTTCATGGGAAAGACCGCTTTCGGTACAAGTAGCATATACTGTTTCTGAGTGCCTAAAGTCCAACTCGGCAGCCAATTGAGCTATTTGAGACTCAAATTCCTTGATATGAGCCTCTCTAGATTTATCATTCTCTTGCATGTGAAGTGCAAGTGTCTTCACCAAAGACTTCAATTCAGCAATCTCTTCTTTTTGCTTATCAGGAGGAGGAGCTTGTTGTTGCGGTGGCCAAACGAATGAAGGCTTTTGTTAGCCTCGTTTCTGAAGCGGATGTGGCGGCACATATGCAATGGGTAGATTGGCTTGTCCACGTTGCCTAAACGCATAGACTTCGTCATTCGTCGCCAAGCAAATAACAGCTTTGTGCCCAGCAGCTCCACATCTCTCACTATGGACCACCTGTTGTGCCATAGGATGGAACATAGGTGGAAGATCAAAGGTACTCAAGCCTTCCCTTTGATGATCTTTCTCCTAGACCTGTTTAGCTGGACCTGTAGGGACTATCAAAACAGCACTAGAAAAGAAAGTAAGAACTGCCTCAAGGAATAAATTCCTATTCCTTGAGGCTAAAGACAGACAAAAATAAAACAAGCAGATAAAATAGTTGCCTCCCCGGCAACGGCGCAAAAATTTGACACGGCTGTCGCAACCCTATCAAAAATAAAACTAACTGGCTCTAACTAATGCAGGAGAGGTAAGTCGGTTATCGTATCCACAGGTAGGCGGCCACTATCTACTCACTATACTAGTCTGTCTATGGTCACAATTTGGGGGTTTAAGTAATTTTGACTAAACTAAAGAGCAATAAAAGTAAAAACAATTAAAAAGGCAAGAGTGAAAAGGATTGAGAGAAAATAAAGAGAAAGATGCCAGGATGTCGGTTCACCATGATATTACACAATTCAGCTAAAAGTAGATTAGTTGGTCTGATGTGAGAAGGGTAAAGGAAAGGTCCTCTCGGTCCGCTATCCGCCCTAAAATACTACTAACTTAGCTTTCACCGTCATTAGTGTAGTCTATTGTTCATAATAGGTCTATTCATTCCAATCTCTCGATCTAGGTCTGAATTTAACCAGTTTAATTGATTCAGTTGCATGCATTCAACCTAACAATTACAATTATATTGCTATGAAACAATTCTCACAAGAAAACCTTCTAAACCAATTAAAGCATCATCGATTAACTATTACGGCTCCCCTAATCCTAGCATTATAGAAGTTAGCTATGCATAATGGTAAATAAAGCAAGAACGAAAGATAAAGAAATAATAAAAAACATGATAAAAAGAGATGTGCAAAAGGGAAATAACATAAAAGAGAGAAAAGAAATTACAAGAGTTCGGATCCGGAAAAGAGAAGAGCAACGTCTAATAGAATAAGAAACAGAGGAAAAAGTTGTATAAAAGATGAATAATACAGTATGGAGGAATGTCTTTTACCTAATTAAGTCTCTCCTATTTATAGGAGAGATATTTATTAAACCTAATACGATAAGAAGATATTAAAATCTTGCGTCATATAGAAAAGTACTCGATCGAGCACTTTCATATCACTCGATCGAACAAATCCAAGCTAAAACCTCTCGATCGAGTAGATTGGGTGTTCGATCGAGTAGATTAACCTCTCGATCGAGCAATGTTCATCGCATAATTCCTGCTTCGCGCACTGAAATGAAAACGGCCGCCATTTCTTCGTTACTTGGGAAAAAAGAGCGTTTTTAGTGGCGCTGGAAAGCTAACAGGTCAAGATTTCATCTCTAGTTGGAATCTCTTGAAAATATGTTGTAGAACTCGAGATATGGCTCTTCAAATTAGGCGCTAGTAATTTGAAGCTCTTCCTTTGCTCGCCTAGCTACCTTACTTCTATGCGCATGTCAAAATAGTAGTCTCCAAGTTCCGACTCAACTCATCTCCTAAATGCATGCATAAGGACATGTATTAAGCTTGATTATGCTCCTCTCCGGTTCATACCTGTAAATAATACAAGACAAACCAAAGTAGACTATTCGGGGACATTTGTAGCTTAATACTACGTAATATGCATAGAAATGCGTGCAAATACGGTACAAAAAGTCTATATAAAATGCACGCATCAGGTTGGTTAACCCATTTCCAAAGATCGGGTGGGTAACCCATTTCTTTTCAAAAGTTTATGTTTCGGGCCGAAGGCCCATCCATGATTTCAAATGGTTAGTTAACCCATTTCAAAAGATTTGCAAAGATCGGGTGTGTAACCCATTTCTTTTCAAAAGTTTACGTTTCGGGCCGAAGGCCCATCAATGTTTGCGGGTTGGTTAACCCATTTCAAAATATCGGGTGGGTAACCCATTTCTTATCAAAAGTTTACGTTTTGAGCCGAAGGCCCATCCATGATTTCAAGGGGTTAGTTAACCCATTTCAAAAGAAACGCAAAGATCGGGCGGGTAATCCCTTTCTTTTCAAAAGTTTACGTTTCGGGCCAAAGGCCTATCCATGATTTTAAAACTTTTCAAGTGTCACGGGAATTTACATATTATTGATTTCTTATGATATATATACATGTATGCTCCAACTGGGGGCTCTAAAGTTGAAGACTTTAGAACCCATTGCAACTGGGGGCTCTGAAGCCGTTAGCTTTAAAGACCATTTTTGAAAAGGAGAGTTCTCCGCCAAGCAAAGTGATCCACAGCGGATTGCAACAGATACGGAAGAAGCGCTTCACAGCGGAGCGCAAATGGAAATTTACCCCAGCAGGGATACAGTTGATTGATATTCAATTCGATAACGTTGCTCGAGTTTGAGCATCGATAGTACGGAGATTTATCTTTAATGTATAACGACAACCTCCTTTTGGAGAGCTCTATTTTGGGTCGAAAGTTGCGGAACGCCGAGGCCATGTTTGCCGAACTATGATGCAGGTTTGATTCCGTCACAAACTGATACGTAGGCCGCCTTGAACGAGGCCCAACCTAACTTTGATTCAAAATGAAAAGCGTTTTGCAGAAGTTGAGGCGTCCAGAACCGTGTTTCAGGTATGATCTCTTCTGATGGCTGACAAGCTTATGTACGCAAGTCTAATGGACTATAAATGACCCGCGGAATCCTCAGGTCGAGAGGGACTTGGGGTATACTTTGACTTTCGCACTGTCCAAGCCTCAGTCAAAGTGGGGGGCTCTGTAGATACCCGTATTTGTTGATATTGGAATTCATAGAGAACCCATCAGCCACCCGATGATGATAGGACACATGTATTCTCAAAATGACGTGCTCGTGATATGGATACGTCACATGGATGTTAAGTAAGTTTACGTCGACGGTTTGTGTTAATTTAAATGGTTATTTAAATTGACATTTTGAACGTTTTGAAATAAATGGTTTTTGTTTCTTTACATTTTGGTTTTGAAAATTTATGAAATAAAAGTTTTTATTTCATTTATTTAAGATTTGATGATTTCTGAAATAAATGTAATTTATTTCATTCGATTTGGATTTAATTCGAATTGCTAGCTTTTATTTACGATTTATCGTTATAAATTTTTTTTAAAGTTTTAATTTGGATTTTTGATTTTTGGTTTAGAAAATCAAAGTATTTTTGTATTTTTAATTTTTGGTTTAGAAAATAAAAGGAAAATTTTTTGTGATGGTTTTTATTCATCGTTTTATTTAATTCGAAGTTTCGAGTTTTTAAAGCGGTTTTCGAATCCGTTTTCAATGCGTTTTGTGAAGTGATTTTTGATGCGATTTTGGGCCGAGTCTCAAGGCAACCTTTAGCCCAATCTCTTCCCCCATAGGCCCATTTTCGAATCCCCCTTAGCCCAGCCAAATCCCTTCCCTTTTCCTCTCTAATCCCACGACTCAATGCAGCCCTTAACCCAACCCGTGCTCTGTTTTCGCAGCACTAAACCCTCACCCAAACACTTCCAATTTATATTCCCTCTAGTCCACGTCCTTGCCCTTACCTAGCCCATATACCAAGCCTCAATCATAGTCCATAACACGTCCCAACCTGACCCAAACCAAGCCACAATCAGACCCTCAACAAGCAACCCGTACCCCTACCCATGCTCTATTTTGCGTGAACTTTGGAGCTCTTTCTTGAGGTCCAAGCACCTCCCTTGCCTTTCCCATTAATAAATATATCTTCCCTATATTACTACCATCCTTTACCAGCCAAGATTATCGAGAAAATATAGAGAAACGAGCAAGAAAAGATAGAGCAAGATAATTACCAAAAACCATTTCATACACCTTTCCTATTCTAAAAACCTTCGAAACCCTACTTCCTTCATATATATAAGCCTCCATTACCTTCCTCCATGAGATACTAATGAAGCCTAGTGCTTAAGTATCATATCATAGCCTCAAGCACCCAAAAACCGAGTCAATCTTCATCTTCAACCTCGAGACAACAAAAAACCGCAAAACAGAGCACACACGGCTACCCTTTGAAAATCACCTCGAAACCCCATCAAATCTCCATTAAAATTCACCAAATATAACATACACAATATAGGTAGTTCCCTTGATTGATTCTTGCCTTAAAGAAACGCCCTTGGTAACGTTTTGAGCGTTAAATTGCTCGATACTTTACCTTGCATGGTTTTCAGAAATTTCTGACCAGCTCTTTTTTGCTTCATTTTTGAAGAGTCTATCAATAGCCGAAATACTCAAGAGGGTAGCACACTTTTTAGATTGTAAGTATATAATTAATTATTTAAATTTTATTGATTAAACTTTAACTAATAAACTAATTAACGAATTAAAACAAAGCGTAAATAAAGCGAAACAAACGAAAGAGAAGAGAGAGACACACACGATTTTTAAAGTGGTTCAGTTTCACAAATTGAAACCTACGTCCACTATTCTCGATTAATAAATTTAGTACCTTTCTACGGATTACAAATTTACTAACCCAACTCGTACAACTAACCCTAGTTGTAACTCAAGTGAGTATCGTTAAATACTCGAGTGACTAACTTACGCTAATAAGAAGGCACTAATGATTCTACTAAAAGTTCACGTTAATAAACAAGTAAGAAATCAATTAAGCACTATTATCTTATAACGATAACGAAAGAACGAATGCACAAGTTTATAAAACACGCGACCTTTTTCGAAAAATAACAAAACGGTTTTTTTCTCTAAAACACGGGTTTTGCTTTTTGAAAATAAATCAAAGTTATGCTCAAAGGTCTTACTTTTAAATTTTGAAAAGTGTAGAGTATTTATAGAACAAGAGGGAGTAAGGCTCATGGTTTCACGAAACCCTAGATGGCCGAATAATAAGATATGTAAATAAATCATATCTTATTATTTCTATCCTTAAAATTTTAGGAAATGATAGAGAATAACTAAAAGATAATTTTATCAATTATTCTTCTATTATCTTTTCCTTAAATCTTAAGATATGATAAGATTTTCCATAACAACAATATCTTTATCATATATAACCATATCATGCTAAATATAAAAGATATGTTAAGATAATCCTAGAGAATAAAATCTTAACAATAATTAACTTATATTATTAGGTTTACACGAAAGCAACACACCTCATAGGCCTCGTTTTTCGTGAAAACCCTAGCTTGACATTAGGTTAGATTTAGGGTTTAAGAGTATGTAGTATTAGAAACCCTAATTAGTAATATGATTCAACTCATAAGTTGATTCAACATAACTACTAATTATAAGCTTAAAATAAGACCACCCTCAATATGAATATAGGCTTCCTTGTAAAATAAATACTTCTACTAAAAACAATTAAAAGAATAAAAACAGTTTTCTAAAAACAATTTAAAAACTATTTTATCGTGTATTATATAAACTTCACATCTCAGTGTTATAGTAGAAGAGCTATAACATTGAGCTCTTATATAAGCAATGTTATAGCTGTGAGGCTATAACTATACCAATCTAAGAAGTGCATTCTTACGTTACCATTACGAGATAACCACCTACACTATTCTAATCTTCTTAGGAGATCTTCGAATGTATGCTTCTTCATTATTCAAGCTTGATTAATCTTTGAATGATCTTCATCTTCTCATGAATGCTTGAATAATACTTTAATAGCTTATAATATCTCGATCCTTGATTGAGGGCTTAATCATAATATGTTCTTATACTCTTCCACCACAATTCTTTAATGCTTGCATTTAGTAAGTCCAATCTAAAAGACTAAACAAACAATTACGCGCAACGTGTATATAAAATATCAAGTACTCTTGACATCGTCAAAACATAAACATATATTTATATGGTCCAACAAATTCCCCTTTTTTGATGATGGCAAGTCTCCTAAAATTGTGACTAAGTACATAGTTCCCCCTCAATATAATACCGTCATCTTTATAGATAAAGATTAGCGCAAGATCAAAAAATTATATACAAGACCAAAGGCTTTAAGGACTTTAAGAGACAATAGGTCTTGACAAGGAGCAAGCTTAGGCAAATACTTAATCATGGTCATTTCTTCCCCCTCTTGACATCATCGAAAAGACGAGAACAGACATAAAACGATGGCGTGGTTAAAACTCGTCGTCAAAAGCTACCAACCAAAACAATCTTTATAACTTCACAAACTACTCTTAGCAAAGAGGTAGTAAAGGTCGGATCCCAAGGGACGGGTATTGATGTAGGATTTTCAATTGCAAGTAGCTATGTCTTAGGGTGTCACAAATTGGGTTGAGATGAGATGTGGTCTAAACTAATCCGCAAGATGAATGTAAATTAAGTAAAGCAAATAAAGGGGTTGTAAACAATTGATTAAAAGCACTAGGGTGTCAAGGGTTCATAGGAGATTCATGGAAATAGATTATACAAACATGTTCTCAAATAGATGCAAGCACTTATTGTTGTGATGGGATCGAGTTAGTGTATATCTTACAATCCCTAGGAGAATTTAGGTCCCAGAGCCGACTTGTAGTGTACAATACCTACAAGTCAACTTAGTCTCTCCCTATTCAACTCTTATGCATGGTCTAATGAGGCTCGAGTTGGTTTATGTCTTACAAGCCTCATTGAAAAGATAGGAGATGGATAAAAAATGCAAGTATTCATAGGCTCGCATTTCATCAAACATAACATGTGCATAGGTTGAAATCACAACAAGCAAGCAAATTAATTATGAAAACATATTAGATTAAGTATAGATCAATTCCCATGTTTGTTTCCCCTAATTCCCCATTAACCCTAGCTAAAGAACTACTCACTCATGATCAAGTTTAGCATGCTAATAAGGTTGTCAATCATACTAACAAAGCAAAACATGATGAATAAGTGATGTGATTAACAAAAATTAAACAAGGGTAAAAAGGAATTATACCTATGGAGATGATCCAAATAATAAGGAAAGAATAATAGAAGTACTTGATGATTGATGGAAGGTTGTCAATCCTCCAAATAAACCCAAATAATCTTCTAATTACCCAAATAAAATTAAGAACAATTGAGAGAATTAAGGAAAGATTAAGATATGATTAATATTGAAATGTGTATTATAACTAAATTAAGAGATGATTAAAGCTTGATTAAGACTTGATTAAGAATGGATTAAAATTTTATTAAAACTTGATGATAATCTAGGTAGTACAAAAGGGTATTTATACTAGAATTAAGTACAAGGATTAGGGTTACTAATGGCTTAAATGACTATTAAGACCCTAAGAGAAGCTTGAGGAAATGCAACTTCCGAGGGACATGCACGGATCATGCTTGCAATTCCCTCCAGGATCCGCTCGTCTTCACCTGAAGCACGGCCTATCCTCTAAGAAGATCCGCTCGGGTTGGCAGTCGGGATACCCGGATTGTTGCTTTGGTACGCTCGGATCACGCTCAGGGACGCTCGGATAGTTGCTTTGATCCGCTCGTCCTGAGCTCGGGCCGCTCGGATCGTGGCACAGGATTCTTCTCTTGTTGGCTCCTTAACAATCCGCGGGGATTGTGTTGGGGATGAAAGAATATTTTCATCATTGCCCATTTCACTCTATTTATTTGCTTAGGCCTCTAGTATCGGTCTCCTCCTTGATGCTTGGTCATTAGATGCGATCCATTTAGCTCCATTTCGCCTCATAAATGCAAGGTTAGCGATCCTCTCATACCAAGGACACAAAACCTCAAAGAATATGCAAAATGGGAAACGAAAGATAATAAATGACCCTAATATATGCTAGAAAGTATGGGAACGAGGTTAATTCGGGGACTAAATGTGCTCAAATATGAGTCACATCAAACATCCCCAAACCGAACCTTTTCTCGCCCCGAGTAAAGAGGTGACTAAAAATATGACCTTTATTTAAACTAACCTACTAATATAGCCGATATGAGACAATTATAGGGTCTCACTCCGCCTCTTTAACTCGCAACAAGACATCCATGAGGTAAGATGCCTTCTTGCAAGGCCAAGTGAGGCTTGCCAAAATGGCGATACATCCAATCATTAAGCACAGGAAAGAAGGTAATAGATGCATCTACAAAAGAATAGCCACTTTCCTCATCTAAGTGGCGGAAATTATCTAGAAGGGAAGCAATCTAAGGGTACAAATTCCATTATAAATATGGTTTCTTCAAGTTAGTAAGCCTAGAAGGATACCAATAAATCACCTCCAAGTTGTGTCAAGTTAGGGTACCTTCGTCCTCAATTGCTAAATGCTTTTGTCAAGAGTAGACTCCCTATGATGTTAGAAACACTGTAGGATCGCGGAATTCCCCCTCTTGCCTAGACAAGAAGAAGGGTAGTCCCCTCTCTACCATGCACAAAATTGGGTTCAATGGAAAAAGAGATCAATAAATTTTGAGTTTCATATTGGCAGTTTGCTTTTGGTTTTGTTATTCCCCCCAATTTCTTGTGGCATTTGACATTTTTGAGAACAATTTTCTTTGCCATTTCTTTGATGTTTGGCAATTTGATGCTTGACAATTTTCAACTTTTGCATTTTTTGAACATTTTCAAAGTCACCCCAATTTGTAACAAGGGTGCTTTTATTCGAAGCATAGGAGTTCTTATTTTTGTTCTCCTCTTTTCTTTGATGCAAATTTGTGCAAACTTCTTGTTTTTCATTTTGGTACTTGAACTCAAGTTGATAACTTTTGTGCCCATTCCCTTTTTGTTGACAAAAATGATGATAGAAGTAGAATATGGTTGCATAGTTTCAAGGGTCACCTTGGAATAAACGGTAGCCAAGGAGTCATCACATCACAAGGTACTCTTGACTAGGCCTTAGTCCATGGGTCAAAGGATACTAGCATGACACATCCTTTGGTGTTTTAGAGGTATTCTAATGAGCAAAGTCTCAAGAAGAAAAGGTATCTACAAGGGCCTTATATACACTTGTCAAGTTTCCCAAATAGATGTTTTCACAAAATTTTTCTAAAATGCAACTACATGCCATGATGCAACTAATATTTATACAACCTAATGCATATTCTTCTATCAACTAGTATGCCATATAAACTATATGCAACTCCTAAGATCACATTGGTTTGTACAACATCAATCAAAATAAAGCCACATAGTCATTAACATAGAGAGGAAAAAGGAAATTGGAAAGATCATACCATGCGGTCTTCATATTCCTCATGCCTTGGATGTGGCATAGTCGATCCAATGTGGTAAGAGGACAAACAAACACAAGTATACACAATATACAATTCTATACTACAAAGGAAAGGACATGTTTTTGGATTTTTAAAATTTTAAAATTTTTATGGTTTTTGCTTTTATGAAATAAAAGAACATATTTTTTATTTTTTTTAAAAAATTTCAATTTTTATTATTTTTTATTTTAAAAGTTAAGTTATAATTTCCCATCCTCACACTAGTATGGGCATTGTTCTCAATGGCCAATACGATAGTAAATTATGCAATGCAAGCTAAGTGAATGTGCATGATTTCTACACTAATATGCAAACTATATGATATATATATATATATATATATATATATATATATATATATATATATATATATATATATATATATATAAGTGAATGCATTCTAATCTATTCTATATGATGCATACTTTCTATTGTTCGGAGAGCTAATTTGAATTAACTCGCGTCCCTTGTGTTTGAACTTCCTCAAACCAAGTAAGACACTATTTCTAGAGTAAAAATAGGAGGAGTTCATGCATAAGGAAAGGATTCAATGCATGAATCCTAATTGTCATTTTGGATTTTCAAATGGGAACAATAAATGAGACACCTCAATGGAACCGAGGTGGGAGTCCTTTAAATGTTTCTAGGACTCAAAACAAATACTCAAGATAAAGATTTAAAACATGATATAGAGACAAAGCTAAAGGAGGTGTAGGAAACTCACAATGGAATAGGTTGAAGTCAAGTAATCAACCCCGCATGTGTGGTATCCTACAAATAGCCTTGTCAACCCTCAATTATCACTCATTGCGACATCCTTATCATTGGCATCATTGCCGTCATCATCATCATCATCATCATCATCATCATCATCATCATCATCACTTGCATCACCAATTTCTTCATTATCTTCTTCATCATCCACCTCCATTGACTCCGAGGATTCACCATTTCCATCATCATCATTGGAACTTGAACTTTGCTCTTCTTCTTCTTGGCATGAATCATTACCTTCCCCGTCTTCATAAACAACAACCTCCTTCCATTAGCCACCCGACTATCTTGAGAATCACTTGGGAAGAATACTTCCCTATCCGCCCAACTAGGCAAAGAACATGAAGGATCAAGAAGTCCTTGCCTAGCTAGATGTAGAAGGGGTGGATATTGGGCACGGTAGGTATTTACCCGATCTTCATGAGCTTCTTTATGCATTTTTTGCATTAGTTGGGTCAATTAGTCGTTGCCTACCTTGACATTAGAGCCACTCGGTTTGAATTCTTGGTAGGCAAAGGGGTATGGTGGAGTCACAATGGTGGAGGAGGAGGAGGGCTTTGCAATTGGTTGTAACATTCCGTTTGATGTTATGAGTGTTTTGATATCGCATTTTCTAGTGGATAATATGTTACGGAGCTAGCAGCGTTTGTGGATAGTAGCTGGTAGTGTTTAGAGTTGGTGTCGAGAGAGACTATGATATAGTTGATACGATATCGTGAGCTGTGTTGTGGAGGTAGGCATAGTTGGTGGAGTTGGTGTTAAGAGTTCATGTTTTATAGGTTGGGGTTTTGTTTTGAGTTCGTAGTTGCGTTGTTATGTCTTAATCGAGTTGGTATGTTTGTTTTTATGTATGGGTTAAACTTCGGGGACGAAGTTCCTTTTTAGGAGGGAAGACTGTAATACTACGGTTTTATGTGTCTTAGGGCACTCTATCGAGTGGGGCTTACTCTGTCGAGTAAGTATGTTTTTACGCAAAACATTAGTCTGCCTGATGGGTACTCGATCGAGTAAGCTTGGCACTCGATCGAGTAAAGGTCACTCGATCGAGTAAGTAACTTACTCGATCGAGTAAGTGAGTTTTACGGGCTGAGTTTGGCGGGTTTTGTTAATGATGCGAGATAAGTATAAAAGGTTGTCCGTCACTTTTCTTAGTTTCTTTTATCTATTCTAAACCCTAAGTGAGGAGAAAAGGAGTTACGTAGTTTGTTTGTCATCGCATCATTAGCAAATCCCGGAGCTAGAGGTGTCGGATTTCATCGTTCTTTACACCGTTGTGATCCTTGTGTCGAGGGTAAGCTTTACATATAATTTTTATACTGTTTTGTTAAAGTTGGTTAAACCCTAATTGGGTGATTTGGGGGTTTTGGGGAGTATTGTTGATGTTAGATTGTGATTGTATGATTGTATGTTTGATAGGAAGTAATTTCAGTGAAGGACGATGTTGATTAGTTGATTGTGACGATCTTGGTGATTGCTGTTCCAGGTAGGGTTTCCCTACTCGGTATTAATTACATGATGTGTTTGGTGGTTTCATTGTGATTATTGTTAAAGTATATTGTTGGTGGTTGTGACGGTTGTTGGTTATATTGTTGGTTGTATTGTTGATTAATATCGTTGAGTGTTTTTGTATCTGTCTGTGGTCTTCGGGGTGCGTCCTTGGCTGAGTGGAGTCGCTTGCGGGAGTGGCTTCACGCCCTTGATTCACCTTCTGTGGAACCCGCCACAGAAGGAATGTGCACATTAATGAACATGGGTTTATCGCCCGATGGAGATGAGCGGGGCTTAGGTGGGTACGGCTGCGGTCTCCCACTGGCGATGTGGAGTATCTGTTGCGATGGGTACTCTGGCAGGTTAGTGTGTAGTCAGTTGTGTGGAGATTGATTATGGAGTTTGGAGGATTGTTGTGTTGTTGAGCTGTTTGGCATTTGTTTCACAGTGGTTTGTATCGTGTAATTAGTAATGACCCCGTTTAATTGTTTTAAAAACTGTGGTGATCCATTCGGGGGTGGTGAGCAGTTATTGAGGAGGTATGATATGACGCATATGGGATAGCTGGGATGAGTCATCACGTGGCTGTTATAAGAGTCTTCCGCTATGTCAGACGATGTCTTATAGTTGTGACAGTTTTGGCTAGTAGACATTTTTGAGTACTTTGTATTTCAGTTTAACAGTTTTGGTTTGGACATTTAATCACTTAAACCGTATTTACTTTTAAAGTATGTTTCTTTATTGTCTTTTGATTATCATTGCCTCGGGAAACCGAGATGTTGATGTTCTCATACCTTAAGTGGTCCTGGTAAGGCACTTGGACTATGGGGGTGTCACAATGTGGTATCAGAGCCAGGTTCCTGAAACCTGAAACCAATGAACCTAATGACCATAGGGAGTCAAACTAAAATGAACCCGGGTAGAAGTTGTAGGAGCTAATGCAAAGACTTGGGAAACGTCCTAAAGTCGCGAACTCGTCCTACAATTTTGAACCGGTCACTAGGGGGTGTCATGGGATAGCTATGTGTTTGCTAATATTCTATTGCGTATGTTGAATGATGTGTTGTATAGAAATATTGCAAAATGATTGTGGTGGAATGAGGAATGTGGTAAATGATAAAGTGTTGTGAATAGGCATGTTGCATGATAGTTGGGTGGTAATGTTGTTTGGAATTCCTGGAAAAGTATATGAGAATGATGAAAAATGATGTTGCAGGATGAATGATTTATAATGTGTCTATACTAGTAACATGTGATTAGGGGATGTGATATGATTTTACATAGTTTTGTTTGCGTAAACTTAAATAATAAGTTCATATACTTGTCTACTGTTGTGTCATATGCACTTGTTAGATGAAGAATGTGGTTGAAATGGGAAGAATATATTGGAAAAGATGGGATGTCAATTACATGAGAATATGAATTTTGTGATTATGATTATGTTAGGGGACGAAGTGGGTTTGTAATATTGTTGCATTAGTAACATGGAAATAGGATTTGTAATGTACGAGTATGTTTTGTTGTACGTAAAGTTATGGAATAAAAGCATGTGGGTAAATCACGATTGACAAGTTAAATAATCTATGTGCATGATGAATGTTGTTGCTTGGCTTTTGAAGATAGTAACATGTGATTAGGAATACTGGTTTTATGAGTATGGAGTTGTTTTTGCTTACCTTGTTGTCGTTTAAGTTGTTTGGAAGTACAAATCAAGTAGTTGTGTTTTTCCGATTATAGAGAGGTTATCTTTAAACTGTTATAACTTGAGATTTATATAAGATTTTAATGTGATTCCAATTTGAGGTGATAACTTGTTCTTTTACGATTCTAACGATAGGTCACACGCCCAAAACGACCAAGAAACGATTGAGTTATGACCGTTTTGCAAAAATTGGACAGTGCTGAGAAAAGCGTAGGGTACTCGATTGAGTGGCTCTCACTCGATCGAGTGCACCTCTTGTTACTCGATCGAGTAACCCTTACTCTATTGAGTAGCTCTGGTAATTTGTTTTACGTGCTTCTGACCTTCACCTACTCGATCAAGTAAGTCACTTACTCGATCGAGTGACCTGTACTCGATCTAGTAACCCCTGTTTTGGGTCATATGCTTATATTTTGACTTCGTTGCCTATTATGTTTAATTCAAAGGTGTTCTTTTTCTTCCTTATGCATTATTTTACGTATGTGTTGGTCCTGATGCGTAAGTTACCCAATCTTGTGACGTAAGGAGTGTCATCTGTGGTGAGTATGAGTTCGGTGGGGAGGACATGAGTTGTATGTGGTTGTGATAGGTAGTGGAAAAGAAAAGGAAGTTTGGTAAGGCTTATTAAGGCATGGAGCATGTTTTGTGAGATGAGATGAGTGATATGATTGTGTGTTGAGTAATGTAAAAGTGAGTGAATGTGGGCAAAGGATGATGTGAGTTTAAGGAACGTGAGAATGAAAAGATTGAAAGGAAGGATGTGGATAGTGGCAATTTGAAATGTATAATGAATTATGGAGGGAGATGGTTAGGAACTGTGTAGGTTAAGAATATATGTAATGAAAGGACGTTTTAGAGGGATTGAGAGGAGTAGTACATAGTAAACTTTATGAAGACTTGTCGCGACGTGGATTTACAGATAGTGAGTGAGTTTGGGAATTTGTAGTATCAAGAGGTGAAACTAATGTGTGATTTCCTTGGGCAAGTAACGGTATAAAATGAGTTTTGGGATTCTAAAAAAATAAAAGAAAATAGAAAAAATAAAAACGATTGGTGATATGTGTGAGCGATAGCATGAAATGGTCTGGATTGATTGGTGATAAGTGTGAGTGATAGCATGATAAGAGAAGATCCATGGTAATAAAGAGTGAGATGATACTGATATGAAACAATGGGATTCGAGTTTTGGAGCAAGGAGAAGGTAACCGGAGCACTAAAGAGTTAGATAGAAGTAATAAGGAATTGAACTATTAATTGGTATTGTTGAGTGTAAAGAGAAAAGAAGGGTAAAAAGTAAGCTGAGAAAAATGTTGACCGGAGTTATGTGATAATGAGGTAATGAATCGTCGAGATGTGTGATACTATTATGAGGATTTGAGTTACGTTTATGTAGGGGTTCCAGGACGACATGTTAATCATGAGTTTCGAGGAATTAAGGAAAGTAAAAACCGTGGTGAAGAATTTACATGATATGAGATCTTGGTGGTGAGTTGGGTAACGATGCAATTAAGGATGGAATTGGGAATAGTGTTGAGGTAATTTTGTTGATGGATTTGATGTTCGTTATTTGGGGATGTTAACCAAAGATAGGAAAGAAACCGTGATATTTAGAGATCGGTGTAAAAGGTTTGTTATACGAGCAGTGGGGGTATTGTGGTGTTGTCAATTGTGGTTAAGGGTGATAATAGATAAGAAGGATAACAATTCTAAAGAGGTTGATTTTGTAGAGGCCGGATTGATATGTGTTAGTTATTTAGACTAAATAAATACTCATCTTATGATATCAAAATTACAAATTAATTTTATTTAGTCTAAATCTACATGCATGCAAATAAAAGTATAAAAGATGGTATTAAACCATCTTAAGACAAAAGTTCCTTACATTGATATAAGGCAAAATATGGGCACTACAAAGGTCTCCTACCTTTATAGTTCTTGAGCTATGCAACTATAGATGATCCTCCAAGAACACCAATTACCAATATAGGTAATCTCCTTTGGTGGCACCCAAGATTAACCCAAAATAATTACTACAAAATAATATTAACTAGATATTATTTGAGTAATATGTATGTATATTTGATGAACTAATAAATATTATTACTTTGATAATATTATTATTTTATATTATATGTGTTTTTATATGAAAGTGATGAACAAAATAAGAAGAAAAGTTGGTCTCTAAGTGTAGTAGAAGTTCCGGCCAAAACACCCTTAAAGACCAAGAATTTCTTCAAATTTTTCCAACATCACAAATGGTGTAATTGTATGGGTATTTATAGGCAAATGTGGAGACAATATTAAGTGGAAAAATGCCACTTAATGGACACTTGTGATGTCCTCATAAAACTGGTACAAGTGGACATATTTGAGTCCATTTCGGTTTTCGACATTTGCCTCACAAATGCTTATAAGTCTTATATTTAATTATCTTACATAATTAAATATTAATTTAATTATTTAGCACTTAAATAATATAAATTTACTACCAATAATTACTTAACTATTAAGTAATCATAAGATCATTTTATTAACATACAATGTGTCAATATTAACCCATTTAGCTAATTTTACAACCTCTTGTAAAATTTAATAGCTAATTGATTCCACCTCAAAACATATACACACATCGTATAAAATTAATTAATTAACAATTAATTAATAAATTCTAATCATTTATTATTTAAATATCAAATAATTAAATAATAAATCTCCTTGTCCCGAGTTCGTAACCCGTCATCAAATAATACATTTATGTGACTAACTAAAAGTCAAATAATACAAGGAATTAATTATCTCGTATCTCATACAAATAATTAATTTATTCTATTTGGGCGTCATCCTATAGGTGTGACCTAAAGGGATCAGCTGATCACCGCCGTCACACGAAAGTAATGTCAAACTCTAGTCAGCCAATCATTACCGATTAACGATGACCAGCTGACAAATAAAAATAAATTCCTGATATTCCTTTTACGAGATTTATTATGTAAACGCACTTATTGTGGAGGACACTACTCCAACAATCTCCCACTTGTCCGACACAAGTGTGCGTTACCAATTCTCTTGTCCATTAATATCTCTCACTCAGTGCAAGATGTCTTTTAGGTCGTTCTTGCACGTGATCATATCATAAAGTGGTTTCCTCGATCAGGAGAATGACTGTCTGACCGGATAATCTACTATAGATCTCATCCGAGCGTGGCCACGCATTCACAGTCATCTCTCCTCGAGTGGCCTTGAGATAAAAATGACTTAAAAAGGACAATCCCGTTGACCTATTTTCTTCATTCGATACAGATCACAATGACCCAGTAAATGCTCATCGGCCTCCTTTTACGGTGCGACCTAGAACAAAAACCAAAGCCACCGGAAAACCGTACCAACTCAGACAATTGTCACCAGTCTAAAGAATTGACTCAAAGGAATAAATAGAAATCCTTGCCACGACCTAGCAACAAAAGGATTCTATAAACGGTCACTGTCCGACAAATTGTCTCACAATATCCCTATGTAATCGACCAGTCATCACTATGACCATATGACAGTCGAACCTATCATCTATCGCCTTACAATCTAGTCACTCCGAGACGTCACCTCATTAAGTAACTAGGGACAAAATACAATGTTAATCCAGTTCACTTTAATAGCGTTCGACTTTGTCACTACAATCTATTTGGATAAAACAAAGTATATAAAATTCAGATATAAAACTGAATATAACAATAAATGTTATTATCATATATGAAATAATAAATACAATATTTTCATTATTACATATCATATAATTTACAATGATTCGGCATTCGTCTCAATCCCATCGAAACTACATGACTATCATGTTTAGCTTGAGACAAAGGCTTGGTTAAAGGATCGCGATGTTGTTGTAATTTTGTCCCAACGTTACAAACTGTAATTTCTTTCCTTTCGATTAAATCTCTAATTACATGAAATTTCCTAAGTACATGTCTAGATTTGTTACTAGACTTGGGCTCTTTTGCTTGAAAAATTGCTCCCTTTGTTATCACAATACAAAGTGATAGGATCCTCGCGGTAGGAACTACCTTGGTCCCTCTAAAAATTGCCTAATCCAAAACAGCTTCCTTTGCAAAGATCGAGGCTGCAATGTACTCAGCTTCCGTTGTAGAATCAACAGTCACAGACTCCTTGAAATTTCTCCAGCAAACCGCCCCTCCGTTCAACAAAAAGACAAAAACATCCTGGGATTTCAAATCATCCCTATCGGTTTGGAAACTGGCATCCGTATAACCTCTTATACGTAATTCAGATTCTCCTCCAAACACTAAGAATAAATCTTTAGTCCTTCTCAAGTACTTTAGAATATTCTTGACGGCTATCCAGTGACTCTCACCTGGAGTTTTCTGAAAACGACTCGTCATACTCAAAGCATACGAGACGTCAGGACGAGAACACATCATAGCATACATGATCGATCCAACGGCGGAAGCATAGGGAATAGATTTCATGCGTTCAATATCCTTAGGCTCGTGAGGGACACCGTGACTTACTCAAAGTGATCCCTATCGCCCATAGGTAGAAAACCTCTCTTGGAGTTTTTCATATTGAATCGGTCAAGAATCTTATTGATATAGGCTTCTTGACTCAATGCTAATATCCTTTTGGATCTATCCCTATAGATCCGGATACCCAAGATGCGCTGAGCTTCTCCCAAATCTTTCATTTGGAAGTGATTTCCTAACCACTTCTTAACAGAAGCAAGCATATCAACATCATTCCCAATGAGTAATATGTCGTCCACATAAAGAAGTAAGAAAACAACTTTACTCCCACTAAACTTCATGTATAAACATGGTTTCTCAACACTTTGAGAAAAACCATTCTGTCTAATAACATGATCAAAACGATGATTCCAACTCCTTGACGCTTGCTTAAGACCATAAATAGATCTCTTAAGTTTGCATACTTTGTTAGGATTTTTAGGATCCACAAAACCCTCAGGTTGTGTCATGAACACTTCCTCTTCCAGAAACCCGTTCAGGAAAGCGGTTTTGACATCCATTTGCCATATCTCATAATCATGAAATGCAGCAATCGCTAACATTATCCGAACAGATCTAAGCATAGCAACTGGCGCAAAAGTTTCATCATAGTGTAAACCATGAACTTGAGTGAAACCTTTTGCCACCAATCTAGCTTTGTAGACATCCTTATGTCCATCCATGCCGATTTTAATCTTGAATATCCACTTACACTGAAGAGGTCGAACATCTTTAGGTAAGTCAACTAAGTCCCATACCTGATTATCGTACATGGAATCCATTTCGGATTGCATGGCCTCGAGCCATAGCTTAGAGTCAGAACTCGTAATAGCTGCTTTATAGGTCTTGGGTTCATCACTTTTTAAAAGTAAACCTCATAGTCACCATCTTCCTCGATAATACCAAGATATCTATCAGGCTGGCGACTAACCTTTTCTGACCTCCTAGGTTCAACAGGAACAATAACCGATTCAGACGTAGAAGGAACATCTTCATGCACTGTCACATCAGTTTGTGGCTCTTGAACTTCATCAAGTTCAAATTTTCTCCCACTCTGTCTTCTAGAAATAAACTCTTTTTCTAGAAAGACAGCTTCACGAGCCCCAAACACTTTATTCTCGTTATTATTGTAGAAGTAATATCCACAAGTTTCCTTAGGGTAGCCTACAAAAATACATTTTTCAGAACGAGGTGCAAGCTTATTGTCAGACTTGCTCTTGACATAAGCATCACAACCCCATACTTTCATGTATCGCAGATTCGGGACTTTCTCTTTCCATATCTCATATGGAGTTTTGTCAGTTGCTTTAGTGGGACTTTTATTAAGTGATTGTACAGCAGATAAAATGGCAAAACCCCAGAATGACTTAGGTAACTCTGTTTGACTCATCATCGATCGAACCATATCTAATAAAGTTCTATTCCTCCTTTCAGCCACACCATTTAATTGTGGCGTGCCAGGAGGAGTTAACTGAGATACAATACCGCAGTTTTTAAGGTGATCTTTAAAGTCATTGCTTAAATATTCTCCACCACGATCTGATCGTAATGCTTTAATCTTCTTATTTAATTGGTTTTCTACTTCATTCTAAAACTCTTTGAACTTATCAAAAGCTTCACTTTTATACCTCATTAAGTAGATATACCCATATCTACTCATGTCATCGGTAAAAGTAATGAGATACTCATAATTACCTCTAGTAGTGACTGTCATTGGACCACATACATCGGTATGTATTAAACCCAATAACTCACTAGCTGGAGATCCTTTTCCTAGAAAAGGTGAACGAGTCATCTTGCCAAGAAGACAAGATTCACATGTACCAAATGATTCGAAATCAAAAGGTTTAATTACACCAGTCGACACTAGTCTTTTAATGCGCTTCTCGTTGATATGTCCTAATCGACAATGCCATAAATAAGATTGATCGGGATTACCTGTTTTGAGTCTTTTATTATCTAAATGATAAACATCGTTGCAGGTATCTAGAATATAAATTCCATTGATCGAAATAGCTTGGCTTTATACAATCCCATTAAGGGAAAAAGTACAACACTTGTCTTTAATTACAAAAGAAAACCCTTCAATGTCTAACACGGATACAGATATTATATTTCTAGATAGCGTTGGTACAAAATAACAATTATTAAGATGCAATTGCATTCCTGAAGCAAAACTAAGTACATAAGTTCCTACTGAGACGGGAGCTACTTTAGACCCGTTTCCCATTCGGAGATCGACATCACCCTTGTTTAGCTTTCTTATACTTTTTAGGCCCTGCAAATGATTACACAAGTGAGAACCACAACCAGTATCTAATACCCAAGTTGTATTTGAAGCATAATTTATGTCTATCATAAAAGATTCGGTTGAGAAATTACATGTCGGCTTCAAAATGCTAGCTTTTATGTCATCCAGGTACTCTGTACAATTACGTCTCCAATGTCCCTTTTTATTACAATAATTACAAGTGTCTTTAAGAGGATTACCCTTTATAGGTTTAGGCTTGGTAGAGCAATTCATAATTGCTTTACCTTTGCCCTCCACCTGAACGGGCTTCTTACCTGTGTTCCTCTTAAACTGATTCTTCCCCTTCACGTTAATCCCAAGCACATCTTTCCTCGTGCTCCCACTCAATCCCATGTCCTTCTCTGCTTGCACAAGCAGAGAATGGAGCTCATGTAAACTCTTTTTCATGTTCGTCATATTGTAATTTACCCTAAATTGGGTAAATCCCTTGACGTGTGAGAGGGAGTGGAGCACTCGGTCCACCACAAGTTCGTCGGGGATTTTACATCCCAACCCCTCTAAAGTTTCCACGTACTCAATCATTTTAAGTACGTGTGAACTTACAAGTTGACCATCTTTGAGGTTAGCCTCAAAGAAACGAACTGCGGTGTCGTACTGGATTATCCTCGGGCTTGATAAAACATAGTAGAAAGCCTCTGGAATACTTCATGTGCATCGCGAAACTTGACACATTGCCTTTGTAAAGCAGGATCCATTGAAAAAATCAAAACATTTTTAATTGCAGTGGATTCCTTTTGATAATTTGAAAAGGCCTCCCTTACATCGGCAGTGGCCCTAGTACTAGGCGAAGGGGGAGAGGGATCGACAAGGTAGCGTAATTAGCCATCACCTGCGGCAGCTAATCGAAGTTGTTCGTCCCAATCTTTAAAATTACTACCGTCGGCTTTTAATACATATTTGTCTATAAAAGAACGTAGCCATGAATCTCTAGCTATGGTGACGGTTTCACTAGTAGAAGTCATCGTGATTACTACAAAGGAAATAAAGGAAAGATTAACATTTATCGTCTTGAAATATTTAACTTGTGAAACTATTTAACAAGTTCCCATTTATATAATGATCTCCCACTGAATTATATAAATGATTCCAAGATCCAATTTTATATAAACACGGGCATGGTGGACCGATTTAACCCATATTTATATAAATTTGTTGAGTCAACATTTTGACTGATTCTACTACTACAACTCTTGGTTGACGGATTTTCTTAAAATCTATCTTTTAGCCCCAGAAATTAATATGGGCACGGTGGACCGATTCAACCCATATTTATCCCGTTGAGTCCAACCAATTTTCACTTGTAATAACCTTTATTACCCTACTTACCCAACGTAAAAAGAGTGTACCTCGGTGATCCAAACCTACTTCTAATGAAGAAGGGATTCATAGGTGCTATTATTTGGTAAGGGTTAATCTCAATTTTAAACAAATGTGAGAGATCTTATCAATTTAATTGTCTATCACCTTTAAGTGAACAAAATTAGTGAACGCTAGACGATTAAATCGATAACAACAAAAATAAAACATGTGGTGACGATTTGGCATGAATGCATATAAGAATTAAAACAAACAAGTCCTAATATGGCCACCTAGTTAATCTAATTAACTAAAATTATTACACTTCGGAAACCAACTCCTTGGTCCCTTGAGTCTTCATAAATTGGCCTCCTTCTTTAGGATTTCGGAACGCCTTTCCGAAAACATCGTCTTCATGAAAACTCCGTCTTTAGATGCTTCATCTAATTACTAATAATTAAATTACATAACAATACCCTATTATACAATTTGTAATAAAATTAAAATAAAAACTATTAATTAATTACAAATTAGGCGATACGAAATCGCAATTAATTACAAAACAAGTCGATATTCCCTTACATTACGGAAAATACCAACTTCTACCTATGGCCATATTAGGAAAAATTACATAATTATAATGCTAAAAAACATTCATCCAAATGAATAAAAATTGCATTATGAAAATGACATGTCAAATCAGTAACTTACCAACAACGATCATTTGAGCTTGCTTTGACGGAACTTTTACCAATAAAAATTCATAAACAATTCTTAAAACAATTTAAAGACTTACTCATCATACTAATCTGGTCTAATATCAAAATAATTATTCTCAACAATTATCTTGAATTTATATGGGAATTAAAACATAATTATGACAAAAATGATATAATAATTCTCAATTATCATACAAAAATTCCATTCAATTTAAAAATTTATGGAAAAATAAATTTCAAAGCCATGAACATTCTGGTCTTACACCAAAAATGCCATGCAAGTGAATTTTTTTTTATTTTTTGTTTTTAAAATTTATTTAAAACGATTTCACAATTTAATCGGTAAAGCGACAATTTTTACGATTTAATTCTAAATCAAACCATAAAAATTGAAATGACTTAAAATAAAATTTTGTACATTTGGAACAATTTCTAGGATCTAAAAATTCAAAAATTTCGAGCCCAAAAATTAAATTAATATTTATTTACAAAATAACCATTATTTACCAACTTTTATCAAATAAAAATTAATAAACTACCTAAATTAATCACATTAATCTAAAGTATCTACTTATCTCATAAATAGAACATGCATGTGGTTATTTCTAAATAAATATGCATAAAATTAACATGCAACCAAATTTAATTAACTCTTAATTAATTTTAATGTATTTTTACTCAATTTTATGCCATTTTAAGTTATAAAAAGTGGGAAAATTTAACAAAAATCAAATTTTCGTCCCATATCATCCTAAGACCAGATTATTTATATGCAAGGCCATATTATGTGATAAAACTAATTTTAGTAACATAATATCAATTTTATAAATTTATCTCATAAATTACTAAAACCGTCTTAAGACAACATGCATGTATTTAACAATGCTCGGATACCACTTGTTAGTTATTTAGACTAAATAAATACTCATCTTATGATATCAAAATTACAAATTAATTTTATTTAGTCTAAATCTACATGCATGCAAATAAAAGTATAAAAGATGGTATTAAACCATCTTAAGACAAAAGTTCCTTACATTGATATAAGGCAAAATATGGGTACTACAAAGGTCTCCTACCTTTATAGTTCTTGAGCTATGCAACTATAGATGATCCTCCAAGAACACCAATTACCAATATAGGTAATCTCATTTGGTGGCACCCAAGATTAACCCAAAATAATTACTACAAAATAATATTAATTAGATATTATTTGAGTAATATGTATGTATATTTGATGAACTAATAAATATTATTACTTTGATAATATTATTAGTTTATATTATATGTGTTTTTATATGAAAGTGATGAACAAAATAAGAATAAAAGTTGGTCTCTAAGTGTAGTAGAAGTTCCGGCCAAAACACCCTTAAAGACCAAGAATTTCTTCAAATTTTTCCAACATCACAAATGGTGTAATTGTATGGGTGTTTATAAGCAAATGTGGAGACAATATTAAGTGGAAAAATGCCACTTAATGGACACTTGTGATGTCCTCATAAAACCGGTACAAGTGGACATATTTAAGTCCATTTCGGTTTTCGACATTTGCCCCACATGTGCTTGTAAGTCTTTGTTTAATTATCTTATATAATTAAATATTAATTTAATTATTTAACACTTAAGTAATATAAATTAACTACCAATATTTACTTAACTATTAAGTAATCATAAGACCATTTTTTTAACATACAATGTGTCAATATTAACCCATTTAGCTAATTTTACAACCTCTTGTAAAATTTAATAGCTAATTGATTCCACCTCAAAACATATACACATATCGTATAAAATTAATTAATTAATAAATTCTAATCATTTATTATTTAAATATCACATAATTAAATAATAAATCTCCTTGTCCCGAGTTCGTAACCCGTCATCAAATAATACATTTATGTGACTAACTAAAAGTGAAATAATACAAGGAATTAATTATCTCGTATCTCATACAAATAATTAATTTATTCTATTTGGGCGTCATCCTATAGGTGTGACCTAAAGGGATCAGATGATCACCGCCGTCACACGACAGTAATATCATTTTCTAGTCAGCCAATCATTACCGATTAACGATGACCAACTGACAAATAAAAATAAATCCCTGATATTTCTTTTACGAGATTTATTATGTAAACGCACTTATTGTGGAGGACACTACTCCAACAATATGTATGTTTGGGAGGAAGTATAAGATGTGGTGATATGAGGCGGGTGCAAGTAGTTGAATATTAATGGTATGGTTATACTTGGCTGGAGGTGATGGTATGCGAATGAGAGAATATGTTATGAGGGGCATACGAGTTAAGCTCGGGCGAGAGGTAACCTTTATCAATTGGTAACTTACGTGATCAGGATTGACTAGTTGGATGTGATTACGGGTCTATGATGTGTATAAATGTTTGTGTGAGGTTCTTACCTCACGAGAAGTGGTATGGTGTGATAGTTATAAAGTTGTTATCTGGATGTGCTATATGTTGAGTACGGTAACCTAATTGAATGATATTCAAAAAGGTAATATTTTGATTGATCTGGCGTGGCTAGTTATAATTGTATGTGAATTGATAATACATGTGTATTCCGTGAAATGGTAGAGATGATGTTCATGAGGTGCTTATCTGTTTATTCCTTACAATATGTTGTGTTGTGATCTAGTAAAGCGGTTTTGAGTAAGTTTTCTTGTCCGGGAAGTTATCCTGAGTCAGTGTGTATGAGAATAGTGTAAGTGGTGATGTCTATCGATGTGGTTCTTGTGCCTCAGGTGGTATTTCGGGCATGGTATTTCGTGTTGTGATGCGGGTATTTTCGCGCTGCGGTGCGGCTGTTGGTGACGGTGTTGCGATGCCGTCACCGGTTGTGGTGGAGTAGGCGGGATGATTACGATTCGAGTTTCGAAAGTAAGCTGGGAAAAACCGTATTTACTTTTAAAGTATGTTTCTTTATTGTCTTTTGATTATCATTGCCTCGGGAAATCGAGATGGTGATGTTCTCATACCTTAAGTGGTCCTGGTAAGGCACTGTAGTATGGAGGTGTCACATTGGTTCCCTATGTTGCTTATTTATAACATCGGCTTCCTCAGAGACGGGCAATAGGTAGTTTAGTCTACGGACGGAGAGACGGCAAATCTTGTTAGGCAAGACAAAGGACTTAGCTTCTTTGATGAGCCACTCATATTTGTTGTCAAGATTGTCATTCTTGACCCAATGGAATTTGTTGATCATAGTGCTCATATCAAGGAGGTTGCTCCCTTTAACCGGTTTGTAGGTGTTATCTTTCTTGAAATTCGGGTTAAAGTTCTTAGCTAGCCTCGTTACTAAGCCGCCGTTTACAATGAAGGCTGCTCCATCTTTCCCATTATCAATCTCAAGCCACCAATCAAGCAATAGTTGAAGAATGTTGTACTTTTTGGTGATCTTTCCATTGATATTCATGAAGGAATCAAGGTAGACAAAATCAAGTTCGGTGAAGTGATTGGTGCCTTTTCTAGCAATCAAGGTATTGCCCACAAACTTGTGCCATACTCTTATGCCCGGATGATGAACATATAAAGCATGACACTCTCGGAAAGAGTCAAATTTTCGACCTGTAAGAGATTTCCAAAGAGGTGCGGCATCATATTTTAAAGGCTTCTTCTCATAATGATGATATTGTAAAAGACCAAACGCATTACCAAACTCACTCCAAGTCATTCTTCTACTCTTGTCTCAAGACGGAATTTAACATAATATCGAGTCTCTATCTTAGACACCTTCAAGGAGCTTATGAACTCCATGGTCAATGAAGGGTAGGTCAATTATTCCATTTCAAAGAGGGCTAACAACCTCATGGACTCGAAAAATGCTCTAGTTCTTTCAAGCACACCCAATTTTTCCAAAGTGTCTTGACAAATAAACTTGGTAGCCACAATAGTCTTTCTAGTAAGGGATAAAAATGCATTCTTATGGGCATCTATTAAGAAAGTTACCTCCGGAAAATTTGGCAATTGTTCTATAACCGGAGTAGGTGTGGTAGCTTCCTCAATAGGAGTTGCGATTTCTTGTATTTCCACCCTTGGTTGTGTCACTACCAAAGCCTTAGATGCAAGAAGAGCTTGTTGTCTCTTTGATAAATTTGTTGTTTTGAGTGCCTTGTTTCCGCCTTTGGTCCTTGCCATTGTATTCTCCTTCTCAAATTGGTATCAACAAACCAAGATTTTGCTTGAATGCTCCTTACTTCTTAAAACTTCAATCAATTCCTCAATTAATTTAGGATTTTTGAATTTTTGGCCAAACCCTAGAAAATTGATTCAATTTGTGAGGAATTTGATGTTTAGATGGTCTTTTGTTGATAAAGGAGTGATTTAATCTTCTTTTGAGCAAGTTTTGTTTGAATGGTGGTGAATTTTGTTGAGAAATTGGTTTTTTTGAATGAGGGGATTGAGGGTTTTACTGGGAGAAAAGGTATGTGTTTGTGTTTGTGAAAGATAGAAATGAATTAGGAAGGAGGGAATTGTCCCGTGTTTTTGTTAAATACAGGTCGGGGTGCTCGGATTCAACACGGGACGCGCGGATTGTCTTACAGGACTTCCTGAAATTGCGAACCCGTGCCAGGACGCGCGGATCTTCCTCAGCTCGAGCGGATTCTTTCTGGGACGCTCGGATTCTCTGGGGACGTGCAAATTTCCTTACAGCGTAATTTCATAGACTGGGAGTCTTCCCAGGACGCGCGTATTGATGCCAAGACGAGCGTCGTAAAGATGGGGACGAACGTCCTGAGGTTGATCTGCTCAGATTTTCTTACAGGGCGTTTTATTCAATTCAAACTTTCTCAGGACCCGCGTCCTAAGGCCAGGACGCTCGGATGCAAGCTACGGACGCTCGGATGCAAGCTAGGGACGCTCGGATCCTCTCCAGCTCCCACGAGCTCAGGCCCGCTCGTGGGGATTCCTTTTCCCATGTCGTTCTTTCTTCTTCTCCTTCGTTAAATTTTATGGGTGTACCAAAAAGGCTTGGTTAGCCTAGGCTTTTGCTATCCCCACACTTGGTCAAACACTACACATCAAAACACGTTAAAATACCTCCCTCACTTGCTCTCATGTCAAAAATCTTGATCAAAGCACAAAAATGCAAATCTAAAAATGACAAAAATGCAATAAAGGAAATAGAATGCGAGTTACGGGGTTAGAATATTTATAAATGGTGGTTTAGGGAGGACTCCACCAAAATCTCATTCTTGGATGAGATGTCAAGGGGGCAAAGCCAAGGTGTTGTTGATGTTGCTCAACACCTTGTAGAAGTAGTCGAAGGCTTGCTCATTTTCATGATAGAGGTCTTGGATAGACCTTTGCACATTGTTTTCTTCATTGTTTTAATCATCCAAGTCAAAGTGATGACAAGGATCCACAAAGCCTTGGTCTGAGGTCATAGAATTTCCAATATAAGGATTGACCAATCCTTCAAATTCATCGTCCCATAGACCGCAAACTTCACTAGCTTGTTCCCCAATGATGTCATGAGTTGACAAGGGCAACTCCTCTTTCTTGGTATCTTGGCCAATGAGGTCTTCTTCATTACTTGTCATGATGGGTGAGCTATTCAAGCTCTCATTGTTGTTGAAAATTCCTTGCTCTCCGAATAGATCTACTTGAAGGTCATCCACCTTTTTCTTCTATATGAGTGGTGTTTCTTTACCCATGGCTTGATATTTGCATAGAGATTCTAGCTTCTTCCTATCACTTTCTCAGCTATAATGATCGACCATGAAACATGGCTCATGTAGTCGGAGAGATCTCATTGTTTTGTCAAGATTGAAAGTGATTGTCTCGTCCCTTACCTCGAGTGTGAGTTCTCTAAGTTTCACAATAATTACCGTTCCGGCGGTATGCAAGAAAGGTCTTCCTAAAATGATAGGAATGTTGGAGTCCTCCTCCATGTCTACAATGACAAAGTCTACCGGGATGAAGAATTTGCCAATTCTCACGGGCACATCCTCCCATACCCCTAAAGGTACCTTTGTTGATCGATCCACCATTTGAAGAGTGATGTTGGTGCATTTGGGCTCTCCCATTCCTAGCCTCTTACATACCGAGTATGGCATGACACTTACACTTGCTCCAAGATCACATAATGCTTTGTTGGTTGTAGTGTCGCCAATGGTACATGGAATAGAAAAACTTCCTGGATCTTTGAGCTTTGGAGGGGAACTTGAAGAATAACACTACGCACTTTGGTTAAGGCAATAGTCTCCAACTTTCGGATGGATTTCTTCTGGTAAGAATATCTTTCATGTACTTTGCATAAGCCGGAACATGATTGATCCATTCCGTGAATGGGATTGAGACTCCTAAGCTCTTTACAATTTCCATGAACTTTCCAAGTTGGTCATCAAGCTTAGGCTTAGCTTTTCGACTTGGTAATGGAAGTCTAATCACAATAGGCTCTTTTTCCTTAGCCTTCTCTTCATTCTTCTTCTTTGAAATTTCATTGGTGGTAGGTTCTACCTCCTTAGAGTTCTCCACAACTTTTTGCTTGTCACTAGCATCCACAATATCTTCATCAATTGGCCTCTTCGGCCCCTCATATCTTGTACCACTCCTCAAATGGATGGCACTAACCGTCTTATGTCTTGGGGGATTACCTTGAGGCGGTAATTGCCCCTTTTGTCTTTGAGAGCTAGAAGATGCTAATTGACTCATTTGAGTCTCTAACATTTTGGTGTGGGCAAGAATGTTGTTGATGGTGATCTCTTTAGCTTGGTTATCTTTTTGCATTTGGGTGAAGAATTCTTGTTGGTTATTTTGCATTTGGAGGACCGCTTTTTGAACGTCAAAGCTTTGGTCATTTGATTGGTTGTTGGAAGGTTGATTTTGGTAACCTTGGCTTTCGTTGAAAAATGGTCTTTGAGCTTGGTTTCTGATTGGAGGTATGGTGTATGTTTGTTGGGGGTTTTGAACATTTTGGCTCTTGTATGAAAGATTTGGATAGAATTTGGTGTTCTCATTATAGTAGTTGGAATAAGGGGTGTCACCCTTGTATGCTTGGAAAGCATTAACTTGTTCATTTGTTCCCCTACATTCATTTTGATCATGTCCCAAGGTTCCACAACTTTCACATAATCCACTTGGGATTGAGGATGATGCCACCATAGCATTAACATGTTGTTTGGGTGATTTGGAAGCTTCATCAAGCTTAGCCATGGCCTTCTCAAACTTCAAATTGAAGGTGTCGATATGAGCACTTAGTTGAGCACCCAATTGAGTGATGGAATCTACCTCATGCTTTCCTCCTCTTGTGGCCTTTCGAGGCCTACTATATTGGGAATTATGAACCGCCATCTCTTCGATTTTGGCCCATGTTTGATTGTCATCAACTTCGGTAAACATCCCATTGGATCTCATATTAAGAACATTGCGGGAGTCTTCATATAGGCCGTTCCAAAATTGTTGCACAAGGAACCACTCACTAAGTCCATGGTGTGGACAAGAACTACAAGTGTCCTTAAATCTCTCCCATGCTTCATATAATGATTCCTCATCCCTTTGATTGAACCCGGTGATTTGGGCTCTCAACATATTAGTCTTCTCCGGAGGGTAGAATTTCTTGTAGAAGGCAAGTGGTAACTTCTTCCATGAATCAATACCAAGGGTAGCCTTGTCTAGGCTCTTCAACCATTGCTTTGTGGTACCGATCAAAGAAAAAGGAAATAATACCCATCGGATTTGGTCTTGAGTAACTCCGGTTTGAGAAATTGCATCACAATAGTCACAAAAAGTCTCCATATGTGAGTGAGGGTCTTCACTAGGCATCCCTCCAAATTGGCTTCTCTCAACTAATTGTATGAATGCGGATTTGGCAATGAAATTACCGGTTAAATTTGGTCGTGTAGGAGTACCATTTGGTAGGTTCTCCTCGGTTGGTACGGAATGTGACGAAAATTTAGGCATTGTAGGTTGATTTAGTGGTGGGTTTTGAATTGGGTTATCCTCTCCTTCTCTTGCAAAAGAGTTGACAAACTCAATGTTATTTGGTTGAATGTCCACAATCTCACCAATACCTACAACTCTTGAAATACCTCTAGCAACTCTTCTATTGTTGGTTAAGGTCCTTTCAATCTCGAAATCAATAGGTAATAAATTACCTTGTGATCTCCTAGTCATGCAAAATATGAAACAACTCGAAAACAATTAGAACAACCTTGAGGAGATTGACTTCCGCAAGGTAAAGAAAGACACAACTAAAAACAATTAATGAAAATCAAATCAATTGAACTCCGTCCTCGGCTACAGCGCCATTTTTGGCGTGGTTAAAACTCATCGTCAAAAGCTACTAACCAAAACAATATTTATAACTTCACAAACTACTCTTATCAAAGACACAAGTAAAGGTCGGATCCCTAGGGACGGGTATTGATGTAGGAATTTCAATTGCAAGTAGCTATGTCTTAGGGTGTCACAAATTGGGTTGAGATGAGATGTGGTCTAAACTAATCAACAAGATGAATGTAAATTAAGTAAAGCAAATAAAGGGGTTGTAAACAATTGATTAAAAGCACTAGGGTGTCATGGGTTCATAGGGGATTCATGGAAATATATTATACGAACATGTTTTCAAATAGATGCAAGCACTTATTGTTGTGATGGGATCGAGTTAGTGTATATCTTACAATCCCTAGGAGAATTTAGGTCCCGGAGCCGAGTCGTCTGGACTGTACAATACCTACAAGTCGACTTAGTCTCCCCCTATTCAACTCTTATGCATGGTCTAATGAGGCTCCAGTTGGTTTATGTCTTACAAGCCTCATTGAAAAGATAGGAGATGGGTAAAAAATACAAAGATTCATAGGCTCACATTTCATCAAATATAACATGTGCATATGTTGAAATCACAACAAGCAAGCAAATTAATTATGAAAACATATTAGATTAAGCATAGATCAATTCCCATGTTTGTTTCCCCTAATTCCTCATTAACCCTAGCTAAAGAACTACTCACTCATGATCAAGTTTAGCATGCTAATAAGGTTGTCAATCATACTAATAAAGCAAGACATGATGAATTAAGTGATGTGATTAACAATAATTAAACAAGGGTAAAAAGGAATTATACCTATGGAGATGATCTAAATAATAAAGCAAAGAATAATTGAAGTACTTGATGATTGATGGAAGGTTGTCAATCCTCCAAATAAACCCAAATAATCTTCTAATTACTCCAATAAAACTAAGAACAATTGAGAAAATTAAGGAAAGATTAAGATATGATTAATATTGAAATGTGTATTACAACTAAATTAAGAGATGATTAAAGATTGATTAAGACTTGATTAAGAATGGATTAAAACTTTATTAAAACTTGATGATAATCTAGGTAGTATAAAGGGGTATTTATACTAGAATTAAGTACAAGAATTAGGGTTACTAAGGGTTTAAATAACTATTAAGACCCTAAGAGAAGCTTGAGGAAATGCAACTCCTGAGGGACATGCGCGGATCATGCTTACAACTCCCACCAGGATCCGCTCGTCCTTACCTGAAGCACGGCCTGTCCTATAAGGAGATCCACTCGGGCTGGCAGTCGGGACGCCCGGATTGTTTCTTTGGTATGCTCGGATCACGGTCAGGGACGCTCGAATCGTTGCTCTGATCCGCTCATCCTGAGCTCGGGTCGCTCAGATCGTGGCACAGGATTCTTCTCTTGTTGGCTCCTTAACAATCCACGGGGATTGTGTTGGGTATATAAGGATCTTTTCATCATTGCACATTTCACTCTATTTGTTTGCTTAGGCCTCTTGTATCGGTCTCCTCCTTGATGCTTGGTCATTAGATGCGATCCATTTAGCTCCATTTTGCCTCATAAATGCAAGGTTAGCGATCCTCTCCTACCAAGGACACAAAACCTCAAAGAATATGCCAAATGGGAAACTGAAGATAAGAAATGACCCTAATATATGCTAGAAAGCATGGGAACGAGGTTAATTCGGGGACTAAATGTGCTCAAATATGAGTCACATCAAATGACTAGAATGGTATCAACCGAGGCAAGAAATATATAATAATCAAAGCATATATTATAGCATAAGAACGACTTCAACATAAACAAGCCCTACATATAAAGTGTGTAATACAAACCAAGTTGAGTACAGATTTGTAGGAGAGAAGGAAATTAGCCACTCACCTAACTGCGACCTACAGAAGCATGCATGAAATCTAACATGATAGATTTCTCTAGCTACCGTACATATACACTCCAACCAAGCGAAGTCCAAAACACATGCCAAGGACTTACATATGAATGTGAGAAGAGGTAATTGGGTAACAAGGGGCAAAATAATTTGGATATGTGGAGGTAAAAGCCAAGCTAGCACCGATCATAACCAAAGATAACCATATTCCACTTTCCAACTCAACTTTAAAGATGATTCACTATGCCAAGTACGGCACACACTCACTCACATCAACAAGTACTTCTCGTTAAGTAATATGGAAATGAATAAGAATAGGAGTAATAAGAGATTTCTGCTTTTCCATCTTTTATAATACGGAGTATCATTTTTCTCCTCTCTTTTTTTTTGTATTTTTTTCTGTCCATCTTTTTCTTCCTTCCATCCAATATTCATCACAACACCAACAAAATTGACCACAACAAGACTTCCAAATATACCAACAAGACTAGCTTGACAAGGGTAGGCCATATGGAATGTAGTTGAATAAATAGGTCAAAACAAGACAAATTTGGCTAATGTGACGTTATTAGGTAAAACGTAAAGGAAGGGTCGCCTCTCCACATGTGTCACCACGACAAACCGAGTGTATACAGGCAATAAGAGACAAATTTCATGCTTATGCAATTTGATGTTACATGCCATATAAGGAGTACTACCCACATCCTAAATGAAACCAATCATGAATATCATTGGTTTATGAAGCTCTAAACCGTAGAATGTATAAGTAGTGAAAGATATGGTCTGTATACAACACAAAATATAACAGCCTAGCAAACAGAATATTCTCATAAAATAATAAAATACTATATAAGAATGTACTTGCAGCGGAAAATACGGACACAGACATACAATCTCATCTTAACTAGTCAGTCATACGGTTAGGAAATAATTATGATAGTTTAGGTGCCACTGATTAAACCAATTTCCAACCGTAAAATCTCAAAACGTCCTCTAGCTAAAGGCTTTGTCAAAATGTATGCCCATTGTTTTTCAGTACTACAAAATTCGAGTTTTATATTCGCTTTTTCAACATGGTCACGTATAAAATGGTGTCTAATTTCAATGTGTTTGGTACGCGAGTGCTGCGCGGGATTTTTGGAAATTATAATAGCACTCGTATTTTCTCATAAAATAGGAATACAACCTAGTTAACACCATAATCCCATAACTGTTGCTTAAGCCATAATAATTGAGTACATACCAGTCCTGCTGCAATATATTCGGCTTCTTTGAACCCCAAGTGATAATGCAAGGTCCAACAAATGTGGCAACACCTGACGTACTTTTCCTGTCTAAGGACATTTCTGCGTAATCGGCATCTGAATATCCGACAAGATCGAAATGGCATTCCATAGGATACCATAGATATAGTTTGGACGTCCTAATAAGATATCGGAAGATTTTTTTTACGGCCGTCATATGCGATTCTTTGGGAGATGATTGATATCTCGCACAAACGCATACACTAAACATGATATCCGGTCTACTTGCAGTTAAACATAGCAATGACCAAATCATTCCTCGGTGATTTGTTTCATCAACGGACTTACCGTCTTCATCTAAAGTCAATTTATTATCTGCGACCCTTGGAGTAGACATAGCATGGAAATTTTCCATTTCGAACTTTCAAATTAACTCCTTAATATATTTCTGTTGATGAATCTTGATGCCTTCCTTGATTTGTTGAATTTGTAGATACTCATCTCAAATTCAGAAGTCATCAACTCCAAAAAATACTTGCATAGATTACGGTTAGTTGACCCAAAAATAATATCGTCAACGTAGACTTGAACAATCAAAAGATCAGTTTCCTCGGTTTTTTGAAATAATGTCTTATCTATAGATCCTCTCTTAAATCCACTGTCAAGTAAAAATTTCGATAATTTGTCATACCAGGCCCTTGGTGCTTGCTTCAATCCATACAAGGCCTTGTCTAATTTAAAGACATGATCTTTAAATTTGTTATCCATAAATCCAGGAGGTTGTTCTACGAAGACTTCTTCTTATAGGTACCCATTTAGAAACGCTGTCTTGACATCCATTTGGAAGAGCTTCATTCCTTTATGAGATGCGAATGCTATCAGAAGTCAAATAGCTTTAAGACGGGCAACATGTGCAATAGTCTCATCATAATCTATTCCTTCTAGTTGATTATAACCTTGTACCACCAATCTTTCTTTATTTCGAACTATGACCTCGACATCATCTAGTTTATTTCTAAACACCAATCTAGTTCCAATTACAGATCGATCCTTGGGTCCAGGAACTAAGTGCCATACTTTGTTCCGTTCGAATTGTTGAAGCTCTTCTTGCATAGCTATAATCCAATCTGATTCTACGAGGGCTTCCTTAATATTCGTTGGTTTAATTGTTGATAGAAACGAATAGAAGGAGCAGAAATTGTTCAAGGATCGTCGCGTTTGAACACTCTTTTTAGTATTACCAAGTATGCTTTCCATAGGGTGTGAACTCTTATATTTCTATTTTGTTGAAGTACTTGGTGTTAATTATTTAGACCAAATTAATACTCATTTTCTGATATCAAAATTACAAGTTATTTTTTTGTGGTCTAAATCTACATGCATGCAAAGAAAAATATTAAAGAGATGGTATAAAACCATCTTAAGACAAAATGTCCTTACATTGTTAATGGAAAATATGGGCACAACTCAAGGACTCCTTCCTTGATGTTGTTCTTGAGCTTATACAATAAAGATGATCCTCCAACACCCACTACAAAAAAAACACGGGAAACTGACGGAAAAAAACCGTCAGAAAGACCTCTTTTCCGTCAGAAATGGGCATTCCTGACGGATTTTCCGTCACGAATAAAGCGTCACAACAATCGGTCACAGAAAATCAATTCCTGACGGAAAAACCATCACAAGAGGTGCTCCTGACGGTTATTCCGTCACAAATGAGCATTTAGGGTGACGTAGCAAGTCAACAAGATGTTGACCTTTCTGACGGAAACACCGTCAATAATTTGCCCATACTGACGGAAATGCCGTCACAAAAGTCAACATTTTGTTGACCAAAGTGACAGAAAAACCGTCAGGATTGTCGCATTACTGACGGAATTTCCGTCAGGAAGGTCATCATCTTGTTGACTTATCTGACGGATATTCCGTCAGGAATTCTACTTCAGTGACGATTTTTTCGTCACTTTGGTCAACATTTTTGTTGACTATCCTGACGGAATTTCCGTTAGGAAAAATCTAGGCAGTGGCTGGAAACAGCAGCTTGCTACCCAGCCACAATGCGGATTTTGCATTGTTTTTACTCACTAAACCTGCAAAAACAAAATACAACCGTCGACCGCCAAGCGGGAATCCATTATCATGTCGACCGCATGAGCGGGAATCAAGAGTAGACAACGAAAGCATCGATAGAAAACCAAACACGATTGGAAGAACGAAGTTATTACATAAAAACTAAAGGTCAAATTTTTACATGTCTCATAAAATAATGTCTCTTAAATACCAACTAAACTAGTAATCCATAATCATAAGTGTCCTAAAGTAGCCTTAACTAAACTACTAACATAAGAACATAGACGACGGTACTAACAATTACCTAGAGGCTCAATACAGTCACTACCAAAGCCATGCCCGCCATCCTCATTGTCTTCTCTACGGAAAGGGCGGGCGAAACCTGAGCACGAGGGAGGGGGTTGAGATTGGCGCATCTCAGCCAAAGCTTTTTGCATTTCTGCCATTTGCTCAGCTTGGAGACGGACTCTTTCTTGAGTGGCGCGCATTTCTTCCTCAAGACTTTGTCGTGCGGCTCGCTCATTGTTTATTTGGGTGGCAAATTGAGTAAGCTGGGTAGGAGTGTAAGAGAATGATCGACGAGTACCTTTTTAGACGGACGTTCATACCATTGTTCGGCCACTACATCACCGTTCCCGAAAAATCTTCCACGATTGTCAAAACCATCGACAGCGGTGTAGAACGAATGGTACTCGTCTGGAGCCTCTCCGGGAGGCGTTGGTCGACTCATCTCTTCTTGATAAACGGCCTAAAAAAAACAAATAAGGAAAAAATGATGTTATATTTATAAATGAGGAAAATATAATAAATATTAACATTATGAAGTAGAGAAATAAAATAAATATTAACTTACGTCGGTCTTAGCAGCTCGAGGATTAACCCACTCCCCCTTCTTGTTTTTCTTGGTCTTTGTAAACAACTTGTATGGTGTGGCCGACTCACCCTGAAAGTAGCATAAAAACGTAAATTGATTATATTCGGCAATCAATACTTGTAACCAATTTGTGAAAAATAATAAATACAATGCTTACCAATTCCTTGAAAGCATCGGAGCAACTCTTACGGCCTAGAGTATGAGTGCCTAGTGCTTTCCCGTCCTTAGCACCCGACATTCTATTTGCCGTATTTGTCTTAGAACTTTTGGCAAATTCAGGGTCTTTTTCTTCTCTTTCCTTCAGATTCACCCACCAAGAGAGCGGGACCCAATCGGGTTTGTTCTTTAAATACTTGAGTCCATTAATAAGCTTGGTAATCCACCTCGTGACCGCCCTTTGCCATTCATGCTTAGGTTCATACTCTTTATCGACGGACCTCACATGTTTCTATTTCAAAAACAAGTGTTTAATTAGTAATAGAAGAGATGACTTTAATAAAAAAAAAAAAATTATTAACGTAAAGTAAATAATAGGTAACTTTTAAATTACCTTAAACCAATTCCACATCTTCAAGCGCTGCGCTTGACTCGCCTCACTCCATTTAGTGAAGTACTCTTCATTTGAAATGTTATTTGTGAACGACCAACTGACGTATTATTTTTTGCACTTGTCACTCCACCTGAAAATTAAAACAAACATATATTGAAAATTTAAATAAAATGATTTGAATGATATATATTTCATAAAGCTAAAAATAAATTTTAGAACACTTACCATTTACCACCTGGTTTGTTTTGTGAGAGAATTATCTGCATATTATCCTATTCCGGTGTTATATTCTCAACAGCCTCGTCATCATCATTATTAATCTCATCGTTCTCCTCGTTGCGGCGACTTCCCCCACTACTGCTCCCTATAATATTTTGAATGAAACCTGCCATATACTAATCATAAACAACAGAAAAAGTCAGTCCAATAAAAATCGTTAGTACAAATTGTTAGTCCAAAAAAATTGGAGTGTCATGAACAATATAATAAATAAATAATTTAACACCGCAAATTGGTAGTCCAACAAAAATGAAAACAAAAATGAAGTGTCATGATTAAAATACTTCAATTTAATTCAATGATTAAAATTCATACATAAAAATGATTTCATTAAAATTCATACATTAATATAGTAGAATTACAACAACTCCCATCACTCATCAGTATCACTATCACTATGAATCGAAAGAGGTTCATCATCTCAAAAAAGCCTTCCGACTTCTTCCTCTTCTTTCCCATTTTCCTCTATTCTATTTTCTTCAACTGCAACTTCATTATCCTCTTCTTCTCCGACATCCCCGTCATATTCCCTTTCACCCATTGCCACAACCACTTCATATTCATCTTCAGTTTCTGACTCTTCCACCAAAATTGGTGAAGATGCGTGATCATTGACAACCACATCCTCTTGGAAGACAATTTCCTCAACAGGAGCATCAACATCTGATCTTGCCTTGATTTTAAAAATCGCGGACCATTGACTACCTTTCTTAGTGGTTGGATAAGGAGCATAACAAACTTGATCGACTTGAAAAGCTGCCACGAATGGGTTATGTCCACGAAACTTCTTTTTCTCATTTACATCTACAAGTCCGTATGCCTTATGGATATTAAGTCCTAGTTGGGAATTATCAAACCAATCACATTTAAACAATATCACCCTATAAACCCTTTTCTCGGTATAATAACCAAGCTCAATTACTTCATTTAGGATTCCATAGTAGTCCAAACCTTCTGTAAAATTCACACAAACCCCATTACTTGAGGTAGCTTTCGAAAGATCAACTCCCTCCTTATAAGCTCGAAATTTATAGCCATTGATAGAATATCGTCTCCATGTCTTCACCTTGCTACTAGGACCTAATGCTAGAGCTATTATTAAAGGGTCCTTTAATCTATAAGACTATCAATAAAACAATATGTTAATTAAGGTGTTATATATATATATATATTAATAATCTCCATAACTAATGATATGGACAAACAAAATAAATGGATTGGTATATGATAGTATGAGTCAAACGTATTACTTACTTCATTTCGGAACCATTTCGGATAACGTTTGTCATGTTTGCTCCAAACATCATCAGAGGACATGACATCAGGAAATGTGAGTTTGATATGTGTCTCAAATTCCCTATATATAGCAGGAAAATGTTTTAATTAAGTATTACCTATAATTTTGATCTAATTTGATAATTAAAAATGTATTGAGTAATGACGAAATAATAACTTACTTTTCATAAGGCTCTAACAATTTCCCACAATTCCTTAGCACATAAAAATGAAAATCTTCATACTCTTTCTGACTCAAGTACCTCTGAATACATTTCCCACTTGTAGTTCCCATGTCAGCATTGAATAACTCGGGTAATTTCATTGAATCTATGTCGTCATCGGAATTCACACCAACATCTAAATCTTTCGATTTTGTGTCAATGTGACTTTCGAAATATAAGGAACAGAAATTTGCAATTTCCTCTAACAAAAAAGAATTGCATATGGAACTGTGGACAGCGGGCCGCCCACGGGGGCGCTTGGTGAAGGGCTCGAAAACAAGCGTTTGCATTTCGTATGGAGTCGCCACCAATTTTTATGGGAAATTGGAACCGTTCGAATACCTCGTGTCATGTCAAGACACAAAGTAGTGACATGAACACTAAGCAATCGTTACCCTTAGCATTCTATGTCTAGAATGACTCTCGTGGATGCCAATGAACACGGGTGCTCACGGAGATCTGGAGTAAGGGGTGAGGGTACGTATTAGGAAGCTCTTTTGATCGAACACCTAATCCCGCCCGCCTCGATAGCGGCCTCTACTAATGATTAGGGAAGTTATTCGTACTTGATATATTGTCGGCTATATGCATGCAATGCAACATCCATAGATTAATCCTAACATGTGAGAATTTAATACTAAGTAGGTTGACACGTAATTTAGCATACAATTGATGTCGAAGTTGGATTTAATGTTCATTTACATGTGAAGCATACAAACAATAAAGGAAATACAATAAATATGAACTACAATAATGAAAATTACATTAATTACAATGGATTAGGCGATTTATGTCGAAAATACCTTTAAAACGGATAATTTGAGAAAATGGAATAAAAGAATAAGAATAAAGAAATACGAACAAGTCAGAAGGTGATAATACGATTATTAGTTGATTAATACGCTTACTAATTAAACTAGGTCAAGGCAGAAAAGGAGTTCAGGGACAGAACCCATCCTGGAACAGGCGCAGCAGAAACTGCGCCCTTTGGAAGAGGCGCAGCAGTTGCTGCGTCTGTTCCAAGGGTGAACTCTGGCTGTGAAGCCGGAACTGCAAACCGTTAATGTTAATTGGTAAATTAATGGATTGAATTACGATTTTAGACTCGGATGAAAGTTATTAGCAGGTTATTTACATATGATTGAGGTCATAAAACAGTAAAACGTGGTTAAGACGGAAATAAGACGGATTAATTATGTGAAGGGTCGATGTTAATGAATGATTTATTTAACTAACTGAACGAATTATTAACTAAACATGATGAATTGACGACGAATTAATGACTAAACAGATGAAAATATATCAACAATGAATCCCAGAAACTCAATATGAACGAATTGAATTTCCAAAACCCGAATTGAATTTAATGACGAAAAACCCGTAAATATTGATTATTAGGGATTTAAGTCGGTTTTATGATGAATTAAAACATGTTAATGATGATGGATAATATGTACATGTGAATTATCAAGCTATCATGATGAAGAATTAACAGACGAACAAACAAAGGAAATAAATTTGATACGAATTACAGAGGACGGAGGAAGAAGAAAAGAAGCAGAAGCTGCGGCGGCCCTCACGAAGAGGCGCAGCAGGCGCGCGCTCCTTCAAGAGGCGCAGCAGATTCTTTGCGTCTTTTCTCGACGTCTGTCTCATCGGAATTTCGCAAAACAGGTTTTAAAGACGGTTTTAGAAATCGATTTTAATGGTGTTTTTGACATAAACCTTACAATTGTTATACAATAATAAAATACAATAAATAAAAGGAATTATACACCCTCAGACTTACATGTTGACGGAACGAGAAGAACTAAGAAGATCGATTAGTGAATGCTCGACGCGAATGCAAGGAAAGAGTGCCCTCGTAAGAGGAAAACGATTGATTAATTAAAGTTGATTAAGTGTAGATGGTCAAATTGGTCGGTCATGCAACGGAGAGGCTGGTACCCGGAAAGATCCGAGCTTACGTGGTCGGAAGTCCAAGCACGTAGGCGCCAATTAGTAAGAACGAAGTCTAGAATGCAAAGGGAGAAGAGAAGGGCGGACACTCGCGTGAGAAATATGAGGAACGAAAGCTCCTATTTATACTAATCACGTGAAGGAATAGGGTTTCGGAGACTCTTTGGAAGTGAATCTCGGAAAGATATAAAAAAGATACGTAAATCATGCAAAGAAGGGCCTGGGAAGAGCGCGCAGCGCCCATCTGCGTCTCTTGGAAGAGGCGCAAAGACTGCCGTTGCGTCTATTCCCGGAGGTTTCCCCGCTTAAGAAAGATTTCCGTGTTTAAGTTATGGTAGGACGGAAATAATTCGATTTATCTTTAAATATTTTAGATGAATATTACGGGATATTATTTGCCAAAAGATAAAATTTGAGAAATATGGAATAGAAATATCCAGGAACATTCGAACATTCGACTCGGGATTTAACGGCTATCGAAAGTGGAGACGGTTTTTGACCCGGACTCCGAATGTACTCTAATTATTGCCAAAACGACCGTATCGGCACGTAGATGACAACTAAGAGGTTGACATTAATATTTGAGCAATCACTTGACGATAATCTTACATTTAATCGTCACTAATCGTTCCGCGAATCAAACATGCGGCCCAATCATCACCGGGTGGTTTGCGAGGGTGCGAAACGAGGTGTCTGAGCCCCCACTTTGACCGAGGCTTGGACAAGGCGAAAGTCAAAGTATAGCCATCAGGTCAATCGAAGATTACAACCCGACGACTATGGCGACGCGAGGTGGCTCAAGGGGTCTGAGCCAAGGACTTGTCGTCGGGAACATTTTAGAGTCCGTCGACTATCGGGAGGGTCGTTTAAAGTCCATTAGACTACGTAAGGAAGCTCGCCAGCCATAAGAAGAGATCATACCCGAGATTTAATCGAACTTCGCGGGGAACAAGAGATATTGAAAACAGCAGGACGTCGGTAGAAATCGCCGGGGATCCGCTGCGTCGGTCTCAAGCGAACTCGGTTGGGGAACATACCGACGACTAGGAACATCTTGATCGTCGTAGGGGAAACCTTGAGTGAGCAAGATCGCAAAATACTATCATGGCTGGGGGACAGACGACCGGGAACATCTTGATCGTCGTAGAAAGAAAGTCTTGAGTGGCGAGATCGCAAAATGCTATTGTCTTTGGATAAAAATTCGAACAATATTGCAAATATCGCTGCGCGGGATAAAATGAATTTGGACGATATCGCAAAATATTGTCTATTTGGATAAAACGTGGGCGGAACGAAAGAAAATCGTCGAAACGGACCAAAATGATAAAACGTCATCGAGGAAGAGGCGCACCAAAGATGGGCCCACGAATAACGAACTCATAACGGATTTTTGAAAATCCACAAGGAGGGAACAAAAGGAAGAGGCGCAGCAAGAGCTGCGTCTCTTGGAAGAGGCGCAGCACCTGCTGCGTCTGTTCCCCAATTTGGCAATTCCGCGTAAAAACGCGAAAGTCAGAAGGTTTATGTTCATTTTATTCGAAACATAAATCACTCCATTCTCTCTCAAATCTTCACCATTTTCGTCGAGGTTGGATTCAAAAGCTTGCTTAAAATATGACTAATCGAGGTATGTGCTTTAATCTTGCATTAATCTTCCACATTTGTTGAATTTTGAGCCGCGAACATTAAGGTTTTCGACCCTTTTGATCGAAAATTTGGGGCTTTTCCCCCAAATGGATTTGTCGTGCCAAATTGATACTAGAAATGGATAATAGGTGATGCTCGGAACATAACCATGTATTTACTTCGAATTTTCATCAAGTTTTGAGCCCTTGAACAGAAATTGAGACGGTTTCACAGCTAGATCGTAAATTGCTTCGAAAATGGCCTTAGGATTGCCCATTTGTGATGAAATTTGATATTTGGGACCCTTGGATGATGGGTAAACTTTCTACCATCTTGGAAGTTTGGTTTGTGACAACTTTTTCAGGACACTCTTCTAGGGCATAACCGCCATTATAGCGAAATGCTGCCGAATTTTCGACTCGAACCCGGAACTAGGCTTTGACTCGGACTTGACCCAATTTGTCACATGAGTGATCGGGTTGGTGAGAACATGGCCAAGGATGGCCAGAAATGGGGAATTCCCGGGCCTTGAAGGCTCGAAAATTTCTTAACAAAGGCTTGTCGTCATATGATGCGGCCTGGATTTACTTTAACGCGGTGACGATGCTTCTACTTCGGGAGGGATCCCATGGATGTAGACGCCGCTGTTGTTGAGGAGGCTTTGGAGCAGGCCTTCACCGCTGCGGTGATGGCTGCTGCAGACGAGGTTCCCGAGGAGGAGACTGCTGATGAGGAGGAGATTCCGAGACGGGCCCACCTCGGACGAGGGGGTCGTCAGCTGAGAGGAGCTCCCGCGTGGCCGAGACACGGGAGAGTAGGCACCTTGTGTGGGCTGCAGAGGGTCACTTGTCCTACAGGACGGTGAAGAGCTTGGTAAATAGGAATTCCCTAACTCATTACCTACCCTTTTCTATCTTTGTTCAAATTTCTTGCAAATTTCATTCAAAACTAAAGATAGCTTTGTTTCAAATCATAATAGGAGGCCGGGAACATCAGGTCGTTCTCGGGTTACACGACAGCGATGGAGCACTATGAGCGGCTGTCGGCGGAGGAGAGGGCCATGATCGAGCGTGGAGCGTTTGGTCCTCTGGTTCAGGTCTGGAGGGATATCGTGAAGAGGAAGTTGCGGGCCAACCTTAGCCTGGTCCGCGCTTTCTTGGATCGATTTTGGGATACGACTTCCACGTTTCACCTGCCTTTTGGTGAGGTGGGAGTCACCTTGGAGGACTACGGCATGATTTCTGGTCTGCCGTGCGGGACTGAGGAGATGGTGTGGCCGGAGACTGGCATGAGGGCGGATTCGGCCGAGGCAAGGAGGTTGATCGGCTGGAACCTGTCGCCGAAGGCTGTTGCGGTGCCGGGTTTGGTACCCAGTTCCTACGTTCGAGACTACTTCGCGGGGAAGACCCCGGAGCTGGTGACGATCGATGGGAGGGAGACGGCTCCTCCTCCCTGTACAGCCGAGCAGAGGGCTCGTCTGTGGCTTTGGTGGTTCTTGTCTTCGATCTACCTCGGAGACAAGGGTGAGAGGCTGTCGACGAAGCTTCTTCCCTTTCTTTCTGACCTGAGTTCCCTAGGGCGTTGGGACTGGGTCACTGCTGGTTTTGCGGTCCTCATCCGCTTTATGAGGGCCATGGTTCGTCCGGAGTTGATGGAGAAGGGGACTTCTCCTGGTGCCGTCGGACCTGGGCTACTGTTGGAGGTATGAACCTTCCTTTAGGCCAAAGTCAATTTCTTTCTTTATCGACGACCGACAGATCGTCATTGATTATTATGTTTTGCAGGCGTGGGTGTACTCTTACTTTCCGGGCCTCGCGCCCAAGAGGACGGAGCCGTTGGAGAGGGCCTACCCCGTGGTGAGGGATTGGGTCATGTGCCGGACGAAGAGCAAGCGTTCTTCTCACAATGTCTACCGGCGGGATGTGAACGCTCTTCAGCTGAGCAGCGTGAGTATCCTACTTGTATGCACTTATTCTTCTCATACTTTGTTTTTAATTGATCATAGGAATGACCTTTGCCTTCATATTGTCGTAGTGGGTGCCCGCACCTGGGCGGAGTACGCTGGAGCGCCTCCCTTCGTCGCCGAGGTCCTTCGACCTAGGAGCTCGAGTCGGCTTCTTGTTGTGGATGTCGATGGGTCTGTGTGGTATCCGGGCGAGCGGTTAGCTCGTCGGTGCTTTCGGGGCGCGTTGACGGTTCCGTCGATCCTCCTAGGACGATGTTTAGGAGCCTTCGAGGCCGAGAGGGAGGCGGACTTGGCGGTGCTAGTGGCGACGACCTTCTTCTCCCGACGAGGATTACTCGGCGTTCCTTTACGGGAGGTTGGCGTATTGGCCGGTAGTGGTGAGTATCTTTTGTTTCTTGTTGGATCTTAATTTTCGAGAATCGCGACGAAAGATCATCGATTAACGAGAGCCATTTTGCAGGAGGTTGAGGCGGCGGGTATCGAGCCCCCAGAGTACCCCGAGACCCTCGAGTACAGTGACGCTACTGGGAGGACGACGATCTCCGAGTTACGTGACTTTGACGTAGCTGTGACGGATGCTGGCCTAGATGACTGGCAGCATCTGATTCGGAGGGTGAGTTCTTATTTTGCATAGTTTTCGTGTAAGAACACATTTGATTGAACTTGTTCAGTTTACTGAGAATTCTTTTGAAATGCAGGTCGCGCCATCTCGGTTTGTGGCACTATGGAGGGTGGCCAACCGGCTACGAGCTACGGCCATCGAGGCACTCGTCGGCGGTCGAGGTCGTCAGGTATGAACCTCATTTGTTTTTCCTTGATCTTTGGTTTTTCAGTTTTGTTTGAATTGATTGACATGAGCCAATTTCTTGTTGTCCACAGGCCGGTCGTGGGCTGGAGCGAGAGTTGACCCAGTCTCGGGAGGAGACGGCTTGTTTGTCGAGGGAGCTCGAGTTTCGGGACGCCGAGATTGCCGCGCTTATGGCGAGGGTTGCCGAGCTGGAGGGTGCCCAGCAGTAGTCTGCGTGGTTTTGTAGACTTGATTTTGAACATTTTTGGACTTGTTTGGGGCGCAAGCCCCCAGTTTACTCGGACTTTTGGAATTGTTTGGGGCGAAGCCCCCAGTTTACTTGCACATTTGGACCTGTTTGGGGCGAAGCCCCATGTTTGCTTGTACATTTGCTTTTTTTGTTGTATATACGACGGCCTGAGTGCCTTTTTTTCTTTGGGTTGTGTTGTTTGTACCTGCAGTTAGCTTTTGAACAGGTTTGGTAGACAACGGTTTACGCGTCATCTTTGCCGAAATTTACATAGAAAATCACGCAACACATACATTTTATATTCACATAAGGCCTTAATTAGCGCAAAATGAGACTCAAAAGGAACGCAAAAAATGCAAAAATTTTGCCGGAAATGACCGGACGGTAGGGAGGGTTACCCCTAAAAAAAGGAAAAAGAGAAATCTATAAGTTAGAAAATGGAGAAATATAAATATTGAATTTTATTAAAATGAAAACAAAAGAAAATTAAAAAGAAACGATTTAAAGTGTGCTGAAATGGCGGAGGTGTCGATGTCGCCTCGAAATGCGTGCCCGCGAATTTAGGAAACCTGCAACATGGTAAATTTCTCGGATTTACCAAAATAAAATCCCGCAAGAATAGGAAATTGCGCGTTTATAGAATTAGGAAATATCCAAACGCGGAAATCACAGAAGTGAGGCTGGGGAAGAGGCGCAGCATGAGCTACGTCCTTTTGAAGAGGCGCAGCTGGTGCTGCGCCTGTTCCCAGGCTTGTCCGTTCTGACGGATTTTTGGAAACAGCAATTTAGTATAAATAGGAGCGTCGACGAAGCTTTAAATCATATAATTCTTCCTTCTCTTCTTCGTCGCCTCACATAAAATTCTCAAAATATATTTTCATGAGAAAATTATCATCATGAATACTTTGGAGATCCGCTTGAAGGAATGGACCAATGAATTCTCGAACATCGAGAAGCACGATATGGGTGCTTATAACCTTGGGTCTTTGTTGAGTTTGAAACTCATTAAGGTTGTAAAACCGTTCTTGGATGCTTGCCTTGATTATTGGGACCCAAATTATCATGTTTTTGCGTTCCCAGGAGGTGATATTTGTCCTTTTCCTAGGAGGAAATTGTCGCTATTGGCGGGTGGGACCCGAACATTTACCCGCCATCCCTTCTACCGCTCAAGGGTATAAGAGCAAGTTTAGAGATTTGCTTGGACTTACTAGACTTGAGGTGGATCGCTTAGTTACCCCGAAAGGCGTGAGAATGTTGGACTTTGTAGACCGATTCATCAACAGGGCCGACCCTACTGTCTCTTATGTTGCTAGGAGGAGAGCATTTGGCTTCTGTTTGCTTCATGTTTATGTCTTTCAGGGACATGTTGATGAAGAACTGCGAGGTGATCCCCGTCTATTGGGTCTTATTGAGCAAATGGAGTGCGCAGAGCCCACTTGTCTATGCTTAGGGAGATTATCTTGGGCTTGGACAATAGGAAATCCAACCGCGATCTTCCATTTTTGGGGAGTCCCGTTATCCTACAGGTAAAAGACACCTTTCTTTTTTTTTTTTTTTTTTTGTCTTTTTTTTTTTTTTTTTTTTTTTTTTTTTTTTTTTTTTTTTTTTTTTTTTTTTTTTTTTGTTTTTGTTTTTGTTTTTTTTTTTTTTTTTTTTTTTTTTTTTTTTTTTTGCGGGTGTCTAATACCTGTTTTTTGGTAGGTTTGGCTTATGGAACAGCTCGACCGCTCGAACCCCAGTTCATGCACTTTCCTATCATGCCCGTATGATTTCGATGAGGACACTACTGTACATGGTGGACTTCACCCGGTCTGCGACTATTGGAAGAACAAGTCAAGAATGATGATGGCCCGCCGATCGGGTGGGTCGTTCCGTGGTGGCACCTCAAGTCGTCACCTGGAGTGTCTTCTTTGGATCCTACTAGGTCCGTGCGCATTCCTGGATTGGAGTTTATGGTATGCATCTTTCCTGAGAGATTGATGAGGCAAGTCGGGTTGAAGCAGATGATCCCTAGGCTTGACACCGTTCCGCAGACTGCTATGGCGCTTACTACAGAAAGCCGAAGAGAGTGGGCTATGAAATGGGCCCAAAGAAACATGTGGTTCTTGAGCTTCTCTGCCAATGCCTTGTGGGTGTCGGACTCTTATCTGAGGTGGAGAAAGGCTGCAACTTCGGAAGAGCGCGAAAAACTGAGGAAGCGCGAGCCCGTTGATTACAAGGTGCGCGAGGGAGATAAAGAGAAGGAGAAGCATCTGACAGAAGGAGAAGAAGAAGCCGGGTTTCAAGTCATTCATCCTTCCAAGAAATCGAAGACTACTCCTGTCGCAGAGATGGTGGTTGGCAAGAATGGAAGAGTCAGGCCTCGAGAAAGACCGTTGGTGATTAGGTCTGAAGTGGTGCAAGAGCGCCCGGCTCGAGGTCGTGACAAGAAATATGACAAGAACGACAAGGGCAAGGGAAAGATGGAGGAATAGCCCAAGTCTTATTATTACTATTAGATTATTATTATTATTGTTGTAACAAGAGGAGGGATTTTTAGAATCCTAGCCTATCTATTTTATTATTTGTCGTACTATTATTATTAGAAATTGAATGAAATAAAAAGGTTAAATGGTTATGAAACCGTTGGTATTTTCTACTTATTACTCTTGTCGAATTTCAAATGCGATGCAAATGTCCTTCTATTTACATTTTAAATATAATGGTGGGTTGAATCCCGTGAAGGATTGCCTACGTATTCACTTAGAGAAAGCGAAATCAAACCCTTGCGCGTAGTTCGAGTAAATGTAAAAGAATAATTGTCCGAAGCAAGAGCTTGTAATGAACATAGAAAATAAGCATGAGCTTTTGCTTACTCTGGAGGTGCGAATTTTAGTTTGTTTGACGATATAAGGATGACAAGTTTGCCAAGATGCAAGAGCATAGCGACATTCAAATGGGCCAGGGGCCGCTTATTTAGTGCCACAAGAGCGACACTTAGGTTTACGCGAGGCGCGTTTTTATTCTGTTCTAGGTATAGTATCGTTTCAGTTGGTCGAGATTTGTGGGGTTTGAAAACTCATTCCCATCTAGGTCTGTGATTCTAACCGCGCCTCCTGGGAGTATGGATTTGACTAGATATGGTCCGGCCCAATTAGGTTTGAATTTTCCCCTCGGGTCGACAGGTAAAAGAGCTCTAACCGATTTGAGTACTAAGTCTCCTTCTTTGATGTTTCTTGGCCTAACCCTTTTGTTGAAAGCTCGTTTGATACGTGCTTGATATGTTTGGACATTATGTAAGGCACGTAGCCTACGTTCATCCAGGAGGATGAGTTCTTCGTATCTACCTTTCTTCCAATCGGCCTCCGGGATTTGACTCTCTAGTAGGATGCGCAGGGATGGTATTTCTAGCTCAACTGGTTGTACGGCTTCCATGCCGTAGGTCAAATAGAAAGGAGTAGCCCCAGTGGGCGTCCTAACTGATGTACGATACCCCCACAAGGCGAAGGGTATTTTGCTTGGCCAATCTCTGTAATTGTCAGTCATTTTCTTGAGGATTGTGACGACATTCTTGTTAGCCGCCTCTACCGCGCCGTTAGTCTGTGGTCGATAGGGCGAGGAGTGATGATGCTTGATCTTGTACTTGGCTAGCAATTGTTCGGTTTCGGCTTGGAAGTGGGACCCATTATCGCTAATGATCTCATGTGGGCAACCATATCGGCAGATGATGTTATTTTGTATGAATTTGGCTACATTTTTGGCCGTAAGAGCGGTGTAGGAAGCCGCTTCTACCCACTTGGTGAAGTAGTCAATTGCTACTAGGATGAAACAGTGACCTCCTGTTCCGGCTGGGGTTATTTTCCCAATTATGTCAATTCCCCATGCGGAGAATGGCCAAGGAGATGTCATCGTATAGAGCAACGAAGGAGGGACATGTTGTACGTTCCCGAAGATTTGACAATTGTGGCAATGTCTCACATATTTGATGCAATCGGATTCCATTGTGGTCCAATAGTACCCTAGACGTGTGATTTTCTTTGCCATCATAGGTCCACTCATGTGAGGACCGCATTCTCCGTCGTGGACTTCTTCCATTACTTTTCGTGCCTGTGAATGATCAAGGCAACGTAGGACTACACCAAGAGGTGTTCTTTTGTACAATTCTCCTTGCATTAGGATGTATTGGGAAGCTAGTAGGCGTATAGCGCGTTGTCCCCTTTTGTCCATCTCGGTGGATAGGTACCATTGAGCTTGAAATTCGGGATTGCTTGGAACCGGGGTTCTGTGCGATTTCTTCTTCATCGGTAATTTGATGGACATAAGCCGGCTCCGACCGTCGTTCGATACACAAAGGCATTTCCATCATGTAATCTGGCATGTTTATCAAAGATGCAAGTTTCGCAAGAGCGTCGGCAAATTGATTTTCTTCTCGAGGTAGGTGTAAGTAGGTTACGTGATCAAAGAATTGAGCGACTTGGTCTATCCTAGCCCGATAGGGTGCTAGGCTTTCACTTCGGATTTTCCAGGATCCCGTAACTTGGTTGATGATCGGTGACGAATCCCCGTGCACTCGGAGGTTTTTGATGCCTAAGCTTACTGCCGCTTGTAGTCCAATTAGACAAGCCTCATATTCTGCGGCGTTGTTCGTCACCTCGAAGTCGAGTTTGACAAAGAATCGGTGTATGCTCACCTTCGGGAGAAATGAGCAACACTCCTATCCCAAATCCTCTTAGGTTTGATGCTCCATCAAAGTATAGGTCCAGTGAGTCTACATCTGTTTGAAGTATATCCTCGTCGGGAAATGACCAAGTATCTATGGTTTGTGCGTCGTTGATGGGATTTTCTGCGAAGAATTCGGCGACGGCGCGACCCTTTATTACTTTCGGTGGCACGTATTTGAGGTCAAATTCGGAGAGCATCATGGTCCATCTTGCCAGGCGTCCGTTGAGGACGGGTTTCTCGAAGAGGTATTTGACTGGATCCATTTTGGAGAATATCTTGACGGAGTAGCTAAGCATGTAGTGACGTAGCTTCTTTGTTGCCCACACAAGAGCGAGGCATGTCTTTTCGAGTTGTGAGTATTTGCACTCGTATTCCAAGAACTTCTTACTTAGGTAGTAAATAGCTCTTTCTTCACTTCCTATGGTTTGAGCTAACATGGCACCCATGGCGGTTTCGGTTACCGTGAGATATAAACCAAGAGGTTGATCTTGTTGTGGTGGCATGAGCACTGGTGGTTTAGCCAATATCTCCTTGATTCGTTCGAACGCCTTTTGACAATCATCGTCCCACATGGTGTGGTCTGTTTTCTTGAGTTTCTTGAAGATAGGCTCGCAAATCATCGTAAGTTTCGATATGAATCGACTTATGTATTGCACTTTTCCCGGGAATCCCCGACTTCCTTTTCTGTTTGAGGTTGTGGCATTTCGATCAGAGCTTTGATTTTGGAAGGATCTATTTCTATGCCTCGTTGGCTAACGACGTATCCTAGGAGTTTGCCAAATGTCACCCGAAATGTGCACTTTTGAGGGTTGAGTCTCATGTTGTACTTCCGTAGCCTTGCGAAGAACTTGCGAAGGTTCGCAATATGTCCCTCTCTTTCCTTGGATTTGACGATCATGTCATCTACATATACCTCGACTTCTTTATGCATCATGTCATGTAGGAATGTAGTCGCGGTGCGTTGGTATGTAGCTCCGGCGTTGATCAATCCGAACGGCATTACTGTATAGCAATAGGTTCCCCATTGGGTGACGAACGCGGTCTTATGCATGTCTTCCATGGCCATTTTGATTTGGTTATAACCCGCATATCCATCCATGAAGGATAGTAATGCGTGGTCTGCAGTATTGTCCACTAATATGTCGATGTGAGGTAGAGGGAAGTCATCTTTTGGGCTTGCTTTGTTCAAGTCCCTAAAGTCAACACAAACTCGGATTCTCCCATCCTTTTTGGGTACGGGTACTATGTTAGCTACCCAGTCAGAATACTCGGAAACTTTGATGAACCCGGCTTTGAATTGTTTGTCAACTTCTTCCTTAATCTTTAGAGCCCACTCTGTTCTCATTCGTCGAAGCTTCGTTTCACGGAGTTTGAAACCCGGCTTAATCGGAATCCTATGTTCGGCGATATCCCTGTCGATCCCTGGCATGTCTTTGTAGGACCAAGCGAAAACGTCTTTGAATTCATTTAGGAGGTCTATGAGGTCGGCCCGTTCGGTAGAGCTCAAGGTAGTCCCTATCCTAAGTTCTTTGGGTTCTAGTTCAGTTCCTACATTGATGGGTTCGGTGTCCTCAATTACAGGTCCCCCTTCCCCTTCCTGTAGTATTTCTTTGGCTACGTAGGGAGGTATTTCGGTCAAGTCTGGGTCTTGGTCATCCTCGGTATCGTTATAAACCGAATTGCACTCAAGATAACGCAAAGAGTAAGCAGAACCTGATTTATTCATATTAAGATTCGAGTAAAGTTGAAACAAAGAAGCCAACTGATCCATGGTCGGTGGCGGTAAAGGGACAAAGAATTGGGGCATTTCCGAACTATCGTGGCTACTTGAAAATAAGCTAGGAGAAACGAAGGGAGTGGGGATGACGACAGGAGTAGACTCTCTAATGACTTCTCTAGACTCGACTCGACTCCGACTCGATTCCGATTCGAACTCGTCGTCTTCGGTTCTTCTTTGAACATCTCTCCTTCTCCATTGGTGAGCTTGAAGAGTCTTCCCTGATTGTTGGTCCATTTGATTGATTTTCTCCATCCTTTCGCGCTTTGTGTCGATTTATGTGATCAATGCGGTGGGGTTGAAGCGATCGTCTTGAAGTATCGTAGTAATGATCTCATCCTGCGCGGCCTTAACAAATCGGTCCTCTCCAAACAGGAGGCTCACCGCTTGCTCGTCTAAGCAAGGTGCTTGACGGGTTTTGACGGTAGGAACCGTTTCTGGAGGGATGAAGTAGCAATCGTGAAAGATCTCGATTCCGGCTAACTTCCTCTCGAGGTAATGCCAAGGTTCGGGAAATCCATGAAAGAGTTCCGAACTTCCTTCTTGAACGAAGTATCCATTCAAGGTAGGGAGATATGGCCTCATTTGGACTCCTACATACTTGCGATTTTGGACTTGGGCAAGCATTTCGAGAACTTCTTCTGTTGTGGGTTTGTACCCTAGTCCAAGTGGTATTCTCGATGAGTTGCCTTTCTTGTATGGCGCGAAGGTGTTCTTCCGAATCGGGTTCAAAGGCATTCCGGGAAGTATCCCCGATTTTTGAGTATGTGGTTGACCACCAAGTTAGAGTAGGGATTATAGTATAAGGGTGCCAACTCACTTTCTATGACATTTACACTTTGGAAGCCCCCAAGTTCGTATATGGGATCCGCAAGGACTTGATTATTTGATTGTTTCTCGATTATGGCCTTGATGGGTGACGAAGTGATCGTCACAACTTTGCCATTTAGTGGGATCTTGATCTTTTGATGAAGGGTGGATGTTCTTCGCTTTGGAAGCATGAATCCAAGGCCTTCCCGAAGTATGTTGAATGAAGCTTCGATGTCCACTATTTGGAAGTTAACCTTTCGTTCGATTGGTCCTGTTGCTATGGTTAGGTTAGCAAGTCCTACCACTTTTCGTCGTGTACCGTCATATGCACGTACACCTTGATTTGTAGGGGTCCAGTCCGACTCTTTCATGCCTAGTTTGTATGCCGTTTTGAGGGGTATGATGTTGACCGCGGAGCCATCATCTACCAAGGTCATTGGCACATTTTTCTTTAGACAGATGACAGTGATGTATAGAGCAAGGTTGTGACTGGCGCCGAAAGGTGGCAAGTCTTCGTCTGAGAAAGTAATAGGATTACTTAGCTTGGGTGATTCTTGGAAGACCAAGTTGACTACATCTTCAGGAGTAGAGTTATGTGCTACATTTAATTTGGCCAAAGCTTGCAGTAAAGCTTGGCGGTGTGGAAAGGAGCTTGCCACTGTTGCTGAAAGATCAGCCTTGGTTCTTTGTAATTGCTTGAGCAAATGATCAGTGGGGTCATCTTCGTTATCATTTGGTGTGATGACGTTGGTTGGACCGTTTTGAGTAGTGCTTTGGTATGGACGACCCGAGCGAGTTAGGTGATCTACATCTTAGTCTTCACCATTTTGGACTATTTTCTTAACTAAGGAGTTTTCGATGAGATACTCGTCTTCATCATCATCGGCCCAAACCCCATTAACTGCGGCTAGTTCTCTCATTCTCATGATATCACTTTCTAGTCGTATGATTTGATTGACTAGTTTATCGACCACGGCGACTACTTCTTGCATAGTGGCATTTTGAGAGAAGATCAATGGTACGCGCTCTTTAGGTGTTGCATTGGGATTGCGCAAGATCATTACCATGTTTTCTAGTTCTCACACTTGCCTATCTACACTCCTTGCCCATAAGTCGGAGATTGTAGGGGAGATAGTGGAGTAGAGCTTTTCTTTCTCAATTGCATGAATGTCGTTTTCGGTGGGAGAGATGAGGTGTGAGCAATCTAAGGTAGATTCGTCACTTGTAATCACTAGAACTCCAAGAGGATTCTCAGTGTTGTTGGGCTTACCTCCTGGTGGGATTGGAAGTCGACCATCTTGTAGCACATGTTTCAATTTGTAGCATTTTTCTGTGTCGTGCCCTTTGCCCCTATGGTATTCACAGTAGGAATTTTCATCCCAAAACTTGGACTTCCTTTCGGGTTCGGGAGTAGGTCCAATGGGTTGGAGTTTGCCTTGCTTCATTAGCCTTTTTAGAGCATTGGAGTATGTATCCCCAAGGTTTGTGAACTTCCTTGGTGGGCTAGTTTTCTTGGAAGGCTCGAGAAGGTTAACTTCGTCGGTCTTGCTAGTAGAGCCGTATGAACGACTTGTGGACCCTTGATATCCTCGACCTACCGTTTTGGACAAGAGTCCTTTGCGGATGTCATCTTCAATTCGTGTCCCTAGTACGGTTAAGTCTTTAAAAGTCTTGATGTTTTGATATCTCAAATGGTTGGCATATATGGGCTTGAGATTGTCCACAAACTTTTCCACAAGAGTAGCCTCATCTGGGCGTTCTACTAATTGAGTACTAGTCTTCCTCCACCTACTTAGGAAGTCGGTGAATCCTTCTTTGTCATTTTGGGTAAGAACCTCTAGAGTACGCATATTGACTTGGATTTCAGCATTATCCGCATATTGTTTAGAGAACTCGATTGCGGCATCTTCCCAAGTAGCGACTTTCTTGTTATCCAAGGTGTAGAACCATTGCTTCGGGATGGTGTCGAGAGATGAAGGAAATATCCTTAAGAACATCTCGGGTTTGATGCCTTTGATAGACATGTAATCCTTGAAAGCTCGGATGTGGTTTAAAGGGTTCTCGTGCCCCTTGAACTTAGGGATATCCGTCATGCTAAAGTTAGTTGGCAACTTGGAATTGACGGCTTCATACTTGCGATTGTTTTCCCTATAAATGTCATCCCCCTTAAGGTACATCAATTGTTCCTCTAGGTATTGGAGTCTTTTCTCATTTGCGATCGTCCCTATGATAGGATTCTCGTCTCTAGACTCGTCATCGGAAAAACGTAGTACTTCACTTTTGAGGGGAGGCAACCTTCCCTCTACATCAAAGATACGGCCTTCGATGAGCTCAAGGCGGTCATAGGTTTGGTTTTGGGTAATTTGCATTTGGGCTATCGCGGCTAGGATTCGATCATTACTCTCTTGAATTTCTTTGGAGGTTCGTATCATCACTTGATCCGGGCATCTTGGAAACTGGATAAGAGATCGGCGACGAATCAAAACACGATCGACCATTCTATCACACTTGCTAAAAGAGGAAAAGTTTTGACTCGTGAAGTGGGTGTGTGCCACTTGTGTTGAGTGAGTTTTGAAGAAAGACAAGGTCTTTGAAAATGTGTGTCCTAGTCAACTGTAGTGTAGTTGTAGGAGTGGACTCGAAATGAGGTTTGAAATGGGCTTGTGGCCCGAATTTTGACACGACAAACGGACAGAGTTTTGACCGGATTTTGTACTAATTAAAGGCCCTATTTCGAAATTCTTGTTTTGAAATTGGGTTTTGATTTTTTGAAAATTCGTCAAGATTTGTTTTGAAATGGTGATCATGTAAGGTTTACACATTTATACAAGCATTATAACGGGATCTTTGAGTGCTTTTAGAAGGGTTTTGGTTTAAAGGGTGGGTTGCCATACCGAACCATCAAACCCGAAGTCTGTGGAGAGGCTCGTGCCAAACAAGAGTAAGGCCGATTCCTAGTCCATTTCCTCAAGTAGTGAAGGCCCTTGATACAAACAAGAGTAAGCATCATGGTATGGATGACGTCAATCGCTATCCATCCTTAGGCCCAAATAAGAATTAGGACCGTTTAGACGGGACGATTGGTCGAATGGGTTGGGTTGGGCCTAGGAAGGCCGATTTAAACGGTCTAGGAAGACCGAGTTATGAAAACCGACAATTGTCTTGTACAAACTTATTCCCTAACCTTGTTCAAGTTTCACCCTTAGCTACACGTAAGTGTATTTCCCAATGAGTCGCCAAACGTGGACAGCGGGCCGCCCACGGGGGCGCTTGGTGAAGGGCTCGAAAACAAGCGTTTGCATTTCGTATGGAGTCGCCACCAATTTTTATGGGAAATTGGAACCGTTTGAATACCTCGTGTCATGTCAAGACACAAAGTAGTGACATGAACACTAAGCAATCGTTACCCTTAGCATTCTATGTCTAGAATGACTCTCGTGGATGCCAATGAACACGGGTGCTCACGGAGATCTGGAGTAAGGGGTGAGGGTACGTATTAGGAAGCTCTTTTGATCGAACACCTAATCCCGCCCGCCTCGATAGCGGCCTCTACTAATGATTAGGGAAGTTATTCGTACTTGATATATTGTCGGCTATATGCATGCAATGCAACATCCATAGATTAATCCTAACATGTGAGAATTTAATACTAAGTAGGTTGACACGTAATTTAGCATACAATTGATGTCGAAGTTGGATTTAATGTTCATTTACATGTGAAGCATACAAACAATAAAGGAAATACAATAAATATGAACTACAATAATGAAAATTACATTAATTACAATGGATTAGGCGATTTATGTCGAAAATACCTTTAAAACGGATAATTTGAGAAAATGGAATAAAAGAATAAGAATAAAGAAATACGAACAAGTCAGAAGGTGATAATACGATTATTAGTTGATTAATACGCTTACTAATTAAACTAGGTCAAGGGCGAAAAGGAGTTCAGGGAGAACCCATCTCTGGAACAGCGCAATAGAAATCGCGCCCTTTGGAAGAGGCGCGGCGATTCTTTCGCGTCTGTTCCAAGGGTGAACTCGGGTCGTGAAGCGGAAGCGCAAACCGTTAATGTTAATTGGTAAATTAATGGATTGATTACGATTTTAGACTCGGATGAAAGTTATTAGCAGGTTATTTACATATGATTGAGGTCATAAAACAGTAAAACGTGGTTAAGACGGAAATAAGACGGATTAATTATGTGAAGGGTCGATGTTAATGAATGATTTATTAAACTAACTGAACGAATTATTAACTAAACATGATGAATTGACGACGAATTAATGACTAAACAGATGAAAATATATCAACAATGAATCCCAGAAACTCAATATGAACGAATTGAATTTCCAAAACCCGAATTGAATTTAATGACGAAAAACCCGCAAATATTGATTATTAGGGATTTAAGTCGGTTTTATGATGAATTAAAACATGTTAATGATGATGGATAATATGTACATGTGAATTATCAAGCTATCATGATGAAGAATTAATGACGAACAAACAAAGGAAATAAATTTGATACGAATTACGAGAGGACGGAGGAAGAAGAAAAGAAGCGAGAAGCTGGCGGCCTCACGAAGAGGCGCGGCAAGCGCTGCGCTCCTTCGAAGAGGCGCAGCGATTCTTTGCGTCTTTTCTCGACGCGATCTCTTTGGAATTTCGCAAAAAACAGGTTTTAAAGACGGTTTTAGAGATCGATTTTAATGGTGTTTTCGACATAAACCTTACAATTGTTATACAATAATAAAATACAATAAATAAAAGGAATTATACACCCTCAGACTTACATGTTGACGGAACGAGAAGAACTAAGAAGATCGATTAGTGAATGCTCGACGCGAATGCAAGGAAAGAGTGCCCTCGTAAGAGGAAAACGATTGATTAATTAAAGTTGATTAAGTGTAGTTGGTCAAATTGGTCGGTCATGCAACGGAGAGGTTGGTACCGGAAAGATCCGAGCTTACGTGGTCGGAAGTCCAAGCACGTAGGCGCCAATTAGTAAGAACGAAGTCTAGAATGCAAAGGGAGAAGAGAAGGGCGGACACTCGCGTGAGAAATATGAGGAACGAAAGCTCCTATTTATACTAATCACGTGAAGGAATAGGGTTTCGGAGACTCTTTGGAAGTGAATCTCGGAAAGATATAAAAAGATACGTAAATCATGCAAAGAAGGGCCTGGGAAGAGGCGCGGCGACCACTGCGTCTCTTGGAAGAGGCGCAAAGACACTGCTGCGTGCGTCTATTCCCGGAGGTTTCCTCCGCTTAAGAAAGATTTCCGTGTTTAAGTTATGGTAGGACGGAAATAATTCGATTTATCTTTAAATATTTTAGATGAATATTACGGGATATTATTTGCCAAAAGATAAAATTTGAGAAATATGGAATAGAAATATCCGGAACATTCCAGAACATTCTGACTCGGGATTTAACAGCTATCGAGAAAGTGGAGACGGTTTTTGACCGGACTCGAATGTACTCTAATTATCGCCAAAACGACCGTATCGGCACGTAGATGACAACTAAGAGGTTGACATTAATATTTGAGCAATCACTTGACGATAATCTTACGAACTGTCACTAATCGTTCCGCGAATCAAACATGCGGCCCAATCATCACCGGGTGGTTTGCGAGGGGTGCAGAAACGAGGTGTCTACAGGAACCCTCCACCCGAGCTTTGTTGCCAATCTTTCTTTTTATATGATTAAGAAATCTCTCAAATGGATACATCCATCGATATTGAACAGGTCCTCCAACCTTCGCTTCATAAGGTTAGTGAATTGGCAAATGCTCCATGGAATTGAAGAAAGATGGGGGAAATATCTTCTCTAACTTGCATATTATTTCCGCAATGTTATTCTCTAGACGTTCCATAGAATCAACTCTAATCGTAGAAGTACACATGTCTCTAAAAAATTGGCTGATCTCAGTTATTGCATTACAAGAACCAGTCGGGAGCAACTCTCTTAAGGCAACAGGGAGTAGCCGTTCCATAAAGATATGACAGTCATGACTTTTCATGGAATGCAACACCTTTTTTTTTTATGGTCAACACACCGACTCAAATCTGAAGCATAACCATCCGGGAATTTCAAATTAGCAACCCATTCACATAGAGCCTTTTTCTCCGCAGTTTCTAAAACAAACCTAGATGATATTGGCCGTTTATAACAAAGTTCATTAAAGTCTAGTTTTTCCTTAGGGCCAAATTTAGTTTTACCTGGTACATCCATCATCGTGTTGATAAGTTGTTCAAAAAAGTTTTTCTCAATATGCATAACGTCTAAGTTGTGTCGAATTAACAACGTTTTCCAGTAAGGAAGTTCCCAAAGTATGCTTTGTTTCCACCAACCTTCATTATTGTCTTTCAATCTTTTCAATTCTTGATCAGAAGCATCAACTATTTTTGGCAAGTCTTTAACGGAATCCTACACTTCATCACCTGTTAATTTCGACGCGGCTATGCGATTCTCAGTTTTTCTGTTCTTTAGAAAATGCTTACAATTGTTGCGGAAAGGATGATCAGGCATTAAGAACTCACGGTGACAATCGAACCAACAAACCTTTTTGCTATTTTTAAGCCAAAAAGATCTATGTTCTTTTTCTTGACAATAAGGACAAGCACGGTACCCATTTGTGGACCAACCGGAAAGCATGCCATATGCCGGGAAATCATTGATCGTCCACATTAATGCAGGCTTTAATTGAAAATTTTGTTTCCTAGAAACATCGTAGGTGTACACGCCGGTTTCCCAAAGTTCTTTCAACTCTTTAATCAACGGTTGCAGGTATACATCCAAATTTGTCTTAGGGTTCTTAGGACCTGAAACGAGGAGAGATATGAACATAAATTGTCGCTTTATACATAACCAAGGAGGTAAGTTGTATGGAGTGACAATCACGGGCCAACATGAGTAATTCCTCCCAAATTGCCCATAAGGGTTAAATCAATCTGTACACAAAGCAAGCCGAACATTACGAGGCTCACTTGCAAATTCTGGATGCTCTCTATCAAAATGTTTCCACGCATCTCCATCACTTGGGTGTGCCATTGTCCCCCTTTCTCTTAATCGAGAGTTTCTATGATGCCAACTCATCTCACCTGCTATCTACTTGGTTGCATATAATCGTTGTAACTTTGGCGCAATCGGGAAATAAGTTAACGGTGTAGAAGGAATTCGCCTCCCACTTGAATTTTTTGTACTTTTATACCGAGATGCATGACACTTTGTACATTCCTCAAGATTAGCATTTTCCTCCCAGAAAAGCATGCATCCAGTAGGACATGCATCAATCTTCTTGTGGGGTAGTTGGAGTCCCTTAAGCACATTCTTAATCTCATTAAAATTGCGCGCCATGTCATTATTCTTTGGAATAATGTCACCTACGAACGACATAAACCCATTCGCGCATCTAAGAGATATGTTATTCTCACATTTGAGTGTTACCAACCTAGCTGCCTCTTGCAACAAACTCATATTACTTCCCTCAAACACTGGTTGTTCGGCTTTTTCTAGCATTTTATAGAATGAAGAAACTTGGGGGTTTGAGGTTTCATAACGCACTTCTTCATCGCTAAGGTCGTCGGGATTGAGTTGCTCCTCCAATATTTGTTCAACATTATCACGTAATGCATTTTTCACGAGCTCACGGTAAGGATTTGCACTAACTACGATACTACTTGAACTTCCTTCGGCAGGCATTTCCTCACCGTGATACGTCCATACATAGTAATTATCGGCAAAACCATTCGACCAAAGATGATCTTCAACTACTTTTTTCCCTTTAAAAGCTCTGTTATTGCATTTCTTACACGGACATCTTATTTCACCAAAATTCTTATACATACTACTTTGTTCCACGAAGTTAATAAACTCTTTCACCCCCTTTGCAAATTCACGCTTCGGTTTCTTTTTTCGTTTAATCTTTCATACATCCATTGTCGTTCTAATATTTTCATGTTTATATATATCTACAATTCAATTTGTTTGTATATATGTCATAAAAACACAATAACAACCAAAAATAATACTCAATAAACAATATCACCAACAAATAACTATTGTCAACAAGTAGTCTTTTTTTTTTTTTTTTTTTTTTTGGAATTGGGTCCTTATAACTCCAACCTAAACCCATCAATGTAAGTTTCAAGTCACTAGCAAACACACACTTGTGATTTATTAATGAGGAAAAAATTCGGCAACAATTCCCCTTAGTTCTCCAAACACACAATGTAGAATAAATAATTACTCCACATATGCATTCAGAGAACATTAAAGGAATTGTCACCGAGCTCTTTCCTCATTAACAAATCACAAATACATGTTTACTACCTAAATGACTTGAAACGTACAAATACAGTCCCAAAACGGGGACTATTCAAAAATTACTCCTAATGAGTATTTTTTGAACGGGTACTAAGTCAATGTGAACATTAATTTCAATAATATTAAAAACAAAACATACAACAATGACTACTTTCTTAATAATGTCAATTAACAAAAACTAAGTAACATGACTAATTTTTTATTTTAAATATCTAATCTAATTAACATTAATTCAAATTATCATTTTAAAAACATTAACATAACACAAAACTACTACTATCTATTACACAAATTTTAACACTTTAAAAAAATGTCTTCTATCCTAATTCAACATTCATCAACACTAACTAATACTAATTAACCTACTAAGTACTACTACCTATTACACAAATTTTAACACTTCAAAAAAAATGGCTTCTATCCTAATTCAACATGCATCAACACTAACTAATACTAATTAGACTAATTAAACAAAAAAATTAATTAAAAAGAGATTAAAAATACCTAATTAATTTTACTAATAAGTAAAAAGGAAGGATGAGAAAGAAGGTGGAGGGATGGATGGCGACGGTGGCAGTGGACGGCGGCGGTGGTGGCGGCGGTGGTGGCAGCAACAACCTATATAAATAACATAAATAAAGACAAGAAAAGGGAAAAGGAAAAGGAAAAAGAAGAGATAAATGACAAACCTGGAGTGGTGGTGATGGTCGGCAGAAGGAGAGGGTGGTGGTGGTGTGGTGGTGTCGGATTTGGGGGAAAAAACAATTGTGCGATATGAACAAGGCTGTCGCGGATTTAAGAAGCATCCTGACGAATGTTCCGCCAGGATCACGTATTTTTGGAAAGTCCTGACGGAATTTCCGTCAGAAAAGTTGACTTTCTTGACGGAAATTCCGTCAGGACTTTCCAGAAACACGGGATCCTGACGGAACTTCCGTCAGGAGGCTTCTTTCAATTATTGCTGGTTGGGCAATAATTGAGGGGAACATCCTAACGGAATATCCGTCAGAAGCCCATATTTTTTGAACATTGTGATGGATTATCCGTCAGAGATTTAACCTATAGTGACGGATTTTCCGTCAGTATATAATGGCGCCTTTAGATTTTTTAATGCGCCAGTATCATCTGACATATTGTGACGGATATTCCGTCAAGATTGAGTAAGTGACGGAATATCCGTCACAACTCCGTCAGTAACTTTGAATATCTGACGGACTTCAAATTCCGTCAGAAGTACCGTCAGTTTTCCGTGTTTTTTTTGTAGTGACCTTAATTACCAAAATAGGTAATCTTCTAAGTTGGCACCCAAGATTCAACCCAAATATATTACTACAAATAATATAGACTTGATATTATTTGAGTATATTTATATTTGATGTACTAATTATTTTATTACTTTGATAATATTATTAGTTTACTTTTATATGTGTTTTAATATAAAAGGATGAACAAAATAAGAAAAAAAATATGGTCTATTGATGGTGTATATAAACCATCCACACCAAGCATATAAAGACCAATTTTTCTTCAAATTTTCAACCTTAGAAATGAGGGAAGGAATTGGGTATTTATAAGCATGAAAATGTAAACAATTCACATACAAAAGATAGTGGGAAATGCCTACCCTTTCCACTCACAATGAGTGTATTAGTAGTGTATAAAAAACTGTCCAAATGGTCCCTTCCAGGTCCATTTCGATTTCCGACATTTGCCCCACAAATGCATATAAGTCTTATATTTAATTATCTTATATAATTAAATATTAATTTATTTATTTAACACTTAAATAATACAAATTAACTACCAATGACTACTTAACCATTAAGTAATCATAACACCATTTTCTCAACATACAATGTGTCAATATTATCCCACTTAGCTAATTTTACAATCTCTTGTAAAATTTAATAGCTAATTAATTCCACCTCAAAACATATACACATATCGTATAAAATTTATTAATTAACAATTAACTAATAAATTCAAATTTATAAATTTATTATTTAAATATCACATAATTAAATAACAAATCTCCTTGTCCCGAGTTCGTAACCCGTCATCAAATAATACATTTACGCGACTAATTAAAAGTCAAATAAAACAAGGAATTAATTATCTTGTATCTCATACAAACAATTAATTCAATCTTTTTGGGCGTCATCCTATAGGTGTGACCTAAAGGGATCAGCTGATCACCGCTGTCACACGACAGTAATGTCAAACTCTAGTCGGCCAATCATTACCGATTAACGATGACCAGCTGACAAATTAAATAAATAAATCCCTGATATTCCTTTAACGAGATTTAATATGTAAACGCACTTATTGTGGAGGACACTACCCCAACAATCTCCCACTTGTCCGACACAAGTGTGCGTTACCAATTCTCTTGTCCAATAAAAATCTCCCACTCTATGCAAGATGTCTTTTAGGTCGTTCTTGCACGTGATCATATCATAAAGTGGTTTCCTCGATCAAAAGAATGACTGTATGACCGGATAATCTACTATAGATCTCATCCGAGCGTGGCCACGCATTTACAGTCACCTCTCCTCGAGTGGCCTTGAGATATAATATGACTTAAATTGGCAATTTCGTTGACCTATTTTCTTCGTTCGATACAGATCACAATGACCCAGTAAATGCTCATCGGCCTCCTTTTACGGCGCGACCTAGAACAAAAACCAAAGTCACCGGAAAATCGCACCAACTCAGACAAATAGTCACCAGTCTAAAGAATTGACTCAAAGGAATAAAATAAAAATCCTCGCCACGACTTAGCAACAAAAGGACTCTATAAACGGTCATTGTCCAACAAATTGTCTCACAATCTGTCTATGTAATCGATCAGCCATCACTATGACCATATGACAGTCAAACTTGTCATCTTTCGCCTTACAATCTAGTCACTCAAAGACGTCACCTCATTAAGTAACTAGGAACAAAATACAATGTTAATCCAGTTCACTTTAATAGGGTTCGACATTGTCACTACAACCTATTTGGAAATAACAAAGTATATAAATTCAGATATAAAACTGAATATAACAATAAATACAATTATCATATATGAAATAATAAATAAAATATTTTGATTATTATATATCATATAATTTACAACAGTTCTGGCATTCGTCTCAACCCCATCGAAACTACATGACTATCATGTTTAGCTTGAGACAAAGGCTTGGTTAAAGGATCAGTGATGTTGTCAGCTGTCCCAACCTTACAAACTGTAATTTCTTTCCTTTCGCTCAAATCTCTAATTACATGAAATTTCCTAAGTACGTGTCTAGACTTGTTACTAGACTTGGGCTCTTTTGCTTGAAAAATAGCCCCACTGTTATCACAATACAAAGTGATAGGATCCTCAGCGGTCGGAACTACTTTCGGTCCCTCTAAGAATTGCCTAATCCAAACAGCTTCCTTTGCAGTTTCAGAGGCTGCAATGTACTCAGCTTCCGTTATAGAATCAGCAGTCACTGACTCTTTGAAACTTCTCCAGCAAACCGCCCCTTCGTTCAACAAAAAGACAAAATCGGCCTGGGATTTCAAATCATCCCTATCAGTTTGGAAACTGGCATCCGTATAACCTCTTATACGTAATTCAGATTCTCCTCCAAACACTAAGAATTAATCTTTAGTCCTTCTCACGTACTTTAAAATATTCTTGACGGCTATCCAGTGACTCTCACCTGGAGTTTTCTGAAAACAACTCGTCATACTCAAAGCATACAAGACGTCAGGACGAGAACACATCATATCATACATGATCGATCCAACAGCGAAAGCATAGGAAATCGATTTCATGCGTTCAATATCCTTAGGCTTAGTAGGACACTCTGACTTACTCAAAGTGATCCCACTGCCCATAGGTAGAAAACCTCTCTTGGAACTTTTCATATTGAATCGGTCAAGAATCATATCGATATAGGCTTCTTGACTTAATGCTAATATCCTTTTGGATCTATCCCTATAGATCCGGATACCCAAGATACGCTGAGCTTCTCTCAAATCTTTCATTTGGAAGTGATTTCCTAACCACTTCTTGACAGAAGCAAGCATATCTACGTCATTCCCAATGAGTAATATGTCGTCCACATAAAGTAGTAAAAAAACAACTTTACTCCCACTAAACTTCATGTATAAACATGGTTCCTCAACACTTCGAGAAAAACCATTCTGTTTAATAACATGATCAAAACGATGATTCCAACTCCTTGACGCTTGCTTAAGACCATAAATGGATCTCTTAAGTTTGCATACTTTGTTAGGATTTTTAGGATCCACAAAACCCTCAGGTTGTGTCATGAACACTTCCTCTTCCAGAAACCCGTTCAGGAAAGCGGTTTTGACATCCCTTTGCCATATCTCATAATCATGAAATGCAGCAATCGCTAACATAATCCAAACAGATCTAGGCATAGCAACTGGTGCAAAAGTTTCATCATAGTGTAAACCATGGATCTGGGTGAAACCTTCTGCCACCAATCTAGCTTTGTAGACATCCTTATGTCTATCCATGCCGATTTTAATCTCGAATATCCACTTACACTGAAGAGGTCGAACATCTTTAGGTAAGTCAACCAGGTCCCATACCTGATTATCGCACATGGAATCCATTTCGGATTGCATGGCATCGAGCCATAGGTTAGAGTCAGAACTCGTAATAGCTGCTTTGTAGGTCTTGGGTTCATCACTTTCCAAAAGTAAAACCTCATAGTCACCATCTTCCTCGATAACACCAAGGTATCTATCAGCTGGTGACTAACCCTCTCTGACCTCCTAGGTTCAGAAGGAAGAATAACCGATTCAGACGTAGAAGGAACATCTTCCTGTATTGTCACATCAGTTTGTGGCTCTTGAACTTCATCTAGTTCAAATTTTCTCCCACTCTGTCTTCTAGAAATAAACTCTTTTTCTAGAAAGACGGCTTCACGAGCCACAAACACTTTGTTCTCGCTACTATTGTAGAAGTAATATTCACAAGTTTCCTTAGGGTAGCCTACAAAAATACATTTTTCAGAACGAGGTGCAAGCTTATCGTCAGACTTGCTCTTGACATAAGCATCACAACTCCATACTTTCATGTATCGCAGATTCGGGACTTTCCCTTTCCATATCTTATATGGAGTTTTGTCAGTTGCTTTAGTGGGACTTTTATTAAGTGATCGTACAACAGATAAAATGGCAAAACCGCAAAATGACTTAGGTAACTCAGTTTGACTCATCATCGATCGGACCATATCTAATAAAGTTCAATTCCTCCTTTCAGCCACACCATTTAATTGTGGTATGCCAGGAGGAGTTAACTGAGATACGACACCGCAGTTTTTAAGGTGATCTATTAAGGCATTGCTTAAATATTCCCCACCACGATCTGATCGTAATGTTTTAATCTTCTTATTTAATTGGTTTTCTATTTCATTCTGAAACTCTTTGAACTTATCAAAAGCTTCACTTTTATACCTCATTAAGTAGATATACCCATATCTACTCATGTCATTGGTAAAAGTAATGAAATAGTCATAATTACCTCTAGCAGTGACTGTCATTGGACCACACACATCAGTGTGTATTAACCCCAACAACTCACTAGCTCGAGATCCTTTTCCTAGAAAAGGTGAACGAGTCATCTTGCCTAGAACACAAGATTCGCATGTACCAAATGATTCGAAATCAAAAGGTTTAATTACACCACTTAACACTAGTCTTTTAATGCGCTTCTCGTTGATATGTCCTAAACGAGGTCGCAGTTGAATTTGCTAAGCAATATGCCGACAATGTCGAGATTTAGGCCAACACCCGTACTCTGGAGGTCCTCACTTAAAATGAAAAGGAGGGATTCAAAGAAATCCTGACCCGTTGGAGGAGAGTAAGCACTCAATTGGTCAGCAAGCCAAACGAGTCAACTTTGGTGGAACAAATTGTCAACAATCTCCGCCCGGTATATGCCAACTTACTGAGATACCAAAACATCAAGACATTCCAGTATCTACAAATCCTTGGAACCCGCATTGAAAACGACCTCCGAAAGGGTGTCCTAGCCAAAACCAGCGGTAGAGGCTACCAGGGATCCACATCAGCCGGATCTCTCCCCTATGGTCAAACAAACAAAATTGATGAGGTCAACCTCCTTGAGCCAACCGCGAAAAGAGCTTAGCGCCCTCAAAGAGTCTTCACAACCCTAGGGTCAACTTATGCAAGCGTCGTAAAAAGGCTCATGGACCAAGGGAAATCACAACCAATCGGACCCACTCCGGATCCATCTGAGGCTAAGAATACCCGTTTCTGGAATCCTAATGCCTACTTCCAATACCACCAAGCGAAAGGTCATGACACGGAAACCTGTTTCAAGCTCAAACACGTCATTCAGGACATGATCGAGAAAGGGGAGTTACCTTTACCATGTTATCTCCGATGTTATCTCCGATGACGAGCCAGCCTTGGACTGCTCACATCTCATCTTACTAATTGATGATGAGGTGAATGCCTTGGAGAAGGATGCCTCGGACGGGGTATTCGTGTTCAGCGCCGCAAACATGCATGCCATGTTCCAACAAGTTGAGGAGGCTTTAGCAAGTCTCTCCGAAAGGATTACTCGACTTGACGATGCCTACCGCCGGTTGATTTTCAACCCACCAACACCAGCACCGCGCCCGAGGGAGGGTCCTCCAAACACCCAAAACTACCCTCGCTAGGAAGCATTTCTCCCACGACCATTCTAGCATGCACCTCACAATAATCGCCCTCACAATAATCACCCTCACAAAAATTACCCTCATAAAAACTTCCCTCACAAAAACTGCCCACCAAGGAGTACCCCCTCCGAGGTACCCTCGAGATCCCGAAGTCAATGGTATCTGGAGAGACGACGCTGAGGATGTTTATGTGGTCCCAGGAAAGGGGAAACATGCAAAAGAGATCGGTCAGCTTACCCGGTCTGGACGCCCCTATCAAAACCCAAACAATTAAACAGTCGTTCCAACAACGAATGCCCAAACTGTCCCAGACGTGGACACTCAACCAAAGGCTCCTGAGAATTCGATCCCCAAACAACTGCAAAAAGCAAAAGCCGAAATTTTAATTTGGCAACTGATCGCCACATCCTTCGAGCATCGGCAAGCTCTGCTGCAAGCCTTGGGAAAACTAATTGTTCCCTCTACCTCCTCCCCTGAAGAAGTGGTAGCACAAATGACAAGGGATGTCCCTGACCTGAACAACCCGGTCATCGTCTCTGATGAAGATATCCCTCCCTTCGGAACCAACCATAACCTGGCCCTATACATCACCGTACAGTGCCTCAAAAAGAATGTGCCTGTGGTTCTAGTGGATGATGGATTTGCGGTTAATGTCATTTCCCTCGAAACGGCTCATAAACTGGGTATCAAGGAAACTGATTTGGTCCCAACCAATCAAGGAGTACGCGCCTATGACGGCACTCGTCGTAAGTTTGCGGGGCTTATCACCCTAACCGTTACAACTGGACCCTTGGAAAGGCAAACCAGTTTTCAGGTAGTCGACATCGACGCCTCCTTCAACATGCTTCTGGGACGCCCCTGGATCCACGCCGTCAAGGCAGTTACCTCAACCCTTCATCAGAAAATCAGGGTCCCCTTCAACGGGAAGACTATTACAATTCCCGCGTCCCCGATCAAAGCCGTCATGAAAAAGGGAATAGCCTCCCAAGCCATTTAGGAGGACGACAGTGAGATGTGGGGATTTCAAGCTGTGAATGCCCTTACCGATGAATCAACATCTTTTGATTGTGATCCGTTTGCCAATCTCACAGTGAACCGCATTCTGATGCGTCGGGGTTATTTCCCGGGTCTACCCCTCAATCCACTGAGGAACACCTTACCTCCCTTGAAACAGGCTAAGGTCCCCAACATCCCCTTCGGGCTAGGCTATGAGCCTACCGATGAACACATCCAAGAGATGAACCTCCTAATACGGAAGTGCAAGAATCACGGAGTTATTCTCCATCCCTACCATCTGACCCTTAATGGATACTTTTTCCCCGAGGGAGAGTCCAAACTCTACCACGGCTTTCCTGAGCCGATCTATGACTCTGCGGCTAAGGTCAGGCACCCGGGTGTAGAATCCTTCCAAAACTGCTACTTCATCCCTGACAACACCAAAGCTGCATCAACCAAATCTGAGTCGACCCAATGCCTCAACGGACAAACTGTCACTCTCCTATTCGGGGAAGACAACGTCAAGCACCCCGGCTATGAGGACATCATCAACATTGCCCTAAAAGACAACCAGTTTGACCCCACAGCCTTAATTTCTTATACTGAGCCAGAGAAAACTACACAGGGCTGGAGGAAAACTATCAAGTGGACCGATCGTCAAGTCCGCATTCTCAAGATTACAACTGGAGAAGGCTCTATGTTCAAAGAGTGAAGTGAAGAAGAATCTGAGTCAGAGTCGGAGTCAAAGTCTGTCTTAGCTCCTAGCACTCCTGATGTCCCAGTCAGAGTCCCCTTCCCACTGTTTTATCACAAACTTGTTGCTGCTTCAGAGGCTGAGTCAACTAGAGTCATTCCTACTCCCATGGAAAGTGACAACCTGGAGCTTGTTCCAGGGGCCACCTCCTCTGTTGTGTCACCTCTGACTGCCCATGAGATGTTTGTCCTATCCGAGATTTTCGCTTAAGTCGACTTAATGAACGCTAAGTTTGCTTATGACTCGTCTCAATTTAACTGCAATGCAATTCTGAATGACTATGAGGAATTTGACTTGAGTGACTACCCACCTCACCTAGCCAAAGAACTTGACAAACGGGAAACTAGGACCCCATCATTGAGGAGACCGAACCTATTAACATAGGTACCAACGACACACCTCGAGAAATTAGGATAGGGACAACCCTCGACCCCTCGGAAAGACAACGGTTCATTGACCTCATACACGAATAAAAGGACGTATTCGCCTGGTCCTACAGAGACATGCCTGGGATCGACAGGGAGATTGCAGAGCACAGGATACCCATTAAGCCCGGAGTTAAACCCGTGAAGAAAAAGTTGCGCCGGATGCGCCCTGAATGGGCCTTGAAAATCAAAGAAGAGGTGGATAAACAATTCAAGGCTCGGTTCATCAAAGTGTCTGAATACTCTGACTGGGTGGCCAACAACGTGCATGTACCGAAGAAAGATGGAAGAATTCGGGTTTACGTCGACTTCAGGGATCTAAACAAAGCAAGTCCAAAGGACGACTTCCCTTTGCCACATGTTGACATCCTGGTGGACAATACCGCCGAGCACGCCCTCCTATCATTCATGGACGGGTATGCTGGGTACAACCAGATCAAAATGGCCGAGGAAGACATGCACAAGACTGCATTCGCTACACAGTGGGGTACATATTGCTACACTGTCATGCCCTTCGGTTTAATCAACGCCGGAGCAACCTATCAAAGAACCTCTACCACTCTCCTACATGATATGATGCACAAGGAGGTAGAGGTACATGTCGATCACATGATCGTCAAATCAAAAGAACGGGATGGCCACATCAGCGCCCTTCGAAAATTGTACGCTCGTCTGCGGAAGTATAACATGAGACTAAATCCTCAGAAATGTGCATTCGGGGTCACTTCCGGAAAGCTCCTGGGCCATGTCGTAAGCAAGAGAGGCATTGAGATTGATCCAACCAAAATCAAAGCCCTTCAACAAATGCCTCGGTCTAAGAACGAGAAGGAGATTCGGGGATTTCTCAGTCAGGTTCAATACATCAGCCACTTCATAGCAAAGCTCACCATGATTTGTGAACTAATCTTCAAGAAGCTTCGCGCCTCCGATCACACCGATTGGGACGACGACTGTCAAGAGGCCTTCGACGGGATAAAGGAAATCCTATCCAAGCCGCATGTCCTCATGCCACCTTAACAAGGATTTCCCTTATCCTTGTACCTGACTGTCACCGACACAGCCATGGGAGCAATGCTAGCACAAACAGTCGACGGCGAAGAACGAGCCATCTACTACATCAGTAAAAAGTTCATCGAGTATGGGACAAGGTACACCCAACAGTAAAAGACATGCCTTGCCCTAGTATGGTCAACAAAGAAGCTGCGGCACTACATGCTCAGCTACACGGTTCACATCTACTCCAAGATGGACCCGGTCAAATACATCTTCGAAAAACCCGTACTAAACGGAAGGCTGTCTAGATGGACATTCATGCTATCCGAATTTGATCTGAAGTTCGTACCCCTCAAGGTTATCAAGGGAAGGGCAGTCGCCGATTTCCTAGCAGAAAATCCCGTCAACGAGGATCCACGAGCGACACATGGTCACTTCTTAACGAAGACATCCTTTGTGCCGACACCGACGCATGGGACCTATACTTCGATGGTGCATCTAATCTAAGAGGCTTCAAGGTAGGAATCATTCTAATACCACCGTAGGGAGAACACGTTCCGATCTCGGTCAAACAAGACTTCGCTGTCACCAACAATGCCACCGAATATGAAGCATGCCTCATCAGCCTACAAGCAGCCATAACACTTGGCATCAGGAGACTGAGGGTCCACGGCGATTCCTCACTCATCATCAATCAGGTGTCCGGATCATGGAAAATCGGAAGTGACAGCTTAGCTCCCTACCAAGCAAAAACCAATCAAGAGGTCGAGTTCTTCGACCAAGTCGACTACTTCCACTTGCCATGAGAGGAAAATCAATTTGCTGATGCCATGGCAAAACTTGCCGCGCTCGTCAACATACCTGACGACATGACATTGATGCCCCTATGTGTCGAGAGAAGGAGAGAGCCATCTCACGTCTATACTATCAATAACGACATGGAAAACCATGATGAACCTTGGTACCAAGCCATCCTCAACTACAAAACCAAAAACGAATTCCCTCCTAACTCTTATCCAAGAGGATAAAGAGCCATCTGTTTACTTGCATCACAATTCGTGATAAACCAAGAATAATTATACAAAAGAACACCCCAAGGGATTCTCCTCCTTTGCATTGTCCATCACAAAGCCAAAAAAGTCATGGGAGGAGTCCACGACGGAGAATGTGGCCCTCACATGAGCGCAATGATGCTAACCCGAAAAATCACGCGGTTAGGCTACTACTGGACCACCATGGAAGCCGATTGCCGCAACTACGTCAAACATTGCCACAATTGCCAAATCTTCGCCAACATACAACACATACCACCATCCCTTTTATACACCATGACATCACCCTGGCCTTTCTTGACCTGGGGCATCGATATCATCGGGAAAGTCAACCCGATAGGCGCTAAAGGACATTGCTTCGTCCTCGTCGACATCGACTACTTCACCAAATGGATGGAAGCACAGTCCTATGCTGTCTTGACCGCCAAACAAGTGGCCAAGTTCATCCAGGACACCATCATCTGCAGGTATGGGGTCCCCCATGAAATCATCAGCGATTAAGGCTCTCACTTCCGGGCGGAAACACAGGCCTTGCTAGACAAATACAAGATCAAACTTCATTGGTTATCCCCCTACCGTCCCCAAACCAACGGAGCGGTGGAGTCAGCAAACAAAACTCTTGTCACCATTATCAAGAAAATGCAAGATAATTACCGCGATTGGCCGAGTAAACTCCCATTCACACTCTGGGACACCAAACCTCCATTCAAACACCTACAGGAGCCACACCCTTCTACCTAGTATATGGTATGGAGGCGGTTCAGCCGGTAGAGCTGGAGGTGCCATCTCTACGCATCTTATTGGAGAGTCAAGTTCCTGAGGCGAAATGGACCTGTCGAAGGTTCGAACAACTCACGCTTCTAGAAGAGAGGCGGCTCAACGCCTTGCACAACGTCCAACTATACCAATAACGTATACAACGGGCATTCAACAAAAAGGTTAAACCCAGGAACATCAAGGAAGGCGACTTGGTCCTCAAGTCAGTTCGAGCACCATTACCCATCGATCCGAGGAGGAAATTCAAACCCAATTGGGCCGGACCATACCTGGTCAAGAAAATACTTTCGGGGGGTGCAGTGAGACTGAGTGACCTCGATGAGGAGGATTTTATAAACCCGACCAACCTAGACCAACTCAAGAAATACTACCCTTGAACCTTAGCAACCAACAACCTCACCCTAGTTTTACAACTAGCGACCACCTTAACCCTTTCAAGTCAAGTTCCTCAACGCGTTCTGATTTGAAATTTCATGTTTTATCGAGTCTAAGTTGTGGCACCTGGCCCGTTTCAAATGCACTTTGATACGGTCATTTTTGTACCAAAAATAAACAACCTAAATATACTAACAGAAGCTAGTGATAAGTAGGGTCGATCTCCACAGGGAGGCAAGGTATCTATCTGTAGTCCGTCTATCTAAGTCACAAATGGGGGGTTTTGTATTTGATTTTCTAAACTACTGAAGGTCAAAGGCAAGAGAAATAAGGCAAAGAGCAGTAAACTAAGAAGATGTGATATAATTGATCATATAAAAGAGAGTATGTCAGGATTTCGTTTCACCATGGCAGTTTATCGACTCAGCTGCAAATAGCCTAGACAATCCACTGTGAGAAGGGCAAGGGAAAGGTCCTTCCGGTCCGATATCCACCCTAGATTTCCACTAACTTAACTTCCATCCTCATTAGGGTAATCTATTGTTCATAGCAGGTTTGTTTATTCCAATCTTCCGATCCAGGAACAAAGTTAACCAAATTAATGTTATTTAGAAGCGTGCACTCAACTAAATAGGTGTTACAGTTATATTGCTACAGTCACAGATTCTTACATGTAAATCGTCTAGTCTATTCACTACATCGTCACAATTCTACCATGGATACCCTAATCCTAACATAGGGAAATTAGCTACTCATGTTCTTAGGGCAGTCAACAATAACAACAAAGAGCATGCTAATAAGAGACATAATAAAGAGATGATAATTAAGCATAAATGAGAATAAAGGAACAATTAATGAGAGCAAACAAGATTTAGATTAAAGGGGAAAGAATTATTACAATCCAAATCCGAGAGAAAAGAGGCAGAAAAGTTTCAGCAGTCAAAAGAGAGCAAGAACGTAATTAAGCAATGTTTTTGAAGTGTAAAAAGTATGTCTATTATCCTAATTACGACTCCCTTATATAGGGGAGCGAAAATTAACTAAAATAAACCTATCACGGATTTATATAACCCGTGTAATCTAACAAACCACTCGATCGAGTACTTTCAGACTACTCGATCGAGGTCTTCTCCAGCAAATATACTCGATCGAACACTTCAGGCTCTCGATCGAGTAACTCCTCAAAAGCACATTTCGATTGAGCACTTAGAACAACTCGATCGAACTCTAATGCCTGCCAAACCACTCGATCAACTTTCAAAACATCTCGATCGAGTGGAAATCCATTGCATCAGCCTCAAACTTATCATGACAGCTTCTTTTGACCATTCTCCACGCACTCCGAGGTACGACTCTTGCTCCAAAATTCCCGTCTCCTTACAATGCATGCTGAATGGGACGAATAAGGGTCGATTCCGCTACTTTCGGGTCCATTTCTGTAATTAAGACAAAACAAACCAAAGTAGCTAATTCGGGGCATTTTGCAATACAAAGCGATACAAAAAGGCATACAAATGTGTGTAATAAGAGGCTAAAAAGTCTATATAAATTGCACGTATTAAATCTCCCCAAATCGAACCTTTACTCGTCCTCGAGTAAACTAAATGCAAACTAATGGAACGGATATGAAAACTCAGAGCTAGCTATAACTTGTCAACTTAAACCAATTTAATGCAATAAAAAATTAATGGCTATAGTTATAGCAGTCCATACGCAAACGAGTTGTAGGATGTCCATAAATAAGCTGAACTATCGACCTTGCAAGACCGTCAAAACCGGACTCTCACGGGGTCACTCTTCTAAACTGAAGCAAAGGGTGAATATATGTGTAAGAGAGAAAGAGAGAACAGTCACTCACCTAAACTGCGACCTACATAACATGCATGCAACAAAAATGATAGACGATTCAAGTACTATACATACATTCCAACCAACAATGTCCGTCACAGCCGAGGGCTTACAAATAATATGGGAAAGTGAGGTTACAAGTAAGAAAAGGCAAAACAGCTTATGCAAATGGGGAGGTAAAGCGTCAAGCTAGCACCTAAACAGGACCATATAAAACCATCCAAATCTCAGCTGTCTAGAAAATAAAGCACAAGTGCCCTTCTTTGGCACACGATTCATTACCCAATACACTATCTCCTCAAAAGATATAACTAAGAACAGAGGAGTGAGACCATCACAAACTTCCCTTTTTTTAATACGGTCTAATTTCTATTCAAAACAACTAACTCTTTTTTTTTTCTTTTCTTTCTTTTTCTTCTTCTGTTCACGTTTTTCATCTTTTTTTTCATTTCTTTTTCTTTTTCTTTTTCTTTTTCTTTTTCTTTTTCACATTCATTTTTCATTTTTCTTTCCAATTTCCTTCTTTTCTACCAACTCCGTACAAGTAAAACCGAGCCAAACCCGCAACAATGAATGATATACCGCAAAAATTACACTAAACTAGCTTGACTGGCCGGCTAAATTTGGGTGTAGCTAATGGGTCAAAAAGGCTATATTTGGCTAAAGTGGAGCTAAATTGGTGAAAATGAAAGAAAGGGATATTGTAAGCACCTCCCTGCATGTGACAACGACCACAAACCCGAACGTATGCAAGTGACAAGCAATCGAATTTCATAAACGTGCAAAAGTGATAAACATGTTATGCAAGGAGTACTACTCTCAATTCCTACATGAACCGGTGATGAATGTCACCAGTTATATGACTCTAATAACTCAGAAATTGTAAAGTAGGTTGCCAATTTATCAGGTCAAGTTTACACAGTCAGCTATATTTTTGACATTAACTCGTAGATATGCGCATAACTAAACTAATAACTGTCAATTAGATGCATGGTTTAAGTAAAGATGACAAGTTAAAGTGCAATTTCATCATGGAAATCTACCGTTCCAACTCAACCTATATGCAAAATGAAACGTGAATATTTTTTTATTTGAATTTTTGAAATTTTCGGTTTTTTTGAATTTTTGATAATTTTTTTTTTGAAATAAATAAATACAATGCAAACAGAAAAGTAAACGTGAATGCAAAAACAATGCAAAAATGCAGACTCAAAGGATGCAATACCCTCCCCAAACCAAAACGGACAATGCCCTCGTTGTCCTCCAGCACACACCAGCAGATATATAATGGGAAAAGGATATATAACCAATAACTGAATGAAAAAAAATAAAATAAATAAGGAGACAGAAATAAATAAAAGAGCAAGAAATACATACAAATTGACGAACTTCCCCAAACCAGCCCAAAAACCGGGGAAGTGAGTAGACCAGCAGCGGGTGTTCCTCGTCCTCGACCCCGTCCACGCCCTCCAGTACCTGAAGAAGAAGCCCGTCCAGTAACGGGCGAGGTACTAGGGCAGCCCGGAAAGCAGCTGTGACAGCTGGTGACGACGCAGCAGGGGTCGTCACCGTAGAAGAGACGGTACCAGAAGTAGATGCAGTGGCAGCAGCTGTACTAGTAGAGGCAGCAGAAACAGCAGTAGTACCAGCAGAGACAGCAGTAAAAACAACGATACTAACAGTGGAGGTGACGGTGGTAACAGCCGGGACCACCGTCTCAATCAAGGATGGGGCAACAGTCGAACTACTCGAAGGTAGTGTGCTACTATCCATCCTAATCAAGCAAGTAAAGGGGGAAATTAATCAATTAAACTAGGAAACACGAAATCCCCAAATTGAACTCGGATTTTCGAAAAACCCAAACCCTAATCCTTCAATTATGTCGAAAGCAGCAGTAAATCAACAAAAGGAAAGAGGGAATTACGTACTTTATTGAATAACCCACAATAATAAGCAATAAATCGACACAAATCGCAAGCAAAAGTCGGATTCGAGCAAAAAACCCGACAAACCCTAATTGCCCAAATTGAACGCAACAAAGACGAAATAGAGAGGGAAAAGTGAGGGAAAATGTCGATTTAGGCCCAAGGAATAAATGTGGGTGATTTATTTGGCAATAGGGAAGATTAAAGGGAGAATTTTGGGGATTTTCACACAAGGTATCGCACAAAAAAGGAAGAAATAAGTTAGAATTAAAAATAGAAGAAGAAAAGAAGTCTTCCTGTGTATTATAAGCGCATTCACTCGATCGAGTGATTTGAAACAACTCGAACGGGGACTTTAGCATCAACTCTGCTCGATGGAACAAAATTCTTCTCGATCGAGTTTTCCTCCTTTTTGACATTTCGCTCGAGTGTATGAAACCACTCGATCGAACACTTTTCCTGGGCATTCTTCTCGATCGAGTACAAAAAGTACTCGATCGAGTTGTTTTATTGTGGAACACATCCCAATGCGACATGTCTTCCCCAAACCTGCATAGAAACACACAACAACATTTCCCAAAAATACCAAATCACAAAAATAAGCAGTCTATAGTCGGTTTTCGCTAAACTAACTAAACTATTGTCTAAAAGTCTAAAGCGCAATTAAAAAGTCTTAGCGAAAATTCAAAATTACAAGTTGAATTTGAACCGTCCTCTTTGACCGCCACGAATTTGAATTTGAACTAACGGAAGGATTGTAGTTGTCATCCACATACGCCCGAACTTTCTGCTTCCTCTAGACATTCCCATCGACATTAGCGGCATCTCCATCACTTTGATTGACTTTAACTGTACTTTGACTGTTAGCATCTCAAGCATCCACTCTATCTGTACCTGCAGCAAGGAAAACAGAAGAATGGTCCTCCTTTTTGCTCTCAGTCTGAGGTGGAGGGGTTACAATAGCAGCACAATATTCAATATTCTCAGTCGGAGTGTCTGTATCTGAGTCAATAGAGGATAGGGCATTGCAAGGTTGAACTTGCATGGGAGCCCTACGAGATTTGGACTGATGAAATATCAGCTCCTCGTCTCCTACCTGAAATGTAAGGGTCTTTCCCCCGACGTCAATTACTGCACGAGCAGTAAATAAAAATGGCCGCCCTAAAATAATAAGGGTGTGAGTGTCCTCGGGGATGTCAAGAACCACAAAGTCTACGGGGATGAAGAATCTCCCGATTTTGACAGGTATGTCCTCTATAACTCCTAGTGGCCGTGATATACTACAGTCGGCCATCTGAACGGTGATATTAGTGCAGTTAAATTTGGTCAAACTAAGTCTCTTAGCAAGAGACAGAGGTAAGACACTCACGCTAGCACCTAGATCGCAAAGCGCATTATCAATCAAATGGGTTCCTATATGACAAGGAATTGAAAAGCCACTCGGGTCTGTTTGTTTGGGTGGCAACTTATTCTGAACTCAGGCAGTCCCTACTTTAGTTAAAGCTACCGTTTCATGATCATTTATATGCCTCTTACGCGATAAGATTTATTTCATGAATTTCATATAAGAGTGTACCTGAGTAAGAAATTCGGCGAAAAGAACATTGACGTGAAGGCTTTTTAGAAGCTCAGAAAATTTCCCGAACTGTTGGTTAGCCTTGTTGTTCTGCAATAGCCTTGGAAAGGGCACAGTGATAGAAATTTTTAGCCCTTTATTCCTTTCTTCCAATCTCTCGACGGGTTCAAAGTCATTCTTGCTCGATCGATCCTTTTTACCTCTTGATCGAGGTCTTTCAGCAGGTTTATCACTGGATCGAGCACTTTCAACTGTTCAATCGAATTCTTCATTATCAACATTGTTCGATCGAGGCACACTTTCACTTGATCGAACACTTTTCCCAGAATTTTCACTCGATCGAGTAGTTTTACCCCCTCGATCGAATCCTTGAATATCCACTTTACTCGATCGACCCATAATGCCACTCGATCGAGCATTATCTTCAGCAATTCTACTCAATCGACCACCAAAAATCAGTCGATCGAGTATTTTCTTCGGATTAAGCATGGTTTCAGCAATGGACGACTGTTCATCGTCAGCAACGACTTCCTCCGGGTCTGATATGTCCTCAACAGTCGACCATTTGGGTCCTTCATAAGAAAGACCACTGCGCAGGTTAATCAAATTTATCATCTCATGTGTATTCTTCTCATATTGAGAAGGTAAATGACCCGGCTTTCTCGTGGACTGGCTAGTGGGGAGTTGGGCAACTTGGGTCTCGAGTGACTTAATTGATACTTCTTTTTGTTGGTCATGTTAGAAATCTATATCTCATTACTTTACATATTCATATATGTGATGAATTAACTTAGTCATAAAATTAAATATTGATCTTATGCATGCAAACATAAATAAATAAAGAGAAGAAATCGTTTTCCTCACATTAAAAATTCGGATCAAAAGGGCACAAGTAAGATCTCCTTCTTACTTATTCTTGAGCTTTCCTTATATGGATGAACAAAGATTCAAAGGTAGAATCTCTCCCAAAGATGAATACCCAAGATAACCCCTTAATAGATTAATATTACTTGATCTAGAATAATATTAATCTTACTAAAATTGACCCAAAATATTTATTTTGTACTCTATTATTTCGGTAAATAGAGGAAAGAATTTTGGAGTTTTTATCTCTCTAATTTTATGAGATGTAGAGAGGAAATTTTATTTCTTACTCTAGAAATAATTGTGTGAAGTATGAATGAAAATTAGAGAGGAAAAACTCTCTAAATTGGTCTTAGAAAACCGGTGGGTTGGGAGTAGGAGAGCCAATGCATGGGCAAGTTTTTCTATCCAAGAAAACATAGGCTTGCATGGCTATAAGCTAGTTATCATCATTATGCTCTCCACTTAATAATTTAACACAAATTAAACATTATACTCCCTCCCATATTTCGGTCTATTTTGGATAAAATGGATTTCATTTTATCTTTGTCAATTTGTCACATGTCACAAGTCATGGAAAATTGTCATGTATTTTTAACGTATTAAAAATCAACGTATTAATAAAATACGTCATGTACAAAATCGACTTAGTAATTTATAATTACTTGTACCAAAACACTTTACCAATTATAAATTACAACATCTTGTATTTATAATAAATTATTCATTCAGTTCAATTGTTTCCGTAAACAATAATTTCATCTAAGCAATAAAACAATTCGATTACTTAGACCGTGTCTAATTTAATCAAATTACAACGAGACATGTAAATATTACTCCCAAAATCGTCCGTCAATTTTAAGCAATTTAATTGACTCGTATCGTCATACGACCAATTAAATATTCAATTAAGAGTGTTACCCTTTAGGTATGACCTAAGGGGATCAACTGATCACCACCGTCGCACGACAGTAATGTCAAACTCTAGTCAACCAATCAATACCGATATGTGTGGACCAGTTGTGATAAAATATTACTTCCCACATGTATTCTTAAAATGAGACTTAAACATGTGATCATCATGATCGACAGTTGTGATCGCATTATTGTCGGAGGACACATATTCCAACAATCTCCCACTTGTCCTCGACAAGTGTGCGTCACCAATTCTCTTGTCCTATTACTATCTCCCACTCAATGCAAGGTGTCTTTCAGGTCGTACTTGCAAGTGATCATATCGAGAGTGGTTTCCTCGATCTGGAGAACAACTGATTGACCGGAATCATCCACCATGGATACCTTCCGAGCGTGGCCACGCATTTCCAGTTCATTACTCCTCGAGTGGCCCTGAGATATTGTTATAACCCTGACTAGGGGTGGACAATTTCTATCGCACTCATTCCCTTCGACTAGCCACAGCCATCATAACCCAAAATATACCCATTTGACCCCATTTACGAAGGTCGTAGTAACACAAATCAAAGTTAATCTGAAACTGTGCCATCTTAGGCGAACAGTCTTTAGTCAAAAGAATCGACTCATTAGAATACTATAGTAGCTCTCACCACGACCAGGCTATAAAAATTTGCCAGAACTCTATAAGCGGTCATAAGGCCCGACAAAGTGTTCTTAACAGTCTGCCTATGTGATCGACTAATCATCTCACATGACTTCATGGCACTTGAACTTGCCATCAATCGCATCACACTTTAGTCACTTCGAGACGTCACCTCATGTAAGTGACTATGGGCGAATACTATGTTAATCCATGTTCACTTTAACGGGGTTCAATTTGTCACTACAACCCGTTTGGATGTAACAATGTATAAAGAAAAGATAAAAGACAAATGTGATTATGAACATGAACAAAAACAACACTTTTATTTCATTTCAAAATCTAACAAAAACTTGGTACACGTTTAAGTCCCATGGACGCAACATGTCCATCATGCTTGGCCTGTGATAAAGGCTTGGTGAGCGGATCGGCTATGTTGTCATCCGTCCCAACCTTACATATCGCAATTTCCTTTCTTTCAATGAAATCTCTAATTACATGATATTTTCTAAGTACATGTCTAGATCTATTACTAGACTTAGGCTCTTTAGCTTGGAAGATCGTCCCACTATTATCACAATAGAGAGTGATGGGATCATTGGCGGTAGGTACTACTCTTAGACCTTCCGTGAATTGCACGATCCACACAGACTTCCTTGGCGCTTCGATCTTTGCAATGTACTCAGCCTCCGTTGTTGAATCCGTAGTCACAGCTTCCTTGAAGCTTCTCCAGCTAATGGCACCACCATTGAGCATGAAAACGAAACCAACTTGTGATTTCATGTCATCTCTATCCGTTTGAAAACTCGAGTCCGTGTATCCATTAACACGTAGCTCGGTGTCTCCTCCAAACACTAAGATAGAATCCTTAGTTCTTCTCAAGTACTTAAGGATGTTCTTGACGGCTATCCAGTGACTCTCACCTGGATTTCCTTGATATCTACTCGTCATGCTCAAGGCATACGAGACATCAGGACGTGTGCATATCATGGCGTACATGATTGATCCAACAGCGGAAGCATAAGGGATCATCTTCATGCATTCAACATCATGGGGTTCGGAGGGAGATTGAGACTTGCTCAATATAGTCCCTGTTACCATAGGTACCAAACCCCTTTTTGATTTGTCCATGCTGAACCGTCGAAGAATCTTATCAACATAAGACTCTTGACTTAGTGCCAATATCCTCTTGGATCTATCTCTATGGATCCGGATACCTAATATGCGTTGTGCTTCTCCTAAATCCTTCATTTGGAAGTGGTTACCTAACCACTTCTTAACAGAAGATAACATCAGAATATCATTTCCAATGAGTAGTATGTCATCGACATACAAGATTAGGAACACAACATTGCTCCCACTAAATTTCATGTATAAACATGGTTCCTCAACACTTCGAGTGAAACCATTCTCTTTTATAACATGATCGAATCGATGATTCCAACTTCTGGATGCTTGCTTAAGACCATAAATGGATCTCTTAAGTTTGCACACTTTGTTAGGATTCTTAGAATCAACAAAACCTTCGGGTTTTAGCATGTACACTTCCTCTTCTAAATGCCCATTTAGAAAAGCGGTTTTGACATCCATTTGCCATATTTCATTATCATGAAATGCGGCAATCGCTAACAAAATCCGTACGGATCTAAGCATGGCTACGGGGGCGAAGGTCTCATCATAATGGAGACCTTGGACTTGGGTAAATCCTTTTGCCACTAGCCTAGCTTTGTAGACATCATCATGTCCTTCTATGCCATTCTTGACTTTGAAAATCCATTTGCATTGAAGAGGTCTTGCCCCTTTAGGCAAATCCACCAAGTTCCAAACTTGGTTTTCGTGCATAGAATACATTTCGGATTTCATGGCTTCAAGCCATAAGGTGGAATTTGGACTAGAGATTGCGGCCTTGTAGGTGGCGGGCTCGTCACTTTCTAAAAGCAACACATCGAGTGTTCCATCTTCTTCGATAAGTCCCACATATCGATCGGGATGGCGAATAACTCGGCCCGTTCTTCTAAGAGGAGGAGGGACAACCGCGCTAGACGACGAAGGAACATTTTCTTGCGAATCTACCTCGGTTTGTGGCTCTTGAATTTCATCAAGTTCAAAATTTCTCCCACTCTGTCTCTTAGAAATAAAATCCCTTTCTAAGAAGACAGCCTCAGAAGACACAAACACTTTGTTTTCTTGAGGTTTATAGAAGTAATAACCTCGGGTGTTAGAATAGCCTACAAAGGTGCATTTTTCAGATCGTGGGGCTAGCTTATTGTCATTTTTGGTTTTGACATAAGCATTACAACCCCAAATTTTCATGTAGGATAGATTAGGAACTCTTCCTTTCCATATCTCAAATGGAGTTTTCTCGGTGGCTTTGGTGGGACAATTGTTCAAAGATCTTATTGCGGTTTGAATCGCAAATCCCCAAAACGAGTTTGGTAACTCGGTTTGACTCATCATGGATCGAACCATATCAAGTAGGGTTCGATTTCTCCTTTCGGCAACACCATTGAGTTGTGGTGTTCCGGGTGGAGTAAGTTGTGATAAAATACCACAACCTTTCAAGTGTGAATCGAATTCAAGGCTAAGATATTCTCCACCACGATCGGATCGTAGTGCCTTAATTCTTTTGTTCAATTGGTTCTCTACTTCGTTTTGAAATTCCTTGAATTTCTCAAACGCTTCACTTTTATGCTTCATTAAATAGATATACCCATATCTACTCAAGTCATCGGTGAAGGTTATGAAGTAGTCATAATTTCCACGAGCGGTGATACTCATTGGTCCACACACATCGGTATGTATGAGTCCCAATAGTTCACTTGCTCGTGTCCCTTTACCACTAAAAGGATTTCGAGTCATTTTGCCAAGAAGGCAATATTCGCATATTCGATATGATTGAAAATCAAATGGTGTAATCACATTAGTCGAAATTAATCTTTTGATGCGATTCTCGTTTATGTGACCTAATCGACAATGCCAAATGAACGATTCATTTGGGTCAATTGATTTGAGTTTCGTTGATTGAATGTTATAGATATCATGAGTCGGATTCGAGGTTTCTAAAATGTAAATGCCATTAATGGAAGAAGCTTGGCCTATAACCAAGTCGTTCCTCGAAATAGTACAACGATTGTTCTTAATGACAAAACAAAATCCGTCCATGTCTAACATAGCGATAGAAATAATGTTTTTAGAGAGTGTAGGCACATAAAAACAATTATGTAAATACAACTCAAATCCATTAGGCAAAGCTAATACATAAGTTCCTTTGGATTCGGCCGCTACTCGAGCTCCATTTCCAAGGCGTAGATCCACATCTCCTTTGCTAAGCCTCTTCACGTCTCTTAAACCCTGTAAATAATTACAAAAGTGAGAACCACAACCGGTATCCAGTACCCATGTCGTAGTGGAAGTATAATTTATATCAATAACATAAATTTCCTTAGGAATTTTACCTTTTGGAACGATGATTCCTTCCCTTATATTTCGCAAATATACGGGACAATTCCTAAGCCAATGTCCCATGACATAGCAATAATGGCACTCATCTTCAACTTGCTTGAAGTTTTTCCCTTTCTTTCCCTTCTTCTTGAACCTTTTGCCCTTTGAAGCAAGAACTTGATTGATTGAGCTCCCACTAGTTTTGGCATCTTTATCTTCCAAGGACAAAGATCCTATAGATTTTATGAGGCGGTCTTCCTGAGACCGGCTCACAAGAGATCTTGTAGGAGGTTTAGAAGAAGTGATGTAGTTCTCTAGTAGTGTCGAAATCATTGTTGAAGCAAACGTCGTCAAAAACATTGTGGCAAGACTCAATAGTTATCGGTGCGGTAGCGTTTGATGGATTCATTGTAATGAACTACAAGTATGGAGGAAAAGGAAATATTAACATTTGTCTTTTTAAATCATACTTGTAAATAAATTTAACAAGATATGAACATTTATATAGTGACCTCTACCCAACTATTATAAATGATTCCAAGACCCAAATTCATATTAACTTAGGCATCGGTAAAGGCGAAAACAACCCTTATCAATATAACTCGGTGGATTAACTTTTTAATCGATTCTACTTTTATAACTCTTGGTCGATATATTTACATTAAAATTATCTCTAGCCCAAAACACATCCGGCAACCGTCGAGAATACTTTCGTTGAGTTCAACCCAAATTTCGAATAAATGTGTCCATGATCCAAATTTACATCAACTTGGGCATCGGTAAAGCCGAAAACAACCCTCATCTTTATAAATTCGGTGGGTAGACATTTATCACCCACTTCCCCTACGTAACAAGGTTTGTACCCCGGTAAAGCCGAGTGCACTCCCTCACGAAATAGGTTTTCATGGTTTCTACTTTTTGGTAAGGCTATGTCTCAATTGTTTATTTTAGCGAGAGGTCATGTCAATTTATTATCTATCACGTTTTAAGTGAACTAAAGCGGTGAACTACGATAATTATAATTGACACGGTCGATAAACTCGATTAAAATGATGATGCTTGTTATAGTTATGGCGATTTAGCGATGCATGCGACGTATAAATAAAATGCAAAGCATAAATTAAATCCTAGTATGGCCTTCCTAAAATAGTAAATCTAATAAACTATTACAAATTCAGAAACCAACTCCATTGGTCCCTTGAACTTCGGTTTTGGCACGCATCTCGACGTAACACCGTCTTTAATGGATCGCCTTCTCGAGTGACACCGTCTTCAAGGTTCTCCGGAATAAATAAATTACATAACAAATTACATAATTTCCTATTATACATTTGTAATTAAAAATAAAATAAATCTATTAAATTACAAAACGGTGATACGAGATCACAATAAATTACAACCGAATCGATATTCCCATACATTTCGGGTAATACCAATTAAAAACTAAGGCCATACTAAGTAAAATTACATAATTCAAAAAATTATATAAAATAAAATTATGACAATCATAAATAAAATGCAGCATTATAATATGTATGAACATGCCCAATTTTATGCTAAATCGCCTTTAAAGAGCCAATATCATAAATTAAACGGTTTTTACGGATTTGTGTGATTCAACCTTTTAAAATCACAATAAATTACATAAAATCACATTTATGTATTAGTTAATTACTCTAACCATCTTAGGACTCAAAATTAGTCTCCACTAACATATTGACAATAATTAACTTATATTACTTAAAATTGTTCATAAATGGGCTCAAAAATTACAATAAAATGCTATAAACTTCAAATAAATCACAAAAATTTCAAATAAATTCAAAATTTAAAATTTAAACTCATGAACATTCTGGAAAAATACCATGACACTCATAATATTCAAAAAACTTAGGTTAAAAATTTCGAAATTTATCGGGAAAAAACAATGTTGCGGTTTATCGGATTTATCAATTATAATCATAAAAACATGAGAAAAATTATATTTATCAACTTTTAAATTTTAGATCTGAAATATATAATAAAATGCAACATATGACGTTTTTCCTTAGACATGAAATATGTTTTAGCAATTTATACTAATTAAAGTCACTATTTATGTTATTTTTCATCAAAAATTCATAAATCATGCATAAAGACTTCATTATAGCCAATTATTTTACACACATCTTGTAAAATTGCATGTGACAATATACTAAATTTCAATGACCAGATTCGAAATATTACTCATATTAACCTATTTATCATTTAAATTCGATTTTTATCATGAAAAATCCATATTTCGAGCATAAGAACTCATAAAATTATGAAAATTGACAGGTCATCTAAAAATAATATATGTGAAAATATATCCAAAAACCACTGGAAAAATCGAAGTTTAGCTCATTTTAGCCCAAAAATGACATTTTAATCATAAAATCACATTTTAATGGCATTATTATATAAAATGAACAATAAAAATCCATATATTAACCAAAATATCTTAAATACATTTTAGGATCAGAAACTTTAACATGCATAATTGATTTCGTGATATATCATAATAAACACAAATTTATAAGTTTTATTTGTTAATCGTATAACTCGGAAAAACTATAACCGATTTGCATGCAAACAACCTAAGGCTCATGATACCGCTTGTTAGAAATCTATATCTCATTACTTTACATATTCATATATGTGATGAATTAATTTAGTTATAAAATTAAATTGATCTTATGCATGCAAAAATAAATAAATAAAGAGAAGAAATCGTTTTCCTCACATTAAAAATTCGGATCAAAAGGGCACAAGTAAGATCTCCTTCTTACTTATTCTTGAGCTTTCCTTATATGGATGAACAAAGATTCAAAGGTAGAATCTCTCCCAAAGATGAATACCCAAGATAACCCCTTAATAGATTAATATTACTTGATCTAGAATAATAATAATCTTACTAAAATTGACCCAAAATATTTATTTTGTACTCTATTATTTCGGTAAATAGAGGAAAGAATTTTGGAGTTTTTATCTCTCTAATTTTATGAGATGTAGAGAGGAAATTTTATTTCTTACTCTAGAAATAATTGTGTGAAGTATGAATGAAAATTAGAGAGGAAAAACTCTCTAAATTGGTCTTAGAAAACCGGTGGGTTGGGAGTAGGAGAGCCAATGCATGGGCAAGTTTTTCTATCCAATAAAACATAGGCATGCATGGCTATAAGCTAGTTATCATCATTATGCTCTCCACTTAATAATTTAACACAAATTAAACATTATACTCCCTCCCATATTTCGGTCTATATTGGATCAAATGGATTCCATTTTATCTTTGTTAATTTGTCAATTTGTCACATGTCACAAGTCATGTAAAATTGTCATGTATTTTTAACGTATTAAAAATCAACGTATTAATAAAATACGTCATGTACAAAATCGACTTAGTAATTTACAATTACTTGTACCAAAACACTTTACCAATTATAAATTACAACATCTTGTATTTATAATAAATTATTCATTCAGTTCAATTGTTTCCGTAAACAATAATTTCATCTAAGCAATAAAACAATTCGATTACTTAGACCGTGTCTAATTTAATCAAATTACAACGAGACACGTAAATATTACTCCCAAAATCGTCCGTCAATTTTAAGCAATTTAATTGACTCGTATCGTCATACGACCAATTAAATATTCAATTAAGAGTGTTACCCTTTAGGTATGACCTAAGGGGATCAACTGATCACCACCGTCGCACGACAGTAATGTCAAACTCTAGTCACCAATCATTACCGATATGTGTGGACGATTTGAGTAAAATATTACTTCCCACATGTATTCTTAAAATGAGACTTAAACATGTGATCATCATGATCGACAGTTGTGATCACATTATTGTCGGAGGACACATATTCCAACAGGTACTCATCTGCATCTGCTTAGTCAATGATTGGATCATCAACTTCAACTCAGCTAACTCACTAACTCCACTAGAGGAGGCTCCTTGATGTGGCGGTGGAAAGGATGGAGGCTTTTGAAAGCCTTGTTGAGCCTTATGAGGAGATACATAGGCTTGCTGCTGCTGCGAAGGAGTAGGATTGAGCACATTCTATTTGGTCCATCTCAAATTGGGATGGACTCCACATTGATTATTGTAATAGGAACCCCCTCCTTGCCTATATTGCTGAAAGGCAAGGACTTGTTCCTTCTCTGTTAGACAGTCAACTGCAGTGTGACCGTCATTACTCCCACATCTCTCACAAGTAACGGCTTCTTGTCTAGTCAACAAGTGAACCGTTTGTTGATCACCAGCAGCTTGCAACTCTAACATATCAAAACGGGCATTCATAGCTTCCAGTTGAGCCACACCTGCATTATCAACCAAATAAACGGTCCGAATCCCATCTCTCTGGTTCCGATACTCAGCACACTGGGTAGCCATCTCCTCAATAATTCCCCATCCCTTATCATCGTCATTATTCTTCTGAAATCGCCCTTTAGATGAGGCGTCCAATATAGCATTGTTGAACCATATAAGATATATATTTATGTTTTGATGATGTCAAGAGTTATTTATATTTCATATACTTGTTGCGCGTAATTGTTTGTTTAGTCTTTTAGATTGGACTTACTAATCGCAAGCATTAAGGAATTGTGATGGAAGTATGATGCGCTTATATCATGATCAAGCCCTCAATCATGGATCAAGATATTACAAGATAGTGAAAGAATTATTCAAGCATTCATGAGAAGATGAAGCTCATTTAAAGATTGATCAAGCTTGAATGACGAAGTTGCCTACACTCGAAGATATCCTAAAGAAGATTAGTATAGCGTAGGTGATTATCTCTAAATGGTAACGTAAGAATGGACTTCTTACATTGGTAAAGTTATAGCCTCACAACTATAACATTACTTATATAAGAGCTCAATGTTATAGCTCTTATATAATTTTTGTTTCTTTTTCATTCCTAAAAGAATTTTCCCAAATTTTTTTTTTCTCAAAAGCTTAAATTTTATATCAAATTCAAATTTTTCTATAAATATCTTACAAATAAAGTTGTAAATCTAATTTTGAATGACACGGTTTGACAATATATTAATTTTATATTTCTCTAAGATATATGGTAAATAAGTTATTTATTTAATTTGATATGATATGTCTTTAAATGTGATACTATCATTTAAGATTGTTAATAAAGATTATAAATTTTAATTTTAAAAGTAAAAGAAATTAAAAGAAATTCATGATTTTATTAAACAAAATTATATAGTAAAAAAATTTCTAAAATTATCAATGTTTTTAAAAGCCTTCAAAACATAATTTTGATTTGTAAAACAAAATCAAAAAATTTAAGCGAAAAACATTTCTTTGCTTACATTTGAGTTTATAAAATTTTAAAATTTTTTTATTAAAGTAAATAAAACAATAAAAAATACTAATTATATTAATCAAAGTGTTTCCAAAATTTTATATTTAAATGTATTTTCATATTGTTTATATTTGATTAAATTTCATTCAGATTTTGTTTTTTTTTTTAATCAAGCAACTTTTAGGTTTGCCTTAACATGAAAATATCTTAATGTAAGTCAGAAAAGATACTCGCCACGGGTGTTTGTTTGTTCGTGGCTAAAACTTTTTTTGCCACGAGACATTTCGTGGCTAAATAAAATTTCGCCAGGGGTGTGACACAGCTCATGGCTAAAATGATTATTTGCCACGGGTGTAGCCTATTTCGTGGCGCAAGTGACTTTTTGCCACGGGAAAAGTTATCCCGTGGCATAAAGTTTTTTCCAAAATAATGAATAAGTTTTTTCCATGGCTAAGCAGAATTTAGCCACGAATTATAAATTTCCGTGGCATAATTCGTGGTGCAAGTGATAATTTGTTGTAGTGTTTTAACATGGCATACTCTTAAACCCTAAAATCTAACCTAATATCAAGCTAGGGTTTTCACGAATCACGAGGCATATGTGCCGTGTTATCTCGTGTTGCCTTAAGGAATAAAAGATTGTTATTGTTAATATTTTATTCTCTAGAATTATCTTAACATATCTTTTATATTTAACTTGATATGGTTATTTATGATAAGGATATTTTTGTTATGGAAAATCTTATCATATCTTAAGATTTATGTAAAATATAATAGAAGAATAATTTATATTTTATCTTTTGGAATATTCTCTATTATCTCTTAGGGTTTTAAGGAAAGAAATAATATGATATGATTTGTTTACATATCATATATTTCGGCCATGTAGGGTTTAAGGAAAATATATTAAGTATATATTTGATTGGATTATCTTATAATTATCCTATATCTTTTCTAAGAGATTGCTTAAATAAAATAAGGAAAGTTGTTATGGTTTTTCCTTATTGTCATTCGGCATATCTGGGCATTAAGGAAAGAATATTTGGTGAATATATGATAAGATAATCTATTAACAACATATATCTTTTCCTAAGATTTTATTGATAAAAATAATAAGATATGATTCTATTTCCATATCTTATATTTCGGCTTCTAGGGTTTCGTGGAAACCGAGTGCCTTGCTTCCTCCTTTGTTATAAATACTTTACATTTGCAACATTTGAAAGTAAGACCTTTGAGCATAACTTTAATTTATTTCAAAAAGCAAACCGTGTTTTAAAGCAAGAAAACTGTTTTGTTATTTTTCGAAAAAGGTCGTGTATTTTTATAAACGCGTGCATTCGTTCTTATTGTTATCTTTATAAGATAATAGTGCTTAATTGATTTCTTACTCGTTCATTAACGTGAACTTTTAGTAGAATCATTAGTGCTTTTTTATTAGCGTAAGTTAGTCACTCGAGTATTTAACGGTACTCACTTGAGTTACAACTAGGGTTAGTTGTACGAGTTGGGTTAGTAAATTTATAATTCGTAGAAAGGTACTAAATTTACTAATCGAGAATAGTGGACGTAGGTTTCGATTCGTGAAACTGAACCACTTCAAAAACCGTGTGTCTCTCTCTTTCATTTGTTTGTTTATTTCGTTCTTATTCGTTAATTAGTTAATTATACATAAACTTTAAATAATTAATTATACATATACAATTAAAAAGTAGGTAAAAGTTTTAATCCTCAATTCACCCCCCCCCTGAGTATTTCGGATCGATAGACTCTTCAATTGGTATCAGATCAGCCTCGTGCTCTTGATTGCCTAACCGCAAAGAGGTTGATCTGTCTATCTTTATTTATTTTATCCTTTTATATTCCGCTGCCTATCACGTGATAAATGGATTCCAAATACCTCAAGTGTCCCGTCTTTGATGGGAAGAATTACGGGTTATGGAAAAAAATGATGACTCACTATGTGATAGGTCATGATTGGGAGTTGATACCGTCGTAGAGTACCAAAGATAAATTTATATTTCCAAACTACTACTATAGATAGCGGTAGTCAGGGTCGAACCACAGAGAGGCGAATGCAATTATTAGTTGTCTGATTTTAGTCTTAAAATAACAAATGAGTGGGGGTTTGTTTTGAATTGTTCTATAACTAATGGCAATAAATGAAAAGTAATCTAAGCTAATAGATGAAATCAAGTATAAAAAAGGGTACTAAGATGGTCGGTTCACTACAGTTTCGGCGGCAGTATACTAGGTAGGTCTGAAATAATCACGTGAGACGGGAAAATAAGAAGTCCTCTCGGTCCATTCTTAACAGGTAGCATCTTTCGATCTCGCTACGGGTCCCTAATATCACCAATGCTAACTTTCGTCCTGAAAAGTGATTTAAAAGCCTAAATTAACTTATCTCTCGATCTTGTTAATTTAGTCGTCTTAATTAAGTAGTCTATTTCCCTCCTCTATCTTTCGATCATATCGGGTCGGTCAATTCCTAGGCATTATTAAATTAATTAAAACGAAGTAAAACTCACGGAGCCGGTCGATCAACCAGGTAGGCCGGTCGATCGACCATGGCGCGATTCAGGTCTTCCTATTCTAATGCCGCCTACACTACAGGTTCCCCTACATCTTAGCATGATGAATTTAGCTACTCATACTCATGATAAAAACAGCGATAAGATTATCAAATAAAGTTAACGAATTCATACTTAAATTATCTAAATAAACAATTAACATAAAACGATAATTGGCTTTGGGATCCTATCTAACAATCTAAACTACGAACAAAATAAAGCAGCGAAACTGAATGATGGAACAGAGAAATACCGTATGAAACAGGAAGGAAAGATCAAAACCGGATGCGGAAAACAAACTTTTATTGACGGAAAATATTCTAAGCTAATGAATGAACCCTAATAAATTTTGATGATGAAAGACTTGATAATCCTACTTGATAACATCAGGTTACGTTATATAGGAATATAACGTAACACTTATTCCTAAACCTAATATACAATGGGCTTCTAACTTCTCGTCCTTTTAATTTGTGTCAGAATAAATGGTTTGGTCGATCGACCATGCAAGGCAGTCGATCGACTGGTCATCGTTGAACAGTAGCTTCTGTAAGTCGTGCTCTGGTCGATCGACCATAGGAGGCAGTCGATCGACCGCCGTAGCTGGTAAACGCTTCTGAATTCTTCATAAAGTTGTCTTTCAGGCCTCGAAATGCGCACCAAGTTCGTTTCTTGAGTAAACACTTCACGTCAAATGCAATGCCTAGTACTCGGGGACGGATTCGGCTCGATTTCTACTCATTTCCGCATAAATCTGCAATATTACAAAAGAAATACGAAAGTAGACGAAAATGGGGAAAATGGTAGCTTAAACTACATAGATGAGCTATGAAATGCGTGTAAAATAGGGTGTAAAACATCATATAAAAGACACGCATCAAACTTCCCCAAAACAAACCCTTGCTTGTCCCCAAGCAAGAACTAGACTCGATCCTAGAACCTAATGGAACGAGTTCAATCTCAGAGCGAAATGGAAACCGAATAGCCTAAACCAATTTAATGCAACAACTAACAATCAATTAGCAATATGAATCATGCAAACGAGTTATGTAGTCGCTAAAAACTGTTGAACCATCAACTATAGAGACTTATTAAATTGGACTCTCACGGGTCGCTCGAATCACTCATAAGCACAGGTGAATAATGTATAAGATAGAAAGAATTCATTTTGTAGTGACACTCACCTAACTACGACCTACAAGAACATGCCTGCAATCTAATATGAAAATAATCTCTACAACCATACATATGCATTCCAACCGAACAAAGAACCATGACACATGCCGAGGTAAATATGGATATGTGAGGTATGGGCAAGAAGGGGCTAAGACATATTTGGATAAAAACAGAGTTAAAAGCCAAGCTAGTAACTAAGGGAACCAAATTAATAAACCATTCCAACTTCTTGCTCAAAATTTCAATCGGAACGGTGCTAATAGCAAGCACAAATCTCGCAATCTCCGATATAATTGTAATTCCCCAAATGATGATAATAAAGCATGGGAATAAAATCACCAACTAATCAAAACTCCAACCATGTGATTTTATTTTCTCTTTTCTCGGACTTCAGTCGATCGACCAAGATGGCCAGTCGACCGACCGCCCTCTACAGTACAGCACTCATTTTCTCTTTTCTCGAATCATTTTTCTTCTCTTTTTTTTTCTCAAGTTCTTTTGTTTTCTTCTTCTTTCCTTCCTTTTTCATCTTCCCAACATCATCTCAAAATGAGCATTAGCTACCAAAAACAAAGTAACAATCCCAAGAACATAAACTACTAGCTTGACAAGGGCAGGCTAAGTGTAGGATGTAGTAAAAGGGACAAAAAGGCTATTTTTGGCAGTGTGGAGCTTATGGGCAAAATGAATAAAGGAAACCTCTTCCACATGTGTCAACAAACCACAAACCGAATGCATATAGGTATTAAGCAGATTAAGTTCATATTTATGCAAATTGATATAACATGTCTTACAAGGAGTAACTACTCACAATTCTAGATAAACTGGTCATGGATGTCACCAGTTATAGGCTCTAAATCTCAGAATATGATGTAGTTTGCCAAAAATCTAAGTCAAGTCTCAAGTCCAGCAAGAAATTTAACGAAAACTCGTAGACTATGCATATATGATTCTACTAATAACATGTCAATTAGCAAGGCTTAGGCATAAACAGCTGAAAATGCAATGTCATCATTGAAATACTACCGTTCCGACTCGACCTATATGCTAAAATAAACGTGAAATTTTTTTGAATTTTTGGGATTTTTTCAATTTTTTTTTTGAATTTTGTATATATATAGGAAATGAAATAAACAATGCAAGCTGAAATGCAATAAATGTGAAATAGAAATGCAATAAAACATGTGAATGCAATGCAAAACCCTTCCCCAAACCAAATCATACAATGTCCCCATTGTGCAAAATCATATAAGAAAATAAAAGGGAAATGGGAATTTGCGTTATTATAACTAAACAAGACATGAAGTTTAAACTCGGAAACTCACAAGACTTTAAGCGCAGAAGGAAACCTCCCCAAACCAGCGTGAGCTAGGAGGTTTCAGTAGCCAGCAGTGCTACCATAGGTACCTGAAAAGACAGAAAATACCGCGCGTAATCCGAGAAAACAATTTGTGAAACGCAAAATTATGTGTAAAATAAGAAAACAGAAGAAAACAGAAATGAGTCGGAGAATAAAGTGGAGAAAAGACTCCCTCAACTCCGCAAATCGATCAAACACAGCAGGGGAATGATCGAAAACAGGTACAGCAGCGAACCTGGTCGATCGACCACATCACCCAGTCGATCGACCAGAAGAGGCAGTCGATCGACTGCAAAACCTGCTGTAAGTTTTGATTTTCTTCGAATTAGCCCAATAAATTGAGCCAACATGATCTATAAACCTGCAAATACACATAATAACGCGCCCAAAATTGCGCAAAACCCAAAGTAACAGCCTAAAGTATTTAAAAACCATAAGCAAACTTATTAAAATGCGAAGTCTCGCGCACATGAAAGCAATAAAAAAGAGTCTAACGAAAGCAATAAAATGTTTTGTAAAGTCTTAATCAACTAATAGTTGATCAAGAATGGTCACGGAATGGCCCACTTGCTCGGCTCCTGGCTACAAGAAGTAGCCTCTACAGTGCTCATCTCCTCAGCTGCACTCCTATCAACTTCAACATCCGTAGAACTCAACGGATCAACAGCTTCAGCATCTCCCCAATCAATAACTTCATCTGACTCGTCAAAATCCAAATCGGACTCCGTCACTTTGACTGGCTCCTCATCAGGCTCCTCATCTGTGCCATAGCTAAGACATCCTAAGCCGCCTCTTTGAATGATTGGCTCCTTCACAACAAGAGCAACATGCGGCTCTTCCTTCCCCAAACCGACTCCTGCAATATCCAAAACAGAAGAATCTTCCTCCAATTTGCTCCCAATCTGGGGCGGAGGTGTTACAACAGGAATACGCATGGAGGTAGGCATATCAGAAAGCACAAAATAGGATTTCTTTTCAGAAACCACATTACAAGTCACTGGCCATATGGGGTCTTTCTTTTTAGCTGTTTGGGCAAAGACAATGGAATGTTTCCCTACCTTAAAAGTCAATGTCCCAGAGCAAACATCTATAACTGCACCAGCAGTGTGCAGGAATGGTCTACCCAGAATGATAGGTATGTGAGCATCTTCGGGCATATCAAGCACAACGAAGTCAACAGGGAAAAAGAATTTCCCTATTTGCACAGGAATGTCCTCTAAGACTCCTATAATTTGGACATGAACGATCGGCCATCTGTCTTTGTCATGTTGGTAACTGCAAACCTAGTCAATTTCAACTTCCTAGCAAGACTCAGAGGCATGACACTAATACTGGCTCCTAGGTCACACAATGCCTTCTCAATTGGGAAAGTGCCAATATTACATGGGACTGAAAAGCTACCTGGGTCTTCTAGCTTATGACGTGCAGTATGGGTCAAATAAGAACATGGCTCCTCAGTTAGTGCGACAGATTGCACAGTTTCAAGTGACTTCTTTTTAGACAAAAGTTGCTTCATAAATTTCATGTAAGCAGGCGCTTGATTAACTAATTCAAGAAAAGGAACTTGCACATTTAAACTACGAATAACATTTTCAAATTTGTTAAACGATACCTGTTCCTTTGTCGGCACCAATCTTTCCGGATAAGGGGCTGTAAGAAGTAACTTAGCCCTCTCCTCTAGGTCTCGCATACCCGCATCAGTGGACTTAGGCTGAAAATCCACTACCTTCTCTTTGTTGAAGCTCGAGCCCTCTTCAGACCGTCTCAAGAATGAGCCATTAATCGTCGTTGGGTCATACTTTGGAACCGGGACTGACCCATCAGCATTTGGGTCTTCCCTCAATAATTTCGGAGTCGTCGTACCCCGAAACAAGTGGTCCCTCAAGTTATCTGGCATTGGAGGACGAAAAGGTTCATGGTCAGCAGCGCTGTCAGTCGATCGACCATATATGTCAGTCGATCGACTGACTTCTACAGGACCAGAAGCTGTTTTGTTTCGCGTTTTAGTCGATCGACCAGGTGTATCAGTCGATCGACTGATATACCTGGTAAACGTCTTTTTCTTGCCACTGTTTGTCACTGCCTTCTTCTTACTTGGTTCTGCCTCATCTTTACCGGTAGCTTCCTCGGCCATAGCGGGCCCATCAAGGGTAGACCCACTCCTCAAAGTAATTGCATTAAGGGTCTCTTTTTGATCCGGCTGCGACGGTAAATGCCCCGGAGCTCGAGTTGCACTCTTGCTAGCCAATTGAGCAATTTGGCTCTCCAACATTTTCATCCCGGCCTCTCTAGCTTGAGACTCATTCAGCAACAAATTTTTCAACTCGGCAAAATCGGAGCCATGGGACTGCTGCTGCTGCTGCGGGACATACAGAGGCTTTTGGTACGGTTGCTGCTGCTTATGAGGGGGCACATAATTCTGCTGCTGCTGCTGCTGTGGAGGTGGAGTCGGATTTTGGACATTTTGGCTACTCCACCTCAAGTTTGGATGGACATTTGGCTCAAAATAAGTATTTGTCTGCCTATAATGTTGAAAAGCAGCACAAGACTCATAGGGATTAGGACAAAATCTGAAACATGTCCCTCAGCTCCACATCTCTTGCAGACGAAAGGACCGTCTAACACAGCATTCACTTGATAAATCCCTCCTTTTGAAGCTCCTCCCAACTCGTACTTATCAAATCTCGCCGTAAGAGCCTCTAATGCAGCTACAGAAGGGGATTCAGCACAGCTCTCCTTTGATTTCCCCTGAAATTTCCATACTCAGCTTTATGGGTGGCCAAATCATCAATAATTTTCCACCCCTTAGTTTCTCCAACATTCTCCTGGAATCTGCTATTAGCTGCCGCATCCAGGATAGCCCTCTGATCGTCATAAAGCCCATTGTAAAATTGATTGCATAGGCTCCATTTCTCGAACCCATGGTGCGGAATAGTTCGCACCAGCTTCTTAAAACGGACCCACGCTTCATGAAAATTCTCATCAGGAGTTCAGGACCCTGTTTAAAGCTCGTGATCTGAGCTCTAATGGCATTGGTCTTCGAGGCAGAGAAATATTTCTTGTAGAATGCTAGGGCCAGCGACTTCCAATCAGTGATCCCGTTAGTAGCTCGATCCAGGTCCCGGTACCACTCCCTTGCAGCATCACGAAGAGAGAATATGAACATAGTCTCCTTCACCTGGTCCTGGGTCACACCGGTTGGTGGGGGTATGGAACAACAATAATCGATAAATATCTCCATATGCTTAGCTGCATCTTCATTTGCAGCTCCCCCGAATTGGTTTCTCTCAACAAAGTTGATATAAGACGGTTTCGGCTCGAACTTTCTATCCGTCCCTGGTAATGCGAATCCCTTATAGAGATTCTCAGTTGTCGGCTCAGAGTGACTGGCTATACTTGCTTCTTCAGCCATGTCTGGAGATGTGACGGTCTCTGCTGAAGAAGTAGAAATAGGTGACGAAGGTGGATCCTCCTCAAACAGCTCGTTCTCGTAGTAACTAGACAGAGTACTCAGCTCTTCCTCTGTCGGCAATACTCTAGATGATCGTCTCAACTCACGCAAAGTCTTCTCAATCTCAGGATTGAACGGTAGTAATTCACCATCCTGTGACATGCGCATAAGAAGAAACTACAAGTAGAATATAAGAGTAGTTTAAGGAACAGATGTCCCTTAAACTAAGAGAAAGAGTAAAAATAAAACAACTAATAATTTTAAACAATTGCCTCCCCGGCAACGGCACCAAAATTTGATACCGTCGTAGAGTACCAAAGATAAATTTATATTTCCAAACTACTACTATAGATAGCGGCAGTCAGGGTCGAACCACAGAGAGGCGAATGCAATTATTAGTTGTCTGATTTTAGTCTTAAAGTAACAAATGAGTGGGGGTTTGTTTTGAATTGTTCTATAACTAATGGCAATAAGTGTGTGTTTGGCCTAGTTTGTAAAAGTGTTTTTGGACTCAAAAACACTTATTGGCCAAACACATAGTTTTCTAAAAGTTAAATAAAATTTCTTAAAAGCTAAAAATCCATATTTTTGTCCATAGAAATAGAAGCAACTATTTGTTGTTTCTGCTTTTGAAAAACACTTTTGAAAAATTAAGCTTGAAAAACAAAAACTCATTTTTCAAAATCAAGGTCAAACATGCTCTAAATGAAAAGTAAACTAAGCTAATAGATGAAATCAAGTATAAAAAAGGGTACTAAGATGGTCGGTTCACTATAGTTTCGGCAGCAGTATACTAGGTAGGTCTGAAATAATCACGTGAGACAGGAAAATAAGAAGTCCTCTCGGTCCATTCTTAATAGGTAGCATCTTTCGATCTCGCTACGGGTCCCTAATATAACCAATGCTAACTTTCGTCCTGAAAATTGATTTAAAAGCCTAAATTAACTTATCTCTCGATCTTATTAATTTAATCGTCTTAATTAAGTAGTCTGTTTCCCTCCCCTATCTTTCGATCTTATCGGGTCGGTCAATTCCTAGGCATTCAACTAGTCGCGTGCACTCGATTCGTCAAATATAGAAATTAAATTAATTAAAACGAAGTAAAACTCACGGAGCCGGTCGATCGACCAGGTAGGCCGGTCGATCGACCATGGCGCGATTTAGGTCTTCCTATTCTAATGCCGCCTACACTGCAGGTTCCCCTACATCTTAGCACGATGAATTTAGCTACTCATACTCATGATAAAAACAGCAATAAGATTATCAAATAAAGCTAACGAATTCATACTTAAATTATCTAAATAAATAATTAACATAAAACGATAATTGGCTTTGGGATCCTATCTAACAATCTAAACTACGAACGAAATAAAGCAGCGAAACTGAATGATGGAACAGAGAAATACCGTATGAAACAGGAAGGAAAGATCAAAACCGGATGCGGAAAATAAACTTTTATTGACGGAAAATATTCTAAGCTAATGAATGAACCCTAATAAATTTTGATGATGAAAGACTTGATAATCCTACTTGATAACATCAGGTTACGTTATATAGGAATATAACGTAACACTTATTCCTAAACCTAATATACAATGGGCTTCTAACTTCTCGTCCTTTTAATTTGCGTCAGAATAAACGGTTTGGTCGATCGACCATGCAAGGCAGTCGATCGACTGGTCATCGTTGAACAGTAGCTTCTGTAAGTCGTGCTCTGGTCGATCGACCATAGGACGCAGTCGATTGACCGCCGTAGCTGGTAAACGCTTCTGAATTCTTCATAAAGTTGTCTTTCAGGACTCGAAACGCGCACCAAGTTCATTTCTTGAGTAAACACTTCACGTCAAATGCAATGCCTAGTACTCGGGGACGGATTCGGCTCAATTTCTACTAATTTCGCATAAATCTGCAATATTACAAAAGAAATACGAAAGTAGACGAAAATGGGGAAAATGGTAGCTTAAACTACATAGATGAGCTCTGAAATGCGTGTAAAATAGGGTGTAAAACATCATTTAAATACACGCATCAGGAGTGTTGGAGGATTATCCAAAACGGACCGCACAAAATCCTAGTTGCATCCGCTGAAGGCACTGCCTATGAGGAGAAGGAAGACGACTATGTCGAGGCCGACTACAAGAAAGCCGAAAAGAACTCTAAAGCAATAAGTCTATTGCAAAACGGCATGACCTCTACAGAGTTCGATCGGTTCTCTTCGTTTTCAACGGCCAAGGAGATATGGGATGGGCTTGAACTAGCTTATGAAGGTACTTGCATTGTTAGGAAGCACTGCATAGATCTGCTAATGCAAAAATACAAGCTATTCATTATGGAGCCTAATGAGTCGTTGCATAGCATGTCTGCAAGGTTTTCAAGCATAATAAACGAACTGAAAAACCTAGGTAGGAAGTTTAATACCGAGGACATTGCAAGGAAGGTTCTTAGGAGACTGACTAAAAAGTGGCGTGCCAAAGTCACAGCAATGAAGGAATCACGAGATCTTGAAAACCTATCCTACCAAGAACTCATTGATGCAATCATGGCCCATGAAATTACTCTCAATAAAGATGATGTTGAACCAAGCAGAGGTGAACGTATGGCTTTGAAAAGCGAAGATGTTAACTCCTACATCAAAGATGAAACCGTCTTGTTTGCACGCCGTTTTAAAAATAGAATCTTTCGAAACAAACAAGCAAAATCATCTTACAACAACAACAAGTCGTCCAATAAGAAAGTAACGGAATCAAAGTCATCATTTGCAAACAGAGGTTGCTTCAAGTGTGGAGAATCTGATCACCTGATCAAGGACTATCCAACATGGGAGAAAATCAAGGACAAGGCGAAACGAGAGAAGACAAAGAAAGAATTCAAATAATTAATGATGGCTTCGTGTTAGGGAGATCTTGACTCAGAAGATGACGAGGGATCTGAAGATGACGAAGTAGCCAACCTTTGTCTCAGCAGCGTTAGTCTTGACCTAATCTCCGACAGCGACAATGAAAGCACTAACTCTCATTCAAACTATTGCTTTCTTGGAGAATCGGACGAAGATGACGATGAAGAGGTAAGTTATCTGGAACTCAAAAACGCGTTAAGAAATTGTCTAAAAGTGCCCTAATAGAATTTTTTGAGCAATCCCTCGATAAATGCCAGGAATAGGATTTGGAATTAAATGACCCGAAGGAACAGATTCTTAATATTGCAGAGGAGAATCATACTCTAAAGGCCAAAGCTAAGAAGGTAAAATCTAAAGTTACAGCTGATAAAGCTACAACATTAGATACTGCTATGGCTGAAAAGAAGGAATTAGAGTTCAAGGTTATAGCTAATAAAGCTATAACTTCAGACCCAACGCTTAATATTAAGCACCTTCAAGCCAAAGTTATAGCTAATGAAGCTATAACTTTAGAACTTAGAAAAGCCAAAGAACTTTTAGAGGCTAAGGTCACATCTAATGAAGTGATAGTCTATCGCACACCTATGCAAAGATAATATTTATACCCTAGCAAACAAATGAATGTAGTACGTAGGGGTCGAACCACAGAGAGACGAGAGTTGTTAATTAGTTGTTATGGATTGAATTTTACCTTGGTAGGTTGACATTTGCTTTGGTTGATTGGTTTGATGTAATGTAAAAAAAAAACAATAAAAAGAATGTCTAGGGAGGTCGGGTCACACACGCAAACTGTTTAAATGCTCATGTAAATTTAGGAAGTTGATTACTCGATAAATGTTTAGGCTTAGAGACACCCACCTTACGGTAATAGTGTCAACCATTGACCGGGTCCTAGAGAAACTCTCGTCCATGACTAGGTCGTCCTACTACACATGCTTAGTCTAATTCAATTCCATGCCTCTCGACTTTTAGAATGAATGAATAAACTTAATCGATGAATGAGGCCTTTAAACATAGATTAAACGTGACGATGCAAAAATGTGATAGAAATAATTTATCAATTTAACTTAGCCTCATTTTAACATTTACAATTTACTTAGTCATGCATGGTTTCCCTTACTCCTTAGACAAATGTAACTACTCAAACATGATGAAAATGTAAACTACACTAACGATAATTAAAATGATAAACATAATTAAAATGATAAACATAATGGAAATGTAAATAGAAATTACCTTGCAGTATGGAAATGAAGTAGAAATGGAAGAACAACGCTTGTAAAGAAATAACTTGAAATGAAACTTTGGAATATAACTTGAATGGAAATTGTATTGAAATGTTTATAACATAAAGTAAATCTAAACTAATCTAAGCTAATAACTAAACTAATCTAACTACTAAACTTAGAGAGAATTATGAGAAATTGTGTATGTGAATGGTGTCCCATATGTCCCGGATCAACACCCTTTATATAGGGTGCCAAAGTGAAACGTAAACATTCAATGAGTGGGTAACCCCGATCGGGGACACCTAACCCCGATCGGGGTTGTGTGTTTCTCGCTTGCTTGTCTTCAATTGTGATTAATTATCAAATGGTATCCAATGATTATGATTTAATGCTTGTTTAATCACCCGATTAATCACACTTCGGCATCCCAAGCTCCTCAAAGCATCCAAAGTAGCATCCAATATTTAGCATCTTATGTTTGAATTTTGTGGACTTTGCATTTGAGCTTGACTTCCATTTGACTTTGTTGTGCATTTCTTCACTTAATCCATCACTTTTGCTTATGCAAGTCTATGCATTATCTTCATGCTAGTCCATACTTAGCCTTCAACTTAGCTTGCTTCTAGTTTACTTGCAATTATGTAGAATTTAGCTCCTAAAAGCTCATGTACCTACAAAATGTGATAAGGTATGCAAAATACCACTTGGAAGCAATATTAGCTCGAAATCACTAAAGTTAGTGCATAATGACATAAAAAATGGAGCTAAAATATGGGGTTTAAGTGTATATAAAATGGAGTTATCATGAAGCAGTGATCTTAGACCAAAAGAAAGAGATAGTTTCTCTCTCAAAGCAATTAAATGAATCTAAAACTGATATGGTCAATGTTAAGAAACAGCATTCGGATGTTGTATTCATTCTTAACAAAAGGTTCCAAGACTTTCGTGACAATTTCAAAAAGGAGAATGACTTAGATCACACGAAATGTCAAGAAGAAATCAAAACCCTAAAAGACTTACTCTTATATGCTAGGAAAGTCCATGATATGTGGGAAGGTAGCACAAAAGTCCTAAACTTCCTAACCGAACAATCTGACAATAATATGAAGATGGGGTTAGGACATGAGTGCTACAGCCGTAGAGATCACTCTAAATGCAAATCAACATCTTTGGATTTTGATTTCGGAAAAAGGAAATATGCTGATCTTCCTGATATCTGATTTGCAATTACTGTGGTCATACGGGTCATATCCAAGACAATTGCGTCAAAAGAGCGCATGATATACAGAAAAATACCGACCATGCTAAAACGGTTGACACAACAGTCAAGGATGATGAATCCCCTATAGATGAACCTAACGAACAAAGAAATAACAACTTTCGTTGATTCTATGACATGGCGTTTGACTACGCCAAGAAACATAGCACTTCACAAACACCTTGTCGACCTAAACAAAGCAAGCCTAATCAAAAGGAAAACAGTCATGTTAGACCTAGAGAAATTCCTAGACCTAGGGAAACCCCTAGACCAAGAGAAAACCCTAAACCTAGAACTACTCCTAAACAAAATTACCCAAGGTTTAGAAAAAACAACCATTAGATAAGTTTGGGTACGAAAGGATTTGGTATATAGAGTAAATAATCATAAGGGACCCAACCTAGCTTGGGTACCTAAAAACTGTATCTAATCCTTTCTGCAGGTAATGGTGAAAGAAACTAATCAATGGTATTTTGCCAATGGATGCTCAAGACACATGACTGTAGATAAGAATTTGTTTCTTTCACTCAAACCTTTCAACGGAGGAAAGGTGACGTTTGGGGACAACAAGAAGGGTAAAGTGATTGGTGTGGGCAAAATTGGAATTTCTAAGTCACACGCAATCAGTGATGTCTATCTAGTGGATGGTCTCAAGCATAATTTGCTTAGCATATCTCAACTATGCGACAAAGGTAACAAAGTTGTTTTTTATACTGATGGATGTCGCATTATAATTGAAGGAACAAGCAACGTTATTCTTGAAGGCCATAGGAAAAGGAATGTGTATATGGTAGATTTAAATGTTGTGCCTACTAACTCTTTTATGTGCATGAAAGTTACTCTTGATGATCCCTATTTGTGGCACAAACGGTTCAGCCACATTAGCTCACTAACCTTGAACAAACTCAAGAAGTGGGACTTGGTTGAAGGGTTACCTAAGATCAAGTTCGACCAAGAAAAAATGTGTGACACGTGTGCTAGGTGCAAACAAGTGAGATCATCTTTCAAACCTAAAAGAGTATTAAGCACAAATCAAGCCTTGAAATTGGTTCACATGGATCTATGTGGTCCTATGAAGGTAAGGAGTAGAGGAGGATCCAGGTATGTCTTTGTTCTCGTAGATGACTACTCAAGGTATGTATGGCCTATCTTCCTTCATTCAAAAGATGAGACCTTTGATGAATTTGATCGTCTTATGAAACTTGTTCAAAATAAATATAAGACTAACCTTGTGTCTATTCGTACGGATCATGGCATTAAATTTGATAATCAAGCCTTTATAGAATATTGTAGAGTTAATGGTGTAGGACATAACTTTTCCGCACCAAGAACTCCACAACAAAACGGTGTCGTTGAACGTATGAATAGAAAACTAGAAGATATGGCTCATACAATGCTTTTATGTAGTGGTCTACCTCGTAACTTTTGGGCTGAAGCTATTAGTACTTCGTGTTATATCCATAATCGTGCTATGATAAGACCTATCCTTAAGAAAACTCCGTATGAACTTCTAAGAGGTCGCAAACCTAATATCTCCCATCTTCGTTGCTTTGGGAGTAAGTGCTTTGTTCACAACAATAGTAAATATAGGTTAAGTACGTTCGGCCCTAGAAGTGATGAGGCTATTTTTTAAGGGCATTCTGATCATAGCAAGGCTTACAAGGTCTTCAATAAAAGAACACTTTGTATTGAATAAAGTGTTCACGTTATTTTTTATGAAGATAATGTGTTTGATAAGCCTTTACAAGATGAGGAATAAGACTTTGACGAACCTGACTTTCGTCTTTCCAAAGCTGATCCCCCAGAATTGGAAACGGAGGACAATGAGATTGAAGGAATTAATGATGAGCTTGATCGTTCTTCTAAAAATAAAGAGGAGAAAACTAAAGTTATAGTTGATGATACTATAACATTGTCTCAAGATAAGAATTCCCAACCCAATGTTATAGATGTTGTTACTATAACATTGAATCCAAATCAAGGTGATGAGTCCGAAGTTATACCCGGCTCTACTACAACACCGGGATTTGATTCAGGGGGAACTTCCTCAAACTCTGAGCCAAATGAAGTTGGGTCAAGTTCAAATAATGATGAAGAGCCGAGTACTTCAACTAAATGGAAATACAAGAGTTCGCATCCAATGGATAATATTCTTGGCAATATTAAGAAGGGAGTTCAAACGAGACGATCCTTGAACAACTTCTGCTCGTTCTATTCTTTCCTATATACGATCGAACCAACATCAAGGAAGCTCTTGCAGAATCAGATTGGATTATAGTTATGCAAGAAGAACTTCAACAGTTCGAACGGAACAAAGTTTGGCACTTAGTTCCTAGACCCAAGGATCGATCTGTTATTGGAACAAGGTGGGTATTTAGAAATAAGCTAGATGATGTCGGAGTCATTGTTCAAAATAAAGCAAGATTGGTGGTCCAAGGTTATAATCAACAAGAAGGAATAGATTATGACGAGACTTTTGCACCTGTTGCTCGTCTTGAAGCTATTAGACTTCTGATAGCGTTCGCAGCTCATATAGGAATGAAGCTCTTCCAAATGGATGTCAAGACAGCATTTCTAAATGGGTATCTACAGGAAGAAGTCTTCGTAGAACAACCCTCTGGATTTAAGGATAGCAAATTTGAAGACCATGTCTTTAAATTAGACAAAGCCCTGTACGGATTGAAGCAAGCACCAAGGGCTTGGTATAACAGATTATCAAAATTTGTACTTGGTAGTGGATTTAACAGAGGATCTGTTGATAAAACCCTATTCCTAAAATCCGAGGGTAATGACCTTTTGGTTGTTTAAATCTACGTCGATGATATCATCTTTGGATCGACCAACCGTAGCTTGTGCAAATATTTTTCGGAGTTGATGACTTCTGAATTTGAGATGAGCGTGATGGGAGAATTGAAATTCTTCCTAGGTCTGCAAATTCAACAAACTGAAGAAGGCATCAAAACTCATCAACAGAAATATATTAAGGAATTAATTCGAAAATTTGGAATGGAAAATTCCCATGCTATGTCTACTCCAATGGTCGCAGACAAGAAATTAACTTTAGATGAAGACGGTAAGTCAGTTGATGAAACAACTTACCGAGGAATGATTGGGTCATTACTATACTTCGCAAGTAGACCAGATATCATGTTCAGCGTATGCGTTTGTGCGAGATATCAATCATCTCCCAAATAATCGCATATGACGGCCGTAAAAATAATCTTACGATATCTTATTGGGTCGTCAAAACTTTATCTATGGTATCCGATGGAATGCAATTTCGATCTTGTCGGATATTCAGATGCTGATTACGCAGGATGCTCCCTAGACGGGAAAAGTACGTCAGGTGTTGCCACGTTCGTTGGACCTTGCATTATCACATGGGGTTCAAAGAAGCAAAATTCAGTTGCCCTTTCAACAACAGAAGTCGAATATATTGCAGCAGGACTGGTATGTACTCAATTATTATGGCTTAAGCAACAGTTATGTGATTATGGTGTTGATGTAGGTTGTATTCCTATTTTATGCGATAACACAAGTGCTATTATTATTTCCAAAAACCCCGCACAGCACTAGCGCACTAAGCACATTGAAATTAGACACCATTTTATACGTGACCATGTTGAGAAAGGGAATATAAAACTCGAATTTTGTAGTACTGAAAAACAATGGGCAGACATTTTGACAAAATCATTAGCTAGAGGACGTTTTGAGACTTTACGGTTAGAAATTGGTTTAATTGGTGGCACCTAAACTATCATAATTATTTCCTAACCGCATGACTGACTAGTTAAGATGAGATTGTATGTCTATGTTCATATTTTCCGTTGCAAGTACACTCTTATATAGTATTTTATTATTTTATGAGAATATTCCGTTTGCTAGTTTATTATATTTTGTGTTGTATACAAACCATAACTTTTGTTCATCACATATACATTCTAAGATTTAGAGCTTCATAAACCAATAACATTCATGATTGGTGTCATTTAGGATGTGAGTAGTACTCCTTAAATGGCATGTAACATCAAATTGCATAAGCATAAAATTTGTCTCTTATTACCTGTATACACTCGGGTTTGTGGTGGTGACACATGTGGAGAGGTGACCCTTCCTTTACGTTTTACCTACTAACCTCACATTAGCCAAATTTGCATTGTTTTGACCTATTTATTCAACTACATTCCATATGGCCTACCCTTGTCAAGCTAGTCTTGTTGGTATATTTGGAAGTCTTGTTGTGGTCAATTTTGTTGGTGTTGTGATGAATATTGGAAGGAAGGAAGGAAAAAAAAATGGACTGAAAAAAAATGAAATACAAAAATTAATACAAAAAAAAAGGAGAAAAATGTTCTTATAAAAGATGGGAAAGCAGAAATCTCTAATTACTCCTATTCTTATTCATTTCCATATTACTTGAGGAGAAGTACTTGTTGATGTGAGTGAGTGTGTGCCGTACTTGGCATGGTGCATCATCTTTCGTGTTGGGTTGGAAAGTGGAATATGGTTACTTTTGGTTGTGCTCTGTGCTAGCTTGGCTTTTACCCCCACATATCCAAATTATTTTGCCCCTTCTTACCCATTTACCTCACCTCACATTACTTTGTAAGTCCTTGGCATGTGTTTTGGACCTCGCTTGGTTGGAGTATATATGTACGGTTACTAGAGATATCTATCATGTTAGATTGCATGCATGCTTCTGTAGGTCGCAGTTAGGTGAGTGACTAATTTCTTTCTCTCCTACAAAATATGTACTCAATTTGGTTTGTATTACACACTTTATATGTAGGGCTTGCTTATGTTGAAATCGTTCTTATGCTATAATATATGCTTTGGTTAATATATATTTCTTGCCTCGGTTGATATCATTCTAGTCGTTTTATGTCTGTTCTCGTCTTTTCGATGATGTCAAGAGGGGGAAGAAATGACCATGATTTAGTATTTGCCTAAGCTTGCTCCTTGTCAAGACCTATTGTCTCTTAAAGTCCTTTAAGCCTTTGGTCTTGAACATAATTGTTTTGATCTTACGTTGAACTTTATCTATAAAGATGACGGTATTATATTGAAGGGGAACTATATACTTAGTCACAATTTTAGGAGACTTGCCATCATCAAAAAGGGGGAATTTGTTGAACCATATAATATATATGTTTATGTTTTGATGATGTCAAGAGTTATTTATATTTCATATACTTGTTGCACGTAATTGTTTATTTAGTCTTTTAGATTGGACTTACTAATCGCAAGCATTAAGGAATTGTGATGGAAGTATGATGCGTTTATATCATGATCAAGCCCTCAATCACAGATCAAGATATTACAAGATAGTGAAAGAATTATTCAAGCATTCATGAGAAGATGAAGCTCATTTAAAGATTGATCAAGCTTGAATGACGAAGTAGCCTACACTCGAAGATCTCCTAAAGAAGATTAGTATAGCGTAGGTGATTATCTCGTAATGGTAACGTAAGAATGGACTTCTTACATTGGTAAAATTATAGCCTCACAGCTATAACATTACTTATATAAGAGCTCAATGTTATAGCTCTTCTACTATAACATTGAAATGTCAAGTTTATATAAATGCACGACTAAAATGTTTTCAAATTGTTTTTGAAAAATGTTTTTGGTTCTTTTAAATGTTTTTGCAAAAAGTATTTATTTTACAAGGAAGCCCATACTCATATTAAGTGTGGTTTTATTTTAAACCTATGGTTAGTGATTATATGGGATCAACTTATGAGTTGAGCCATATGACTAATTAGGGTTTTAACATGGCATACTCTTAAACCCTAAAATCTAACCTAATCTCAAGCTAGGGTTTTCACGAATCACGAGGCATATGTGCCGTGTTATCTCGTGTTGCCTTAAGGAATAAAAGATTGTTATTGTTAAGATTTTATTCTCTAGAATTATCGTAACATATCTTTTATATTTAACTTGATATGGTTATTTATGATAAGGATATTTTTTTTATGGAAAATCTTATCATATATTAAGATTTATGCAAAAGATAATAGAAAAATAATTTATATTTTATCTTTTGGAATATTCTCTATTATCTCTTAGGGTTTTCAGGAAAGAAATAATATGATATGATTTGTTTACATATCATATATTACGGCCATGTAGGGTTTAAGGAAAATATATTAAGTATATATTTGATTGGATTATCTTAGAATTATCTTATATCTTTTCTAAGAGATTGCTTAAATAAAATAAGGAAAGTTGTTATGATTTTTCCTTATTGTTATTCGGCATATCTAGCTATTAAGGAAAGAATATTTGGTGAATATATGATAAGATAATCTATTAACAACTTAAATCTTTTCCTAAGACTTTTTGGATAAAAATAATAAGATATGATTCTATTTGCATATCTTATATTTCGGCCTCTAGGGTTTCGTGGAAACCGAGTGCCTTGCTTCCTCCTTTGTTATAAATACTTTACACTTTGCAACATTTGAAAGTAAGACCTTTGAGCATAACTTTAATTTATTTCAAAAAGCAAAACTGTGTTTTAAAGCAAGAAAACTGTTTTGTTATTTTTCGAAAAAGGTCGTGTATTTTATAAACTCGTGCATTAGTTCTTATTGTTATCGTTATAAGATAATAGTGCTTAATTGATTTCTTAGTCGTTCATTAACGTGAACTTTTAGTAGAATCATTAGTACTTTTTTATTACCGTAAGTTAGTCACTCGAGTATTTAACGGTACTCACTTGAGTTACAACTAGGGTTAGTTGTAGGAGTTGGGTTAGTAAATTTGTAATCCGTAGAAAGGTACTAAATTTATTAATCGAGAATAGTGGACGTAGGTTTCGATTTGTGAAACTGAACCACTTCAAAAACCGTGCGTCTCTCTCTTTCGTTCGTTTGTTTATTTCGTTCTTATTCGTTAATTAGTTGATTAGTTAAAGTTTAATCAATAAACTTTAAATAATTAATTATACATATACAATCAAAAAGTAGGTAAAAGTTTTAATCCTCAATTCACCCCCCCCCCCCCTCTTGAGTATTTCGGATCGATAGACTCTTCAAGCACGGTGGTCATCATACAACCCATTGTAGAACTGGTTGCATAAAAACCACTGATCAAAGCCATGGTGAGGAAGAGACCGCACCAACTTCTTGAAACGACACCAAGCTTCGTAAAAATTCTCATCAGGTGCCTGCTTGAAACTTGTAATTTTTCCTCTCAGCTGATTGGTACGTTGTGGAGGAAAATACTTTTTATAAAAGGAAATGGCAAGAGTCTCCCAGTTGGTGATACCGGTTGCAGTACGATCAAGATCAGTGAGCCACTCACGGGCTCCGTAGGTCAAAGATAAAGGAAACAAGACTTCCTTTATTTGATCCTGGGTCACTCCCTTAGTAGCGGGAATAGTAGAGCAGTAGTCAGTAAAGACCTCCATATGTTTTCGTGGATCTTCACCCGCCACACCCCGAAATAGATTCCGTTCGACCAAATTAATATAGGATGGCCGGATGTCAGAAGTGTTGCCATCCTCGGTCGCATGCTTGAAACCTTTAGGAATCGAGGCAGTTGTGGGCTCTAAGTGACTCGCAATGTTAGGCATCTTTACTGGCTTAATAGCAGAAATAGAGTTGTCTTCCTCACAAGACGGATCTTCTGCAAACAGAAAATGTTCTAGCTCGGGTTCAAAAGTACTCAAGACTTCTTTTTGAATCTTCCTTTGCAGTCTTAGTCTATGCCGAAAAGATCTCTCTGGCTCAGGATCAGCAGGAACTAATTCTGACCTGTTAGACCTGGGCATAAACAACACTGAAAGAAATAAGTGAGAACTGTCTCAAGGAATAAAAATTCCCTTAGACGAATAGAGATACACGAAACAAACAAGATAGACAGGGCTATTGCCTCCCCGGCAACGGCGCCAAAATTTGATACTGTCGTTTCTGTACCAAAAATAAATACCTAAATATACTAACAGAAGCTAGTGATAAGTAGGGTCGATCTCCACAGGGAGGCAAGGTATCTATCTGTAGTCCGTCTATCTAAGTCACAAATGCGGGGTTTTGTATTTAATTTTCTAAACTACTGAAGGTCAAAGGCAAGAGAAATAAGGCAAAGAGCAGTAAAGTAAGAAGATGTGATATAAGTGATCAGATAAAAGAGAGTATGTAAGGATTTCGGTTCACCTTGGCAGTTTATCGACTCAGCTGCAAATAGCCTAGATAATCTACTGTGAGAAGGGTAAGGGAAAGGTCCTTCCGCTCCACTATCCACCCTAGATTTCCACTAACTTAACTTCCATCCTCATTAGGGTAGTCTACTGTTCATAGCTGGTCTGTTTATTCCAATCTTCCGATCTAGGAACAAAGTTAACCAAATTAATGTTATTTAGAAACGTGCACTCAACTAAATAGGTGTTACAGTTATATTGCTACGGTCACAGATTCTCACATGTAAATCGTCTAGTGTATTCACTACATCATCACAATTCTACCATGGATCCCCTAATCCTAACATAGGGATATTAGCTACTCATGTTCTTAGGGCAGTCAACAATAACAACAAAGAGCATGCTAATAAGAGACATAATGAAGAGATGATAATTAAGCATAAATGAGAATAAAGGAACAATTAATGAGAGCAAACAAGATTTAGATTAAAGGGAAAAGAATGATTACAATCCAAATCCGAGAGAAAAAAGGCAGAAAAGTTTCAGCAATCAAAAGAGAGCAAGAACGTAATTAAGCAAAGTTTTTGAAGTGTAAAAAGTATGTCTATTAACCTAATTACGACTCCCTTATATAGGGGAGCAAAAATTAACTAAAATAAACCTATCACGGATTAAGATAACACGTGTAATCTAACAAACCACTCGATCGAGTACTATTAGACTACTCGATCGAGGTCTTCTCCAGCAAATATACTTGATCGAACACTTCAGGCTCTCGATCGAGTAACTCCTCAAAAGCACATTTCGATCGAGCACTTAGAACAACTCGATTGAACTCTAATGCCTGCCAAACCACTCGATCGACTTCCAAAACATCTCGATCGAGTGGAAATCCATTGCATCAGCCTCAAACTTATCATGACAGCTTCTTTTGACCACTCTTCACGCACTCCGAGGTACGACTCTTGCTCCAAAATTCCCGTCTCCTTACAATGCATGCTGAATGGGACGAATAAGGGTCGATTCCGCTACTTTCGGGTCCATTTCTGCAATTAAGACAAAATAAACCAAAGTAGCCAATTCGGGGCATTTTGCAATACAAAGCGATACAAAAAGGCATAGAAATGCGTGCAATAAGAGGCTAAAAAGTCTATATAAATTGCACGTATCACCCTGTGATCTGTCAAAGGCAACATCCATTTGCACTCAAACAAAACCCCTAAACTACGAGCATGGTTTGATTTCACCTTTTCAGGTGGATACATAGGCAGTCCTTTCTTATACAAGAGGGATACAACCACAAAACTCAAATAAATTTACAAAACATTTCGAACTACGATCATGGTTTGATTTCACCTCTTCAGTTGGATACGTAGGCAGTCCTTTCTTACACGAGAAGGATACAACTATCACCATAATCAAAAAAAAAAAAAATATTCTCTTATGTTTACCCACATACAAAACATCACCCACATCAACTTTCAAAAAAAAAGGAAAGGGAAGAACATTCTCTTTCCCACAAAAATAGAAAAAAAAAAAGAAACCTTTCTCCCTTCTCACAAAAATCCCATTTCCCAAGTGCAATGTTTAGGATAATTCAAGCCGAATTGCCTTTACAAAATGGATGGAAGAAACAAGCGTTCACAATTTCTTTCGACACAAGCAATCCTCTTATTTAATTAATAATGAGAAGGATTACAAATTTAACAACAAATAAAGCTCGGCAAGTTTACAACTTGTCAAAGCTAAAGTGTCGACTAAGGCACCTCACATAGTAAAACTAGCACAAAACAAACAATACATAGCTCGTACAACATAATAAAAACTCACAACACTAATACAACATAATAATAAAAAGGGTAATGGAGATCTTCATTCTTCCATTTGGCCTTTGCCTTTTCCCTCGGGGTACATCTTCCTCTTGTTATTCTTGTTGGCCCGCCTAGCATGAACTTCCTCTTCGGAGCAGATCCTCAACGGATCTACAGCGGCGGCGGCCTCCGGTCTCTTGCATGACCCCATATTCGGTCCAAAGCAAACCCATACACGGCCCACTACATATTTGGGACCAGAGCTTCTCCTCTTTGGTGGCCTCATCACATCCGGGCTAACTCCACCAACGAAATCCTCAAAGAAGGCACGGTTGGCCTTGCCAACCTCTCTATACTTCAAATCAACAACCTCATCTTTACGAGATTTAGACATCTCCTCCAATGTTTGAGCTCTTCACCACTTGACATAAGCGGGAGTCACCCATGTCGTGGCAACGGGGTTTGGTACCTCTCAAAGCGGCCAAGTGGCCCACCACCTTTCGAAGACCTCCACAATCTCGGAGTTTCGAAAAACACTCTCTTGGACAAGAGTATCTTGAGCGGGCACCTTTTGTTGACGCCCCATTTGCCTCATGAGCCTTTCGGGATAAATGAAGGAAGCAACCTTCAAACCCACCACCATCAAAGAACGAGAACTAGCAGCCGGAGCGGGCAACCCCGTGAAGGACCTCAAGTGCCACCATGGCACCACCCACCGGATGTGAGGACCACCCTCCTCCACCAATCTCGCAGTCCAATAGTCCTCGGTGGATGCAAAACTATCCGAGTACAACTTCTTCCTCATAGTAAGGTGACGGAAGGAATAAGAAGAAGAATCGGCCGGAGGCTCTACATACCTTACCCTCTCCAATAGCCATACTTGGAGGATCCTTGGAGACCCAAACGAGGGAGCCTCTCCACAAGGGCCCTTCTTGTCCAAAGCTTGGATGATCTTGCCAAGCACCAACTATGATGGATCCCTACTGACAGGGCAGTCGTATACCTATTAAAAATAACTAACTAAAGTAACTGTATAGCTAGGGAAGTCAGGTCGATCTCCACAGGGAGGCAAGATATCGGTAAAGAGTCCGTCTATTCGGTCACAATATGGGGGTTTGTAAATTGGTTTCTAAACTAATAAGGCTTTAAAGGAAAGAGAAATAAATTAGAGCAATGAAAAGGCAGAAAATAGGAATAAGAATATCAATAAAGAGGGAACATGTCGGGATTTCGGTTCACTACGGTAGCCTAATGACTCAACTACAAATAGCCTAGATAACTCATTGTGAGACGGATGTTGAAAGGTCCTTTCGGTCCACTTTCTATCCTAGATTTCCACTAACTTAACTTCCGTCCTCGCCGAGGTAGTCTACTGTTCATAGCAGGTCTATTTAGTCCAATCTTTCGATCCAGGATTAAATTTAACCAGATTAAAGGGTAACTTAGAAGCGTGCACTCAACTAAGTCGGTAAATACAATTAAATTTCCATGGGTACAGGATCTCACAAATAAGTCATCTAGCCTATTCGCTATATCGTCACAATTCTACCATAGATCCCCTAGTTCCAACATTAATTAAATTAGCTACTCATACTATCAATATTGTCAAGACTAATAATAATAAATGAACTAATAGTAAGCATATTGAAATTATAATAAAATTGCATAAACAAAGATTAGGGCAGAAATTAAGGAATAGAAAAACAAGTAATTTAAAGCAACTAATAACGAAATTAAGATTAAAAGAAGAGAAGGATTACAATCGCGAGAATTCCGGCGTAAAGAACAACGAGATCCAAGCAAAATAACCCGAAAGCAAAAGTTACAGTGAAAGAGTTTAGGGAAAAGAGAAAGCTGCGTTCAAGAGTGTTTAGCAGTGAAAGATAGATAAGAAGATGTAAATGACCTAATTAACTCACGCTTAAATAGAAAATAACTAAGTCCATAAACTAAAATAAGTAACACGGGCTAATTAAGGCCCGTGAAACACTAATCCACTCGATCGAGCAGTTTGAAACAGCTCGATCGAGTACTTCAGCCAGCAAACCATTCGATCGAGTAGAAATATCACTCGATCGAGTAACCTTGATTTTCAGCAATTCGATCGAGTACAGCAGATTGCTCGATCAACCTCCTCAGCTTGTGAAACCACTTGATCGACCAAGAAAGGCCTTCGATCGAGTGTTCTTCCTCCAAAACAGCTCCAAACTCGTTGTCGACTGCTTCGTGGACCATTCCTTCACGCATCCCAATGCAGTATCCCGCTCAGGATATCCCGTCTCCTCAAAATGCATGCAAAATTGGACGAAAATGGTACGATTCTACTACTTTCACATTCATTCCTGCAAAATAGACAAGACGAACTAAAGTAGCCATTTCGGGGTAAAATGCAATATAAACAGTACAAAAGTACATGGAAATACGTGCAAAAATAGGCTAAAAAGACTATACAAAATGCACGTATCAAATCTCCTCAAACCGAACCTTTACTCGTCCTCGAGTAAACTAAATGCAAACTAATGGAACGGAAATGATAAATCAGAGCTAGCTATAACTTGTCTACTTGAACCAATTTAATGCAACAAAAATCAACAGTTACAGCTACAGCAGTCAATACGCAAACGAGTTATAAGATGTTCAGAAATAAAGCTGACCTATCGACCTTGCAAGACCAACAAAATCGGACTCTCACGTGGTCACTCTTCTCTCATGAAGTAAAGGGTGAATTATATGTAACAGAGAGAAAGAGAAACAGTCACTCACCTTAACTGCGACCTACATAGCATGCATGCAACAAAAATGAAAGACGATTCAAGTACTAATGCACACACTCCAACCAACAATGTCCGTCACAGCCGAGGGCTTACAAATAGTATAGGAATAGTGAGGTTCAGGTAAGAAAAGGGAAAACAAGTTATAGAAATATGGAGGTAAAAGCATCAAGCTAGTTCCTAAACAAGACCATATAAGACCGTCCAAATCTCAACTGACTAAGAAATAAACACAAGTGCCCTTCATTTGGCACACAACTCACCATCCATATACACTATCTCCTCAAAAAAATGTAGAATAAAACAGAGGAGTGAGACCGTCACAAGATAAAAATAAGCACATACGATCTCAATATACAACCAGGCAAGAATTTTTTGATTTTGCTTTCTCTGGTTTTCACGTGCTTCACCATCTCTCTTATTTTTTGCATTTTTTTTTTCGTTTCCTTTTTTCTTTCTTTTCACGTTTTTTTTTTCATATTTTTTCAGTTCTTTTTTTTTCAATTCATACTCATACTCCCTTCCTTCATCTCCACCAAATCCAGTCAAAATACACACGGGCCAAACCGTAGACGGAAAATCATACCGCAAAAGACATACTAAACTAGCTTGACTAGGCAGGCTCAGTTTTGGATGTAGCTAATGGGTCAAAAAGGCTAGATTTGGCTTAAGTGGCGCTAAATGGGTGAAAAATGTAAGAAAACGGAAAATTTGCAAGCACCTCCCTGCATGTGACACCGACCACAAACCCGAATGTGTGCATTTGACAAGAAATCGAATGTCATTAAAGTGCAAAAATGATGAACATGCTATGCAAGGAGTACTACTCTCAATTCCTATGTAAACTGGTCATGAATGTCACCAGTTATAAGGCTCTAAAACTCAGAAATTGTAAAGTAGGTTGCCAATTTATCAGGTCAAGTCTAAACAGTCAGCTATATTTGAACAAAAACTTGTAGATATGCGCAAGACTCAGCTAATAATTGTCAATAAAAGTGCAAGGCTTAAGTAAAATGACAAGTTAAAGTGCAATATCATCACGGAAATCAACCGTTCTGACTCAAGTTATATGCAAAAATAAACGTGAATATTTAATTAATTTTTGAAATTTTCTAATTTTTTGGATTTTATGATTTTATGAAATAAATAAATACAATGCAAGCTGAAAAATAGAAACGTGAATGCAAAACAAATGCAAATGCAGACTCAAAAGGATGCATTACCCTCCCCAAACCAAAACGGACAACGCCCTCGTTGTCCTCCAAAGATACACCAAAGAGATATATACGGGGAACGGGAATATACAACCAATAAATGAATGAAAACAATAAAATGAAAAGGAGACAAAAGAAAATAAAAGAGCGAGAATATACATACAAAACACGAACTTCCCCAAACCAGCCAGAAAATTGGGGAAGTGAGTAGACCAGTAGCTACTCGTCAGCCTCGTCGTCACGCACGTCCTCCACTGTCACTGTGAAGTCCGGGTCCTCCTCCTGCTCTCTCCTCCTCCTCTGCTCCTCCTGAGCTCTCACTGTGGCCGCCACTGGGTCCTCGTCCTCCTCCTCCTCCTCACTAGCAGACTCCGGGTACCCCTCAGCTAGGTACCGGTAGAAGGAAGGGTGTGGCCAACCCTCTGGGATCGGACGGTGTCGTCTCATGTGATACTCGTATAAAGGGAACAAAGTGAGAGATATGTCCCTCTCCATACGAGCCTGTCGCTCTGCGATCTCAAGCAACAAACCGTCACGGCGCCCTTGGTCCATGACCGCAGACGCCTCAAAGGGTGGAGGAGAAACAAAATTAGCCGGAAGAACCGGCTGTGCCTGGTCGGGCGCAGGAGTAGGAATAGGAGTAGGGATCGGGGTAGGAGTGGTCGTGGAAGTCTGGCCACCCGTAGGAGGTGTGGATCCCTCTCCGGTCTCAAGTCGACGCCGCTTCCTAGAAGCGGGCAATGTAGTAAGTGGTCGGAGCGGTAGGTGGTACATGGGAAACGGTGGTGGTAAAATGCCCCGTGCGACAGTGGGCAAGGGGACGAGACGAGGGAGGGTGGTACAAAGAAGGTCTACGGACAAGGAACCACTAATCTTCCAAGTTCGGTAGTCAGAAGTCAGCCAAGTCATGGACAACATAGATGCCCGGTCCAGGAACCTATCTCCCGGTATGTACGGTAAGTCATGGGGTAAAGCAGGGAGGAGAGAACGAGCAAGGAAGGTGGCTATGCCACCACATACAATGGTGCTCGTGGTCTTCTCCCCCTGAGACTGGAAGTACTGGGCGGTCAAGTAAGCAATGTTGAGGGCAAAGGGGCCCTCGCTGTCAATGTTTAAGTACCCGCCCTGATAAGTGCATATTTTATATACTTTCATCCGCTATATTAGCTACATTTTATTTGTTATTTAGCACTTATCATAGTGTCATAAGCTAATATTTGTTGTTCTAGTGTATTTGCTTGTCTTAACATGTTTTTGTAGGAATCTAAGCATTTAGAGGGTTTTTCCTATCATTTTATACACCAAGTTCACTAAGCTAAAATAAAACCAAGTTGGACTAAGCATGGAGTAATGGAATGGGTTTTGCATGGAGAAATTTATGGATCAATATGTGTAATGCAAATGATGCCAACAATCAAAGTCAAGCCCAATGATCAAGTCCAACTCAAGGTGGAAAGCTTAGGATTCCAACATGCATGGGATACTTTTTGGAGGCTCTAAAGATGATAGATGAAGCATTTACCCGGGTGATTAAGGAGCATTAAAGTATAAACATTAGATTCCTCAAGCAATTAAGAGAGGAATTAAGAGAAATTACCCGGAGGACTACGACCCCGATCGGGGTTGGCTGCTTCTTGATTGTTTACGTTTTCTCTTCCTCTCCTATAAATAGGAGAGGTATTCCAAGGCTTTAGGCATCCAATCTTTACGTCTCATTTTACTTTACAATAAGCCTTAAGCATTATATTTCTCTCTTTAGTTTTCTCATTAGTTTTCAATATTGTTAAGCATTTGGTTCTCAAACATTTTGTTCTTAATACAATTCAAGCATTTGGTTTTATTTGTCTTTTCCATACAAGTTCTCTTCTATTAAGGTATTTCCAATTCTAGTTTGCAATTTTACATTTCTATTTTAGTTTACACATAGTTTATAATTAGATACTTTATTCATATTTCATTAGCATAATTTCCTTTACATGTTATATCACCTAGTTTATATAAATCATACAATTATGTCTAGCATTTCTTACAATATAGTTTACAATTTACATCTTAATATGAGTAGCTAAATCTCTTAGTCTAAGGGCTAGGGGAGCCATGCATAAATCAAGTATATAACATGATAAAATAGGTTAATAATAATATTGTTTAAATTGCTTCTATCACATGCTTGTGCCATAACGTTTAATCTTTGTTTAAGGCCTTATTCAATTGATTAAGTTTGTTCATTCGTTCTATAAGTCGAGAGGCACGGAATTAAATTAGACTAAGCATGTATAGTAGGACGACCTAGTCATGGACGAGAGTTTCTCTAGGACCCGGTCTATGGTTGACACTAATATCGTAAGGTGGGTGTCTCTAAGCCTAAGCAATTGACAATGTTATTAGTACCAAGTTTATCATGATCATATGTTTAACTTTGCATGTGTGACCCGAACCCCTTAGACTCCCTTTTAATCGTATAATTCACATCATAGTTTTTATTAGTTAATCAAACAACCAAACCAAACTAAAAACGAAATAGACCTTGATAAGAATCTACCCATAGCAATTCACGACGTAATTCCCGTTTCCTTGTGGTTCGACCCCTATTACTACATTTATTTGTGTTTAGGGAATTTATCTTTGCATAGGTACACGATAAGCCTATCACGCCCAGAATAGAAAGCTCGGTGTTGGTCACGTTGTTTGGCTCGTTACGGCCAAAAATAGTACTTCCCATCAGTCGTAGGAAGTAACGGGCAGGGGGAAGGTGGACCTGAGCGAGACGTCGCTCCTCGTAAGAAGTCTGTGCCAAAGTCCGCCAAAGCTGACGGAGGACCTTCCTAGGAGCGGCAGTGGCGCCCCTAAAGGAAAGGCCAAGTCGAGTACCAAACTCCTCCAAAGTCAAAGAAAAAGTCCGGTTGTACAACCGGAAGGACACAGAAGCACAGGTAGGGTCAGCGTCGTGTGCCCCGGAGGAGAAGGTAAAGGAGCTGAAAAACTTAAAGGTCAGCTCCCTGAAGGTGTAGGCACTTATGGTCACAAGTCCAGCTATCCCCGTACCCCTCAAAATCTCACACATCGGCTCGTAGATGCCAAGCCTCTCAAGTGACGAACGGCACAAAAAACGAGTCAGGAGAAAGTCACAGTCAAGCAAAGCATAAAATCTAGTGCGATGAATACCGTTTACAAAAATTACCTGGGGGTAGTCGGGGAGCGAATTGAGGGAGTCGTCCCCTCGGATGGTAACACGGCCAGCAGAACGGCTAGCAGTATGTGTAGCTCGTGCACGACCCCGACCTCTAGAACCTGAAGTAGAAGCCCGTCCTCCGACGGGACGAGGAACTAGAGCCGCCCGGTAAGCAGCTGTGACTGTGGGTGACCACGCAGCAGGGGTGGTCACCGTACCTGAAGTACTAGCTGAGGCTGTAACAAAAGAAGCAGCAGAGACCGCCACAGAGGAAGAAGAGCTAGTAGCAGTGCTAGCGGCAGTGGTTGTGACGGAGGTAGAGGCTGAAACAGAGCTAGCAGCAGTAGCAAAAACGGTACCAGCAGCAGTAACGAGAAAAACAGAAGTAGAAGTTGTGGTACTAGCAGGTGTGGAGACGGTAGTAGCAGCAGGGACTACCGTCTCAGTCAAGGACGGACTAACAGTGGAACTGGAAGAAGGCATAGAGCTACTGTCCATCCTAATCAAGCAAGGGAAGGGAAACGATAATTAATTGACAAATAAACAGCAACAATTCCCCAAACAGTCGAAATTGTCGACTGAACAAGCCCTAATTCCCAATTTTGACCTCAAATTTTTTGAATTAAGCAGATAATCAGTGACGGGGAAGAGGGAATAATCATCAAGTAAAGCAATTGCAGCAGAAAAACCCAATTACAGTCGAAAATTTCGACTGTAATAAACCCTAATCACAATTTACCTCAAAAAATTCGAAGCAAACATGTAGAGAGCGATGAGGTAAGGGAAATAATTATCAAGTAAAGCAAATTAAGCATAAGCCCTAATTTCAGTCAAATTTTCGACTATCACAAACCCTAAATCGCAAATTGCCTCAAAAAAATGAAATAAATGGCAATTAAATAGCAAGGAGGGAAGGGAATACTTACTTGATAATTGGCACCCACAAATTAAGCAATTAATCGACAGAAAATGGCGCAAATTAGGCGATTTTTGAGCAAAAACCGGAAACCCTAATACCCTTAATTGACCGCGAAAATCAACGTAAATCAAAGGGGAAAAATGGGGGAAATGTCGGATTAAAAGCAAGGAACAATTTGTAGGTGTTGGATTTGGTAATGGGCAAAGGATTATGGAGGATTTGGGGATTTTAGGTCGCACAAATGAAGAACAATGAAATATGAAAACAATTAAGGAAAAGGAGGGAGGTTAAGAGACACTTCCTGCGTATTATATACAGTTTCACTCGATCGAGTGATTTTAAATCACTCGATCGAGGACATTCAGCTCCAATTCACTCGATCGAGTACTCCCTTATTTTGCCAACTCGATCGAACAGCTGCAAAACCCTCGATCGAACCCTTTTCCTACAATATCTTCTCGATTGAGTACAAAAAGTAATCGATCGAGGACTTTTCCACGTGTATGTCCTCGAGATGCGTTAAAATTTCCCAAACCTACATAAAAACACCCGCAAGCATATCCCTATTATTGGGATTCAATAATCTCATATGTTTACATATTCATAGTATGATAATTTAATTTAGTCATAAAATTAAAGCGGATCTTAAGCATGCAAAACGATTACAAGTATAAGGAGAAAAATCAATTCTTACATTGATAATTTCGGATAAATGGGCACTGGTAAGCTCACCTTCTTACTAGTTCTTGAGCTTTCCAAAATGGAAGAATAAGATTCAAGTTGAGAATCTTTCCTAAGGAATTATACCCAAGGTAATACCCTTAATAATTATAATTAATATGAACTAGTATTAATTAAAATCTTACATAAAGTTGACACAAAATATTAATTTTGTTCTCTCTTATTTCGGTTAAGAGGAGAGGATTTTTATGAGTTTTCTTTCTCTAAAATATTTCACAAAATGTAGAGAGTAGTAGAATGAATAATACACTACAAGAATATCAATGTATGTGATGCGTGTCTTTTACATAAGGTTTCGACCTCACTTTTACACGCATTTCTGTACTTTTTACGTAGCATCTGGCTACAAATACCCCCGAATATTCTACTTTGGTTCGTTTTATGTAATTTGCAGGAATTAACCGATGAGGAGCTAAATCGAACCTAATTTGTCCCAATTGTATGCATTCATGGAGAATAAGGAGTCGGAGCTTGGAAATCTAACACTTGGAAGACGCGTGAGCTGAGTTCGGGAAGTAATTCAAGGTCTAACGTGCCTATATAGCTCGATCGAGTAGTTTTCTACTCGATCGAATGCTCTATATACTGAAGATTGGTCGATCGAGCAGTTTAAGGGGTCAATCGAGGAGTTTTTGCAAGAGGTGCTCGATCGAGTGGTTTATTTCCACTCGATCGAGTGGTTTGGTGATGAGTTGCTCGATCGAGTAGATTACTTCTTCTCGATCGAGCGGTTTCTTGTGCTTTAGTTAATTTCCGCCTAATTATTTTATGGGCTTTTGTAATTAGTCCATAGATTAGGTTTTAGGATGGATTTTTAGTATAAGACTGGAGGAGTGAACTACGTTACTTGGCTCTTCTCTCGTTCGTTCATTTTGGGAACATACTTTGTCACTGTCCTTTGGATTTTTACTCTTCCTTTACACTTTGCTACTCGGATTTGGATTTTGTAATTGGTATTATCACTCTACTTTTACTCTTAATCTTATTTATTGTTTTAATTCTTTCCCTTTTCCAATTATTATTATAATTGATTTAATTGAATCCGTACTAGTTTCATCATTATGTCTAGTTTTAATTATCTAATTGTTGCTATTGTTAATTCGATGGTTATGAGTAGCTAATTTTCTTATGCTAAGACTATAGGGGATCCATAATCATGAGGGAATAGTAATCGATTTATTGGGTTAATGCTAGTATAGTCTTTGTTGATTAAATGCTACAATTAAATGTATCTTTCTAATTGAGTCGACGCAATTAGATCTTTAATTCCTAGTGATCCTTGACCTGGACCGAAAGGTTGGAAAAGGCGAGACTAGTAGCGAACAATAGGGTATTCCAGTGAGGGCGAAAGTTAAGCTGTTTACACTTTAGGGTGAATTAAGGACCGAAAGGTGACGTTCGCTACCCCTTAGACCGTATTTGCATTGACCTGAGACCTAGATTACTTGACCGGATGATTATGGTGAACCGTTTGTCTTAGCTGTTTCTTCTCTATTGTTTATTTCCTTCCTTTTATTCTCTTCTCCTTATTCCCTTAGTTTAGAAAATCACATTTATAAACCCCCATTTGGTTACCCTGACGAACTTAGATTTAGCTGACATTTTCCTACCTCTCTGTGGATTCGACCCGACTTCCCTAGCTATATTAGTTAGAGCCAGTTGGTATTTTTGACAGGTACGCGACAGACGTGTCAAATTTTGGCGCCGTTGCCGGGGAGGTGGCGCAATTTTGTTACTTTAATTAAGTTTGTCCCTTGTCTCAAGGAATTTATTCCTTGAGGCTGATCTCATTTCTGCAAAGTTTTGATTAGTTTTGCAGGTTAGTTATTGCCTTGAAAGTTTATTTGCCAAGATGCCTACGATTACAGAGCATACAGAGCCATGTGGTAGATGTGGCATGGAAGGGCACGACCCTATCTTGTGCATGGAAAGTGTAGAGCGCGTTCTTGCTTATCAGAGATACAAGCAGGGAATTCCTTTCTCTCAGCTATATGAAGAAATAAAGAATGCCTCCATCCCTTCCACGCCAGTCCCGCTACCGATTTCTCCCTCTGCAAGTGAAGAAATTGCCGAATTAAAATCCATTATGATGAGTATATCACGGCAATCTGAAACGGTCATATCGGAATTGAAAGAACAAGTCGCGCAGTTGACACTCGCGAATGACCAAACCAAGCTTATTCCAATATGCGATCCAGTCAGTGCAATGAATTTTCAAAATGACCTTACTCATGAAGAAGACGAGGTTTTGATAGCTGAAGATACCTCGGAGGACGATCTAGACGAATTCTTAACCGAAATACTTGCAGCGTGTAATCAAGATACTCGATCGAGTGAATCAATGCACCCTATCACTCGATCGAGTGAAATTACTGGTCGATCGAGTGGTGCACAGTTTGCTGCTGGTCGATCGAGTGATAATATTACTCGATCGAATGAGTTTGCTGCAGAAATCACTCGATCGAGTGACAAAACTGGTCGATCGAGTGAAACAGAAGAAGAGAATGGTCGATCGAGTGATATAAGTGCTCGATCGAGTACTTTAAGTGGCGGAGATCCTATTTTGCTATCTAATGCCGCTACCGTGTCATCTTCCCCTGCTGTGGAGACGTCACAAATTGATAAAGGTAAAAGAAAAGTTGCGGGTCCACTCGTTGCTACCAGGGTACCCTTTCCAGGCCGTCTGAAGGACGCAAAGATCGAGCGACAGTACGGTAAGTTCGTGGACATTGTGAAGAACCTCCAGGTAACTGTCCCTCTTTCCGAACTTGTTACTCAGGTACCCACTTACGCTAAATTTATGAAATATATTGTGACGCGTAAGAGAAATTTAAGTGAATTTGAGACGATTTCATTTATGGAAGAGTCTAGTAATTTGATTCTGAATAAGAGTCCGCCTAAAATGAAGGACCCGGGCAGCTTTTCTATTACCTGTATTATAGGCAACATTGTTATTGATAAGGCCCTTTGCGATTTAGGTGCCAGTGTCAGTGTCATGCCCCTTCCTGTCTGCAAGAAACTGAACATGAGTCATTTTAAAGTGACTAACGTTACCCTACAGATGGCTGATAGGTCTGTTAGGAAGCCCTTAGGTGTCTTGGAGAACGTGCCTGTGAAAATAGGCAAGCTTTATATCCCAGTAGATTTCATTGTTTTGGATATAGCTGAGGACACTCGGACCCAAATTATCTTAGGAAGACCATTTCTTTGTACAATTTGGTCATTATTGATGTCGACAAGGGCGTCGACTCTTGCGATAGGGGATGACGCTATCACATTGATCGCCAAGATACTTTAGCTCGCCCAATGATAGAGGACACTTGCTGTTCGGTCGATATCATTGACGAGTCTATTTATGACTTCTGGTCGGGTTCTTTTATGAAGGACCCACTAGAAGCTCTTATGCTTTTTGATGAGTGTGCAGATAGCCCAGACGACGATGACGCTCCATTGGATTTGCTTGTTGATGATTTAGATGAGCATGAGGGAGAGCAGGTGGAACAAATGATTAGCACTCTTTGCTCCATTGAGGTAAAAGTACCGGAACGTAAGCCTCTCCCTTCTCATCTTAAATATGTTTTCTTAGACGATACAGAGCAATATCCAGTCATTGTTAGTGCCAAGCTTAATGATGATCAGTTGACTTCTTTGTTAGCTGTACTTAAGAAAAACAGGAAAGCAATGGGTTATTCACTGGATGATATCAAGGGGATTAGTCCCGACGTTTGTATGCACAGGATAGAGCTGGAGGAAGATCACAAACCTTGCAGGCAGGGTCAGCGCCGGCTGAACCAGAAGATGCAGGATGTTGTGATGGCTGAGGTAATGAAGCTGCTGGATGCAGGTATTATTTATTGTGTCGGTAATTATAAATGGGTGAGTCCAGTACAGGTGGTCCCGAAGAAAGGAGGGACAACTGTAGTTAAGAATGAAAAGAATGAATTAATACCTACTCGAGTAGTGACTGGTTGGCGGATGTGCATAGATTACAGAAAGCTGAACGCCGCCACCAAGAAAGATCACTTTCCCCTTCCTTTTATTGATCAAATGGTAGAAAGGTTAGCTTCTCATAAATTTTTCTGCTATTTAGACAGGTACTCATGGTTCTTTCAGATCCCTATCCACCCGGACGATCAGGCTAAGACTACATTTACTTGTCCTCAAGGCGTTTTTGCTTATCGCAGGATGCCTTTTGGTTTGTGTAATGCCCCTGCCACCTTTCAAAGGTGTATGATGGGGATATTTTCGGAGTATATTGAGTCTATCATGGAAGTTTTTATGGATGATTTCAGTGTATATGGAAGTGATTTTTCTAACTGTCTGTCTAATCTTGAGAAAGTGTTGTTATTTTGTATTGAGGTTAACCTTGTCTTTGAATCGGGAGAAGTGCCACTTTATGGTCAACGAGGGAGTTGTCTTAGGGCACTTAGTTTCTGATAGGGGAATAGAAGTTGATAAAGCAAAGGTGGAAGTGATTAAGCAATTACCACCTCCTGTTAATGTTAAGGGGGTGAGGAGTTTCCTTGGTCACACCGGCTTCTATCGCCGGTTCATCAAGGACTTCTCAAAGATTGCTAAACCACTTACACAGTTGCTGCTTAAGGATGCCCCTTTTGTGTTTACTGATGAATGTCTTTCTGCTTTTAACAGGTTAAAGCAGGCTTTAGTCTCTGCGCCGATCATACAGCCTCCCAACTGGGACTTGCCGTTTGAGATCATGTGTGACGCGAGTTACTATGCACTAGGAGCAGTGCTAGGCCAAAGAAAAGACAAAGCTTTGAATGCTATCTACTATGCGAGCCGAACTCTGGATGAGGCTCAAGTGAAGTACACTACCACTGAGAAAGAGCTGCTAGCTGTAGTTTATGCCTTAGAGAAGTTTCGTACTTATTTAGTTGGATCAGAAGTCACTGTTTTTACTGACCATGCAGCTTTGAGGCATCTCCTTGCCAAGAAGGAGGCTAAACCACGGCTACTGAGATGGATACTCCTACTTCAGGAGTTTGATTTGCAGATTAAGGATAAGAAAGGAGCTGAGAACGTTGTAGCTGATCACTTGTCGCGACTGATGCGACAAGAAGGGGAAGATTCTCTACCTATAGATGATTCTTTTCCTGACGATACTTTAATTGCTGTTATATCGTCTATTGTTAACCAAGAACCTTGGTATGCAGATATAGCTAACTTCGTTGTCAGTGGCAAGCTGCCGCCTGACCTTTCTCATCAGCAGAGGAAGCGTTTTCTGTATAACGCTAAGCAGTACTTCTGGGATGACCCTTACTTGTTTAAGGAATGTGCAGACGGTCTTTACAGATGGTGTATTCCGCAGTGGGAGACCAAAATAGTCCTGGAAGGCTGTCACTCCTCTTCATATGGTGGTCACCACGGTCCATCGCGCACCGTGGCTAAGGTACTTCAGTCTGGTTTTTACTGGCCTTCTTTGTTTGCTGACGCTAAGTCTTTTGTTTCAGCTTGTGATGCTTGCCAACGATCAGGGAACATTTCGAAGAGACATGAGATGCCACAAAACGGCATCCTAGAGGTTGAGGTTTTCGATGTCTGGGGCATTGATTTCCAAGGACCATTTCCATCCAGTAAAGGTAACAGGTATATCTTAGTGGCTGTAGACTATGTGTCGAAATGGGTTGAGGCGATTGCCTCACCTCATTGTGATGCTAAGACCGTGATAAAAATGTTTAAAAAGATCATATCCCCCCCCCCCCGCTTTGGTGTCCCTAGGGTCGTCATTAGTGATGGGGGAATGCATTTTAAAGAAAAGAAACTCACTTCTATTCTGTCTAAAGTTGGTGTCCAACACCGGCGAGGTTTGGGGTATCATCCTCAAACTAGTGGTCAGGTTGAGGTCTCTAATCGCGAGTTGAAAGAGATCTTGTCTAAGGTAGTTTCTAAATCACGGAAAGCTGGAGGCTTAAGCTAGATGACACATTATGGGCTTATAGAACGGCCTTTAAGACACCAATTGGTGCATCACCTTATAGGCTAGTTTATGGGAAATCGTGTCACTTACCTGTTGAATTGGAATGTAAGGCCTGGTGGGCAATTCGTGAGCTTAATTATGATCCTAAGTTGTGTGGTCAGAATCGTCTTTTGCAGCTAGATGAATTGGAAGAGTTTAGGCTTAATGCCTATGACAGCTCGCGCATTTACAAGGAAAAGACGAAAAGATGGTATGACAAGAGAATCCTACCTCAGGAGTTTCATGTTGGGCAAAAGGTGCTGCTGTTTAATGCCCGGTTGAGATTATTTCCTGGCAAGCTGAAGTCCATATGGAGTGGTCCTTATACGGTGACAGCTGTTACTAAATTTGGATCCGTGGAGCTTGAAGATTCCGAAGGTCATAGATTCAAGGTGAATGGCCAATATGTGAAGCACTACCACGAGGCAAATGAAGCAGACAATCGTGTTGAAGTCTTGCGCTTCGACGAGCTTGACGCGCCAGTTAATTGATGCCAGAAAGGTCGTGCGGGACCTTTTAAACCAGCGCTCTCCGGGAGGCAGCCCGGACTATTTTATTGTACTTTTGTTGAACATTTTATTTTCTTTAGCTTTACGTTGAACTATAGACACTGTTTTAAGGACTCCTTATGTTTTTCTAGCTTTGGAATGCGTGTTTTGCAGGACACAGTACTCGATCGAGTGGTTTTAGCCTCGATCGAGCACTTTTTGGGGAAGCTTTCACTCGATCGAGTGATAATTGTCCTCGATCGACCAAAGTCAAACTCACACTCACTCGATCGAGTGGTTTTTCACTCGATCGAGTTCTTCCATGCGCCAGATCACTCGATCGAGCTGTTCCAACTGCTCGATCGAGTAGTTTTGACTCCCAGCTGCTGTTTTTACGTCTATGGAGCTACTGCTTGACTTTCTTTGACCTCCCATGTTCATGGTCGGTTTGGGGAGGTCCCTCTTTATGACGTTTTGTAAGTTTTCCGACTCCACTTCTCCTTTTTCTCTTTAAGTTTGCATTTCTTTCCCTATTTTTGGTACAATGAGGGCATTGTACGGTTTGGTTTGGGGAGGTATGCATCCATATCTATGTCTGTCTGCATGTTTTCCTGCATTTTCGATTGCACGTTTAATTATTTTTGCATGCATTGTTGCTTTAGTTAATTCAAAAATCATAAAAATTCAAAAAAATTCGAAAAATTCCAATAAATCAAAAAAATTTTCATGTTTAAATTGAGTCGGAACGTTTGAACATTGACGCTACTTTGAATCCTTACTTGAGCCTGGCATATTCTTGACATTTAGTTGGCATGATTATGTGCATAATCTACGAGTTTTTGTTTCTCTCTTATCTGAACGAATAGACTTGATTCATTATGTCGGCAAGCTACATTACATTCTGAGGTTAGAGCTTATTAAACTGGTGACATTCATGACCGGTTTCATTTAGGATGTGAGTAGTACTCTCTCTACGACATGTAACATCAATTTGCATAAGCATGAGTCTAGTCTTCTTAATACCTGTATGCATTCGGTCTGTGGATGGTGACACATGTTAGGAGAGGCAGTCCCCTTTATTTCATTCTACCCATGAGCCTCACATAGCCAAATTGCCTTTTTGTCCTATCAACTACTTTCTATAATACTTCCTACCCTAGCTGAGCTAGTAACGAGTAGTTCTTGGAATGTTTTATTGCAATATGGTTATTTCATCTGATTTCAGAAGATGGTGGAAGAATTGAAGGGAAAGAAAAAGAAAAAAAAATGTTGAATTGTTGAAAAAAAAAATGAAACGAAGAAAAAAAAAAGAATGAAAAAAAAAAGCGAAAAGAAAAAGAAAAGAAAGAAAAATCATATATGAGAAAAAAATGAGAATTGGATAATGATTTTCACTCCCATGTTCTATCTATACTTTGTCGGGAGTTGACGAGTTTTTGGGTTTCATGAGTTTAGTGCATGGTTTTGCACCGTTTCATCTTGCTATATTGAGTACGAAGCTGGGATGCAGTTTATATTTGGATCCGTTGTTGCTAGCCTGGCTATTAACTCCACATATCCAAATTCATCTTAGCCCCTTCTTACCCATTATCTCACTTACCCAAATGTAAGTCCTCGGCATGTGTCTTGGTCATTAGTATGGTTGGAATGCATATGTACGGTTGTAGAGACTTTATTCATGTTAACTGCATGCATGTTCTTATAGGTCGAGTTAGGTGAGTGTCTTACTTCTTCCTATCTTTCACATATATACTCACCTTGTGCCTGATTTTGAGTGACGAGCGACCCGTGAGAGTCCGATATCTTTTGAGTCTTGCAAGGTCGACGGTTCAGTAAGTTTGAAACATTAATTTAACTCGTTTGCACTTCTCATTTGCCACTTTGTCATGTTATTGCATTAAATTGGTTTCAGTGGGTGATTTGTAGCTGATGCGTTGGTCCCGTTCCACTGTTATTTCTTAGTTGCATTCATATTTGCTTGGGGACAAGCAAAGGTTTGGTTTGGGGAGATTTGATGCGTGTCTTTTACATAAGGTTTCGACCTCACTTTTACACGCATTTCTGTACTTTTTACGTAGCATCTGGCTACAAATACCCCCGAATATTCTACTTTGGTTCGTTTTATGTAATTTGCAGGAATTAACCGAAGAGGAGCTAAATCGAACCTAATTTGTCCCAATTGTATGCATTCATGGAGAATAAGGAGTCGGAGATTGGAAATCTAACACTTGGAAGACGCGTGAGCTGAGTTCGGGAAGTAATTCAAGGTCTAACGTGCCTATATAGCTCGATCGAGTAGTTTTCTACTCGATCGAATGCTCTATATACTCAAGATTGGTCGATCGAGCAGTTTAAGGGGTCAATCGAGGAGTTTTTGCAAGCGGTGCTCGATCAAGTGGTTTATTTCCACTCGATCGAGTGGTTTGGTGATGAGTTGCTCGATCGAGTAGATTACTTCTGCTCGATCGAGCGGTTTCTTGTGCTTTAGTTAATTTCCGCCTAATTATTTTATGGGCTTTTGTAATTAGTCCATAGATTAGGTTTTAGGATGGATTTTTAGTATAAGACTGGAGGAGTGAACTACGTTACTTGGCTCTTCTCTCGTTCGTTCATTTTGGGAACATACTTTGTCACTGTCCTTTGGATTTTTACTCTTCCTTTACACTTTGCTACTCGGATTTGGATTTTGTAATTGGTATTATCACTCTACTTTTACTCTTAATCTTATTTATTGTTTTAATTCTTTCCCTTTTCCAATTATTATTATAATTGCTTTAATTGAATCCGTACTAGTTTCATCATTATGTCTAGTTTTAATTATCTAATTGTTGCTATTGTTAATTCGATGGTTATGAGTAGCTAATTTTCTTATGCTAAGACTATAGGGGATCCATAATCATGAGGGAATAGTAATCGATTTATTGGGTTAATGCTAGTATAGTCTTTGTTGATTAAATGCTACAATTAAATGTATCTTTCTAATTGAGTCGACGCAATTAGATCTTTAATTCCTAGTGATCCTTGACCTGGACCAAAAGGTTGGAAAAGGCGAGACTTGTAGCGAACAATAGGGTATTGCAGTGAGGGCGAAAGTTAAGCTGTTTACACTTTAGGGTGAATTAAGGACCGAAAGGTGACGTTCGCTACCCCTTAGAACGTATTTGCATTGACCTGAGACCTAGATTACTTGACCGGATGATTATGGTGAACTGTTTGTCTTAGCTGTTTCTTCTCTATTGATTATTTCCTTCCTTTTATTCTCTTCTCCTTATTCCCTTAGTTTAGAAAATCACATTTATAAACCCCCATTTGGTTACCCTGACGAACTTAGATTTAGCTGACATTTTCCTACCTCTCTGTGGATTCGACCCGACTTCCCTAGCTATATTAGTTAGAGCCAGTTGGTATTTTTGACAGGTACGCGACAGACGTGTCAGTATGTAGTGTCAAAAATAAGATAAATCCCTTTTGTTTTTTTTTTTTTAAAAAACCGGGTGGTAGGGGTGGTTTTTTAGGCCAATGCATGGTCTTGTTCTTCTCAAGAATAGACTAGATATGCAAGGCTAGGTATTAGGTTTAATCATTATGTTCTTATTTAAAATAAAACACAATATAAACCATAAACCCCTCCAATATTTCGGTACACTTGGATAAAATGAGTAGTCCATTTTATTTTGTCATTTGTTAATTTTTGTCACATGTTACATGACATGTTTCAATGCAATGTATTTTTAACATATTAAAAATCAACATATTAATAAAATATGTCACACACAAAATTAACTAGTAATTCTTAATTATATGTACCAAAATGGTTTATCAAATTATAAATTTACAACAACTTGTATTTATAATAAATTATTCATTCCTTTTGAATTGTTTCGTAACAATAATTCAATCAAAGTAATAAAACAATTCGATTACTTAGACCGTATCTCATCTAATCGAATTACAATGAGACACGTTAATTTTACTCATAAAATCATCCGTCAATTTTAAGCAATTTAATTAACTCGTATCGACATACGATTAATTAAATGATCAATTAAGAGTATTACCCTATAGGTATGACCTCAGGGTATCAACTGATCACCACCGTCGCACGACAGTAATGTCAAACTCTAGTCAGCCAATCATTACCGATATGTGTGGACCAGTTGACTGTAAAGTATTACTTTCCCTCATCTATTCTTAAATATGAGATTTAAACATGTGATTATCATGATAGACAATTGTGATCGCATTATTGTCGGGGACACTCCAACACCAATATACCAAATACAAAAAGTAACAGTCTATAGTCTTTCTAACTACGCTAAAAATGTCTAATTCTAATTGTCCTAATGAAAGCAATAAAATAAATCCAACGAAAATTAAAATTAGTTTTTACAAGTTGTTACACGGGGCATTCCCCGCTCACTTCTCAAAACAATTCAGTAGCCCCACGGAGGGTTTCTAACTGGAGGACGTCTCTTCAGCAACATTCACCGTCCTCTTCATTCTCCAAGAGCTTGAACTTGAAATATTAGGAGGAGAATAGTTGACGTCCACATACGCACGAACGTTTCTCGTCCTTATTCCTTTCCAGTTCATTACTCCTCGAGTGGCCCTAAGATATTGTTTTAACCCTGACAAAGGGGTGGACAATTCCTATCGCACTATTCCCTTCGACTAGCCACAACTCATTGTAACCCAAAATAAGCCCTTTAACCCCATTTACGAAGGTCGTAGGAACATAAATCAAAGTTACTCTAAAACTGTGCCACCTTGGGCGAACAGTCTTTAGTCAAAAGAATCGACTCATTAGAATACTATAGTAGCTCTTACCACGACCAGGCTATATAAATTTGCCAGAACTCTATAAGAGGTCATTAGGCCCGACAAAGTGTTCCTAACTGTCTGCCTATGTGATCGACTAGTCATCTCATATGACTCTATGGCACTTGAACTTGCCATCAATCGCATCACTCTCTAGTCACTTCGAGACGTCACCTCATACAAGTGACTATGGGCGATTACTATGTCAATTTAGTTCACTTTAACGGGATTCAATCTTGTCTCTACAACCCATTTGAATATGACAAAGTAATGGAAAAATTAAAAGACAAATGTGATTAAGCATATAAATAAAAAAACTCTTTTATTTCATATCAAAATCTAACATAAAACTGGCATGCGTTTAAGTCCCATGGACGCAACATGTCCATCATGTTTAGCCTGCGATAAAGGCTTGGTGAGCGGATCAGCAATGTTATCATCCCTGCCTACCTTAACAATCGCAATTTCCTTCTTTTCAATGAAATCTCTAATTACATGGAATTTTCTAAGTACATGTCTAGGTCTATTACTAGACTTGGGCTCTTTAGCTTGGAAGATAGTCTCATTCTTGTCACAATAGAGAGTAATGGGATCATTGGCGGTAGGCACTACTTTTAGCCCTTCCAAGAATTGCTTGATCCACATAGCTTCCTTTGCAGCTTTTGATGATGCTATGTACTCAGCCTCCATTGTAGAATCCACAGTCACAGCTTCCTTGAAGCTTCTCCAGCTAACGACACCACCATTGAGCATGAAAACAAATCCAGCTTGTGATTTCATGTCATCTCTGTCTGTTTGAAAACTGGAGTCCGTGTAACCCTTAACACAGAGCTCGGAGTCACCTCCAAACATTAAGACAGAATCCTTAGTCCTTCGCAAGTATTTAAGGATGTTCTTGATGGCAATCCAGTGACTCTCACTAGGATTTCCTTGATATCTACTCGTCATACTCAAAGAATACGAGACATCTGGACGAGTGCATATCATGGCATACATGATTGATCCAATGGCGGAAGCATAAGGGATCAACTTCATGCGTTCAACATCTTTGGGTTCGGTGGGTGATTGAGACTTGCTCAATATGGTCCCACTAACCATAGGAACCAAGCCTCTTTTGGATTGGTCCATGCTGAAGCGTCGAAGAATCTTATCAACATAAGATTCTTGACTTAATGCCAATATCCTTTTGGGTCTATCTCTATAGATCCGAATACCTAATATGTGTTGTGCTTCTCCTAAATCCTTCATTTGGAAGTGGTTACCCAACCACTCCTTAACAGAAGACAACATCGGAATGTCATTTCCAATGAGTAGTATGTCATCCACATATAATATTAGGAACACAACATTGCTCCCACTGAACTTCATGTATAAACATAGTTCCTCAATACTTCGAGTAAAACCATTTTCTGTTATGACATGATTAAATCGATGGTTCCAACTTCTTGATGTTTGTTTAAGACCATAAATGGATCTCTTAAGCTTGCATACTTTGTTAGGATTTTTAGGATCCACAAAACCTTCAGGTTGTATCATGTACACCTCTTCTTCTAAATGCCCATTTAGAAAAGCGGTCTTGACATCCATTTGCCATATTTCATAATCATGAAATGCGGAGATCGCTAACAATATCTGAATTGATCTTAGCATAGCCATGGGGGCAAAGATTTCCTCATAGTGAAGACCATGAACTTGAGTAAAACCTTTTGCCACTAGCCTAGCCTTGTAGACATCATCATGTCCTTGTATGCCATTCTTTATTTTGAAGATCCATTTTCACCAAATCCACCAAGTTCCAGACTTGATTTTCATGCATAGAACTCATTTCGGATTTCATGGCCTCAAGCCATAAAGCTGAATTGGGACTAGAGATTGCAGCTTTGTAGGTGGCGGGTTCGTCACTTTCTAAAAGTAACACATCGAGGGTCCCATCCTCTTCGATAAATCCAACATATCTATCAGGATGGCGAGAAACTCGACCCGACCTCCTCGATTGAGGAATAACAACAGGATTAGACGACGAAGGAACGTCTTCTTGCGTCTCTACTTCGGTTTGTGGCACTTGAACTTCATCAAGTTCAAAATTTCTCCCACTCTGTCTCTTAGAAATAAATTCTCTTTCTAAGAAGACATCCTCACTAGACACAAACACTTTGTTTTCTTGAGGTTTGTAGAAGTAATATCCTCGGGAGGTAATGGGGTAACCTACAAAGATGCATTTTTCGGATCGTGGGGCAAGCTTGTTGTCGGTCTTTGCCTTGACGTAAGCATTACATCCCCAAATCTTCATATAGGATATATTAGGAACCCTTCTTGTCCACATCTCATATGGAGTCTTTTCGGTTGCCTTTGTTGGACTTTTATTCAATGATTTGATTGCGGTTTGGATTGCAAATCCCCAAAACGAGTCGGGTGACTCGGTTTGACTCATCATGGATCAAACCATATCTAGTAGGGTTCGATTTCTCCTTTCGGCAACACCATTAAGTTGTGGTGTACCGGGTGGAGTGAGTTGTGACACAATGCCACAACCTTTCAAGTGTGAATCAAATTCAATACTAAGATACTCTCCACCATGATCGGATCGTAGTGCCTTTATCCTTTTGTTCAATTGGTTTTCTACTTCATTTTGAAATTCGTTAAATTTCTCAAAAGCTTCACTCTTATACTTCATTAAGTAGATATACCCATATCTACTTAAATCATCGGTGAAGGTTAGGAAGTAGTCATAGTTTCCCCTAGCGGTGATGGTCATTGGTCCACATACATCGGTGTGTCTAAGTGCCAATAGTTTACTAGCTCGAGTCCCTTTACCACTAAAAGGATTACGAGTCATTTTTCCTAGGAGACAAGAGTCGCATATACCATATGATTGAAAATCGAATGGTTTAATAACATTAGTGGAAACTAAACTTTTAATGTGATTCTCATTGATATGTCCCAATCGACAATGCCAAATGTACGATTCATTTGGATCACTTGATTTGAGTTTCTTTGATTGTATATTATAGATGTCTTTACTTGGATTAGAAGTTTCTAGAACATAAATGCCATTAATAGAAGAGCCTCGGCCTATGACCAAGTCATTTCTTGAAATAATACAACAATTGTTTGTAATGGCAAAATTAAAACCCTCTATGTTTAACATAGCAATTGAAATAATTTTCTTAGAAAGATAAGGTACATAAAAACAATTATGCAAATACAACTCAAATCCATTTCCAAAGTAAGCACATAAGTTCCCTTGGATGTAGTCGCTACCCTAGCTCCATTCCCAAGACGGAGATCAACATCGCCCTTGCTTAGCCTTTCCACGTTTCTTAGCCCCTGTAAATGATTACAAAGGTGAGAGCCGCAACCGGTATCTAATAACCACGTTGTGGTGGAAGTAAAATTTACATCAATAACATAAATTTCAGAAGAAATTTTACCGAGTGGAATAACAAATCCGTCCCTAATATTTCCCAAATATATGGGGCAATTCCTCATCCAATGTCCCATGCCATGACAATAATGGCATTCATCATCAACTTTTGCTCCTTTGGTAGTCCCACTAGCCATCTTGTTCCCATTGTTGAATCTTCTACCTTTCTTTCCCTTCCTTTTGAACCATTTTCCTTTACTTGCAAGAGCTTTCTTGCTAGGACTCCCACTAGATTTGGCATCCCTTTCTTCCAAAGATAAGGATTCCATAGATTTAGCGAGATGGTCTTCCCGAGACACATTCACAAAAGATCTAGTCTTAGTAGGAGGTATGGTGGAAGTAATGAAATTAAGGTTTCCATCGGAACCGATCCCAAAATGAAGCTCTCTAGTAGTATCGAGATTGTGGTTGGAGCAAATATCGTCAAATAAGTTATGACAAGACTCAATGCTAATAGGTGTAGTTGCTTTAGAAGGATCCATTGCGATATATAAACTACAAATATGGAGGTAAAGGAAATGTTAACATTTGTCATTTGATAAAATTTGCAAACATTTTAAACAAATTTTTTAACATTTATATAGTGACCTCTACCCAACTATTATAAATGATCCCGAGATCCAAATTCATATCAATTCGGGCACGGTGAGCCGATTCATCCCTTATTAATATAACTCGGTGGATTAACTCTTTAATCGATTCTACTTTTAGAACTCTCGGTCGATAAAATTACTCTAATATTTATCTTTAGCCCGGAACACATGCGACTACGGTCACGAATACTTCCGTTAAGCTCAATCCAAATTTCGATGTAATAACATTTTACTACCCCACTTCGCCAATGTAACAAGGTTTGTATTACGGTAAAACCGGCTCAACTCCCTTATGAAATTGGTACTTCATGGGTTCTACTATTTGGTAAGGCTATTTCTTAATTATTAATTTAGTGAGAGGTCATGTCAATTTATTATCTATCACGTTTTAAGTGAACTAAAGCGGTGAACTACGATAATTATAATTGACACGGTCGATGACTCGATTAAATAAAATGCATGTTTAGTTATGGCGATTTAGCGACGCATGCAAACATATAAATAAAATGCAAAGCATAAATATAAAGTCCTAGTATGGCCTTCCTAAAATAGTAAATCTAATAAAATATTACAAATTCGGAAACCAACTCCTTTGCCCCTTGAACTTCGGTCTTGGCACGCATCTCGAGGTAACACCGTCTTCATTGAAACTCCGAGAAATTACAAAATAATAAATAGAATTACATAATTTCCTATTATACATTTGTAATAAAAATTAAAATCTATTAAATTACAAAACGGTGATACGAGATCACAATAATTACAACCGAATCGATATTCCCATGCATTTCGGGTAATACCAATTAAAAACTAAGGCCATACTAAGTAAAATTACATAATTCAAAATTATATAAATCAAAATATGACAATCATAAATAAAATACAGTATTAAAATATGTATGAACATGCTTAATTTTATGCTAAATCGCCTTTTAAGAGCCAATATCGTATATTTTATCGGTTTTTATGGATTTGCGTGATTATAAACTTGTTAAAATCACAAAAATTACATAAATTCATATTTATGTTCAAGTTAATGTTGGAGCTAGTGTCCTCCACAGTTAGTGTGATAACGTGTATAAATCTCTTATAGGTTCACAGGGTATACTTAGTATTTCATCAGTTGATTAACGTTTACTAATAACGGTTGGCTTGCTAGAAGTTTGACGTTATTATCATACTGATGGCGGTGATCAACTGGTCCCTAAAAGTCACACCTAAAGGATGTTTTCGAGAGATGTGATTATATGAAAATATAATCACATTGATGCCTTATATGACTAAAAGGTTAGTCCATGTATTTGACTAAAAGGTTAGTTAATGTGATGATGAGTCGATTATTTAATACAACTAAATAATATCACCGAGAGGCAATTAATTGTTAATTCGTAAATTGAATATAAACTGTTATATTTAATTAATGTATATAATGTTAGCTTAAACGAATTAAGATGTTAATTCGTAATTAAACATAAACGGTTATATTTAATTAGCAAATTATAAATATGCGATATTTATAGTTAATGTATATATTATACGAAATTGTCATAATAAATGATGACAGACCGGTATTAATAAATCGACTACAAACTGTTGTGTGTGGACTTATTAAATACGTGACGACATAAATGACAATTGATAATGATACACATTTTATACAATTTGATAACAACCTAAAATAAGAAGATTTTCTCCTTATTTGTTCGTTGTTACACGGTTTAAAGGAAAAATAAGAAGAAAAAAATCTTCCCCTTTTCCCTCTCCTTTTGCACGGTTAAAAAGGAGAAAGAGGAGGATCTTTTTCTCACTTGTTTTTTGGACTCAACACTCTCATCACAAAAACCCTAAAATAATTAGGAATTAGGGTTCTCTTTCTAGCAAGAAAAAGGCATTTCTCGGAGCATCTAGGGTGCAACGATTAGGAGAATATCGATCTCGATATTTGTTCTTAGGCCGAATTGCTAGGACCGGAGGTTAATTCTAATCTCTATTCTTTTGTTTATGCAATTTCGTTTATGACTCGTAATTTCATATTTCATAATTTCGTTATAATCCGAATTTTCTTGATGAGATATACCGATATTTCCCACAAGTGGTATCAGAGCATAGGCCACGAAATTATTTCATATGATTTTCATAAATGGATTAAAACAAAAAAAAATTTGAAAAAAAAAATTTCGGCCGAATCAATTTTTGCCGAGATGTTTTTTTATTTTTGATGCCTTGTTTCCATTTTGATTTATTGATATTGTTGTTTTAATATGTTAAGATGATAATATGATAGATTTGTAGATGTTTTGATTTAATAAGAATTAAATTGAAATGTAAATGGAAATTGTTTTGATTGATGATATTCATTTGTTTTTGCTATATAGTTTTGGCATACATGGTGTTAAATTGTTGTTTAAGAATCATGATTCATTAATTTAATAATGTTCAAATCAATTGTGATGAATCAAATATTCAGATAATCAATTTAATCATAATTTAGATATTCATTTTAAGAGGTTAAATTGAATCATCTAGTTTGGATCTATGTTTAAATTAAACATTGATGATTATGCCAATCTTGTTATAGTAGAAACATTAAACAAATTTGTTCACATCAAAAGGGGTTGTTTTCGAAAATGCCGAGAGCAATAAAAAAAAAACTGTTTTTCGGTTTTAGGGCTGAATGCCGAGAGCCATAAAATTTTTTTTTTTTGTTTTTCGGTGTTTTGGCCAATAATTATTATACATTATATCTATAATGTATGATTCTTTGTTGTGAAAAAGTTCACAAACTTTAGATACCCAATTATTTTAAAGTGGTTTAAAATGATGTTAGATTAATTCATATTACAAGTTAATATGTATTAAAGATTGGAATTATTGTGAGTAATTGAGGAATTGTCACATAATTTTGATCATTTTAAAATAGGTGGTTTGGATAAATTACTCTACATAATTAAGGAATTATGTCCTGAATGATTAATTTATTGTTGATGCATTTTATTTAGTTGTATGAATTGTTGAATGGTTTATTTACGTATTTTTGCAATCGGTTGTAATTTTGTATTACCTAGTGTGGCCTTAATTGATTATGTTTTCGTAATGATGGAAACATAATCTTGATGTAATTTTGAGATCTCGAATCTCCTTTTGTTTTCTTTAGTATTATGTTTTTGAAATTAGAATGTAAATAGGTTTATTTTGTAATTTATTAATTGTAATATTGAGAAGACTAAAGATGGAGATTGGATTTTTCACTCCCGCTACATGGACCAAGATGGAACATCAAGACAAGCTTTTCGGGTCCTAGGAAGGATTCCAAAGTTGTATTTATGTTCATTTTGGTAGATAGGCCACACTAGGACTTTGTTTTTGTTTTACGTTTTTCCATTCTTGTTGCTTTTCTTCGCATGATAATTAGTGCATCATATTCCGCCTAAACCAAACCACCTACTTATATGCATGAAAATTGACTCATATAGTTTGGATGTTAGTTATCATGGACATAAAGATGTCACACTATTTTAAGCCATCATTTTAGTTTATTCATTCTCGCATGCAAGATATTAGTTCACTTAAAATGTATTAAAATAAAGTTGATGGGATCTTCCTCTAAAACTAAATTGAGACTAGTCTTTATAGGCCAAACAACTATCAACTATGAATCCCTTCTTCGTCGGTAGGCATATAGGACCTTACTCTCCATATGACCCCTTCTACGTTGGGTAAGTAGTTTGTGTTGACTTATTTTACCTCAACATTATAATCCGAAGAGGTTCTCGAGATTATGATGGACTATAGATAGAATTTACAGAAATTTATCAACCAAGAATTTAAAAAGTAGAATTAGCCAAAAGGTTGGCTTATCAATTTACAGATAATTGAGTCTTGGGATCATTTATATAATTCTTGAGGGAGGTCAATTGTATAAATGCTTGAGTCTTCGCATTATAACAGTTTTGCATTAGACTTAAATCATAACGATGAGTATGCTTATTATATTTTTCTTCTTCTTTTCGCAGTGTAGAATTCGTTTTATATTGATAATACTGCTTACAACAAATGGCTAGAAATAATGATATCCCTATGCCAAGTGCCACACTTGCACGCGAGTCCTGGCTCAAAACTTTCATGGACCACATGAATCAGTCAACACGACTGAAGAATGACGGGTCCAACTTTGCGGACTGGGAGGCATCATTACGGAATGCTGCCATTGCTGACGGTAAGCTCAAGTACTTGACTGAGCCAATACCACCAAACCCAGGCCCCAATGCAAGAGCTAACGAGTCACTTGCTTATAGTGACTTCGTCATGGAAGCGGGTGCGATAAAGAACGTACTCATTTTTGCAATGGAAACCAATTTACAAAGACGCTTCATTGCCCAAGGTGAAAACAAGATTTTCACCACGCTCACTAATGAGTTCTCAAAAGCACCGAGAATCGTTACTTATGAGCATACCTGTCGCTTCTTTGAGGCGAAACTCCAGAAGGGCCAACCGGTTAGCCCACACATTATTAACATGATTGAGAATGTCGAGAAACTGGAGGCACTTGATTGCAAAATCAGTGAGAGCATAGTCATTGACCGTATGCTTCATTCACTTTATGATGGTTTTGCTCTTTTCAGGGCAAATTACTACATGAATGACATGAAGAAAAGTCCTCATAAGCTACACTCATTTCTCGTACAGACCGAGAAGGATATGAAATTGAGTGGGAGCATGAAGCAAGATGTTCTCATGATTTCCAACAAGAATAAGGGTAAGGGCAAAGCTCACGACGACCTAACTGTAGGAAAGCCAAAGTTTAAGAAGCCAGGAAACGGTAAGAGTGGGCCTGGTGAGACTAGTGGCTCACAAGGCAAGGAAAAGAGCAAGGGCGGTAACGTTGAGTGCCACCATTGTCACAAGACTGGGCATTGGAGGAGGAACTGTCCCGTGTACCGTGAGGACATAAAAGCAGGCCGCGTCACTCCTGTTGGTATGTCATCTTATATTCATATGATTGAGATTAACCATGCAAGTTTCGGAACTTGGGTACTTGATACTGGTTGTGGTTCTCATCTGTGTAATCATTTGCAGGGCCTAAAAAACATCACACCCCTCGCAAAGGGTGATGTGGACCTACGAGTCGGGAATGGAGCAAGAGTTGCTGCAGTCTCAATGGGAACATACGTAATCCAGCTCCCGAGTGGTTTTGAGTTATATTTATATAACTGTTACTATGTACCCAGTTTATCTAAGAATATTATTTCTGTTTCCGTACTTGATAAAGACGGTTTTCCATTTTCAATAAAGGACAATAGCTGTATTTTCTCTTTTAATGAAATGGTTTATGGCAAAGCAGTTTCCATGAATGGAATTTATATCTTTGATCAAACCACAGATATATTACATGTGAATAATAAGAAATTAAAGGTTGGTGACAAAGATCAAACTTATCTATGGCATTGTCGAATGGGACACATAAATGAAAAACGTGTAAAGAAACTCATTGAGAGTGGGACTATCTCCAAATTTGATTTCTCATCATTTGGCACGTGTGAATCATGTCTTATCGGCAAAATGACTCGAATTTCCTTCAAAGGTGTTGGAATGCGCGCTAATGACCTATTAGGACTCATACATACTGATGTATGTGGACCTATGTCAATCACCGCAAGAGACGACTATAGATATTTTATCACTTTCACGGATGATTTGAGTAGATACGGATATGTCTACTTAATGAAGCATAAAAGTGAGTCTTTTGAAAAATTCAAGGAATACCAGAATAAGGTTGAGAACCAACTGGGAAGAAAGGTTAAAGCACTCCGTTCAGATCGTGGTGGCGAATATCTTTCAAATGAGTTTGATCAACACCTTAAAGACTTTGGAATAGTTTTACAGTTAACTCCACCTGGAACACCTCAATTAAATGGTGTGTCCGAACGGAGAAATCGAACACTACTTGATATGGTTCGATCCATGATGAGTCACACGGTTGTACCTGATTCATTATGGGGTTTTGCTCTTTTGTCAGCTGCTCTTATACTTAATCGAAGTCTGTCTAAAGCTGTCGACAAGACTCCGTATGAAATATGGAAGGAAACGGTCCCTAACTTGTCCTTTATTCGGGTTTGGGGCTGCGAGGCTTATGTCAAGTGGAGACACGAGGATAAGCTCGGCCCGCGATCGGTCAAGACATACTTTATTGGTTATCCAAAAGGAATGTTTGTTCATTACTTCTATTCGCCTACCGAACATCGAGTTTTTGTTGCGGCTAGTGCAAAGTTCTTAGAGAAAGAATTTCTCGAGAACAAGTCAAGTAATAGAACCTTCGAGCTGTCGGAGATTCAAGAACCAACAACCGAGAAACATATGGAGGAAGATGTTCCTTCAACTAATGATACGGTTAATATTCCTCAGGAACCTAGGAGGTCGGGTAGAGTCTCTAATCCTCCAGACAGATACATTGGTATGGTCGAGGAAAATGACGTTTTGCTCCTAGAGAGTAATGAACCCGCTACCTATAAAGATGCCATGATCTGTTCCGACTCTAAGCTATGGCTTGAAGCCATGCGATCCGAGATGGACTCCATCTATGAGAATGACGTATGGGATCTTGTTGATTTACCTAACAAGGTACGACCTCTTCAGTGCAAATGGCTTTACAAAATAAAGCATTCTGCAGAAGGGCAACCAGATACCTATAAGGCACGACTAGTGGCAAAAGGTTTCACTCAGGTGCACGGATTGCATTATGATGAAATTTTTGCACCCGTAGTTATGCTGTGTTCCATTCGGATAATCTTAGCGATTGCCGCTTTTCATGACTATGAAATTTGGCAGATGGATGTGAAAACCGCCTTCTTAAACGGTTATTTGGAGGAGAAATTGTACATGGTACAACCCGAAGGTTTCATAGATACTGAAAATCCTAAGAAAGTGTGCAAGCTTAAACGTTCCATTTATGGACTTAAGCAAGCTTCTCGGAGTTGGAATCATCGTTTCGACCAGGTGATAAAAGAGTATGGTTTCACTAGATCGGTCGAGGAACCATGCTTATATGTCAAGTCGAGTGGGAGCAAGATTTGTTTCTTGATATTGTATGTCGATGACATACTCTTGATTGGGAATGACATTCCTCTCTTATCTTCGGTAAAAGGATGGTTGAAGAACCATTTCCAGATGAAAGATCTGGGTGAGGCGCAACGCATATTGGGAATCTGTATCTATCGAGATAGATCACGACGGATGTTATCACTGAGTCAGGAGTCTTATTTATATAAGATTCTTGAAAGGTTCAGCATGACCAACTCCAAGAAGGGGAACCTTCCAATGACTTCTGGGATGCATTTGAGCAAGTCTCAGTCACCCAAGACACCTGAAGGGGTTGAACGCATGAGTCGCGTTCCTTATGCATCAGCCATAGGATCAATCATATATGTCATGATATGCAAACGTCCAGACGTGGCATATGCATTGAGTATGACGAGTCGGTACCAAGGCAATCCAGGTGAAACACACTGGATGGCTGTTAAAAACATCCTTAAGTACCTACGGAGAACAAAGGATTGGGCATTGACTTATGGAGGAGATAGTAAGCTATGTGCAATCGGTTATGCAGATGCTAGCTTCCAAACGAATCGAGATGATTTGAAATCTCAGTCTGGATTCGTCTTTACTCTTAATGGTGCTGCGGTCAGCTGGAAAAGTTCCAAACAGGAAGTTGTAGCAATTCTACTACTGAATCCGAGTACTATGCCGCTTCAGAAGCAGCAAATGAAGCTATATGGATGCGTCAATTCTTACAAGAACTAACCATAGTTCCTAGTTCGAATGACCCAATCACCATCTATTGTGACAATAGAGGTGCTATCTTCCAGGCCAAGGAGCCTAAGTCTAGCAACAAGTCTAGACATGTACATCGGAAGGCTCACCTGATCCGTGATTACGTGGAGCAAGAGGAGATAGTGATTGACAAGATTTCTTCAGATGACAACATCGCGGATCCTCTCACTAAACCATTGAAATATGATAAGCATGAAGGGCATGTTATTTCCATGGGAATTAAGCGTGTTCCGAAGTTGTACTAGTTGCTTATGGATTCGATACATTTTCTTTTTAATATGCTATTTATAACTTCATCGTATTATTTCATATTTTGTTTTTCATGTGGATTGTACGACAACATTGAACGCCACAAAGTGAACTGAATTACATTATATTTTTTTTGGTCCCTAATCGCCGACATGAGCTGATAACTCTGGCTATTATATTGTGAAGTTGATTGATGGTGGGTTCAACGAGCCATAAGTCAAACGGTTGGCTGATCGATCACAGATGCGAGTTATAACGATACCTCGTAGGACATTGTGACAACGTAATGGAGTCCTAAATGTTTAAAAACATTCGGTGCCAGGTCGTGGATTGGACGTCCATTGTGTTCCTAGAGTTGATTCTTTTGACTATCGAGTGTCTCTTGAGATTAAGGCAGTTTTTGGGTGACTTTGGTTTCTTTCTCATGGTCAACCGTAACAGGAGGCTAAGTAGATTTTTACTGGGTCATTTCATACTGTGCTTGTATCTGCAGGATTCGAGTTGAAGAAAATATCCAACCTTTATCAGGTTTAGTCATTTCTCAGGGCCACTCGAGGAGTTGTAACTGAAATGCATGGCCATTCTCGAATGATGATTCGTTTATCAGTTAAGTTACTCTCTAGTCGGGAAAACCACTCTTGATATTGATCACTTGTAAAATACGACCTTTGTGAATACGGATTTTGCAAATTGTTTTACATTGAGTGGGAGAAATTAAGGATATGAGAATCGGTTATCGCACATACACTTGTGAGGACAAGTGGGAGATTGTTGGAGCTAGTGTCCTCCACAGTTAGTGTGATAACGTGTATAAATCTCTTATAGGTTCACAAGGTATACTTAGTATTTCATCAGTTGATTAACGTTTACTAATAACGGTTGGCTTGCTAGAAGTTTGACGTTATTATCATACTAATGGCGGTGATCAACTGGTCCTTAAAAGTCACACCTAAAGGATATTTTCGAGAGATGTGATTATATGAAAATATAATCACATTGATGCCTTATATGAATAAAAGGTTAGTCCATGTATTTGACTAAAAGGTTAGTTAATGTGATGATGAGTCGATTATTTAATACAATTAAATAATATCAGCTGAGACGAATTAATTGTTAATTCGTAAATTGAATATAAACTGTTATATTTAATTAATGTATATAATGTTAGCTTAAACGAATTAAGATGTTAATTCGTAATTAAACATAAACGGTTATATTTAATTAGCAAATTATAAATATGCGATATTTATAGTTAATGTATATATTATACGAAATTGTCATAATAAATGATGACAGACCGGTATTAATAAATCGACTACAAACTGTTGTGTGTGGACTTATTAAATACGTGACGACATAAATGACAATTGATAATGATACACATTTTATACAATTTGATAACAACCTAAAATAAGAAGATTTTCTCCTTATTTGTTCGTTGTTACACGGTTTAAAGGAAAAATAAGAAGAAAAAAATCTTCCCCTTTTTCCTCTCCTCTTGCACGGTTAAAAAGGAGAAAGAGGATGATCTTTTTCTCACTTGTTTTTTGGACTCAACACTCTCATCACAAAAACCCTAAAATAATTAGGAATTAGGGTTCTCTTTCTAGCAAGAAAAAGGCATTTCTCGGATCATCTAGGGTGCAACGATTAGGAGAATATCGATCTCGATATTTGTTCTTAGGCCGAATTTCTAGGACCGGAGGTTAATTCTAATCTCTATTCTTTTGTTTATGCAATTTCGTTTACGATTCGTAATTTCATATTTCATAATTTCGTTATAATCCGAATTTTCTTGATGAGATATACCGATATTTCCCACGGTTAATTACCCTAACCATATTAGGACTCAAAACTTAGTCTTCACTAACATTTTGACGATAATTCAACTTGATTTCTTAATATTGTTCATTATGGAGCCAAAAATACAATATTATACTATAAACTCCAAATTGAAATTATAAAAATTTCAAATAATTTTAAAATTTGAAATTCAAACTCATGAACATTCTAGAAAAATACCATGACACTCATAATGTTCAAAACTTAGGTTAAAAATTTCGAAATGTTTTTTGAGAAAAACATCGTTGCGGTTTGTCGGTTTTATCAAATATGACCATTAAAATATGAGAAAATTAATTTTAATCAATTTTTCACTTTTAGATCTGAAATGTGGGATAAAATGCAACATATGACGTTTTTCTTTAGTCATGAAATATATTTTAGCATTATAGGCTAATTTAAGTCACTATTTATTGAATTTTTACTCAAAAATTCATAAATGATGCATAAGAAGTTTAATTCGTCTAAGATTTTTTCATACACTGAGTAAAAATGCATGTGACAACATATAAAATTTGCATGATCAGATTCGAAATATAACTCATATTAACCTAATAAACCCTTTAAATTCGATTTAAACTTTTAAAATCCATATTTTATGCAAAATAACTTAGTTGGTTATGAAATTTAACATGCAACCAGTAGATAATATATGTGAAAACATATCCAAAAATCACTTAAAAATTCGAAGTTTAGCTATTTTTCGTCCAAAAATGACATTTTCCTCATAAAAATCACATTTTAATGCCAATAAGATATAAAATGAGCAATAAAATCCATAAATCGTCCCATATGACCTAAAATCCATTTAGGACCAGAAACTTTTAACATGCAAAATTATTTCATGATTTATCTTCATAAATCCTAAATAACAAGTTTTATATGTTAACTAATTAACTCGGAAAAACAAACCCGATTTTGCATGCAACAACCTTGTGCTCTGATACCACTTGTTGGGATTCAATAATCTCATATGTTTACATATTCATAGTATGATAATTTAATTTAGTCGTAAAATTAAAACGGATCTTATGCATGCAAAACGATTACAAGTATAAGGAGAAAAATCAATTCTTACATTGATAATTTCGGATAAATGGGCACTAGTAAGTTCACCTTCTTACTAGTTCTAAGGAATTATACCCAAGGTAATACTCTTAATAATTATAATTAATATGAACTAGTATTAATTAAAATCTTACATAAACTTGACACAAAATATTAATTTTGTTCTCTCTTATTTCGGTTAAGAGGAGAAGATTTTTATGAGTTTTATTCCTCTAAAATGTTTCACAAAATGTAGAGAGTAGTAGAATGAATAATACACTACAAGAATATCAATATATGTAGTGTCAAAAATAAGAGAAAACCCTTTTGTTTTTTTTTTTAAAAAAACCGGGTGGTAGGGGGTGGTTTTTTAGGCCAATGCATGGTCTTGTTCTCCTCAAGATTAGACTAGATATGCAAGGCTAGGTATTAGGTTTAATCATTATGTTCTTATTTAAAATAAAACACAATATAAACCATAAACCCCTCCAATATTTCGGTACACTTGGATAAAATGGGTAGTCCATTTTATTTTGTCATTTGTTAATTTTTGTCACATGTTACATGTTACATGACATGTTACAATGTAATGTATTTTTAACATATTAAAAATCAATATATTAATAAAATATGTCACGCACAAAATTAACTAGTAATTCTTAATTACATGTACCAAAATGGTTTATCAAATTATAAATTTACAACAACTTGTATTTATAATAAATTATTCATTCTGTTTCAATTGTTTCATAACAATAATTCAATCTAAGTAATAAAACAATTCGATTACTTAGACCGTATCTTATCTAATCGAATTACAATGAGACACGTTAATTTTACTCATAACATCATCCGTCAATTTTAAGCAATTTAATTAACTCGTATCGACATACGATTAATTAAATGATCAATTAAGAGTATTACCCTATAGGTATGACCTCAGGGTATCAACTGATCACCACCGTCGCACGACAGTAATGTCAAACTCTAGTCAGCCAATCATTACCGATATGTGTGGACCAGTTGACTGTAAAGTATTACTTTCCCTCATGTATTCTTAAATATGAGATTTAAACATGTGATCATCATGATAGACAATTGTGATCGCATTATTGTCGGGGACACTCCAACACCAATATACCAAATACAAAAAGTAACAGTCTATAGTCTTTCTAACTACGCTAAAAATGTCTAATTCTAATTGTCCTAATGAAAGCAATAAAATAAATCCAACGAAAATTAAAATTAGTTTTTACAAGTTGTTACACGGGGCATTCCTCGCTCACTTCTCAAAACAATTCATTAGCCCCACGGAGGGCTTCTGACTGGAGGACGTCTCTTCAGCAACATTCACCGTCCTCTTCATTCTCCAAGAGCTTGAACTTGAAATATTAGGAGGAGAATAGTTGACGTCCACATACGCACGAACTTTTCTCGTCCCTATTCCTTTCTCACCAGCTTTGACATTATCGCTCCCAACTTGATTGATCTCAATCGCACCATGACCTTTGACATCTCCTGCATTTTCATCTGTACCTGCATCAAGAAAAACATACGAATTCTCCTCCTTTTTGCTCTCAATCTGAGGCGGAGGGGTCACAATAGCAACACAAAATTCCAAATTTTCATCTGGAGTGTCAATAAGGGAGTCAGTGGAGGAAAGGGCATTGCAAGGCTGAGCTTGCATGGGAGCCCTTCGAGACTTAGACTGATGGAATATCAATTCCTCGTCCCCAACCTGAAAAGTCAATGTCTTGCCCCCGACGTCAATCACTACACGATCAGTGAATAAAAATGATCTCCCTAAAATAATAGGGGTGTGAGTATCCTCGGGGATGTCAAGCACAATGAAATCAACGGGAATAAAGAACCTCCCGATCTTAACAGGTATATCCTCAATGACACCTAACGGCCGTGATATACTACGGTCGGCCATCTGTACAGTCATGTTTGTGCAATTAAACTTAGTCAAACCAAGTCTCTTAGCAAGAGACAGAGGTAAGACACTCACACTAGCGCCAAGATCGCATAGCGCGTTATCAATCAAGTGGGTGCCTATATGACACGGAATCGAAAAACTACCCGAGTCTGACTGTTTAGGAGGTAACTTATTTTGAACTAGGGCAGTCCCTACCTCGGTCAAAGCTACCGTCTCATGATCATTAATATGCCTCTTACGTGATAAAATTTCTTTCATAAATTTTAAATAAGAGGGTACCTGTGTCAGCAATTCGGCGAACGAAACAGTGACTTGCAAGCTTTTCAGGAGCTCGACAAATTTACCGAACTGTTGATTAGCCTTCGTGTTCTGTAGTCGCCTCGGGAAGGGCACGGTAATAGGTATCTCCAGCCCTTTGTTTCATTCTTCCAACGTGTCGGCTGGATCAAGCTCTTTATCCTTCGATCGAGACTTCTTACCTCTCGATCGAGGTCTTTCAGGAGAGATTTCACTCGATCGAGCACTAGCAGGCTCTCGATCGAGGTCTTCATTATCAGCAATAGTCGATCGAGCAAAAATGCCACTCGATCGAACTCTTTCTTCAGCAATATCACTCGATCGAGTGGTTTGGACTTCTCGATCGAGCTGTTCATTTTCCTGTTCACTCGATCGAGCAACATTTACACTCGATCGAGTCCTTTCTTCATATGTTTTCCTCGATCGACCCCCAGAAACTAGTCGATCCAGTATTTTCTTCGTTGTCAGCTCGTTTTCATCAACAGTAACTCGTTCATCAACAGTAGTACTCTTCCTTGGGTCTGAATTCAACAGCTCGGGTCCCTCATATGAACGACCGCTTTTCAGATTTATCAAATTCACCGTCTCATGTGGATTCTTATCGGCTTGTGACGGCAAATGACCCTGCTTCCTCGTGGACTGGTTCGCGGCTAACTGGGCAACTTGAGTTTCAAGTGACTTAATAGATGCTTCTTTTTGTTGGTCACTTTGCTGCCATTGCTTTGTCAAAGACTGCAACATTGTCTTCAACTCAGATAGCTCACTTACCCCACCTGAAGATGATGCACCTTGATTGGGAGGAGGAAAGGAAGGAGGCTTTTGAAAGCCTTGTTGAACCTTATGAGGAGGGACATATGGTTGCTGCTGCTGCGGTGGAGGAGTAGGATTGAGCACATTTTGACTTGTCCACCTCAAATTGGGATGGACTGCCCCTTGGTTATTATAGTATGAACCCCCTCCTTGCCTGTATTGTTGGAAGGCAAGAACCTGTTCCTTCTCTGTAAGACAGTCAATAGCAGTATGACCGTCATTGCTCTCACACCTCTCACATGTGACGGTGTCCTGTCTAGTAAGCAAATGAACCGTCTGAGGTTCCCCAACAGATTGCAGCTCCAATCTATCAAACCGGGCATTCATGGCTTCCAGCTGAGCCACTACTTCCTTATCAACTGAGTGAACTGTTCTAATACTGTCCTGTGGGTTCCCATATTCAGCACAATGGGTCGCCATCTCCTCAATGATGCCCCATCCCTTATCATCCTCAATATTCTTCTGAAATCTACCATTGGATGAGGCGTCCAGAATAGCTCTATGGTCGTCATATAACCCATTATAGAATTGGTTACATATAAACCATTGATCAAACCCATGATGAGGAAGAGACCTCACTAATTTCTTGAACCGGCACCAGGCTTCATAAAATGTCTCATTGGGTGCCTGCTTGAAACTGGTTATCTTTCCCCTCAGCTAATTAGTACGCTGCGGAGGGAAATACCTTTTATAAAAAGCAAGAGCAAGGGTCTCCCAATTCGTGATCCCGGCGGCCGTGCGGTCCAAGTCGGTCAGCCACTCCCTGGCTGAGTCAGTCAAAGAAAAAGGAAACAGCACCTCCTTAATCTTATCTTGAGTTACCCCCTTTGTGGCGGGGATAGTAGAATAATAGTCCGTAAAGACCTCCATATGCTTTCTCGGGTCTTCACCTGCCACACCTCTAAAGAGATTTCTCTCCACCAGGTTGATATAAGACGGACGGATGTCAAAAGTATTGTCATCCTCAGTCTGGAGATTGAAACCTTTGGGAATAGATGATGCTTTAGGCTCCGAATGACTTGCAATATTCGGCATCTTTACTTGTTGGTTTACAGAACTGAGATTGTCTTCTCCTAAAGACTAGTCTTCTGTAAATAGGAAATGCTGAAGCTCGGGTTCGAAAGTACTCAAGTCTTCCTTTCGAAGTTCTCTTTGCAGACGGAGACTATGCCTAAACAATCTCTCTGGCTCAGAATCAGCTGAAACTAACTCCGATCTGTTTGACCTGGGCATACACAACACTAATAGAGATAAATGAGAACTGCCTCAAGGAATAAAAATTCCCTGAGACGGATAAAGTAAACGAAACAAAAACAGATAGGACTATTGCCTCCCCGGCAACGGCGCCAAAATTTGACAGGGCAGTCGTATACCTATCAAAAATAACTAACTAAACTAACTGTATAGCTAGGGAAGTCAGGTCGATCTCCACAGGGAGGCAAGATATCTGTAAAGAGTCCGTCTATTCGGTCATAATATGGGGGTTTGTAAATTGTTTTCTAAACTAATAAGGCTTTAAAGGAAAGAGAAATAAATGAGAGCAATAAAAAGGCAGAAAATAGGAATAAGAATATCAATAAAGAGGGAACATGTCGGGATTTCGGTTCACTACGGTAGCCTAATGACTCAACTTCAAATAGCCTAGATAACTCATTGTGAGACGGATGTTGAAAGGTCCTTCCAGTCCACTTTCTATCCTAGATTTCTACTAACTTAACTTCCGTCCTCGTCAGGGTAGTCTACTGTTCATAGCAGCTCTATTTAGTCCAATCTTCCGATCCAGGATTAAATTTAACCAGATTAAAGGGTAACTTAGAAGCGTGCACTCAACTAAGTCGGTAAATACAATTAAATTGCCATGGGTACATGATCTCACAAATAAGTCATCTAGCCTATTCGCTATATCGTCACAATTCTACCATAGATCCCCTAGTCCCAATATGAATTAAATTAGCTACTCATACTATCAATATTGTCAAGATTAATAATAATGAATAAACTAATAGTAAGCATATTGAAATTATAATAAAATTGCATAAGCAAAGATTGGGGCAGAAATTAAGGAATAGAGAAACAAGTAATTTAAAGCAACAAATAACGAAATTAAGATTAGAAGAAGAGAAGGATTACAATCGCGAGAATTCCGGCGTAAAGAACAACGAGATCCAAGCAAAATAACTCGAAAGCAAAAGTTACAGTGAAAGAGTTTAGGGAAAAGAGAAAGCAACGTTCAAGAGTGTTTAGCAGTGAAAGATAGATAAGAAAATGTAAATGACCTAATTAACTCACGCTTAAATAGAAAATAACTAAGTCCATAAACTAAAATAAGTAACACAGACTAATTAAGGCCCGTGAAACCCTAATCCACTCGATCGAGCAGTTTGAAACAGCTTGATCGAGTACTTCAGCCAGCAAACCATTCGATCGAGTAGAAATATCACGTTCATTCCTGCAAAATAGACAAGACAAACCAAAGTAGCCATTTCGGGGTATAATGCAATATAAACAGTACAAAAGTACATGGAAATACGTGCAAAAATAGGCTAAAAAGACTATACAAAATGCACGTATCACCTACCATGCTCCATTTGCTCAACCACATGCACAAGGGTCATGCTACCATAGAATTTTTGCCCCTCCTTCTTCAAGGCATCAACAAAGAGGTATGCATGGACAAGGCAAAAGGCAAGAGCCCTTCTCCTAGCCACCTCCGAGACATTGACGTCCAACCAGTTTGAGAAAATGTTGATAAGAGCCAATATATCCACACCATTAGGAGCAAGGAGAAAGTTGACTTGACTTGTTGACAAGCCGAACATCGAACAGAACTTCTCCTTATAACACAACCGAGTCGGGGGAAGCACCGGAACACAACCCGGCCACCCGCCAATGGCACCTACTTCTTCGGCAAGAGGACAAATTTCGCCTTTTGGGAAAATGAAAACATGATGTTTTGAATCCCAAAACCGAGAGCATGCTTCAAGAAATGAGGATTGCACCTTGACTTGACGAAGCACCAACAATTGACCAACTCCCATAACAACGAGTTGATACTTTTCGGGAGGTGACAAATCCCGACACCAATGCCGCAACCTATTCTCAAAAGCATCCATAAATATTTTTGTGGAAGAAGAAGAAAGATTTTTTGTAGAGATGTTTTTCGGATGATGAAACAATGAAGCACAAACATCCCTATTTATAACAAAACAATCAGCGCTTTTTCGAAAAAAGGGGAAGCCCCCCTTCTATCGTCGGTGTACTCGCGCCTCTTTAGGCCATTCCTCAGGATTCCCACCTTGAATTGTCCCTTTCAAGTTGTGTTTCTTCCTGACACCTCAAACCTCCCGCCACAAGACTCGTGCCTCTTCGGGCCTATCCGAATGTTTTGTGTTTTCTCACACTCACATTTCCTTATTTTCGGGTTTTACGAAATTCGACACGGTTTCCATGACGCAGCTTTAAACATACGGTTTTTTTTCTCTTCTTTTTTTAAGGGGGAAGGGCTAGTCGCCCCGATCCGCGACGGATCGTTTCCATGTCAGTCGTAATTGCGAAAAATTTTTGCTTTTTTGCATTTTCCACAAAATTCGAAAATTGATAAACACGAAGTCAATTTTCTTCAAAATCTCAAGCACTCACAAATCCGAGTTTGATCTCACAAAAACGCTCGCAAAAATCTATTTTAAAATTCACCCCTGACGGTTTGAGTTTTACTTTTTCAAGCGACAAATCAATTTCAACGTAATTTAATTCGAAACACGAGTTAATTGCTCAAATTTCAAATCAATTTCTTTTTGAGAAATCCAAACGTGACGGCTTGTCGTGGAATTTTCAAAATATCTTTTCAAATTTCAATTTTAACTTCGAGTCATCGTGGTTAATTTTGTTTTCAATCAAATGATTTTTACGTGTTCACATTTATGCGTATGTGCTACATGTTGCCTATTTTTCTACACTAACGATGCAGGAACTAGTGCGAAGCAAAAGGGAATTAACAGCCGACAATGCTTCTTTGAAACACAACACAAAAAAAACCAAAAATCATAAATAAACCACAATCTAAAAACACATATATACAAACCGCCTCACGCAAAATACATCGACACATGTTTGATGCAAACGACTGACCATACAAACAGGATCTGGTACAAGTATTTATCATACAGACACTGGCCTAAAACAACGAACTGGGCGCTATCTGCCACCTACCGAACTAAGCACTCTCTATCCTTTCGATCGGAAAAGAAAAGGAGCAATGCGGGAAACAGAGGAGTAACAACGGAAGCATAGGTGGTTACCACGACGGTAATACCTCGTTCCTACTCCACGACAAAAAGGAAAATAATGCCTGGCAGACTTCGGACGACATGACAATCAGGAGTGGTGACCCAGTGCATAATTCCGACGTTGACTCCCAATCGTCAGAATTCGGCGATGAAAAAGAGCCATGACACCGGATGCTACCCCGATGTTGAAACCCAATCATCGGAATTCAACAACGATCGAAGACGGCAACGTAGAACAACGCACCCGTCTTAACCCCCAATCATCAGATGTCCGAGCCTCCACAGACGACGGCTAATGATTGATACACGATTAAAAGCCGGGCAAAGGCCACCAGGGAGAAACACAACCAAGCCTGTAACAAAAAATAGTCGTCTCTGAAGGAAAAGTAGATCTATATACTCAACATATTCATATATGTTTTAATTTAATTGTCATAAAATTAAATGGTGGATCTTATGCATGCAAATTAATAAACAATATAAAGAAGAAACCATCATCTTACATTGTGATTTTCAGATTTATGGGCACAAGTGAGTTCACCTACTCACTTGTTCTTGAGCTTTCCTTATGGATGAACAAGATTCAAGTATAGAATCCCTCCCAAAAGTATATACCCAAGGAAACTCATAATTAACCAATATTATTTAGATCTAGTAATAATATTAGTTTTACTATAAAATTGACACAAAATAAATTGTATTTTGGCTCTTGAATGATTCGGTCAAGAGGGAGTATATGAGATTTTATTTCTCTAGAAAAATCACATATTGTAGAGATTATGCATTTTCTTACACTAGAAAATTATATTATGAAAGGAATGAATAATAATGTGTAAGAGAAAAACTCTTCTCTCTTTTCTTGTGGAATGGCCGAAAAAATGGCCTTGGGTAGCATGCCCAATGCCTTTCATTTTTGCTCTTCTCAAAAGGTAGGTGTGCATGGCTACTACTTAGATATGATAATTGTGTTTTCCACTCAAGATAAAAACACAATACATATCTTACACTCCCTCCTCATTTTCGGTTTTAAGCATAAAATGGAGAATCCATTTTATTTTGTCATTTGTCACATGTAACACGTTACATGACATGTCACAATGTAATGTATTTTTAACATATTAAAAATCAACATACTCATAAAATATGTCATTTACAAAATCGACTAGTAATTCGTAATTACTTGTACCAAAAATGTTTCCAAATTATAAACTACAACATTCTGTATTTATAATAATTTATTCATTCCGTTTCAATTGTTTCTGTAAACAATAATTTCATCTAAGTAATAAAATAATTCGATTACTTAGACCGTGTCTCATTTAGTCATATTTACAATAAGATACGTAAATTATACTCACAAAATCATCCGTCAATTTTAAGCAATTTAATTAACTCGTATCGGTATACGATCAATTAAATAATCAATTAAGAGTATTTCCCTATAGGTATGACCTAAGGGGATCAACTGATCACCACCGTCGCACGACAGTAATGTCAAACTCTAGTCAGCCAATCATTACCGATATGTGTGGACCAGTTGACTGTAAAATATTACATCCCACATGTATTCTTAAAATGAGATTTAATAATGATATTTAAATCATGTGATCGCACTATTGTTGAGGACACATTTCCCAACAATCTCCCACTTGTCCTCGACAAGTGTGCGTCACCAATTCTCTTGTCCTATTACTATCTCCCACTCAATGCAAGGTGTCTTTCAGGTCGTACTTGCAAGTGATCATATCGAGAGTGGTTTCCTCGATATGGAGAATAACTGATTGACCGGATTTATCTATCATAGATACCTTCCGAGCGTGGCCACGCATTTCCAGTTCATTACTCCTCGAGTGGCCCTGAGATATTGTTTTCACCCTGACAAGGGGATGGACAATTCCTATCGCACTCATTCCCTTCGACTAGCCACAACCATCATAACCCAAAATATGCCCATTTGACCCCATTTACGAAGGTCGTAGTAACACAAATCAAAGTTAATCTGAAACTGTGCCATCTTAGGTGAATAGTCTTTAGTCAAAAGAATCGACTCATTAGAATACTATAGTAGCTCTCGCCACGACCAGGCTATATAAATTGCCAGAACTCTATAAGCGGTCATAAGGCCCGACAAAGTGTTCCTAATTGATCGCCTATGTGATCGACTAGTCATCTCACATGACTCTATGACACTTGAACTTGCCATCAATCGCATCACACTCTAGTCACTTCGAGACGTCACCTCATACAAGCGACTATGGGCTAATACTATGTTAATCCTGGTTCACTTTAACGGGGTTCAACGTTGTCTCTACAACCCGTTTGGATGTAACAAAGTATAATAAAAAAGTTTTAAAATAAAACTCGAACGACAAATGCGATTATCACACATGAATAGTCAATGCCTGATTACTATTTCATGTTCTATAATCTAATTTGATCTTGTACGTAGTTGTTCATTTCAATTTAATTGAAATGACATGACTCATCATGTTTAGCCTTTGAGAAGGCTTTGGTTAGTAGGTTTTATCAATTTCTTGTACCTTGCTCAACCTTACTACATACTCGTTTTCCTCTGTAATGTATACATTTGCATCACAAAACTTTCTGAGTACGTGTCGAGATCCAATCAAGACATAGGTCCTCTAGCCTAAGAATAGCTCCCACTGTTTTCATAGTGTGCGGGACTCATCCTCTTGCACATCTCATGATTGCAAGTGTACTCAATTTCCGTTATAAATATCTCTCATTGTTCTTTATTGCCTAGAACGATTCTAGAAAATCTACTTCTTAATTAACATAGCTACAATGGTATCTTAACCATCTTAATGTGTTTTGATTATGGTTTTGTCAGAAACCATGCGCAATCTTAATTGTCAATTGTCACTTGTGTAACACCCTTACACAAAATTGCATCATAAACACTTTGCTTTACTTCCTTAATGCTTCTGCAAGCACTTAAGGGTAATCTTTATAGCTTACTTGGTAAAGATTACTTAAATTCGATTTTTGAAAACAATTCATCATACTCAAAGCATATGAAGTGTTATACATCATTTCTTTTTAATTGATTCGGCAGCGGAAGCAAATGAAATCAATCAAATATGTTCAATTTAATTGAACTAGTCATGAATCTTATTAGCATAAGACTTCTTACTGACGCTAATATCATGTGGATTTATCTTCATAAATCCGGATATTCAAGATGTATTATAATACTCCAAAAGTCTTAAATCATTCTCAATGATCAATATGTCATCCACATATCGGACTAATTAAAAATTCCGTAACTCCCACTAAACTCCATGTATAAACACAACTTCTCGACTTATCGAGAAATGTTTTATCACATGATCAAAATGTTGATTCCAACTCATTGATGTCCTACTTAAGATCCTCTCTTAAGTTTCACATTATCTTAGGATTGCAAGAATCTATAAAACTTATGACATGTATTGAATACATTCCTTCTATTGAAGAAGTGGGTTTTAGATTCACTTGCTGTATGCATATCCTCATAATGAAACACAATCCCTAAGAAGATCCAAATAGACTTAATCATTTCAATTAGTGCAAAACCCTTTGCAACCAATCTTGCTGATGCGTGTCATTTATATGATGTTTTACATCTCTTTTTACACGCATTTCAGAGCTCATTTGTGTACTATTTGCTGCTTTTCTCCCTATTTCCGTCTACTTCCGTATTTTGTACTTTATTGCAGAAATGTGAAGAATTCGACGGGAAATCAAGCCAAATCTGTCCCGAGTAAAGTGCATTGCAAATGACGTAAAGGAGTTGCTTAAGGAACGAGCTTGGTGCGCAATCCAAGGCCCGAAAGACAAGTCCACGAGTTAAAAGAAGTCAAGTAGCAGCTTAGCCGGTCGATCGACCGACCAACCTAGTCGATCGATCGACCAAGGCTCGGTTTCGAAGCTTTATTCTTTGAGGAGCAATGATCGATCGACGATCTGAAAGCGATCGATCGACCAGCTTTCGATTCCAGACGGAATTAAAAGATTGAGAAACTCAAGGCCCGTGAAGTTTAGGTTTTAGGAAATAATTGTTGCGTTGGTTGCTATATAACGTAACAGCAGCACATCGAATAAATCATCGGATTTTTATCAGAGAACACATTAAGTTTCACATCACAATACATTAAGTTTTAGTTTTAGTTTGTTCGGATAATTAGGGTTTGCTATATCGATTCTTGCTTTGGAATTCTGCCTTGTTCCTAATCTTTCCTCTGAATTTTCGGTATTCATTCCGCCCCTAATCCCGTTTATTGCTTTCTTTGTTAGTATAGAATTGATAGTTAGTGTTCCCAAGCCAATTATCGTTTCTTCATCATTGCTATTTATTTTAAGTATGAATTCCGTAATTGTCATGAGTTTTATTGTTGTTCTTACCTTCGCCATGAGTAGCTAAATCTGTAGTGCTAGGATGTAGGCGATTTATGGCTAGGCGGCATTAGATTAGAAACGGACTGAACCAGCGTGTCGATCGATCGATCGATATTGTTGGTCGATCGATCGACGACCTTGTAAGGTTATCTTCGTTTTAATTGTTTTTTAAACTTGTATTTAACAAATCGAATGCATGCGACCAATTAGATACCTATTTTGTGACCGACCCATTAGACCGAAAGGTAGGGTAGGTTATGTGACCGTCAATTAACTCGACTAAACTGTGCTAAGATCGAAAGATAGGTATAGTTTGGACCATTAGTCACTTTTCAGGACGAAAGTTAGTATTAGTGACATTAGGGACCTATAGCGAGATCGAGAGATGCTATTTGTTAGGAGTGGACCGAGAGGACCTCTTATTTCCCGCCTTACCCGTGTTTAATTCAGACCGACTTAGTTTTTGCCGCCGAAAGCCGTAATGACCCGACCATCCTAGTACCTTTCTTTTTTATCTGTTTAATCCACATCTTTAGTTTATTTTCTTCTTATTGTTATTAGTTATAGACCAATTCAACCAACCCCTATAATAGTTACCTTTGGTGATCATAGAACAACTAGAATTTACAAGCGCCTCCTTGTGGTTCGACCCTGTTACCACTAGCCTAGGTTAGTCTTAATAGGAGATTATAAATTTTATCTTTGGTACTCACAACGACGGGTATCAAATTTTGGCGCCGTTGCCGGGGAGGCAATAGTCCTAATTTTAGTTGCTTTTATTTTCGGTCTTTCTCGTTTAAGGGACTTTTGTTCCTTAAACTTTTCTTATATTCTTGTTGTAGTTTCATCTTATGCGCAGTCACGGGGTGGAGAATTATTACCATTTGACTCGAGATAGAGAAATCTTTGCGCGGGTTGAGACGAGCACGAAGGATATTGTCGACAGAGGAAGAGCTGAGTACTCTGTCAAGCTATCTCGAGCACGATCTGTTTGAGGAAGACCAACAGTCTTCACCCACCTCTTCACCAACCAGTTATTTTCCCGAAATTCCAGTCATGGCCGAGGAAGCAAGTATAGCTAGTTTTTCAGAGCCGACAGCCGCCGACTTGTACAAAGGGTTCGAACCACGGGAGAAGCCAGGAAATTCGAACCAAAGCCCGCTTACATTACTATGGTTGAGAGAAACCGGTTTGGGGAGCTGCAAATGAAGATGCGGCTAAGCACATGGAGACCTTCATTGACTCTTTGCAGCGCCATTCCCCCACCAGCTGGCGTGACCCAGGATCAAATCAAGGAGACCATGTTCATCTTTTCCCTTCGTGATGCCGCAAGGGAATGGTATAGGGATTTGGACAAGACCGTTCTGGAGATCACTGATTGGAATACATTGGCATTGGCGTTCTACAAGAAGTACTTCTCTGCTTCAAGGACGATCGCTATTAGAGCTCAAATCACGGGCTTTAAACAAGGGCCAGATGAGAATTTCCACGAGGCATGGGTCGATTCAAGAAGTTGGTGCGGACCATACCGCACCATGGGATTGCAAAATGGAGTTTGTGCAATCATTTCTACAATGGGTTGTACGACGATCAGAGGGCCATTTTGGATGCTACTGCCAATGGGAGATTCGCTGAAAATTTGGGAGCAACCAAAGGGTGGAAAATCATTGATGATCTCGCTACCCACAAGGCCGAGTATGGGAATTCGAGAGGGAACCAGAGGAGAGCTGCTGAATCTTCCTCTGTTGCTGCACTTGAGGCTCTTACTGCAAGATTTGACAAGTATGAGCTAGGAGGAGTCTCTAAGGGTGGGATATACCAAGTCAATGCTGTGTCAGACGGTCCCTTCATCTGTGAAAGGTGTGGAGTTGAGGGCCATGTCTCGAAGAACTGCCCTAGTCCCTTTGAATCTTGTGCTGCCTTTCAACACTATAGGCAGAACAACTCCTACTACGAGCCACCGCATCCGAACTTGAGTTGGAGGAGCCAGAATGTCCAAAACCCAACTCAACCTCCGCCACAGCAGCAGCCATATGTGCCTCCGCATCAAAAGCAACAAAGAATACCAAAAGCCTCCTTATGTGCCGCAGCGCAAAGAAGAACAATCACAAAATTCTGAGTTTTCGAGCTTAAGAATCTGTTGCTAAAGGAGTCCCAAGCAAGAGAAGCCGGGATGAAGTTACTTGAGAGCCAAATTGCTCAACTAGCTAGTAAAAGTAACACTCGAGCTCCCGGACACCTACCCACTCAACCCGAACAAAAGGAGACCCTAAATGCCATCACCTTGAGGAGCGGGTCCACCCTTAACGGTCCTGCCATGGTTGAGGATGCTGTCGAGAAAGATAAGCCAGAAACCAGCCAAGAGAAAGCTTCAACGAACAATTCAAAAAAAAAGACGTCTGCCAGGAAAATTAGTCGATCGACTGATATACCTAGTCGATCGACTGAGTTACGGGTTACAGGAGCTTCGAATCAGGCAATCCAATCGATCGATCGGGAGGGTGGTCGATCGACCAATATCATGCGATTTGAAGATTTTCGTCCTTTAATGCCAACTAATCTACGAGACCACTTGTTTCGGGGTACCACCGTCCCGAAAGTTCTAGGGCGAACCGAGTCTTTGATGGGTCGGTCCCAGCTCAAGTTCGATCCAATGACGGTCAATGGGTCTCATTTGAGACGGTCCGAGGAGGGATCTAGCTTCAACAAAGAAAAGGTAACGGACTTCCGGCCCAAAGTCCAAGGACGCGCGCGCGCGAATTAGAGGAGAGGGCTAAGGTGCTCCTTACAACCCCATATCCGGAGAGACTCGTGCCAACCAGGGAACATGTATCTTTCAGTAAGTTTGAGAAAGTTATCCGTAGTCTGAATGTGCAAGTCCCCTTCCTTGAGCTAGTTAACCAAGTACCCGCTTACACCAAATTTATGAAACAACTGTTGTCTAAAAAGCGGTCACTTGAAAAAAGTGCACACCTGTCGCACTTACCAAGGAGTCTTGTTCTTATCTGTCTCACACTGCGCCCCTTAAGTTAGAGGACCCGGGCAGTTTTTCCGTCCCTTGTAGCATAGGTACCTTTTCTATCGAAAAGGCTTTATGTGATTTGGGAGCTAGCATAAGTGTCATGCCCTTGAGTCTAGCTAGGAAGCTTAAACCGACCAGGTTTGCTATTACCGAGATGACGGTCCGGATGGCCGACCGATCTGCGGTCGAGCCCATAGGAGTCCTAGAGGACATACCCGTCCAGATAGGGAAGTTTTTCTTCCCTGTCGACTTTGTTGTCCTTGATATGCCTGAGGATGACCATATTCCCATCATTTTGGGAAGGCCATTTTTGCACACTGCTGGTGCAGTCATCGACGTCGGTCTAGGTACTTTGACTTTCAAAGTGGGAAAACACTCTATTGTTTTTGCCCAGCCGGCTAAGAAAAAGGATCCCATGTGGCCCGTCACTTGTAATACGGTCTCTGAAAAGAGATCGTACTTTGTACTTTCCGACATGCCTATTACTCGTTGTATTAACCCCTCCGCCCGGATTGGGAGCAATATGGAGGAAGAATCATTGTTTTAAATAATGCGGGAGCTGGTTTGGGGAAGGGAGTACTTCAAGTTGCGCCAGCTGTAAAGCAGCCGATCATTCAAAGAGGAGGCCTAGGATGCTTAAGCTATGGGACTGATGAAGAAGTAGAGGATGAGCCAGCCAAGGTGAGATGGGCTGATTTGGACTCCGATGATTCTGAGGGAGTCCTTGATTGGGAAGATGACGAATGATCGATCATTTGAATTCTCCGTCTGTCGAAGCCGGGAAGGGTGCAAGCGATAAGATGAGCACCATTGAGGCCACCTCTAGTAGCCAGAAGCCGACGAAGTGGGCCATACCGTGGTCCTTTTTGATCAACTATTAGTTGATCGAGTTCGTTATAAACTTCATTTTATTGCTTTCGAACTATTTTCTATTGCTTTTGTGTGCGCGACAACTTCGCTTTTATTTTGTTTGCTTAGGATTTTTAAGTACTTTAGACTTCGTTCTGGGTTTTGCGCAATATCGGGCGCGTACTATTGTGCATTTGCAGGTATTTAGAGCTTATTAGCTCAAATCATTGAGCAATTACGAAGAAATAAGACACTGCAAAGAAGTGTTTTTCGATCGATCGACCGGTATCATTGGTCGATCGGCGAGTTGCGGGTTACGGGAGCTATTGTTCACGACCATCCGGTCGATCGATCGCCTCTTTAGGTCGATCGATCGCTGCTCTTGCTATATTCTTTCACGACCTCTCCCCTCTTTGTGTTTGGTCGATATGCGGATCTAAGGGAGTCTTCTACTCCACTTCATTTTCCGTCGCATTATCTATTTCTTCTTTTGTCTCATTTATGCACAATTTTTACGTTTCAAAATTGTTTTCTTCGGTCTTACGCGTGGTAATTTATGTCTTTCAGGCACACTTATCGGTAGCACTGCTGGCTACTGAAACCTCCTAGCTCACGCTGGTTTGGGGAGGTTTCTTTTGCTGCGCTTAAAGTCTTGTGAGTTCCCAAGTCTTTACTTTATGTCATTGTGTTTTATTTCCCTTTTCTCGCAAATTCCCGTTTTCCATTTTTCTTCATTACATGATTTTGCACAATGGGG